>NC_140777.1:132175526-132847163 GCF_044657685.1 Stegodyphus dumicola
GCACTAACCGTGATACACTAAGAGACTCCTTCGGTGCACTCGACGACCCACTCGTTGTCCGACTGTCAACTCGATCGACTCGCTAGACGAGGCACACTCTCTGAGACACACTAACTGACTGCGAACCAGCAGGGTTTATATAGCTTTCGGCTTGTGTTCGAGAACATTCTGGGCTAAACCGGTAAGAACTCATTCCAGAAGGTTCTCCATCCGTCCATGGTAGATCACCGATTTTGTCGCCAAATGGGCGATTTCTCGCCAAATATGGAAACCCTGTTTTCCCTTGCCATTTTATGGCTTAAAACTGCTTTGCGGGAAAGCTATCTTACCACGCCTGTACATTTCGTAACAATATTGTGACCACTTACGCGAAACAAATCGCTTAACGTAATACTGACCACAAATTTGCCAGTAGAAACCTCTCATTCAAACTAGGAAGGGCCCACCAACGGCCGAGCGGTAAAGTCGCTGAACACTGGTAGTTCGGTCCGAGGTTCGAATCCCGCGAAGGCTGGCTGTCCGAGGGTCGAGGGCTGGCTGCATGGGCGTTTTCGTGGTTTTCCGCATGTGTAACGTGTATACGAGCCAGTTTCCCTTAGAAAGTCCTCCACGAAGGTATTCCTCCCCTTAGGCTGATAGCCCTCGAGGCTTTGCCATAATTACACACACAAACTAGGAAGGAATGCTTTTCTAGGTAAAGCTTCTGATTGCATTTCGCATCCGTAAGTCTGATAAAATCCAAAGACTTAATAAGAATCGAACCGGTACCATGAGTTTCCAACTGGAAATCAGCCTCAAATAACTCTGCATCATCTCAGATAACTATAAAATACTAAATGGGAATATGATGATAAATGCATAGAGATTATTTTCTCCTGAAAAACTGTAACTGCAACTGAATTCAACGCTGTAAACGATTAAGCTAAAAAGCAATTCTACAGCCAGAAACTCACAATGCACAACTGTTGTATATTGTTCCAACTTCCGGAATGGTAAGCTAAAAGAAAAATATACTTCTCTTAGCCCCGCCAACCGAAAAAAAATGTATATATATATATATACGTAATTCCCCACCCGTATTTCTAAGAATGAAAAAGAAAGTTTCAACAACAACTGAAACCATAAATTAATTCCCTCAACTTAATAAACTCTAATTCATTCAAACTGTTTCCAAGAATTTCTTATTTGCAACTCAGCCAGACGTCTGCAGATTCGGTTTAAACGGAAAAGGCTATACAGAGAATAAAAGAGAAACTTTGAAATAAATATTTCTTTCATTTCATTATAAAAGGAGAATTCAATCAGTCAAAGTTTGCTTTAAAAATTTACAAGCTTCCATTCACAAAAACAGAGAAGTTTATATTATATATTTTACCTTAAAAATATTAGATGCGGAAGACAAATAAAAACTGCAGTCGATGTTAACGGGAAGGAATGTGGAAACTGCATCGTTTATTTCTATGCATTAAAGACGGCGAAGTTCCCGGCAACTATTTGTGCTAAAATAGCGGCAGTTATCATAATAGTGGGAAAGTACAGAAATGAACAAAATTTAGGGAGAACGGTTTATCAGTTGAGTGTGCACACATACACATACTCACATATATTTCTAAAGATACATAAACATTTCTATTCGGGGGGGGCAGAAGCGCTACTGTCTGAAAGTGTGGTTGAAAGTAGTATCCATTTCCTAGTTAGTTGCTCGCTCCTTTTAACTTTTCTTTGGGAAAGACCAGCTCAAGTGGCCATTGGTATTATGGAATATATTCTTCTACGCTTTACATCGCATATTTTGTTATCTATACTTTTCCTTCACTCATTTTATTCCAAATCTCGTTCTTTTCTTTTCTTGGTTATCTTTGCTTCGTTTTATTTTGTATTCGCCAGTTTTCTATCTTATTTATTTACTTTCTGAACGAAGTAAAGCATCTGCTAGTATTTCTCGCGAGTGAATATCTTAAGCCGTTTCTTCTTTAGACTCTCAGGGGCCATCTTTATATTGCAGTCTTGCACTAGAGGAATAGAAAAACCAGAAAGTAACCATTTGTGTTATTAACCATTAACCAGAGCCGTGTTGCCTTCAGTTGTTTTTACAAGTTTTGTGTTTTTTCCAAAAGTGTTTACTTTCTTTCCAAGTATCACCTACCTAGTTAAAGATAAATGCCTGATAAATGCATATATATACACAAATTAAGCACCCATATATTTGTAAGATATAAGAAAATACGATAGCTGCTTTAAAAATAATTGGCGACCTTAAAATCAGCGATTCTAGATTTGGTGCTCTTCCCCTAAAAATTCATCTGTTCTCCCAAATTCGACATCATTCTATGTTATGTAACAACTCAAATTAACCAATCATAGCTTGTCTCTACATATACATCAGACTTAGTATAAATACTCTTGACACAAAAATCTACGTCATTCCTTTCCTTAGCTTCCGCCACGCCGAGATCCAGGCTGCTTTGCTTTCCCGTCCTGAATGTCTACTTCGTTTGTTTAAAAAAAACCAATGTACATAGAAATTTATCCTATTTAATTATGAATGTGTGTCTTCCAAATTAACTGGCTATGTGTGCGCAAAAAAAAAATTGGTAATCTGTCAAAATCTAGTTTCGTCCTCTTTGTCTGTTCTTGCATCTCTGCCAGCACGACTACACATCAAAATTATTACATATATATATCAGTTAAGTACAATAAGTGTTCTACTAATTAAGAAGGTATGCGCTATTAAATTCATCATCCAAAAGTAACTGATGTTTTACCAAGCTAGTCGTTCTTCTTCCAAAATTCTATGCAATCATCTACTATAGGATCTTACTATCTTTAGGCAGATAAACTCTACTAGATCCTACTAAGGAACCTGGCGACTTCTCGCACAGGCATGGAATAATACCAGCACAGAAGAAGGGTGAAAATAACCCCTTATTATTACCAACTATGAACAGAAAGACACATACTTCGTGCTTTACAATAACACCGACAACTTGCGGTTACACAGATCAATTCAAGTCTAAAAAGTAGTGCTGAAATAGCACTTTAAGTTAAGGTTAACTAGGTTGACCCGAAAAACCTACCCGACATGATAATTATTCAAATGGCCAAAAGGCGTATCAACAACTCAACGTAACAGCAAGGTCAGAATCGTAATGTGCGATGGCTAGCGAAAACACGCTCTGAATAAACTCCAAGATTCGCCCATTAAATACCCACTTCATTTAACTTTAAATTAGCATCCTGGCGGGGAAATGCGGGGAAAAGTTGAGGAGTTCAGGAGTTCTTTGGGACTTTCCTAATCAGGCTCTTCTAATATTAAATTATCTACAACGAAATAAATCATCATCATATATATACACAAAAGTAATAAATTTCGAATTAATACCGCAATGACATGAAAGAAATGAAATTCAAAATTGGTATCGCCAATAGCACCAAAATGGCAGCCCTAACCGTCACTTTTCCAAATTCGAATTACTTCTCTTCGTTCTTCCAACAGATAGATATTTCCAACTTTTTCTTATTCTGATGAAAAAAATTTCTCATTTAATATTTTATAAATATAACTTGAGTTCCTAGTCAAGATTTTGTAAATTAATAGCTCAAATGCTTAAATTAAATAATGAAGAATCTGTATGAATGTATGCACGTTTCTCGCATTGTTATAAAACAACTGTATCTAGAGCCATCCAATTTTGAATAACGTAATTTGGAATTTGTTTTATTATCGATTTCATATTTTGTAAAACTTTAACAAATTTTTTAATACCAAACTCAACAATATCAAAATGAGCAATGGCAGCACTGTACAAAAAGAAAAAAAAAAAAAAAAAATCTCCAGCACGCGAGACTCTGTATCTGAAATTCTAAAGATATGCTCATTTTAAAATTATTTTGCGATATTGCTATTGAATTGAATGTTATGGTTTAAGTGCGAAGAACATGATATCTAATGAATAAAAGTAACACACAAAACGTTAAAAAAAAAAAAAAAAAAAACCCGCCCCTTTGGGCGTAATGTAAAATCAGAAAGGTTTCAGATTCCCCTTTCTTCTTCTTTTTTTTTTTTTTTTTTCGTTTTAATTTGAATTTTAATATTTGTAAATTGCATATATTGCTTTTGCTTTATCAGGTAAATTGAGTTCATTTTATTTAACTTTGTATTTATGTATTATTATTTCATATGAACGGACAGCGGTTGTGTAGAGGAGGCATTCGAAATTTTACGATGAACTATAACAATTAAATAATTTAAAATGGTTCATCAGCTAATTTTGGATGAATAAAAACACAATGCTTTTCCTAGTGAATCATACTTTTATTGATATCTGATCTACCGCCTCTGGATAACATTGAATCAGGTTTTGAATGTACGCTTCTTCCTTTTCTCCTTTTTTTTTTTATGTGTTTCTATTGTTTTCGGAATTTCTTCTGGTTTAAAAATGCTGAGTTGATTGGGGTCATTTTATAATTTTTATTGGGATGTTTTGGGAATTATACTGGTTTTAAATTTTATTTCTTTTATGTATTTGTGGTATCAGTTCGAAATTTATTACTTTTTTGTCTATAATTAATTAATTTTACAGCAGCATTTTGTGCGAATATGATTTGGAATATTTTTGTTGTATAAAAATTTTGCACTAATATATGCAATATATATATATATATATATAGTAGTGCAAAATATATATATACTTAACTTTTTTTAGATTATTAAGTTGGATTATTCTATAAATGAAATTACGTTTATAGTCTCAATCACTATCGTTTGACGAAACGCGCTATAGGTATTAACTTGATTCGAGTTTTGAGCTGCTTTTCCCTTGATAAATCCGGCTCAAACCTCGATTTGAGCTACTTACCATTTATTGCAATTTTTTGTACATTTTTACTGTGTACTTGAAATGTTTTTAATTTTTACAGGAGTTCTTTTTAAAATATTTTGTGCATTAAAATTTCTTAATTTTTTCTCACCCTTTTTGATTTTGAAGTCATCTGGATTTGTAATTTTTACATTTAGGTTTTACGAGATAGTTTTTCTGCTTTAGTATTGTTTGTAGTTGTTACATATTTTTACATTTTTGCTAAGGAACTATAGTGTCAAATACACTTTTTAGCATTAGCTTTTAAACATTCCTCTTACTTATAATATATATATATATGTGTATATATATATATGTGTGTGTGTGTGTGTGTGTGATAGCACAATTTTGGAAGCACTGATGTGAGAACACTGAGACGTAGAAGCGTAGCAATGTTGTTTAGCGTAGATATTTGATCCATATGAAAGAGGAATATGTCAAGCCGGATTATTTTACTCTTTTATTTAAATTCACATTTGTGGCCACAATTCATTTGGCACTCCAATCGTGCCTATTTCCAGAACATTTACAATTTTGATACTATGGCGATAGACACGAGCATAGACGATTGCAGCAGTATCTTGCCAGGATGAAAGCGTAAGCGAAAGAGAACGCTACAATTCAAAGGAAGTAGGGAGGGAGTCAAACTTTCAATTCCGAGTTAAAAAGTTTTGGTTTACAATTATTTTGGTGGCACAAAAGGTATCTACATTAAGCGTACTTAGAATCGCATGATTAATTTGAATGATACAGTTTAGACTTATAGCGCTATTTTTAAGATAAAGAGAGGAAGTCTCCAAACTAAATAAAAAATGTTATAGCTAATTAAATTTAGAAGTTTGCTTTCATATTTTTTTCTATCTTACATGTATATGTAGAGAGAGGTGACAAAACTGATCACAACTTTAAGAGGTATAGAGGCAAATATAGCAAGTTTCGTAATACAATACATATGCGAAATGTGAACGCGAATAAGAAACGTGAAGAAATCATGTTTGACACTTTCAAAGAATATAATTATTAATTATTTAAAAAGCTATATCATGCACATACACTTAGCAAATCATATAAAAATGTTATCTTTTTAAAAACAAAATAGCAAACTCGTATAACTGTGTTATATTGTATTTAATTGAAAGAGAAATTTGAACTTTAAAGTAAACGCGTATAGCTATACAAACATAATGCCTAATACAGTTCCCCAATACATGATAAATAACTACAGTAATATAATAACTAACATACTTTGATAAATTAACTCATCGTCGAATCATCGTAATCAGTCGAATTTCAACTGAAAGAGCTACGTGGGTAGCTGATAATTAAGGACTGAATTAAATCCTACATACTGATTTTCACTGCAATCTATTGCATCTCATTTTCTATATATATTCTGATGTATTATTCTCTCAGTAACTATAATAATCAGGTATACTATTCTCTGTCATTATAATATAAATCTTATTACGAAATTTATCACAGACATGGCACTGGAAAGCATTGTAAAATGATTTTAGGAATTCTCGCTACACAGAACCTGTCTATGTAATTCAGAGTTGTGTAGGTGTACGCAGAGCGGAATATTTTGGTAGTGACTTGTCATTATTTTCCAAAATTACAATTCCTCTTCCTCTTAAAAACCTATTCTAGACAACTGTCCTTAATATCCTGCTAATATAAATATCCTCTTAATATGAGCAACCATATCAAGTTTTAATGAATTTAGAAGACTTAAAATGTGACATACTAAGCTAGGGATAACATAACACGACACATCAGAAGCAGTGCATTTCATAATGCGTTTCATACTCACGAGATCAGAGCTTTCATTTCGAAGTAGTTTCCTAAAACTTTAAGTTGCAATTCTCTAATTGCTATTTAAGCAAGTTTTTAGCATATGATCCACAACTAGGCAACCATAACCATATCACGCAGGAATGGAACAAAACCAATGTCTTATTCCTAGCAATTTATATTATCTAATGGTCTGTAAACGTTATCTAGTTTAGTACGATATATATTAGTTTCCAAAAGCTAAACAACAAATAGAAAACTGATGATAACTCAAAAACTATGCAAGCAGCATGGAAGAAACTTGGTGATAATATTCATTATAGCGAGTATGATCATCTTGACAGGCCTGGCAGCGATGTCTCATACTGTTTATGATATTGCCAGTGAACTGCATGGGTAGCAGTGTCCATTGATCGCACAAAGCAGTTCTAAGCCAATCTAGGTTTTGGGGAGGGGATTGGAGGCTAGGAAAACGCTTATTGAGAGCGTGTCACATACACTGGTGTGCAAAAATTAAGGACGAAGTCGAAAAATTAGCATATCAGCTGAACGAAGAGGCAGAGCGGACAGAAAGACCAATCAGGAGATTAAGTAAGGTGATGTACGGTAGCACATGCGCAGATATGCAGGTAGACGTAATGGGGGAGTGTCTGAGTAGTATAAAGCATGTTGTCGGTGTAAGATCAGTATTTCTGGCAAAGAGATTGCACGCCGTATAGCAGTTAAAATTACACCGAGTTGCTGCCTCAGCGAGAAATGGCGAATAATCAGTCTGTTAGACGACATCTGGATGCTTTTACCCGAGGTCGAATCATTGGGAAGTTGGAGGAAGGCCGCAGTGTGACAAGTGTGGCTGCAGAGTTCGGAATTGCTCACAGCATCGTTTCACGACTTTGGAGACAATTTCAAACTACAGGAACAGCTATCCGGGGGTTTAGTAGTGGTCGTCCACGAGGAACCACACCCGCAGATGACCGGTATATTGCCTTACAGGCCAGAAGAAACAGGCAGCAGACAGCGGAAGAAATCGCTAGACACACGACACAGGCGACTGGACGACCGATATCGCGTTTTACCGTGAAGACTGCACGGTGGTAGTCTGTTTGCACGACGCCCTGTACGGTGTGTACCTCTAACGCCTGCCCATCAAAAAAGGCGTTCTCTGTGGTGCCGGGAACACCGGAATTGGAGAGACAATGAATGGGGACGAGTACTCTTTACAGATGAGAGCAGATTCAGTCTGAGTAGCGATTCTCATCGCATACTCATCTGGAGAAAGCGGGGAAGCCGCAATCATCCCTCGAACATGATTGAAAGGGACAGGTATGGAGGTGGCGGTGTTCTCGTTTGGGGAGGCATCATGCTTGGTAGTCGTACAGACCTTCACATCTTCGACGCAGGTTCAGTCAACGGGACCCGTTATTGTAACGACATTCTTCTTCCATATGTGCGTCTTTTTAGAGGCGCTATGGGTCCGCAGTTCCTTTTCATGGACGACAATGCACCATGTCATCGCACAGTAGCTGCCGAACAGCTCTTAGAGAGTGAGGTTATTGAACGTATGGATTGGCCGGCACGATCTCCGGATCTCAATCCCATCGAGCATGTATGGGATTTTCTAGGCAGACGCTTGGCAGCTCGTACCTTACCACCAGTAACGATTCCGGAGCTTCGATTGGCGCTGCAAGACGAATGGGCAGCAATGCCTCAACAACTCATTGACACCCTCATTCTCAGCATGGGCAGACGCTGTGAAACCTACCTAGCAGTCAGGGGAGATCATATCCCCTATTAAAGACCGGATGTTTCTTGCTGGACATCCATCACAGGGATGTTTCGGCCTTCAGTCGCATTGCGCTCCATGCTACTTTTTCAATATTCTTTTTATAAATCAGAGGGATAACTCTGATTTCTCTTTTAGTAAGTGTTGCTTACTTTACTCATGTCCTAACGTATTGGGGATCTTACGGTATTAAATGTGTTGATTTGGAAAGCTTTTGTACAAAGTTATACTGAAAAAACCGTCTCGTCCTTAATTTTTGCACATCAGTGTATTCTCAGTGGGACTACGGTTGGGAGAGCGTGTTGGCCATTCGTTTGGGCTATCGTTTCTTCTTCAAGTAATCGGTGAACTGAGGTGAGCAGTGTGAGGGCGGACATTGCCTGCTTGCAAAATGAAGTTATCGCCAATTCCAGCAACAAACGGACCAACAACAGGATCAAGTATGTCGGTCTCTGTACCTCTGAACACTGAGAGTTCCATGTGGCAGCACATATTAGTCTGTGCTTTCACCTAAAGGTACTCCTTCCAATACAAAAACGCTATCTCTTGCATAAGTATCCCATTCGCATACGTTAGAATGATAATAACGAGTGTCTGCTTCTGTCCATATGCAAATACTTCGAAAATCACTTTGCAGAGCGAACTGGGACTCATCAGTGAACGAAACAAACTTCCACTGATTTTCAGACACGGCTTTTTCACACGGCTAATTCAAACGGAAGGCACAATGCCGGTCGCCTAGCATATACACATCTTTATGCAGTCCTCTGCATACTATCATGGCTGATGCTGTCCTTCCTGTAGCAAAAATAAGCGCCGATCTAAGCTGAGATGAAGTTGCAGTCCTGTTGTGATGTGCATTAAGCCGCAAATAACGGTCATCTGCAGAAATGGCGTAACTTCGGAAGGTCTTCGAGAGGCTGAACGAGTTAGCAATTAATTTTACAACCAGGATTACCATGGAGCGGTCAATTTAGTAATCTCGCAGAGGCAGACAGTTGTTGCCCTGTTTCTAATTGGCCTGTGCAATGCCTTTTAGTTGGCGTGTAGTGCAATTCTTCGGCCAAATGTCGCCTCAACTAATTTTTACACTTTATCACATTATCTCGAAACTATTTAATATGCTGTCGTTCATTGAATAGCGATTCACTTCTAAACATCTGGTTTTAGGCTGTAACGTAGTTACGTAAAGCGATTGCAGCGCCACTTTTTTTTTTTTTTTTGCATAGTTCTACTCCAGCTTGCTTTTATTCGTAACATATCCAAATTTCAAGAATTTCGAACTACTTTTAGCCGATTTATCGTGATTTTCCAGTCTGTTGCTTAATTTTTGATGGAAACCAGTGTATTTGTGAAACCTATCTCGTATTTCACTGAGAGTCATACTGTAACTTAAAAGGTTTCTTTTTAGACTTTTTACCGCGCTTACTTGTTAGTCTAATAATATTATTAAACAGAACATAAAGAAGACTGCTTCAGAACTTCAAAATTCAATATGTTTTCATATAGTTAATATAGTTAAAAACCTGCAGTAAGAGATTTGGAGTTCATAAATGAAAAGCATGTATCAGCAAAGAGCCACCGATATCGTTGAAAAATGTATGGTACATAAAATGGCCCATTTAACGTGTGAGATAAGATTGGTATTATTAATGGCAAGCTTCTGTGAGGAAAGAACCGAAATATTTTCTCGACTACTCACTTTTGGTAATAGACAGTTTCTAAAAATAAATAAATAAATACAATAAAGCGTTCTACTTGCTCTAAAAAACATTAATGTCCTCCAACTAATATTCCACACTGGACTATTTTTCGAAATCCAGCGTTTTTCGACTTACTTCTAGTAAAAGTTTTTGCAAAACAACCAGTTTCATCTAAGAGATTTGTAACAAGCAACACTGTAAAATATTTTGTTGGGTTTCTTAAACTGCAATTTTTTTTAACATCGAATGTTAATTACTCTGTAGCATTTATCCTAAACGGTGAAGGACAGTTCTGTCATCTGCTATAACGGATGTGGGATGCTAGAAATATAATATACTTGATTTCTTAGACTTAACTGCCTTCCACCAAGATACTACTCTTCGTATCATTCGAAAAATCTGCGGAACTACATTTAACTTTTATTGTGTTTCCTAATTAAAGTCACGCTTTTCACTTCCTTGTACGAAGTAAAAAGGAAGTATTGTATTTGCGAAAAATTTGAGGCCTCATATTTCAAAAAATATATCCATTTTGACCGCTATCGAATGCAATTTAACGATGTTTTTGCGCAACATCTGTACGTAAGGACCGAATAAAGAACATTTCTCTCCCCCCCCCAAAAAAAAATTATAAAACTGATTTAAAATGTATTCTAAAGAGAATTTTTCGTGGCGTATGTGCGTACGTACGTATCTCGCATAAATCAAAACGAGTAGCCTCAGAACGTTGAAATTTTGTATGTAGGACTGCTGTAACATGTAGATGTGCACCTCGTATTTTGGTTGCAATCGGCCGCAACAAAAGTATCCACTCTGTTACTCGGCTCAGTGAGCTCAGTTTCTTTATTCTTATATGTTTGTAAATTGTGCGTTTTTTGCTTTAAAAGTGATTTCCCCCGGGCGTCGACGTAGAGAATTCTGCGAGGCTACTGGCTAGGATCTGTACCTAGGCAGTCTCGGCCACGACAGCATAAAATTTATGAACTTGGTGGTTCTGAAGGCCCTGGGGAATGTCACTTATTAGCTAGCCTCGGGGTGTGGCATGTTCTGAGCGGTTGGATCCGTAGCCAGGGGGTAATCTCCCCCGGTTTGCTGGGTAACGGACTTCTGCGGCGGGCTCGCCCATACGACTGGTAGGTAGCAATTACCGACCAGTGCTGCCTGGAGACGTTTCCAGGTGGTGCGCCGCTCCTCTGGAGGGCTAATAGTGGAGGTTGAACCTCCACGAAGTGCCCAAAGGGGGAGTGGACCTAATGGTGATTGAGTTCACGAGGCGGGGAAGCCAAATTTACCTTACCTTTACCTTTAAAAGTGATTGAATTATGTTGTTCTTATCTTCCGCTTAAGGTTTCTATGCCAAATCTGCAAGCAATATTTGTAGAATTATCAACAATTTAAAAGCTCTTTAACTGCGGCTAAGCCTAATTTTTAAATAACATGGCGGACATGTTTGTTTATATTTGAAACAGCAGAATAGTGGATTTGTTGCCAATGTAGAGAAACAAGGTTCGCAACAACAAAGATAACGCCTTCATTTATTATTGCGAATTAAATCATGCTTAATCTATTCTGGAATTTTTTCGAGGAAATAAGTGTTTAAGATTTACTTCGTAATTTTTAATATAGATACTTTGAGTTTTTATGTATTTTTGCCTTGGCCTTGTCGCGAAGTGAGAACTGAATTAATTGAATGAGAAATACTGAATCGTCTGTGAAAAACTGTTTCTTCTTCTTCTTCTTTTTTTTTTTTTTTTTTTTTAATTTCTTTAATTTCTTTAACGATTAGATAATTCTTAAGGTGATATAAATTTTGTGCATTCTGAGTTATAAAATAAATAAATATAACGCTGTTAAGTGAACATACGCCAGAGTGTCGCTATGGTAAACAAATATAGTGAATTTTAAAGAGTGCATTTATTCTATTGTGCTTTATGAGATATCGACGAAGTAGATTTAACTCAATCCAATAAGTTTAAATGAAATGCAAGAAAAAATGCGTATAACTTAATATTCCGTACAAGGAAGTCATGTGGTGTACACATCAGTTTTTTTCTGCAGAAAACAAACGTTCAACGCTAATTCGCCTTCCAGCCCCTCCATGAAGGAGGAAGACAGAAAATCTTTATATGATTTCTTTCGTGTACCGAAAACAATACAATTCAGATTCATTATTCACACATCTGATAACCAGAATTTCAATTAAATGGATCTGCCAATTTATTTCTATTTTCATTTTCTGATAATGAATGAAAAAAGATATTTCATTAGTAACTTATATCCATTTACATTAAGTATCTACGAACTGTTATTGTATCACAATATAATAGTTTAATTTCAGGTAGGATAAAAATAAATTATGGGGTTATGTTTTTCATTTTATTCAAATAAAAAGCAATAAAATTAAAAACAAAAAATGCTATGAAAACTTCAACTTGCAGTGTAACACCTCAAAGAGTTAAAGTTTCAAGATGCGTTGATTAAAAATTCCAAAAATTACAATTTGATCGTTTTACACAACACTCGTCCCAGTTTCATACTTTAAAAAATATTGAACAAAATAATTACGAGAAGCCAATTCAAAACATAGAACATAAAATCCTACATTTAAAGCGAACTTTTCAAAATAGCCATACGGAACGATATGCAAAGAGATGGGGGGTTTGTTTGCAATATTGTTTGATATAATTAGCATGTTATGGAGTCTTAAGCACTTATTTAGCCAAGAAAAGGCTAAATTATTCAGAAAGTAGTTATGCATTTTTCCACTGAATCTTTTTTTATTTTCTCCCTCCTTCCAGCATGCCTTCGCCTTGTAAAGATAGCACACTCAGCGTGTATTCGAGAGCTCCAGGTTCGAGTACCGGCGAGGACGTCGCATATTTTTTTTCTTCGCGTGTTTCCAAGTAACTTAATGGTTGTAGAAGCTTGCAATAATAAATAAAATTCTTTCAGATGAAGAAATAACATTTTTTTATTTTGCCAAATCTGTGAACCTAGTTTTTGAACACAGTAAATACCCGGTCTAAGTATGTAAACATTTCTTCTTTTAATATTTTATAAGAAATATAAAAACAAAATATTATATTCGTTTTACAGTTTAGTAAATTAAAATCTATGTAATTAGTAAATTAAAATCTTTTTAATTTATCTGAAACAGACATTGGGTACGTATTGAGGCAGATAAATAACTTCAATGTAGATAAATAACTTTACCTCAGAATGAACAAATTGCACAGTTACGGAAGTAAATACATTAACATTTTTAATTTAAAAATAAAACGTAATAAGCAATAATATAAGATTCACTCATTTAAAAGATGTGTTTATCCCGCAATAAAATACCATAGCGAAATATATACTACGTAAACTATCTCAGTAAAATACATATTTGATTTATAGACAAGAAACAGCTTATTCTGTACAGACATTAGGTTAACTGGAAAAGCCAGAGATATGAAAAATTAGCAACCGCCTTCGCCGGGAATCGAACCACTGACCTCTGAAATACCGGCTCATTGTACTGACCACTACACCAGGAAGGCACGTTAGGAAGGCGGGAGCCTTATATAATCCACCTTTTAAAGGGCGACTGGGTTTCTAGGGGACCCAATCGTCAAATCCTGGGTGAGGAGAATCATCATCCAACACCCTTTTAGCCACAATAGAGACATTAGGTTAATTGAAAGCAGAAGATATGAAAAAGAAGAGATGTTGGGGGGGGAGGGAAAGAGATGTAAAATTAACAAAGCCTTCGCCGGGAGTCGAACCACGGACCTCTGAAATATCGGCCTAGTGTGTGGAACCACTACACCACGAAGGCATGCCAAGAAGGTGGGACTAATAATTTAATCGAATTTTTTTTAATCATTCGGGCTGTGCTCCTTTAATTTGGATAATCAGAATTCTGCACCGTACTGTAGTAATGTGTTTTTTTTTCGGGGGGGGCAAGAATAATAACTGAATTGGCTTTCGTAAATATGGTAAGGAAGAGAAAATTATATATATTTTCCTAAGCAGTTACAGCGATAATATATAATGTAACATATTACAAGCAGGCAATTTACAGGCATTTAGAAATACATATACAAATTGAAAAAAATTTCCTTTCCCTCTGTCCATAAAAAAGGAATTTAGGATTCAAATAAGTTATAAAAATATACATGAGGCATTATATTACAAATAATTTGTATTATTCCTCTATAAAACGTAATATACTTATAATATTAATGGGCCCACCAGCAGCCGAGCGATAAAGTCGCTGAACACTGGTAGTTTCGTCCGAGAGTCGATTCCGCGAACGGCCTGGTTGCATGGGCGCTATCCACGAAGGCATTCTTCCCTTTAGGCAGATAACCCTCGAGTTCTTTGCCATAATCAAATACACCAAACCAAATATAGCATTAATATGGAATCATAAATAAAATATAGCAAGCTATGAGCCATTTCTTGCAACAAATAAGTAATAAAACTGCGTCTTATTCCTACGGATTTCCAGTTTTAATATAAGAAATATAAAGCATTCATCTCTTAACATTCATATTGTATTCATTTATTTTACAGCACTCTTAAAACGTGTACACTGTAAAAGAATTATTTCCCTCTTAGCAGTTAATTATTCAATAATTAATAATTCTTCTAATTTAGAAAAGTGAAAGTGAGAAACATTCAATCAGTCATTTTTATCGTACACTATTTGTACTATCAGGTTAAATTATGTTATTTGGATATGGCAAAGTACATCAGGTATACCTGCCAGTGAAGAAGAGTGCCTTCGTGAAGGACTTTCTGTTGGGAATTAATTCTGATTCGCTATTCAGCCTACGCTCGGACCCCGTTTGAATATCCATGCCTTAACACTTTCCGGCACGCTACTTTTTAGAGTCGGAGTTTTGATAAAAAAATTTTTTAAAAAAAGGTAGGCAGTTTAATTAGGCCTAGAGGAGTACACAAGTAAAATTTTGTGAAGATAGCACTTATCGTTTTAATTCTGTGGGTGTACCCAAAGTGGCACACTGATTGAATAGAGCTTCGAAAAGAGTGCTGAAACGAGCATTGTTGTCAATCAACTGACCGATCAGATGCGGAGAAACAAAGAATACAGACTCTCCCAGTTGTCCTTGATTATCGGTGAGCCCGGTCTGGGCACACCTAGGGTTCGCCGTTTGATTTTAGGCAAGATTTCAAGGTAAAAATTTAAAAATAATATAGAATAAGGAGATTAGCATGCAGCCAAAAAAATAACATAGAAATTTCTTTTCAAACAATTCCTTTTATGCCCTAAAAAAATCTGGAAGATTTTTTTGAAAAATGAGGGCCTTAAAAGAACTAAACATGGCTAAAATATATGGACTGGTTTGTGTTGAGCTACCATCTACTATAAATAAAGATGGCTCAGAGTAACCTATAAATCCTTTTTCATTCAATTTTTCTGTACGTACAGAAGGAAATTTTTAGGTGTGTCCAGGCCGGACACACTGTGCCCAAAGGGTTAACCACTCAAACACTAACGGGACCATTTGCACTGTAAAAGAGAAATACGTAAGCCAATTATTTTGCAGTAAACAGAATAAGAATAGTAGCAGGGAGAAAAAAATTGGTTTATATTGGTTTAACATTTTATGTGTTACCTTTATTTATTAAACATCATGTTCTTCGCACATAAAATTCGGTTCAATAACAATGTCACAAAATATTTAAAAACAGCATATCTTTAGAATTTCTGATACACGCTGGAGATTTTTTTTTTTTTTTTTTCCTGTACAGTGCTGCCATTGCCCGTAATTGTTGAGTTTGTTAACCAAAAATTCGTTTAAGATTTGCAAAATGTGAAATAGATAGTAAAATAAATTCGAAATTCAAAATTTGCGTTTCGATGTGACCATATTCGGGTGGAGGATCACGTTATTCAGAATTTGATAGCTCTAGGTGCCGTCATTTTTTTTTTGCAATGCAAGATACATAACCATATTTTTCTTTATTTAATTTCTTTTAAAATACTGCAGGGCAATAATATTGGGGTAGCAGCAATTTGAAAAGTGATTCAGCCTTTTACAGTGATTCAAAGCAAAATCCCGTTTCGAGGCTAACAGCCCTTTTGAACTGACGCTCCTTTGGACTAATAATGCAAAGATCAAATTTTTCAGAGTCATAATTGGTTAACTATTTATTGTATTTTAAGTTTAATTCATGCAGAAAATTTAATTTTATATATGATAATATAAGACAATACTACAGTCTTTACCTTTTTTAAAAATTATTTTGTTTCTAAGCTAACAATTAAAAATATTCGTATAGTTCAAGTTTACAATATAATTTATTTGTGTAGTGAAGTATATGAAAACAGCAGTGGCAACATATGGGGAAATTTTGAGACAGTCCCCCGTATGACCGCAAGCTAAATTTGTGACTTTGTAAATTAATTGGCTAACTATTAACATAATTGAATAATTATTATACCTGTTGCAATTCACTTTTTACTTTAAATCATTTGTAACATATTGAACATGGTGAATCCGCTTCCATACAGACAGTTTATCGAACATAACATTTGTTGGAAAAAGATCAGGATAAAAACTGCAAATGTTTTCTAAATCATCTAGAATTACTATAAACTCCGTTTCCAAAACAGAAAGACAAATTTCAAAACTCAGTTACAAAGCTGATTTATACAATAGATGAGTCAAATAATAATAATAATCTAAAAGCTTTCAGATTTTTATATTACGCCCAAAGGGGCGTTTTTTTAACGTCTTGTGTGTTACGTTCTTTCCACTTAAATCATACAATTCAATTCAACAGCAATATCACAAAAGTAAAAAGAGCATATCTTTAGAATTTCCGAGCGCTAGAGACAAATCCCCCCCCCCGCGTACAGTGTCGCCATTGCTCGCTTTTAAATCGTTGAGTTTCTTATTCAAAAACTCATAAATGCTTTGCAAAATATGAAGTAAATAATACAACAAATTCCAAATTTGTTCTCCCAGATACCCATATTCTAGTGGAGGACAACTTATTAAAAATTTGATGTCTTCTACGTTTTTTCGCAGTGCGAAAAACGTACATACAATCATGCAGATTCTTCATTATTTAATTTCTTTAGCTCTAATATTTGGTGGACACAATTTGAAAAGTGATTCGCCGTTTATAGTTTTCAACCCAAAATGCCAAAACGAAATTATAGCTCTTCTGGGGTAACAAACAAAAAATCAGTATTAATCATATTAAAAGCACCTTTCTAACTCTTTATGTTAATGTACGGTAATTTTTCAAAAACAGTATCAGGATATACTAATTTGAAATACGAAAGCCAGCATGAATGGAGTTCCCATTAACAAACAGAATATCGTTTACAAAGATTAAAATAATTTGACGAAATTATTTTAATACATTATATTTATTATGGAACATGAAAGATGTTAAATTATTCACTCAGAATCAAGAAATACAAATATTTAGAAAATTACTTAAAATAATAATTCAATAACTAATACAAAAATATGTGACTGGTCCCAGATCGCCCAACATTCAAATATTCCCACCTTTTTTACGAGAGAAGAAAGGATTCCAAAGTATTTATATATATTTCTTTCACGGGCTTTTTTTTTCTGGGGTGCATGTGTCTGATAAAATAATTCTTCCCTTTCTTTGAGAGGTATGTGTATGTATATATTATATATATATATATATATACGTACGTAGGAGAATAAAAATAGAATACGCATGGAATAAAATCGGAAATAAAACTGGATTTATCCCGAATGGTTTCGTCTTCGCAATTTTCTACTCCCGTGAAATATAAGTGGTACAAAAGATTTTTCCTTTTTGCGTTCCTTCATCGCGAATGAAGAGACAGAAAGAAAAATACTCATTCCTTCCGTTTTTTAAGACATTCGAAACTATTGTTCATTTTTACAGGATTAAAAAAAATGAGCATGTGCTTGCTTATTCAACAAAGAGTTCTTTTAAATATAAGCTTGCTTTTCTTAATTTGATGTGGTGTTGGTTTTGCTCCTTCGGATTTCAATTTACGGTTTTTAATAAAGGATTTGAAGCCAGTAAATTGATTTTGAAAAGGCATATTAAAATAAATTTAAATATGTCTTCCCTGCAATCAGAGGAGGAGATTTCGAAAGTCTAAAAGAGTTTTTTTTTTTTTGAGAGTAAAGCAAATTCGAAATTTGTTTAGGCACAGAAATGGTTTTTCGTCTTTACGTTATTTCTTTTCTAGAAGGCATATTTAAATTCTATTCTGTGTTTTTTCCTCTCGCTTCTAAATTAAGTGGTATTTGAATTTGAATTTAAATAAACTGCATTTGCTTTTTTGCGGATTTTATTCCTTGCTCTTCTTTTGACGGAAATAAAAAATGGAAAAAGTATGAAAGATTTCAGTGTTATTTTGCTTCGTTAGAAATTCTCGAAGTTTCTTCAGAGATTACCTGTAAATCCAATTTAAAAAATACCTCTGCCAGAACGCGAAAATGGAAAAATCTGAGAAACAGGAAAACTCACCGAATATCATATACGACAGGTATTTGTCAGTGGTATATGTACAAATAAATTTGCAGCTAGAAGCTCAGAAAAAGTAATTTTTTGTAAATCATCTAAATTTTTTTTAAACTGTCAGAATTTTCTCTATAAAACTTAAAAAAAGAATATGCATTCCGCTTTACTTTTTCATTGTAACTTTTAATCAGCTACAAAATCTTACGAAATCATTCATTATATTAAGAGGGGGGAAAGAAAGCAAAAAAATTCAGCACCCGATTTTTTAAATTTCCTCTGTATTTGAACAGAAAAAAGTAAATAGGGGACATTTTTTGTTCTCTTCATTTACTTTATTATTATTATTAGATAATCTTAGCAGTAAGTAAGCGTGTACATTTTTTGCTTAAAAAGAATTCTTATTTTAGTTTAATTTAAAAAAAAAAAAAATTAACTATTCCGGATTTCCTGTCTGTGCTCCCTGAAATTTATCGCCCCTCGGGAAGGGAAAAATCCTTCACAGAATGATGTTGTGCGAAGAATAATGTTTTAAATACTTCACAGAGGAAATTAAAGACGAAAAATGACTAGTTGAACTGAATTCTGGTAGGGTAAATAAAATTCCGAAATTATATGACTAAGTTTTCTGCAGTTAATAACGTTAGTAATAACTATATAATACTGCTGTCATGTAGTTATGTAGTTGTTGCCATATAAACTTGCCACACAGTTATCTTACATTTCTCGGATATTTAACCTTTTTACTTTTGTAATCGCGAAAAGTTTCAGGCAGAATATTTCAACGAAAATATCCATTTTGACCGCTATCGAATGCAATTTAACGATGTTTTTATTTGACATCTCTACGTAAGGGCAGAATAAAAAACTCTTTTTCGTCAAAATTATGAAACTGATTTAAAATGAATTCCTGAAGCGATTTCTTTCGTGACTTCTGTACGTACGTACCTCACATAACTATAAAATGAGTAGACTCATAACGTTGAAATTTTGTATATAGGACTCTTATAGCATGTAGATGTGCACCTCGTATTTTGGTTGGAATCGGCCGCAACAAAAGTATATAAATATATGTATGTATATATCCACTCTGTTACTCGGCTCAGTGAATTCAATTTCTTTATTTTTATATATTTTTAAATTGTGCATGTTTTGCTTTAAAAATGATTGAATTACGTTGTTCTTATTTTCCGGTTAAGCTTTTATGCCTTTAGTTAACCTGCATGCAATAATTGTAGAATTATCAACAATTTAAAAGATTTTTTAAGAGCGGCTACGCCTAATTTTTGTTTACCATAGCAGCCATATTTGTTTACATTTGAAACTTAGCAGAATAGTGGATTTGTTGCCAATCTAAAGAAACTAAGCTTCGCAATAACAAAGTAATATCTCCTTTGTTAATTAAATTATGCTTAATTCATTCTGGAATTATCATTTGATTTATTAGCTTGTTTTTGCGTAGAAACTATTATTTTAATTGTAAAAATTATTGTTTAAGGTTGTTTTAACAGTACTTGGTGTTTTATGTTTTTCAATATCTTTTAATTTTTAATGAAAATATTTTGAATTTTTATGCATTTTTGGCTTGCCGCGAAGTGAGAGCTGAATTAATTAGTACCGCATACGCATTAGGTAAGTTGCGCTGAATCGTCAGTGAAAAACTGTTTCTTTTTTATTTGTTTGATTTCTTTTATACATCGTTTCGGATTTATTATAGTATTTGAATAGAACATGTAGTAATTCTTCAGATGATATAATTTTTGTGCACTCTGAGTTATAAAATGAATGAGGTGTAACGCTGTTAGCTGAACCCAGCGCCAGAATATCGCTGTGGTAAATAAATATAGTGAATTTTTAAATGCGCATTTATTTTATTGTGGTTCATGCGCTATCGACGAAGATTAATTCAGTTCAATAAGTTTAAATGAAATGCAGAAAAAAATACGTATAATTTAATTTTCCGTACAAGGAAGTCATGTGGTGTACATATCAGATTTTTTGGTTAATAGATAGTGAGATGAAATTAGTCTAATAACTTTAGTATTACATTATGTAGTACATTATTAACTTTAGTTAATAATTTAATATTAATAAATATATTTATATTAAGTTAGTATATATTAATTCAATAATGGTATAATTATTTAATATAATATTATCATAATATATATTATTATTTAGTATGATATTAATTTTAGATGTATTCTGTAAACGCTTTTTAATCGGAAATATTCTGTTCCCTCTGATTTAATTCAATCCGATAAGTTTAAATGAAATGCAAGAAAAAATGCGAATAATTTAATATTCCGTACAAGGAAGTCATGTGGTGTACACATCAGATTTTTTTTCTTTAACTATAACTTTTAGTTCGACACCTATTACAAACGAATTTCTTACTAACGCAGAAAATTCTGCTGCTGAGACGAGCCGTACCAGGAGAGCTATCTTCTACCCGTAGAGAACTATTTTTAATTCGCGAAAGGACAACTCAGCTTTTCTTAGGGTCATCCGAGTTATTTGCCATTCCTTTCTAATGAAAGAGCTAAAAGGCGATATATACAGCAGACATAAACCTCAGTCTCTCTCCATATAAATGCGTTACGGGGTCATCAGCGACGCCTTGTCGAACGTTAATCACGGTTTGTGAGCCGACATGCCAATTTGCCACGGTCTTTCTTCTTGCCCTGAGACATAGACCCTAATTTGACCAGGAATGAGACAAGCAACTTAGCTAATAGATTCCCAGTAGCTAACGCCAGCTGCCATGCCAAGCATTAGGATATCAGTTGGTGGAATAAGGAAGCTACAAACACAGACGAATTTTAAATCTTTCTCATAATTTGTTCCGTAAATTTTTAATAGAACTCTTACTCTTAAGATTAAAAACTTCTACCATACAAACAAATAAAATAAAATAGATATAAATTAATTATCTTTCCATTTAGTTTCAAGTACCTTATGGATGATAGCTCAAACAACTACAAAAATTTCGTGTCATTAAATCTAATTAAAATCATTAACAGCATAAATTTTAAGCAATTCAGATTATTCTCAAGACATTTCCGGCAACCTTCCAAAATAAAAACATTACAACTGTCTATTGAAAGTGAGTGGCACAGGAATCGAGAACCCTGAAGGCAAAAGAACTTGAAAAACTAGAAAAGTAAAACAATTAGCGAATATGCTTTATTGACATGTCCTCAGAAGTGCTCTCCTTCAAAACTGGGGGCGGAGTTGAGCAAGGTCGTACTCTCGTACTGTCACCTGTTTGGTGTCCAAGACTCTTGCCAACAACAGGCCAATTTCGTGGACTTGCTTTGATATCAGACGAGCGAGATTAGTCACAAACACAACAAAAGATTGCAAATTTGTTCTTTAAGGACAAGTAATATTTCTATGAAGAAACTCTTCTAAAGTAAAATAAAGTAAATGCAAATCATGAAAAGGGGCCGGTTTTGTGTAATCGTGTAAATGGAGGAGGAGATTGTTTCTTTTAAGTTAAGGTCTGTACTGCATAAAGAACCAGTTTCCAGCACTTTGCGTCTTTCTTTGCATCCTATTTCCACGCTTTTTGCACATTTTAAATTGGCAAAATGTTTCCAAATAATACCATTGCCTATATTTCAAATTTATGTTTTGAGTACGAACAAGCAGCATAGGGAATGAATTAGTTTCACAGTAATGGAGGAACTCATCGGCACCAAACTCAAAAATAGCAAAGGAAACTAGGGCATTTACAGTATTTCAACGCATAAAATTTTACTGCCCCACGCGTTGTAACCGATTTACTACTTTTTGACATAGATCTCATAATATTGTCATAGTTGTCCCCCCCCCCGCAGTTACTGGATTTTTCGCGTGCTCCTAAATAAATCCCTCAAGCGAAAGCGTATAACAGAGTGGAATTCACTGTCATAAAGTACACCAACAAGGTAACCTCGAAATAGATAAAGAATTGTCTCATGTAACAGGACATCCACGGCCCATAATTTGTACGCCCCTTGGCACTGGGCAAACGACCCCTTACGTTTATCTCCGCACTTTATCTCCGGTGCTCGTGTTTCCAACAGGGAAGGAAGGCTACGTCGCAGGGGTCAGGTCCCGATCCCTGGCCCTGCTTAACGTCAGATAGGCAACAACGTCTCTCTTTCTTCTTGTTTTGCTTTTTTGATAAACCGGGTGGAGGTTATTTGAACTTCGGCTTTACTTAGCAGGATATTTGAAATTTATGCCGCAGTAGACTGCCAAAACTTCACTTTGAAGATTCTCCCCCCCCCTTTTTTTTGGTTTGCTTATTTTGTTTGACCTGCAGAAGCGCCCATCAGTCGCAAAGACAGTTGATTTAAAAATGGAGAGAGGAGAACTAACGGTAGGTTGGTTTTTTAAAATATTTTAAAAAATAATACATTAGGCTAAAATTTGTTGTCAAATTTAATTTCGCCAAAGTTTAGTCTGGTTTCTAAACAAATTTTTTCCAGAAATGTATTGTCAAATTTAATTTCGACTAGTTTAATCTAGTTTCTAGAGAAATTTCTAGCAGAAAATCATTGTCAAATCTAATTTCGGTGCATAAACTAAAATGACAGGTTTAAAAACGGTGAAAATACTTTCAAAGGGAAAGATCTCCAAAATTCAGTAAGACGAGAGCAAGTATTTATTAAAGAAGAAACATTTTCATTAATAATTTGCAAAACGTTTCAGTAATAAAGTTCTGATTTCAGTCGGCAATGGCTGCCACAGTTTCTGACTCAGTACACAATAATTCTATACTTCAGTCATATTTGTGATGGCCGTCAGTGGCCCAGTTTATGGAACCACTAAACAATGACAGTTAGTGCCATGTTCGTTTTCTGCGAATGAGCAGGTTGACAGAACTGTGTTTTCGTGTTTTCCTCAACATGAAACATAAACGTCAGTTAGTTTTCTATAAAAAGTTGGCACAACCCTTTCTGAATAAATAAGAACATTTAACACTATTAGTTCATTCCATTATTCATTTCTCTGGGAATGAGTTAGCTACCCGATGTTTCCCTTGTGTAATATGAACCAGTCATTCTTAGAAAGGTTTTCCACGAAGGCGTTTTACCTAAGGTAGGAAGTCTTCATAAGATTTGTTTTAATTATGCTTGTTCTAAGCAATCAATTTTTTAAGGTTTCTTTTAACCCACTAACCTACTTAAAATGTTCACAAAGGCATTCTTCCTAAGGCCCACCAGGTCCACCAGCGGCCGAGCGGCGAAGTCGCTGAACACTGGTAGTTTGGTCCAAGCTGACTGCATGGGCGTTTTTATGGTTTTTCTACATATATAAAGCGTATAAGAACCAGGTTCCCTTAAAAAGTCCTCCACGAAGGCATCCCTCCCTTAGGCAGACAGCCCTTAAATACTTTGCCATAATCGCCTAAGTTTTACATATGTTTTTCCGAAGCAAATGACCGAATTTAAGCTTGCAGAGACATTAGGATTTTTGATGCTGAGAGACGTGAAAAATTAGCAATGCCGTTGCCGGGAATCGAAACTCGGACCTCTCGAATACGCGCCGAGCGTGCTGACCATTACACCACGAAGGCATGCTAAAAAGGCAGGAGAAATACCTTATATACTTCCCCTTTTAAAGGGCGGCTGTGAATTAGGGGACCCAATCGCCAAATCTTTGCTGGTGGAGAATCACCATGCTCCATATTTTTAGTTCGGGCGCCACTATAGAGACATTAGTTTTTTTTTTTTTTTTTTTTTAATCAAAAGCTGTGTGTTTGGTCTTCTTCATTCCAACGCATCATATTCCCTCCAGTTGTATATTTAATCGTTTCTTATCATAGTGAAATTCGCAGTTATTTCTTAATATGTAACGAATTGCATATGCATCTACATAATTTATTTAGCACTATTAAATAAAAATCGCTGTCAGGCCAACGCGTAAACAATGATACTAGAAACGTCCTTTATTCATTACAACCATTGCACACAATTCATAAAAATTATGTCACATACAAGATAAATTGCATCACATTACAGTTAATTGCATTATTTAAAATAAAATAAAGATACACATTATTAAGAACTACATTTGTTGCTTTCAAATCACTCAATTCGTTATGAAATTACAGTTCATAATTTTAAAGGTAAATTGAATCGGGATTTGATTTTCTACCGCGTCATTAATTGCAACACACTGAAAACTAGCTATCTGCCAGACAATGTGAAAAATGCATTAGAAATCTCGTCTCGAAGAATGACAACATTTACCCCCCCCCTCGCGGAACAAAAATGCCTGAGGGGTGGCAATGTTGCTTAATATAACACAACATACCCCCTTCCTCCTCGCTAGAGATGATATAGACGGCTTCTAACGTCAATAATAATTCTATTCAGAAGGGGTACATATGCAGAATTATGATATAAAACCAGACACTTCATAAACATTCTTTCATCAATCACATTTAAAAGGAATTGATTGAATGATACAGAGTTCATAGGGGAAAAAATAACGATAGTAAAAAGATCTCGAGAAGATACATAGCTTGAAATTTCTACTTTTTATTTAAATAGGAGGAAAAACGCTTGCTATTGAAGCAAAACGGATGCCTTTTCGGAATAGAAATGATATATGATACACTGGCGAATTGTGTTAGATCGTTTCGAACCATTGATTGGTTCAAGATAACTTGAATAGAAACGAATTTTCGCCGTGAATATCTGCTTTATTTGCGCATTTTTCATTCTGCCATTTCTATTCAAATCGAATGTATAGTATTAATAAAGGAATTTATAAGCGAAATTCCGAACTATTTCTTATCACGTGATTTGAAAGGAGATGCCACAGATACGGAGTGTTTACCTAGAGAATATGTTGTGTCTTCTTCTCATCCAGAAAATTCATGGACTTCATAATACTGAGGCCTTTGACAACATTTTTAAGATTCAAATTTAACATCTATAATGGCGGAAACGCTATTTTACTGTTGCATCATTAAGACAAGCACGCAATACTTGGATAACCTCGCCCAAATTATAATAATACATTGTCTTGGAATTACTTTAAAAGAAAATATTTTACCAACAAACGTTCTCACTAAGTTACCCTCCGCTTACGCTGTATAAGCTTATCATAAGCATACACATTGCATAATAACCATGTAAGGCTATACATTTTGTTATAACACTATGTTTAACTTAATACCATATATTCAATAACATGAATGTATCAGATGTTTTGCAATATTAGTTACGTAAAACGTACAGTATTAAAAAAAGTTCACATTACACAAACTACAAACATAATATGAATAGTAAGAGTAGTAATTTATTTATTAATACTCTATATGCTATAATGCACACTGAAAACTGTATTCTGTCTTCGAAGCTATACTGTGCTGTTATTATGTTGTTAAATGTTTCTTGGAATATCTCAACAGAGTCAAAACTAAACCAGTTTTCTGTATGTGTGCAAATAGTTTCCGCCATGAGGCCGCTCTGTTCGCATGCTGGTAGCGGCGTCAGCTGCATTAGCCTTGGGTCCGGGTTCGAATCCAGGAGAAAGAATGGATGTATTTGAAATTTTCTTCAGCCAAAATTTCTCTGGAGAGATTGATGGTACGGAAAAAGGGGATCTATACCTGGGGTGTTCCTCATCAAAATGGGGCGGAGTTTTGCCTTTCATGTGGATGCAACCGTTCGGAAAAACGGTCACTTCCTATGTAACGGTCCCTGGGTAACGTTCTTAGTAAGAAGGCGGTTATATGCTGAAGGGATTTACCCATAATTTCGGACGAATACCTAAACAACAAGCGTCTGGCCGTTGGAGGGTGGTAGGGATTCCACCATGTTGGCACCTACGTCTCTAAGGCTCCGTTCAGAAGGTGTTATAAATCTCATAACTGGTTAAGCCCAGCTTTGTTGCTAGGTAACCAGACCTTGCTACGTCACAAAAACTGGTTTAGAGGTTTTGGCATACAGTTCGAAGTCTTCAATCTTATGCCGACTTGGTATAAGAGTCGGCCAATCAGAGCAAACGCCCGAAATCTATTGAGCGGAAAAGGTGTAGACACATCCACGCATGCGCAAATATAGCTTCTCTAGTTGTCTACGGCTGTCTTACAGGTGTGAAAGGAACTGTAGCATTTTATGCCTTATGACTATGCCTCTATGGCATTTATACCACCATCTGAACGGAGACTAATAACGGTGTCTTGCCCTTTCCTGTTACGAAGCAGATTAACGTATATACTTCCTTTTTTTCCCCCTCTGACAAGGTATTTAACTATATCATTGCTATCAGGAGTCAATAAATTGATTAAAGTAAATAAATTGATTAACTATATTATTGCTTTTCAGGAGTCAATAAATTGATTAACTATATTATTGCTTTCAGGAGTCAATAAATTGATTAAAATAAATAAATTGATTAACTATATTATTGCTTTTCAGGAGTCAATAAATTGATTAACTATATTATTGCTTTCAGGAGTCAATAAATTGATTAAAATAAATAAATTGATTAACTATATTATTTCTTTCAGGAGTCAATAAATTAATTGATTGATTAAATTTAGAAAACATGAGTAGATGTTAACGATTTACCCGTGCAAACTTACTGCTCAGAATTCATAAATTTACTTAATATATCTGTATTCCAAATTTAATTACTGAAGCAATAAATACATATGCTTATAAACTCAAATAACTTTCTAAATTTAATGTGAAAACATTGTAGTACTTTATACATATATATCATCCTTTCTGCATGCATTTAAACAGAAGCGTATTCCCGCAGCATGGAAATAAATTAATCTATGTATATATTCGAGAACAGAAAGCGTAACTGAAAAATAAATTCTCTCAGCCTATTAAACCCCACTGCCTAATAATCTTACGCAGACATATTGATCGCGTATATGCAAACGGGATATTATCTCGACAATTTTATAAAGCGTATACGTCATCTGTATATGTGACGTAGAAGTGCTCGAATTATTTATAGCCCATTTATACGCCTCCTTAAAAGGTACAAAAGAAAAGGTGACGTGAATATAAGAAATAAAATTATATAAAACTAAAGGCCAATTAAAAATCCAATTATTCTCTCATAGGAAAGCATTTTCTAAAATTCAGTACCGATTCAATTTACTCATTTTAGCACTGTATATGCATATAAAATCATGAAAATACTTTTTTACAAATATAAATTTGCTGTTGGTGAAAAAATATTAAAAAAATAATAATTATTATGTTAAAAATAGTAGAATACGACAGTATTTTATACAATGGTCCTTTTTTATTCTGGGAAGGGGGATTAAAATGATCAAATTAACAACACAGAATGATAAAAATTAAAAGAGTAAACGCAAATATGAACAAAAAAATCGCACTTCTCTAGTATATATTTCAAGCTTTAGAGCAAAAATATATCATTAACGTACTAAAAACCACTGCAAAGTTTGAAAAAAAAAAAAAAAAAAAAAAAAAAAAAACACCGACAGGCTAAAAGTAAAAGAACATCAAAATAAGAAGGATACTGAATAGGAAGAAAACCCCCAAAACAAAATTAAACAAAGAAAACTTATTACTCATGTAATCATTTTCGAGTGGGATTGAGCCCATGCGCATTAATCAATCTTTACGGTTTAGAATAGTTTCCCTTACATATAAAAAATTTAATAAATAATTTAGACATTAAATTAATTAAACTGTAGCGAGATTAATTAAATTCAACCAATTAAAGATAGTTTCAAGGCGTGATACTCTGCCCCTAACATAGTTCCAGAAAGACTAAAAACCATTAGTAAATACGTGTTGATATGGATTCACTTCATTCAATGCTGATATTTTGCTTGTCCTTTTTATACCTGAAGAGTAAACATTCAAAACATTTGCGTACTTCTTGTATCAATAATCACGACCGTTCCTAGCGGGGTTGGAGAGCGTAAAAGTTTGCAGGCGGCAAAAATCAGGGACAGCCGGACTTCAGCGATACCACAACTAAATATTTTAAATTCATTAAATTCATTGTACGTTCTTGTTATATATAAGTACTTTTTATATAGTTTGTCATATGTAAGTACTCAGTGAATATGAAATACAAATTTTATTAATCATTGAGCATTTTTTTTTAATTTGGGCGGGGGTGGCAATTGTAGGAAAGTACTCGGGCAGCCAATGGCATAGGAACGACCCTGATTTTAAGTAGTTGCAGCAAAGCTAGGGAATCAATCGCCGTTTACTATTGTGAATAACATACATAATAGTCCTCAAGGATATTATTCTTGTATACTTATTAAACGCATAAATGACAAATAAGCAATTAAATTATGTTAATTTAACAAAGCAGAATGCATTAAAGAGATGCTCAAAACGTACTAATTTATGCTTAATATTTGAAAGATTATTTTTTAAAAGTTTTTGCTTTGATTAAAAAAGTTTAAAAAGTAATACATGTACAGAAAAACTATAAGACTGTGCCTAAGAGACTGCCAGTAAAGACTGCAGAAGATTATTATGCTACTTTCAAGATTATAACATTCAGATCTCCAAATTTAAATCACACAAATTTAAGAATTAAACAGCATTTAACATTAGAGGAACGTGCAATTGCACCATAAATAAAACAACACAATGGATTGCTATATGCAGCGAAGTTTAATTTCGCTGTGATAATATTTTTTTAAAAAATCATGAAGATTTTTTTTTAATTTCAGAGACAATAAACTTTAGTACACATTAGAATCACTTAAGTAATTCTAAATTTAAATTAACACTCTCTCTCCCGCATTATCTGAAAAAGTTAAAGTTCTTAGCTTCAAAAGTTTCACCGTTTAAAAAGGTTCCTACTTACAGACTCTTGAAAAATGTCTTAAGTGAGTTGGACCATGATTCACTTTCCACTTGGCCCTCACAAAATACATCACCTGAAGAGGGAGAATGTCATGCGTACAGTTAAGCAACAAGCCACATTACTTCAAATCCCCGACGTAAAGATGGGAGGGTTTGAAGGATCACAAGTACATTTTTCAGATGAGGGCCAAGAGGGGGAGAATACAACCTTGGTTCCGGCCAATTGAGCAACCGCCATCCATTCATTTCAAAGAAAGAAATACATCCCCCAATCTTCATTTTTTTTTTTTTTTTTTTTTTTTTTTTAGATTAGTACCTGCCTACCTACCTGTATTTTCTTCAGGGAACAGTTTTTTGGTCTTTTTCGCTTTATCCTGAAGATGTTAAGATTACCCTGCAATAGAGGATAGAAAAGCGATAACGGCAAATAAAAGAATATTTGAAGCCAATCATCCCCTCTTCTGCAACTGTTTGCACCTGGATATCTTTAGGGTTTTAATGCCTCAATTTGTGCTCCAGTCGCCGGTGTAATTTTGGATAATTCGTTTCCTGTTATGCAGCCTCAGCCTTGCCCCACCCTCACTGCCCACTACTCGCATTAGAAAACGATCGCGAATGCGCATCACGTTAGACAAGCGTCTTCTTCACTGACCGCCATTACCAGCTGGCGCCCCGCTCCCGAGCTTAAGTTAGGAATGCAACTGAAAAATGCAAGGAAAGAATTAATTCAAAGTAGATTATACTTTCACAAAGCAATAGTCTTGCATTTTAGCGATCCTGCTGAATTGCGGACAAAGAATCAATAAAACGCCCACGAAATTCATTAGTAAATATTTAAAATAGAAAGTCTGCATGCAGACTTGGCAGTTTTTAATTACTTAAATATTGAAGTTGTTTAGTTAATAATAGTTAAGTAATTATTTAGTTAGATAGAGTACACAAGGATTCTCTGCCTTAAGAAGGAGTTTTCTTCATTCTCCATGAGCGGCGAAAAAGTCATCTTTCATACTTTCAAATAATTTTAACAAAGTGCGTAAACGACGTTTTCCTTATTATCGGTTATAATAAATACGCCAAATTTCAAAACGCGCCAAAATGTAAATTCACGGATATTGGGAAATTTTAAATAAAAAACTGCAAATTTTTGCTGATTTTCTTAGAAATCCACCTACTTTAAGATGATCGCAAAACTTTTATAGCTTATAATTCAAGTCTTTTCGAAAAATTTATAAAAATTATTTAAAAATACAAATTTAAAAAAAAAAAACCATAAAAAATAGGCTAATTTTATTTGGAATGAACCTAAATTTCGAAATATGAAAGGAGGAATCAAATAAGTTTAATAAAAAAGAGATATTAATAAATATATACCAAATTCAATTAACATCGATCAGCTAAAATTTTAAGAGCTAATTTTCTAAAAACTACTCGTGCAATTTTTACAAAACTTGGCAGTTTGGCAGTTAATTTGAGTCGTAGAATCGAAATATGGACAAAACTGGTATGTCATTTCAGAAAACGTCCGATTTTTTGTAAAAATACCTGTATTAGAACAGTGTTATATATAAATCTAATACAAATCCTAAGTCGCGCTTTCGAAAACTGAAAAACGCAATTTGAATTTCGTCAATCGGCCCACTAAAACGGGAGATATAGAACTGTCCCTCCTCCCCCTTTTTTTTAGCACAATGTACCTCTTCACTAGTAAAATAAGCTTTAATGTCGGGGAAATTATGGTGTAGAAAGATAGCAAAGAATAATGATTATCAAACAGAACATTTAAAACACAAAAATTTTAAGTAAAATATTTCTGTAAATACAATGAAAATCGTAAAAAAAAAAAAAAAAAAAAAAAATGTGTAAACGGCCTCTGTATATAACGGGTGGCCATAATTAAACTGACAGTGCTCACAGGGTTCTGTAGCGCGATCTATTTTCGAGAATGACGCCACATTTTGTAGGAAGATTAAACAAGACGGGGAACGAAGGATTCCGCGAAAAAAAAATAGTTCCAAAAGTCACCGCTAGGGGAATATTTGGCGCTGTGTAATAGAAAATAGAGTGTTAACAAATGCAAATCAATACGGAAATTACCTTTTATTTTGCATTCAAATGAGGTTCAATGTGGCTGCCGTTGTTGTGGACTACATATTGCATTCTGTGCACAGTATGCACAACAGCAGAAAGTAACATGTCTGCAGGAATCTCCCGTACAGTCCGTGATATGTTATCCTTCAACGTCCTGGACCACTCCTTGATAGACCTTGGACTTAAGGTAACCCCATAGCCAGAAGTCGCATGGGGTAAGATCTAGCGACCGAGGTGGCCATGCAGTTGCAAAGTAGCGGCTAATAACTCTTTCTGTTGTAAATTTCTGTATCTGTTGCATCCGTACCAACGTGTGGAGGGGCTCCATCTTGCATGAAAATGATTTCCTCCAGGCATTGTCTTTGTCGAAGTGCCGGAATGACAAAGCTGTTCAACATGTGGCGATATTTCTCCCCGGTAACAGAACAGGTTTCCGTTCCTGTCGGGGTAATGTTCTCATAGAAGAATGGACCTAAGATAAATTTTATTCCGTATTAATTTGCATTTGTTAACACTCTATTTTCTATTACACAGCGCCAAATATTCCTTTAGCGGTGACTTTTGGAACTAATTTTTTTTCGCGGAATCCTTCGTCCCCCGTCTTGTTTAATCTTCCTACAAAATGTGGCGTCATTCTCTCAAATAGATCGCGCTACAGAACACTGTGAGCACTGTCAGTTTGATTATGGCCACCCGGTATATAAAATTTTTAATAATACGAAAAATATATTTATAAATATATAATTTACGAAATTCTTACCCTAAAAGGATAGCACGTTAAAATAAATTTTACATATTTAAGACTTATAAAAATGTTAACTTAACTTACCAACACAAAGTCCGGTGACTTCTACTAAATTAGTTCATGCTATTTAAACACAGCAAGCCCTCGGAAAGCAAAGAAGAATTATTTAACAAGAACTGACATGCGTCCGCACTACCAGGCATTCTAACTACTACATTATAAGCCTGAAAATATAGTGCCTTCTAGTGCTCATTAAATTATTATATATAATTCTGGTGTGTGTAAAGCTTGAAACAAAGATGGATAAGAGAGAATCAGAATAGGACCTAAACATCTAATTTAAATTTGAATTAAAAACCTTGAAATTTCCTTGTCGAAATATAAATGAAACTCAACTCCTCACAGACCAAATCTCTACATATAATAAAAGAAAGAGTTTGTCTGTGCGTGTAAACTAATAGTAAACTACGAAATTTGGTGAATCTAGAAAAGAGCCAGTGCACCTCGAAGAGATTTTTTCAAAATTCGAATTTTGGACAGGCAACACTCAGATCGCAATCTTCTTATTCTGACGAATGTATCTCACGAGGTACAATAGAAAGAATTTCCCTTTCCTCCCCTCTCTCTCTCTTTATTAGCTAATAGCAAAGAGGTTTGCATGTTTTGAATTATGTCAAGCACAAAGCACAATTTTGATTGGTTATTGCTTTCTGATGATAGATTCATTCTTTTAGAAATGTGGTTTTGGCAACAGTTTTTCATTCATTGCTTTGGATACTGGACTGCTGACTGTTTTTTCTTGAAAATATGATATTTATTGCTTATTTCGTTGTAATTTTTATATTATGCTTTAATTATATATAATTTTAATTATGTAAAAAGTTTTTCATGTTTTTTTAGGAAACAAAATTCTTAACTTCCTTTATACCATTTGAATTCTTAAGATTTTGCAACGGGAAGTTGGTTAATTTATTTATTAGGATAATTAATATTTGCATTAAGGGATATTGCTTATTTCATTGTGTTTGTAGTTTTATTTATTAGTCATATGTAATACTCAAAATTGCTTTCAAGTATAATTAAATATATTAAATTTTTGACCTATTAACACAAACAAAATTTTCGTTTGCCAATAACAGTTCTCCGATTCGAAAACTGAAATTTCATCAATACCCATACACCATTCAACTGTTTCAATAAATTACACTTTTGCTTACTTAGCTTAAGCAAATATGCAACGATAAGCACCTCGCTAGAGGACTCACCAGGTAGCGTTGCTCCCCCAAATCAAATCACAGCGTACAATAATCGCATTCGGCATCTCTAATAATAAATACCAGGCAAGATAAACCACAAAATAACGGATTATTTTTACTTTTCTTCTCTTCACTTCACTTCCCAGATCTTTCAAGACATTTCCTAGCTTCGGGGTACTTAGAAAGCTGTCAAGCGAGTTTATCTCGTAAATTAGGGCTTAATATTATAAGAACCAGTTGCCTTGAGATAAATTATGTGCGGGACTTATTTTACCCGAGCCCACCGTGAAGTGGAAGTTGAAGTGATTTACGTCGGAATTAGATTTAAGGCAAGCAGCGAATACGATTTTCCTTGTTGGCTTTAGAACGCGATCAATCGCATTATGTACTTTTTTTCAGTCCCCCCTTTTTTTTCCTATCGTTACGGCGATTATGCCAAACATATATTAGGTTTAAGCCTGACATGTTTAAAAGACACGATTAAGAACTGCATAAAGTTAGAAATTATTCATTACTTCTCAAAATGTTTGCTTTTAGTTTGGAATACTTAGTATTTTATTACTGCTAACGAAGATAATATATAAATCACAAGAAATTACAGTTAAAGGGTAAGTAAGATTCAATTAGTCGTTAATAAAAAATCAGACAGAGTATTCAATAATTTAAAAAATTATAAAATGTTCACTAAATAAAACAAGAGGCATTTTAAGGTACGATTATTTTTAGTCCATTAAGTAAGTCTTTTGCAGGTAAGGCTAGGTAACCCTTAGCAGATAATATACATCTTATTGCAGAAAGTTCTCGAGAAATGCAATTAAATACAGTTAGTAACAATTAAACAGTACAGTAATCTTTCAGAAATATGCCTTCAGCATACTCCTTTCAAATGAATTTTATAAACTGTAATCTAGAAATTTCTATTTTTCACTTTGCTTACATTTTTAATTTAAATTCTCATAATCTGAAACATTACGAAAGTAGAATATGTCGCCATTGATAAAGGAGAAACATTTTTCTCATTTTCCAGTTTTCCTTTACCACCGTGTTACCACCAACCTCTCAAAGGAACATTCGGCTCGGTATTATTTTAAGTGCCTTCATGCCACAGAGACGTTATACATTTACAAACAGCTCTCCTACCCCTTCACGAATAAGATGACTGCTTTAAAGAAATTCCAGCCAGCATAACTTCTGCCAAAAATCACTATATAAAATAATAAAGTTTTTAATATCTTTAAAGGATTTAATTAAAAAGAATTCTGTTACGAATGTCTCTATTCTAATAATTAATTGCCATAAGTATAGGAGTCATAGTATTAATGCTGCTAGCGAATGCCACTTACTACGAGTATAAAATATAAAGATGAATTAAACCCTATGCAGAACCAGACTTATTAAAATAGTTTAAACTCGAAAATTTGCAAAAGCATCTGGTCTTCGAGAACCAATCGAAATGAGTTAAGACTGATTAATGAATTATATACTTTAAAAGCGAAAGCACTTTTCTACACAGTGAATAGACCTAATTTCGACATTCTCTCGACGGAAATATTTTAGTAAACCTCTCTAAGCCTCGTCATTACTACACATAATGTACTAAAAAAGAATTAAAGCTCTTATGGATACTCACATCTCAATAAAAATTAAAAAGGGTAGAGTATGTAAACGATCCTGCCAAGTGAGACAAACTAATATTAAAAAAGAATCTTTAATCTAAATATTAGAAAGAAAGTTTTCAGTTAGTTAAAGTTTATAAATCGATTTTCGGTGGATGAATAACATCTGCAAACAAACACAATAATAATTTTTCTTTTAATATTTGTTCATTATAAGAAAGTTTCACACAATAAATAGGTGCGCGTGGAAGTTTTCTTTCTCTTCTATCTTTCAAGCTCGCCTATAAAACTAAACAAAACTTAACCTCGCACTTGAACTTGTGACTCATTCAGTTAGTTAATATTCATGCAACTTTTGAGTTACTTATAAACAATTTTAATGAATAATAATTCAATTAGTCAAAATTCTTCTAGCTTAGGAAGTGCATGCGTCTGACGGGCCATCGGCTCAGTAGCGGCCGAGCGGTAAAGTCGCTGAACACTGGTAGTTCGGTCCGAGGTTCGAATCCCACGAACGGGCTGACTGCATGGGCGTTTTCGTGGTTTTTCCCATGTGTAACGAGTATACGAGGCAATTTCCCTTAGAAAGACCTCTACGAAGTCATCCTTTCCCTTAATACGCGGGAGAAAACACAGGATACATTTAATACACCGAAAAAAAAAAAACACTGAAATATACACAGGAAAGATAAGCAGATAGCCTTTGAAGTTTTGCCATAATCATATAAACTAAACCCACGGGTAATTTGAGTTTGAGACCATTGCTTTGCACATTAACCGTAGCTTTTGAAGTGATGGAAACGTTTATAATACTTGCATACATGTATGTATTCTCCACTCCGCCTTACGAAATTCGCTATGCGCCAGTTCGCTTTACGAAAAGTATATATTTAAACCTTTGTTCGGATTAAAAAAGAAACAGTCAGGGAATTTTCACTTTCAGGAAAAACGGCGAAAAATGAAACCATTATTCAGCTTTAACTCACGATACACTGTCACTATCTTTACGCCTTTCCACTATGCTCACTATTTTCCATATATTTGAAAGTAAAACTAAACCAATGTATTATTTGCACTTCAAAACCTTTTTTAGCAAAAAAAGGACAACTTGCCCAGAAAGGCTATTAATTTCGTTTTGGCATTTTGCGTCGTCCATTATAAAACGACGTTTAATTTTTCAAATTCTTGCCACCAAATATTAAAGCCTTGCATTATATTTAAAGAAATTAAATAATGAAGACTCTGCATGAATGTATGTATGTTTCTCGCATTGTGAAAAAAACGACGGTACCTAGATACATCAAATTTTGAATAACGCAATCCTCCACTCAAATATAGGCATCCGTAAGCCCGAATTTGGAATTTGTTTTATTATCTATTTCATACTTTGTAAAATTTTAATGAATTTTTGATTAACAAAGTCAACGATTTCAAGCTGAGCAATGGCGATAGTGTAGGAAAAAAACATTTTTATCTCCAGCGCGTGAGACTGTATATCGGAAATTCTAAAGATATACTCTTTTTAAATACTTTGTGATACTGCTGTTGAATTGAATTTTATGGTTTAAGTGAGAACATGATATTTAATAAATAATAAATAGAAGGTAACACACAAAACTTTTTAAGTGTTATTTGAAAGGATTTGATAATTTTTTTAGGGAGAGAGGACAGATAAAATATTGTTACGTTATTTTCTTCCTTGACGTTCGTACGGGGTTCGTAGATTTGGAGTGAATAACGACGACACTTGATGAAGTATCGCAATATACTTTATTTACCAATATTCTCAGGACAGCTCCAAAATCACTTTTACAGTCGTCGGACTGTTATAAACACGCTGACACGTTCAGCGACACAGCCTTCACACTGTCAGGTAATAACGGTGGAGACAGCTTCACTGCAAAGCACCAGAGTACAGCTTCCGTCTCTGTTTGGCCGTTCTCGGAACTCCACGCACTCTCGAGACTCTCCACGCGAGGCACTCGACGATACACAAAAATATAGCTCTCGACTCAGCGCAGTCTAATATAAAACTCGACGATGCACTTGATGCACTCGACGACCAACTCTACACTAGACTTCGAGACACTCGTTCAATGACTGACTATCGGCTCGCTAGACGAGGCACACAAATTCGCCCTCTCGACACTCTGAGACACTGACTGCGGACCAGCAGGGTTTATATAGCTTTCGGCTTGTGTTCGAGAACATTCTGGGCTAAACCGGTAAGAATTCGTTCCAGAAGGTTCCACTTACGGCAACCCTAAAACTGCTTTGCGGGGGAAGCCATCTTACCGCGCCTGTACATTTCGTAACAATATACACGATTTGTTCCGCAATAAATTAATGATAATCTTATCTCTTTTTACGTTGTTTTGTTTAATTGCATAATGATAGTAAAATGAGTACACGGATTATGCTTTAATTAGGTATAGTTGAAGGCAACATAAAATGAATTAGGTTCCATTGTTATTTGGTAAATATTTACAAGATATCTGACCTTGAAGCATCTACAATACTATAAAAAATAAAGGCAGAAGACAAAACCACGGTCATGTATTTGGACTCAACAGAATTAGACTTCTAAACACTATCAAACTAAAGAACACCACTCAGACACTGTAAAGTTAAGAAGATTCCGCGTAATCGCTTGGAACAACGCTGAAAAATAGATGCCTATCCATTCTCTACACTCCTTCTTCCACCTCCAAATCAAAATCGCCTAACCTTTTTCAAAAATGTAACTGTACATAGGGAGAGAAACTAACCATTAAGTTTAGCTATTTTATTTCTTTGAAAAAGTCTCCTCGTTTTTTATTCTTCGACGTAAAGACAAGTTTGTTATTTTCTTTTTTTACTCCCGGAAAGAAAGAAAAGTTTCAAGCTTTCAACAAATGAAGTGTTTCTTCGAAATTGGATCAAAAGAATTCTTCCACGCTATTACCCCAACATTTTTTTCAAGAATCATTTAGCAAGAGAAGATTAGATTTGTACTTCAAAAGGTACCTGTACAGAAAAATAAAACAATAGAAAATTCGTTGGCTTGAAAAAAATAAATAAAAAGGGTGCTGCAACAAAAATCATTGCCTGTGTTTTGTTATCATTAAATTCAATTTCACCCTCCAATGGGAAATGATTTTCCTGTTACAAAGTTTTTTAGTAAATGATTTGAAATTTATGTTCGCATCGCATACCTCAGTAATTTATTTCGTAGGTAGCGCTGGGTTTTGATCATTTATCCGGATGTATTTCAGGATCAACTTTTTTCTTTTGCTTCAGCTCTAAGTATTATTTTTTCAAGAACTTTTAGAAAAGAATATGGAACATTCATCGAAAATGCATTAACCTTACAAAAATATACTATCAGTCTCCATATTTAAATAAGTAAATAAAAATTTTAGCTAAATTTTTGGCAGTACGTAGCAATCAATATTCGAGTAAAATATTTTTATCTGCTGGGTACAGTCAACTGTTGTGTGACTGCTCTTGCTATTGTGTGACGACACTGACTACTAGTCTCCTCAAAAACAAATACTACAATGTTCAGGAATACGCCTGCTAACCCATTTCTTTTTGTCTTTTCAGCTTTATTACTAAACATCATTTTCTTCGCACTTATGCCATATACAATTCAACAACAAAATTGCGAAACTTTCAAAAGCAGCATATGTTTGGAATTCCCAATACAGTGTTAAGTGTTGGCATACATTTTTCTATTTTTTTTTTCAGTCTTTTCTCAGTTTATCATATAAATATTTAGTTTTCTTAGTAAAAGATGCCTTCCAAAACTCTTTTTTTTTAATATTTTTATTATTAACATCTCGACGCTTCTTTGTATGTTATATTTATTAAATAAATATCACGTTTTTCGCACTTACCCCTTACACAATTGAATTCAAGAGCAAAGTCATAAAATAGTTAAAAGCAACATATATTCAGAATTTTCGATAAATAGTCTCATGCGCAGGAGATAGAAAATGTTTTATTTCGTAAACTGTTGCCACTGGTTGATTTCAAATCGTTAGTCTCACGCGCAGGAGATAGAAAATGTTTTATTTCTTAAATTGTTGCCACTGGTTGATTTCAAATCGCTGAATTTATTAATCAAAAATTCAATAAAGTTTTAGAAAATATGAAATACGAAATTCAAAATTCGGGCATGTGCCCATGTTCGGGTGGAGGACTACGTTATTTAAAACTGCATAGCTCTAGAAACCTTTGTTTTTTCACAGTGCGAAGTACATATATACATGCATGCTTCATTATTTAATTCCTTTAAAAATAATACAGGGCGATAATATTTGGTGGCAACAATTTAAAAAGTGATTCGCCGTAAAATCCCCTTTGGAGACTAATAGCCCATTCGAGGTAGCGCCCTTCTGGGCTAAAAAAATATAACAATGATAAAGAATTCTGGAAGTGTCAAAATTTCGTTAAATTCGCACATAATATGAAATAAATAAAAAAGAATTCAAAATTTGAAATCCTTGTATTTCGATAGCAGTCAGTATGAAACTGTAGACAAATCGCTGTACATTTTATTTATTTTTAAGATTGAGAAATTTACTTTTAATGAATGATTAACAATGTTTCTAAATTTCAATTTGCATACAGTTAATTTTTCCCCTTTTTGTATTTTCTATATACAGTTTTATTTTAGAATGATAGTTTCTTCAAGTCATTGTTCCATCGATTCGCAATAAATAAACTTGACGCTTCCTTTTACAATAAGTAAGATCCGGTTAATTCATCATCCGATTAATCTTGTCCGGATAATTGGGAGATGAGAGTACCGTTTATACAAATAGTTATGTGAAGCCATCGTTGATAAATGATATTTCATTTATAAATTAGAAATAACAAAACAAACAAAAAATTTTGAAAGCTTTCAGATTTTACGCCCAAAGGGGCGTTTTTTTAACGTTTTGTGGGTTACCTTTATTTGTATAATATCATGTTCTCACTTAAACCATAAAATTCAATTCAACAGCAGTATCATAACGTATTTAAAAAGAGCATATCTTTAGAATTTCCGATACACAGTCTCGTGCGCTGGAGATTTATTATTATTATTTTTTTTTTCCCGTACAGTGTTTAACATTGCTCGCTTTGAAATTGTTGAGCTTATTAATCAAAAATTCCTTAAAGTTTTACAAAACATGAAACCGATAATAAAACAAATTCCAAATTCCAAATTTGGGCTTCTAAATGCCCATATTCGGGTGGAAACGTACGTTATTCAATATTTGATGGCTCTATGTACGTTGTTATGTACGTTGTTGTCACAATCCGAGAAACATACATATATTTATGCAGGTTCTTCATTAATTGATTTCTTTAAATATAACGCAGGGCTCTAATATTTGATGGCAACAGTTTGAAAAGTGAACCGGCATTTAAAGTTTTCAACGCAAAGTGCCAAAACGAAATTAATAGCATTTTGGGCTAAATACTAATATTTCATATAATACTTTAAAATATTACAGGTTTTTATAAGAAAAATACTAATATATTAAAAGTTTTTAATAAGCTAGAAACCATTACTTCATCAGTACATTGCAATTATAAATGCTTAATTTTAATAGATTTAATGTTTAATTTTAATAGTTTTTAATGTTTAATTTTAATAGTTTTTAATGTTTAATTTTAATAGTTTAAATGTTTAATTTTTTTTACAAATCATTTCTGTATAAAAGTTCCAATTATAGAAAATTTAATTACTTTGCTTCTATTCCCAATGCACGGAATAAGAGATTCATTTTAATTACTACTTCAGTTGAATTGATTTTTTGAGATAATTGGTTCGACAACAATATATTTATTGTTTATTGCAAACAATCGTAATAGAGAGCTTTCTCGTTCAATTAATTTTCTAACTGTGGAAATTACACAAATAAATAAATAATAAAATAATAAAAATAACATTACACACAGTAATTACTTAAGAACATCATTAGCTCAATAACTGTAAAATATCAGCAGATTCATTAGAGAAAAGAATATATGCTAATAAGATGCGAATACTTGCAAATTAATATTTTTTAAACTACGAGATATAGAAATACTTTCATATATAATAGTTATATTTTTTCTTTCTTATTAACTAAATGTAAAACAGATTTTAAAAAATTAAATAATTTTTAAATGTTAATAAGAGGAAAGGGTAACTTGTTAACCAATCAAAATGAATTGACAGTTTGCATCATGTATGAAACTGGAAGAAGTTCAGATATCGCGATCAACTGCCTATGTTCAGTCCGTGCGGATATGGGAGAATACTGATAACTGGGTCACATTTTCTTTCATTTTCAATTAAACATACATTTACTATAACAGAAAAAAGGGAACTTTCTTTCTTCATTTACGCATTTTCATTTTATTTCAATAAAGACTGTGGAATGTAAGAAAGTTATCGTAAAATTAAAAAATAAAAAGAAAAGAAAAATAAAAAATCTGAAATGTTTCAGATTTTAAATTACGTCCAAAGGTTTTTTTTTTTTTTTTTTTTTTTTTACATTTTGTCATGTTACCTTTATTTATTAAATATCACGTTTTTCGCACTTAAACCATAAAATTCAGTTCAACAGCAATATCGCAAAATAGTTTTAAATTGATCATATCCTTTAGAATTTCCGATACAGAGATTTGCGCGCTAGAGATAAAAATGTTTTCATTGCTCGCTTTGAAACTCTTGAGTTTTTTAATCAAAAATTCGTTAAATTTTTACAAAATAGGAAATCGATAATCAAAACAAATTTCAATTTTGGTCTTCCACATGCCCATATTCGCAGTAGGATTATGTCATTCAAAATTCGATGGCTTTATGTACCGTTGTTTTATCACAATGCAAAAAAAAAAAAAAAAAATTACATACATTTATGCATATTTTTCATTATTTAATTTCTTTAAATATAATACAGGGCGATAATATTTGGCGGCAACAATTTGAAAAGTGAAACAATGCTTGTAATGAATCGACACAAAATGCCAAAACGAAACTAAAAGTTTTTCTGGGCATATTGCTCCTTTGGACTAATAATGACAATAATTTAAATACATATTTTCGCTACTTAAAACCAAATTACAAAAGCAGCTTTTCTGATAAAATTAAAAAATCAATTCTGATAAAATTAAACAAGTTGCGATTTTTATTTACGTAAACATAGGACTCATTTCTATTTGAAGTAGAATAAAATAATAAAATAAATTTTCACTAACGTAGATACGAAAAATTAAATATATAACCTTATTTATCCTAATTATTTTAAAATTTATTTTAAGTTGAATAAAAATAGTTTATTTCATTTTCGTTTAACTAAGATATTATTGTACAGCTCCTTCATGTTAATGAACCAATTATTTTATGATTTTGACCTTTACTGTCACTTCTTCCTTCCGTTTCCACTCCAGAATGCAAGTCAGCATGCGCGATCTGCCTTTGGAGGCCATGTTGTTATTAGGTTGCTAGCTCAGATACGATTTATAGTCTTCGGCCTTGCATTATAATTGCCGATACTGAATCTCCATGCCGGAACTACGGCTACGGAACGAGATGGTGTGTGTGTGTGTGTGTGATTATGGCAAAGCCTCGAGGGCTATCTGCCTAAGAGGAGGGATGCCTTCGTGGAGGACTTTCTAAGGGAAACTGGCTCGTATGCACCTTACACATGGGGAAAACCACGAAAACGCCCATGCAGCCAGCCCGTTCGCGGGATTCGAACCTCGGACCGAACTACCAGTGTTCAGCGACTTTACCGCTCGGCCGCTGGTGGGCGGAACGAGATGGCAACTTCGCGTTAAATTGATTTGAGCACCAGGAGTGACTTCCGTTCTTCTTAGTTTTAAATAAAAGGGTCTTTTACGCCCTTCCCAAGTTTCAATTATTATTTTAGACTTAGCTATAATTCGCTTGAAGTCTGTCAAGAATTTGGATATTATTAGATAAATGCAAAACATACCAAACTTTATAATATAATGTAATGTAATGTATGTACGAATATAATCTATAATACTAACTTTAAAAATAATAACATAAATAAGTTCTCAGCAGGGTTATGTTACTTGGCCTAGAAAATAAAACAAGCGATCCGGATAGTCGGATATATGGTTTTCGGATAAATTTATAGTAACTTAATTTAGTTTAACATTTAGTACACGACGCAGCTTCTGAAAATGCAGTTTTTCACAAACAACATAAAAATGATGCCGTCAGTTAGTTTCGGTTGAGATGCGAGATGTACTTTATTGTGGGCTGAATTGAATAGAAACTGAGAATATTAAACCTTCCATGAGGACGCGATGACAACTATGTGTAATATATTTGTAAACTCGTGGTTAATTTTAGCATCATTAAAGAATAAAAAATGCAATTTAGAGACGAACTTTATCGGTGAAAAGCGTTGATTATTTTAAGAGAAGGCAAAAGCATTCAAGAACAAAACATAAGTAAGTATACAGGTAAATAATTTTTGAGTTATTTTCTTCAAATTTTGATGGCGATGAATTATTTAAGAACAAAAGAGCCTATCAAATCATGAGTTATTAAAAAATTATATATATTTTTTTTAAGAATCTTTTACTTCACTCTGGTCTAATAATAGCACTTAAACGGCATTTGTCTATAATTTCTTTTCTTAGTTGGTGTATATAACATTGCTGCTATTCTGAATATATAATATTACTAATGCGTACATGTTAATTAATAACTTAATGGTGTTGAAATTGGCGTACATGTTAATAACTTAATGGCAAATAAGCCTTTGGCTTGGCTTATTTGATTTCGACAAAGCCCTCGAGGGTTATCTGCCCAAAGGGAGGGATGCCTTCGTAGAGGACTTTCTAAGGAAAACTGTCTCGTATGCAAGTAGGGAAAACCACGTAAACGCCCAATCAGCCAGTCCGAATCATTCAAACCTCGAACCGCAATACCAGCTACTTAGCCGCTGGTGAACCTCCCGCCAAAAAAATAAAATAAAATAACCTTTGATTAACGTGCATTATAAATAAAACTGAACCAATTTCGCAGACGATAGAAAATAATCCATCCTTCTTCAGAAGGAGGGAAAATTAAAGGTGCGAGTTGTTAATTTTTTGTTTTTCCTTCCATACCTCTGCAGTTCCCTTGCCTACCCGAAGAATAACGCCTGTAGGTGACGACTCACAAAATCGGTAGTTTCTTCAAAATCTACAGCAGTTTAAGGTTGTATTTTCGCTTAATTTTAGTGTTTGCATTGGCGTGCTTTTCTTCCAACTATAACTGGAATTAAAAAGGTGATATTTAAAGCAATCTTATCCACAAACCCTTCATGTCGACAGCTGCATTCTTCTCTTGTCATAGAGTAACAGTCTGCACACGTTTTGCGTATCAAGAATAACTATCATTAAAAGTGGAATAATGGATAATATTCATTAAACATAAATTCGGTATGGGTTTTTGTGTACAAATAATAAACTAATGCATTAAATACAGAGGGGAAAAAAATCACCTACGCACGAGATAGAGTCAAAATGACCTATCTGGCGCACTTTTCCAAAACCCTGAATGAATCTTTCACATGTCAAGTGAGACAACATTTGACACAAGAAACATAATTTTGTCAAACAAAATATGTATGTTTTTTACAGATACAACAAAATATTTATAAAATATATTAACAAAATATGTATGCCTTTTACAGATTTTCTAGATATGACAGATTCTAAAAAAAATTAAGGGAAAACGAAAAAATTTAAGTTTTTGGAATAAAATGTATTTTTTTAGATATGAAAAAATACACAAAAATTAGGAGTTTTTGAAATAAAAATAACATGAAAATATATGTTTGAGATACTAAAAAAACTCTAAAAAATACACAAAAATCTTAGCTTTTAAGATCATAACTTAAAAAAAATAAGATAAAATAAAATAAAAGAATTTACATAAAAAAGTATGTTTTATAGATACGAAACATTTTAAGATTTTTTAAAATAAAAGATAAAAATGAGTATAAGGATGACAGTTAAAAAAATTATGCATTTTTCAGAATCCAATGCAAATGAATGAAATAAATTAACCTTTACAAATAGACCGCCAATTGCAAATGAAATACAGTTTTGTCAAGACGAATCTGATCTCCATACTTGGAACATAGACACATGCACACCCCAGGTTGCTCAAGTCGCTGCCCTCGGCAATGGTAATAAATATAACGCTGGACTCCCACCAAACAACAGAGCAAAAGACAAATGATTTTGGGATGGAGACGGACGCAGGAAAAACGTCCGAAGTCGTAACTGCAACTGCAGTCCTCCCTTATTCACAAAAGAACAGGAGTTAGAATTTTTTTTTTTTTTTTTTTTGAGGGGTTAGCAGAGGCGGATGGTCCAGAAAGCGAACTTGAGGACATGTTACGTGATTAATGGTTGCGAAGAGTCCCGGATGTGGTTCGGGCTGGGCTTTATAATTTTTTATTATTATGCTTTCCGCGCATACTTCTTTACATTGCAGACAGTTATTGATGATGTAAGATTTGGCGATTTTTCGCCACTTTATTGGCGGTCTCGATATTTGCAAATTAATTCATATATTAAAATGATAATTTATATATCCCTCCCTTGTAAATTTTTGCTGTACAAATAGACGTTTCCACAAATTATACTTCAGATAAAATATATTTAATATAAAACATTTTATGAAACAGCCTTATTCCAAAATTTTTCAATTAAAGTTATTTAAAAAGAAAAAATTTATTTCAATTTTATGTGCATTTTGCTTAAATGGTTTCGTTTTACTCTGTGCTGCATAAAATGTAAGCTTACACGTCTTCAACCAGGACCATATTCCTCCTGAAAAAAACAAATCTGAAAAATTTCAGATTTCAAATTACGTCGAAAAGGGTGTTTTTTTAACGTTTTGTGTGTTACCTTTATTTATTAAATATCATGTTCTTTGCACTTAAACCATAAAATTCAGTTCAATAGCAATGCCGCAAAATAATTTTGAAATGAGCATACCTTTAGAATTTCCAATGCACAGTTTCACGCCGCTGGAGATAAAAAGGTCCCCCTCCGGTAGAGTGTCGCCATTGCTCGCTTTAAAATCGTTGAGTTTGTTACTCAAAAATTCGTTAAAGTTTTACAAAATATGAAATCGATCATAAAACAAATTCCAAATTTCGATTTCCACATGCCCATATTCGTAAGAGGATTACGTCATTCAAATTTCGATGGCTCTCTCTGTACCGTTGTTTTATCACAATGCGAGAAATATACATACATTTATGCATATTTTTCATTATTTAATTTCTTCAAATATAATGCAGGACTCTAACACTGGGTGGCAACAGTTTGAAAATTGATTCGCAGTTTATAGTGATTCAACGCAAAATCGCAACGCGAAAACAATAGTCCTTCAGGGACGAAGCCCCTTTGAACTAAAAAATAGAACTAAAAAAATCTGAAAGGTTTCAGATTTTAAATTACGTCCAAAGGGTCTTTTTTAAACGTTCTGTGTCCTACCTTTATTTATTAAATATCTACATTCTACGTACTTTAACCATAAAATTCAGTTCAACAGCAATATGGCAAAATAATTTTAAAATGAGCATATCTTTAGAATTTCCGATACACAGACTCGCGCGCTTCAGATAAATATTTTTCCCCGTACAGTGTTGACATTGCTCATTTGAAATCGTTTAATTTGTTAATAAAAAATTCGTTGAAATGTTACGAAATCGATAATAAAACAAATTTCAAATTTAGGGCTTGCACATGTCCATATTCTATGGAAGATTACGTTATTTAAATTTTGATGGCATACGATGGTACCGTCGTTTTATCACAATGCGAGAAACATACAAACATTCATGGAGATTGTTCATGATTTAAATTTTTTAAATATAATACAGGACGATAATATTTGGTGGCAACAATTTGAAAAGTGAAAAACGCTTATCGTGAATCAACGCAAAATGCCAAAACGAAATTAATAGTCCTTCTGAGCAAATTGCCCCTTTAGACTAAAAAGAACAACCCAAAGAATTGATACTGATTTTGCAGAATACCTTATTTAAAATATTGCGATGTGATAAAAGTAGAGTAATTAGGTATTTTATCAATTCAAGAAAGAAATGCTAAATCAAAAAATTAAGTTGCTTTCAAGCATGGAAAAATTTCCTTCAATGGGCATTCCGTAGCATATATATCTTGCCCATTTTAAAAATTAATTTTGCAACTGCTTGAAAAAAATTATGACTACCCACTCATTGTAAACCGTAACTTAATGTCCTATACCAAATGGAAAAAATAAAAAATGAAATAATAATAATAATATTTACTATTGTGTTTCCAGCAATTTCAAAACTTAGTGTCCTTTAAAAAGAGACACACAAAAAAAAGTTTAATATTTTATTTCCTTATTCTAGTTGTTATAGTCTTAAAACCTAGAGCTTGGGGGTAGGAGAGATACATAATATTTTATATAGTTGAACGTGTAAAACGCTATGCATTTTTCCCCCAGTTTACAAATTTTAACATACACACATATATATTATTTTGATTTGAATTTTTAAAATTATATTTACCATCTACTTCCGGTTGAAGTTTAACAAAATGGATAACAATATTCGATTAAATGCAATATCTCAGATTTCATACGGTGTTATTTATTTCAAAGAAGTAAAAAATCGGTCTCTTCTTAAATAGAAAGATGTATAAATAAATCTGCATATTTGTTTTAGTTTATGTATACTGAAAATCACTTCAAGATCATTCACCCTTTGTCTAAATAGACTTTGGCTTAGAAATCATTTATTTAAAATGGCTCCTTCATTATATAATAAGCTGCATAGTAAAAATAATTTATAATTAATAATTAATGCTTCCAAATTTTCAACACGTGAAGTTTTTTATTTATGTGATAAGATAGCAAAAAAGTTCTTCTAATTAAAAGGAGTTCCAAATGAGAAATATTAGAGAGATCCAGATATCTATGACTACAGTATTGCAGAAGTTTATAATTAATATTAAATTTTATTTTTAATGCAGACGATAGTTCACTGATGTTAGAAACTATCTGATTAAAGCGTAAATGTTAATAACACTCCTTGCAAAATATTATTCAAAAATGAACATCTATTTTTAAATGATTCATTGCGCTGCGCTGGCAAGTTATATATTTTTACAATATCGAAGAGGAATGAAGAAATTATGAGGCGTCAGTTGGCAATGAGTTTTTGTTTTTAGTTCTGTGTCTTAATTTTCATACTAGGACAGGATTTTCAGGTTCCTACATTATCTGTTTGAAATGAAAACGTTTAACAAATCTTTCAGGTATTAATGAAGAATGAAACATAATAAAATACAGGGAAAATACTGGAATTAAGAAATAGACAAATTGGAGGGGGCAAAAGTAGTAATTCTATTTCTAATTAGTAATTTCCTTAAAAGAAGAAAATATACTGATTTCTAAATGAGGATGATATGAAATTAATTTAAAAATTACGGAAAAAATTAAATTTAAAAACTTAAAAAATTAAAATTATATTGCATAGTCCGAAGGTCAACGGACATGTTCCCATAGAAAGTCAATTCTAGGCTGTCGAAGGCGGAAGTAAAAGGCAAAGAATTCCATGAGCATCATTCAACAGTTTAAGCGAAAGACCAGAAAAAAGATAACAGTCTTTTAACGTAGTTATTTATAGCAAATAGAGCCGAGTTTGATGACAGTTTGATTCTTTAATGTATGTCATTATTTTTTCATTCTGGCCTTTCTTTTTTTTTTTTTTTGTTTTTATTTAAAGGCAAAACGCATTAACTCTGTTACAGATATCATCAACTCGCATACCCCGTTTGTCATCTCAACCGCTCATATTGCATCAACAGAGAGACAAGCGTATGCAGACGATTCTTTTTCACCGCCCGAAGCAGTTGCCAAAAGACAGGGCGTAGTATTTTTTTTCATTTAACTGAAATAACACACAAAAGGAAAGCTGCAATTGGAGTTCAGTAAAGAAGGTGCACTTTCTAATGTTAAGAACATCAAATTAATGAGTATTTTTATGTTGGATATGTATTGATTTCACACTAAGTAAATTTAAGATCATACAACATATAGTATAACATTATATGTAGTACGCTCGGAAAAGACACGTATGAGCTTTATTTCGTTAAAATGTTGACCTAGTCATAAAATTTCTTAAAACAAAACTTTATGAAAAAAGTATCAAAAAATCGAGTATGAAGAATTTTTATAGCACGTTAAAAAAATAAAACTCGACGCATATATTCATTCAGTATCATTTAATTATAACTAATTATAAATATCATATGTGGGCATCACGACTTCCTTGTACGGTTTATTAAAACTGTACACATATTTATGTATTATTTATACACAAATAATGTAATATTTATATGTACACATATTTTCCTTCACTTCACTTGTTTCCACGAATTTCAGAAAGATTAGAAATATATTTCTCATCCAATCAATTTAAATTTCTCATTTCACGGCAAGGCAAAAAAATACACAAAAACTCAAAACATCTTCACTAAAAATCGTAAAATACAGAAAAACTTAAAATATCAAACGCACTTGAAAGTAGTCATTTATTTATTTATTTATTTATTTTAGTCCAAAGGGGCTTTGTCCCTGACGGACTACTGTTTTCGTTTTGCGATTTTGCGTTGATTCACTATAAATATCCGTTTCACTTTTCAAACTATTGCCACCAAATGTACTATATTTGAAGAAACTACATAATGAAAAATCTGCATAAATGTATGTATATTTCTCGCATTGTGATAAAACAACGGTACACAGAGCCATCGAATTTTGAATGACGTACATAATCCTACTGCGAATATGGGCATGTGGAAGCCCAAATTTGGAATTTGTTTTTTATCGATTTCATATTTTGTAAAACTTTAACGAATTTTTGATTAACAAACTCAAGGATTCAAAGCGAACCATGGCAACATTGTACAGAAAAAACATTTTTATCTCGAGCGCGCGAGACTCTGTATCGGAAATTCTAAAGATATGCTCAATTTAAAACTATTTTGCGATATTGCTGTTGAACTGAATTTTATGGTTTAAGTGCGAAAAACGTGATATTTAATAAACGTGATATTTAATGTAACACACAAAATGTTAAAAAAAACGCCCCTTTGGAATTAATTTAATATCTGAAACCTTTCAGATTTTATTTTATTTATTTATTTATTGCAATGAAATTGAGAATTTTTACGGGAAAACAAGCAATTCGACGAACAGACAGGAAGACAAAGTTTTCGCTACGCGGAAGTAAAAATTAACTTTTGGTTCGACTGGCCGAAAAGACACTGAGTTTGGTGCACTAACTGACTTAATTCACTATTCTACTAAGAGTTTCAAATGTAAACAAACGGCAACTCGTCAGGCCTAGCGTCACTTAAACTTCTCATTTGTTGATAATTCTACATGTGTTGCATGCAGATTTTCTAAAGGCATAAAAATTTTAACCGGAACATAAAAAAAAACATAATCCAACCGCTTTTAAAGCAAAAAAATGTGCAATTTACCAATATAATAAAAATACTTACTAAAGCTTTTTCTGATTATACATAGCTTTAATTAAATTCCTTTTCCTTGGAGATGATATATAAATACCTTTTCTAATATTAAATTATATATATATACATGTATTAAAATTGCGTTATTATTGGAATAAGATGATCAGGTGAGAGTCGCAACGAATTGGCGTCGGAGAGGATTACATCATAACTTGAAGCCTTGTAGTTAGCCAGATGACACTCCAAGAACACACATAACGGTAAATTCCACATATAATTTTACTTTTCGATAATGCACATTATCACTGTGGATGCGTTATGCTTCTCCCAATTCTGTACATCTCATATTTCTTAAAGAATGGACTAAATTTGGAAAAGTAAACTCTACGAGGCTAGCGGCAATGCAAAGTAGTGACAAGAAGCAAAAGAAAAGACGGAAGAAGAGAGAGTTTATATTTTATCTAATCTTGAGCGTTTTCTGCACGTTGACAATAGCGACTTTCTGACTGATATAAAACTTTTTCACTTCTTAATATAGCATTTTCGTCTTATCAGATATTTAATCATTTACAGAACGGGTACACTAAAACAATTAAATCACGTTCAAGACATTAAGGTTACTAATTCGAAACCGAAATTTTATTGAATGGTTAAGATTTGAATTATATATATATTAAACGAGAAAGTTAAATCTTGTATTGCATACAGCAATTAAATTTTTTGAAGCCATGAATACGTGCCGCATAATTTGTTTACTATAAAAGAATCGCAGAATCTGCAGAGGCAGCAGATTTTCATCATAGTTTTCCAAAAGCAGCAGAAAGAAGTTCGCAGAAGAGAAAGAAAAATTCGAAGCGCGCCACCGAAGTTACTAACCGCTCACAGAACAGTTTGGCATGCGGCCACAGTTTTCTTGCTAACTTATTCCAATATCTGACTTGTTGGGATAATATTCCCAGAAATATTCCACAGCGCCATCTGTTGGAGATGAAAGTCGCCGTGTTGCATTCATTACGTTTTGGTGTAGGACGAGGCGTGTTCTTCGGCATTATGTAGCCCCAACCTTCTCTCCTTTCCTACGGCAATTAGGGAAAAGATCGCGAAATGCGTTCAGTTCGTGCCAGACCTCGACATAAAATAAAGACAAACTTCACAAACGGATATTTACTTTCTCAATATACCGAACTCGCCTGAATTTGGGAAATTGCACGCTCACCCCTTCCCTACACACAAATCTACTTAATTTCGATTCAAGTAAACTTCTGGAAGAAAATGTTGATAAAACTAATATCGGACCCTCATCCAGTTCAGTAGCCTACTCTGAAAAATCTTTGCAAGACAGTAGGACTTTGACATGGAAAGCTCTTTGAAGAACACATATTACGAAGAACAACGAGAAATACCTACAATTGGATAACTTAGGAAATTTTTTCAGGATTATTAAAGATTTTAGGCTTGTCAAGTTCAGCTGAACTTTTTACTCATTTCGAAAAAAAATCAGCAGATAAACAGAAATACACAAACCATCAGCGCAAAAAAAGGTTTTTTTGTTTGTTTGTTTGTTTCGGTTTTATGTAATTATGGCAAAGCCTGGAATGCGATCTGCCTTAGTAGAAGGATGGCTTCGCGGAGGACCTTTCTAAGGGAAACTAGCTCGTATACACGTTATACACGGGGAAAACCAGGAAAACGCCCATACAAAGGCAGCCCGTTCGCGAGATTCGAACTTTGGACAGAACTACCAGTGTTCAGCGACTTTACCGCTCGGCTGCTGGTGGGCAAAACGGGGAGGGGGGAGGAATAATCGTCTAATAACAGTGAAAGAGGCGCATACAAGTAAAAAGGATAGAGAATCACTCATTTTGGAATGATTCGGTAAGTGTTTCTAAGCAATATTATTTTGAAAACCATTTATCGTATGAAGAGTTCCAGAATAAAAAAAAAATGAAGTTCGCGGATTTTAAAGACTTTAAAAAATTAGCTCAGAATTTAAATTTATCAATTCAAATTATTTCATTAGATTACACATATACATCGACAGTTTAACAACATAAACATTACAAAATTCTTTTTTGAAATATTACACGCCTAAAAATATTACGATTAAATGTCAGCATTGTACAAAATAATAGAATAAGTAATAGCATGTAGAAACATGAAAGAAAAAAATATGAAATAACGAAAAGTAATGATAAAAGCCATACGCATATTGGAATCAGATATCAGAAACAAAAATGAGTCTATTGAGATGAAATATGATATATTACAGCACATCAATAAATTCAGCTCACAATAAATGCATATTTTTATCAGCAAATATATTGCTTAATATATAAAAAAAGCAAAACATGGCATTAACAAATAAGAATCAGTCTAATATTCTTTCCGGGATCGATCATAATAAAAAGATGAACATAACTATCATTCCGAATCGTCATTTCTTTAACTTCTTCCTCTTTGCAATTGCTATTGAATATTTAAAATCGAATCGTAACTCTGAAGTTAAATTCTTTCGTGATTCTGTTTTAAATATCCAATAACATTTCGTCAGATGATATCACGTTATTGCTAAAACCATTTTCATCGATGAAACGACATATAAATTTTGAGAAATTATTTTATAGCTATAGTCTTATTGTATTGAAAATTAATCCAGCTGTCAAATATCACTGTAATTTTTCCACAGTTTTTTTCTCCCCACAGTGATTTTCCACAGTTTTACTTTATATTCCATGCAGAAGTTAAAGATTGTCTGCACCTTAAACTGTGCTGCTTTTGCTGTCGACGAAAATCATAATACTAGTTCTTGAGTTTCAGGAAGCAAAACAAAAATTAAATAAATACAAATCAGCAAAATTACAACAATTTTAAAAGCAGCACAGCAGTATGCGTTTAGAATTCTCGACGTAGCGTTAAGTGTTGGCATACATTTTACTGTTTTTTACTGTTACGCAGTCGAAAGCTGTAGAATTGTCTTGAAATTCAATATAATTTACACTTGTTACAAGAATTTAATAGATTAATATAAGATTATTTTTGTTTTCCAAATTATTTTAATTATACAATTTTAATTAAATAATTGTTAATTATTCATTTTTGTTGACGTTCTGTATAGTAATCATTCCCATAAAGGAGGGGACACAGAGATTTTCCTCTCGAGTCTCCATAACTTTAGGTCCATTACTAGCGACCAACTTTTCGAAAATCGCCCAAGTACTATTATTCTAGGTTAGGGCAAGGTCCAGGCACCCCTAAGTGAACGTCCCGCTAAATCGACGTTATGTAACATCGGTCGCGGACACGTAGCCTACAACCACTTAGCCGACGGGACACTTAACCGACATCAGTTAGCCGATAAGACATTTATCTGACAGGGACACTTAGCCGACATGGACACTTAGCCGACAGGACATTTAGCCGACACGGACACTTAGCCGACAGGACATTTAGCCGACACGGACACTTAACCGACAGGTCATTTAGCCGACAAGGACACTTAGCCGACAAGACACAATGTTATATTAATGTTTTCTTATAAAATATAACTTTTCGCAATATCTGTTACAAATGTATCAATTTTCATTTCATTTTTCATCAGTTTTTTCCCTCTCTTTCATTCCTTCTCTTTCTCGTTTTTGGTTTAGCATTACGGATAATTTTTGAAGATCATATTAAAATGTAATTAAGTGACCGTCGTACTTAGCTAAAAAAGTTCTTTCTCCTTTCGAAATTTAATTCATATTCCCTGACGAGAAATTTCAACGCTTTTTCAATTTGGCCAATGTACACCAAACAGCACGGTACATATCAAACAATGCTAAATTAACACAATAATTAATACACTGTAAAAAAAAACTCGAAGTTTACAGACAAAAGTCTTGTATAGTTACAGAAATGCGAACAATTACGAAGGAAATACCTGTAACGAACACAGAACCAAACGAAACTGTAAACTCTACAGGAGTTTTTCAAGAAGTTTTGCTTGGATTTTGTCCGTAGCGTGTGATCACGTGGCTTAAAACGGCTGAGAGAGAAGAACCAATCAGGAAGAAGGTGGAAAAACAGCGTCTTAGCGGGAGAGTTCAACGATAGTCGCCATGTTAGCCATTATTTTTGCTATGGTCGAGGTAAGTTCGAAATAGTGTTTGACGTGTATTTTACTAATTTTATGTAATGTATTTGTTATGTTCTTTACACTATCTATAATTAAATTCTTTTAATGTTTAGCTTATAATTCTAATGCTCCTAAATAAACCTGTGTTGAATTATTGTTAGAGTTCAAATCACAGAGCTTGTGTTCCATTTAGTAAAATAACAACTTTTATTCGTTACATCTGCAGGTGTCTGCAGTTAAACTGCTCATATTTATAAACAGAAACAAATTTGTTAATATGTTAGTTTAAAAACAAATAAGCTTAATATTAATGTTCTATCTATAGTCTAATAATTTCTCATGTTAAATATTTATGTATCTTTTAAAACATATCGCGTTAGAATATTCATATTTTTCATTTTGTTGACAGATGTAACATTATTATTCCATACATGTTATCATTAATCCCAGAGTGAACTGCTTTAGAATATTTTTCAGAGCATTATTACACTATGTATGTTATTATTAATCTCAACGAAAAAGAAAAAATAAATGTAATATATTTAAAAAATTCGATAAAATAACTTAACATACATTAAAAATGGAATATCATTTCATTAATACATGCGATAAGTTCGCCTTAAAAGATTATATAGTCGGATAGCAATTACATATTTGTAAAAGTATTTAATGTATATTATTTTTTGTGTTAAAGATAGTTTTAATCCAGGACAGTCTTTACCAACTTATAAAGCATCTATTAAGTTACATTATAACCAACATTTACAAAATGCAATCGAAATGCCGTGACTTTGACATATTTTTAACTATGATGTAACATACTAGGAACATTAAAGAAAAAAAATTCTATTTTTTCCTTTTTGCTTGTTGAAAAGTAAAATATTAATAAAATGGTACAACATTCATTCTAGTACTTACAATGTAAATTTACATATAAATTTACTATAAATTTTGGTGCAAAGTTCATTATAAAATGCATTTGCTAATATTTAATAGTTATAGCATTCAATATCAAATCATGGAAATATTAGTAATGATACGTCAGTTGCATATATTAATTTCAATACTCAGCTCAATGCCAAATTTCTTCTATATCTGAGATAACATGTATTTTTTGAGAATAATTCTTTTGTGTCATCTTTTCATTTAAAAATCTCTTTGAGATATATTTTAATGTGAATTATTTTCAAAATTATCCTCATTAGAATGAATGTTGTTCTCTTTATTATGTTTGAAACTGCCGTTACGCTAAAAAATATATTCAGAAAACTATTTATTGCTGAATGTTTAAAATAAGTTCTACTGCTCCTTTTTGACAAAGAGTATCCATTTGAATTGCAGTTGGTTTTAATTAATCGTTGGTTGTATTTTTAAGAACTACTTGATAAAATTCAACAAATTAGTTCAATCTATGAGTTCATCTGAAAAACCTAAAATTTTTATTCCAATTCTGTCATGTGTATATATTTCAAGAATGAAAAAGAATTACAAATTCACTATCCAACAATACTGAGTAATATGTTGTTGATATAGCCAAACTAAAAATGACCCATTTTAAAACCAGATTAAATAAATCATCGCGTATTTTCGGTCATCGAATTTCTTTGGCGTTAAAAGTGTCATAGATTTAGTAAATCCAAGGGTCAAGGTAAGCTCAAATATTTTTTTTCATAGTTCATATTTGCTAAGTTATAAATTTTGCTGATGCAAAAGTTATGTAACTTATGCAAACATATGCTTAGAGTATTTGAACTAGTGTTGAAAAATCACTGGAATTTAAAATGTAATTGACAGTATGCCTTAAAGCTTGTTTTGGTAAAAGCATATTTATGGGTGCCCCTTGGCAAAATTTGGCGATTTTTGGCAGTACATGGATACCGAGTTTGTGCAATTTTTTGACCATGTTATTTTGGCTTGTGTAGCGACGATTTGCGTGCCAAAAACCGCCGCTACACGAAGACAGATTGCACATACTCGGTATCCATGTACACATAGACCTATTTTCACTTTAAAAAAAATCTGTGAATTGTACAAACTTGGCATCGCGCACTCCCTTGACTTTATCCATGTACACATCGACCTATTTTCACTTAAGAAAACATCAGAGAATTGCACAAACTTGCGCTCCCTTGATAATACAGGGAGCACCCTTCAGTATACTTTAACTGCTGTTTTTCATAAATTAAAACATTTTAGGCATTTAAGATATCTTCCTGTAAGTTACAACTAAATGAATGACTCTTAAGCATAAAAATTTCAAATTTTTATGCTTAAGAGTAGAAGGAGTTATACACTTTTTAAATAACAGTGTCAGAAAAATATACTTTTTAAAATATGTAAACCATTGTTTGAAGTATAGAAAAACCTTCCTTAGCAACTATACCTCCTTAAGTGATTATGTCAAGTATTCTGGTGATACAAACATTGATATTAATTATCACTGAGAACCATGCTTTGTGAAGTAACCACCTCCATTAAATATCAAAATTGTACAAAATTATGGAAAAGTTATAGAGTGGTTTTACTGTATACTTAAAGTATATCATATAACTGTAAGATATTGATGATGTAAAAGATATTATCTAATCATAAATATTTCAAGCATTAAATAGCTTAGTGTAAGTCAATAAGTTTTCAGATTCTGACTTTGTACCCTGTCTTTCACTATGTAATATTTTTCTAGCAACTGTGTTAAGTAAGTAAGTTTCTGTCTTAAATACCACTTAATGTAATCAGGTATCATCTGTTCTGTCTGTAAAACTTAATCGTAATAAGTGAACAAATGAATATCCGTAAAACTAAAGATGACACTCTATGTAAAAAATACAAGTATTAAAATGTCTATGAGAGGAACATTTAAAATATTAAATCCACGATCAATTTTTGCGACATTTAAGACAGAAAATACCCAAACTGAGTAGTTAATTCAGAGGATGAATGCATGTAACATCATTGTTCATGTGTTTGTTAATTGTGTAAGTATTGAAGTTCATGCATTAATTGTTGATAACTATATTATTGGCCTTATATATATATACTTGCATTTCAAAATTTTGTATATTTTGCCAGTGAGCTAAGTATTAAATGCTGTTACGTATAAGTTCATATTATGTGGAAAAGTAGTTTTTGATCTAACACTTTCTGAGAATTTTTTAATGTTGATCATCAAGCTTAAAGCATATGGCTGAAATTACCAGTATTAACCATAATTTAATTATTCTCCTGTTTCAGCGTTTCTCAAACTTTTTTCGAATAGAGATTATGTGAATTATCATAATTTGTGAATCACCTTGCTGCTGTTCCCTTCGAAAGCAATTTTTTAGCATATATTACTACTAGTACACTTATATTTTAATATATAATTAAAATCCGTTATATTTCATAATTAAGTCCATTGAAGAAAAGTTATATTTCTAATATTTCAAGATTATTAATGAGAAGGATGATTTGTAATTCTTGCATGGCTCTTCTATATTTGGATATATGATGGTAAGACCACAGTCTTAGTGGATATATGATAGTATATTTGGATATATGGTGGTAAGTACCACAGTTATAGTGCTTTAAATCCATCTTTTACTGCTAAGACTGAGTGGGAAGTCTGTAAGTAGGGTAACCAATAATAAATTTCATAAAATGTCTATCTTACGAGAAAAGGTGATAGATGATTGTCATATGTAACTTTTTAAACTCTGAGATTTTTCAACTAAATTTTTTTGTCTCCTTTGGAAACTTCGGAGGACCATGAGGGCAAGCTGTATGATCCACAGATTGAGAAGTGCTACCTTAATACATTTCAATTTCTAGAGAAATTAATCTTAAAAAAAATCTGATCATTATTAAAACTACTTTACAGATTTATTTTATATTACAAATAAATATAGTAAATATCTAATAAACCTCAAATTATTTTCTGCAAAATGAATTATTTAAATTTGTACTGTTTTTGCTTCAAAAATGGATGATACATGCAATTTATGATTTCATGAAAGGACCAAAAGGAATCTTGTTTGCAATTTAATTATTTAATTTAAAAAAAGATTTAAATCATTTGGAATATGTGCAAGTGCATGCAACTATTATGAAGAGATTCTAAATTAAAATGTCACATAACAAATTTAGAATATGTTATGTACTTCTAACGACTGTGATTTTTTCTTTATTTAGGAGCCATGCTTTGAATCCTAAGAAGAAGAGGACTGCACCTTCAAAACTATGAATAATTTAAAATAACAATAATATAAAATTTTACCTATTTTTTTATTTTATTTTCCTTTTGGATAGTTTTCAAAAAAAAATAAACCTATTTTTGTTTCTATATTCTGTGTATTGGAATAAAGAGTCGAAATCCATTGCAATATCCAATATTTTCAAAATATGATATTAGATTTCAAAATATGATATTATACTTTATAATATGATATTATGAAGGAATACTTGAAAAATTAAATTTAGGACAAACTAATTCTTCAATTTTGTATTCAATGAGAAGAATGTAATTTATTAATAAAGTTTTAAATCTGGGAAAATACCTGTACAACTGTCCGATTAATTAATCTATTATTTCAATTAATGGTCAGTAGCAGAAGAGATTAAAAAGCATTTATGCCTAAAAGAATTATATGTTGTAATTAAAATGAATAATGCAATTAAGCATGAAAATAATTTTGGATAACTTGTGATAACTGAATTTAAGTTCATTGTTGAGTTACATAAGTAATTTTTTTTAGAATTTGAAAAAATATTTAGAATAGTTTATTGAAACAATTTCATTAAAATATTTTTTTACTGTAATCATATCCAATTGCAGTACACTGTTGGGTATAAGGAGAATGATTTGGTTTAGTTTACTTAAGTATGGCAAAGCACACTAGGACTATCTGCCTAAGTGGAGAAATGCCTTTGTGGAGGACTTTCGAAGGGCAACTGACTTATATACATGTTACACATGGAGAAAACCATGAAAATACCCATACAACCAGCCCATTCGCGGGATTTGAACCTCGGACCGAACTACCAGTGTTCAGCGGGGGAATTCTAGAACATTACTAATTTATTGCCAAAAAACCATCAAGTCTAATACACAAGTTTTTTTTCCAGCTATTTCGTGATGCATATGTAACTTTGAGATGTCTTAAAATTCAATAAAGGAAAGTAATGCAGATGTAAGAAAAACATAAAATTTGAGCTCCTTTTTAACATTGGGAATATTTTGAAAGAGAATGTTGTATATCTTTTAGAAAATCTAAGGTATTTTTCCTTAAAAAAAAACAACTTAATATTTAAAGTTACATAACTTCCCTTTCCCCACAAATAAATAAATGTAGCATATTTTGTTACAAGCAGTAGCTGTAGACATTTCACATAAAACATATGTTCTACATGTGTAATTATTTATAGTAATATTACAATCAAAATATTTAATATTTAGGAATACATCATTTTTGTATTTTGTATAAGACAAATATGTTCTATATGCATAATTATTTGGAAGAACTTTTAAGTAAATTATCTGCAACTTTTACATATATATCCTTTAAAATTTCACATGAAAATACATGTTCTTACATAATCACTTGCAATAACCTTACAAGCAGAACACTAGTAATCTACAAATATTCCCTTTAGTAATTCACATTCAAAAATTACGATCTACTTACACTATTATTTCCTGTAATCTTTACAGATGTTTACATTGGTAAATCACATGTGAAAAACATGTTATACTTACACGATAATTTCCTGTAACATTACAGATCTTTGATCTGTAACCTTTACAGGCATATGCTTCGGTAATCAACATACAAAAACTTTGTTATGCCTACAGAATAACTTCCTGTAACATTACATGTCAAACATCTGTAACCATTACAGGTATAATCTCTGTAAAGTTACTAAGAAAATTCCTGTTTTGATTACTCAAATAATCCATGGCATCCCAGTTTCCACGACTTTTCTTAGTAACTTTACAGATTTTTTTTACAGTGTAGCACATATGAGATCTTTAAGAATAGAAAAATGAATTTTACTGATAGGTGAAAAAATGACTTTAAATATTGAACTTAATGGAGTAGTCGAGAAATTTTGTAATTGATAGTTTAAATAATTTTTGGGTACGTGTCAGCTAAACGTTACTGTCGGCTTCGTAACCTGCTGACTAAATGTCTTGGCAGTTAAGTGTCCCGTAGTTAAATGTCCTGACAACTAACTTTCTGTGCCAGCCAAATGTCCTGTCGGCTAACTGTCCGTGTCGGCTAAATGTCCTGTCGGCTAAGTGTCCTTGTCGGCTAAATGTCCTGTGCGCTAAGTGTCCTTGTCGGCTAAATGTCTTGTCGGCTAACTGTCCGTGTCGGCTAAATGACCTGTCGACTAAGTGTCCGTGTCGGCTAAATGACCTGTCGGCTAAGTGTCCGTGTCGGCTAAATGTCCTGTCGGCTAACTGGTGTCGGTTAAGTGTCCCGTCGGCTAAGTGTCACGGACCCATGTAACATATGTAGTCATTCCACAGGGCATAAATTTAGGCTGACTGTATGCAGTGTTTTGAAGAAACTGAACCATTTTTTCGACATTTTTTCTGCCGTCCCGATTTTACTAACAGCTGTAAATATTAACTAAAGTGTCCAGCCGAAGAATAAATATTAAAGTCACTAAAGCAACAAGAATCAATATAAATTACATAAATTTCCAGGACTAGTTTCGAAGGTTTGAATGGAAGCTTCTGCTTCTTCAGTTGCAGGAGTGAGAAAGACGAAGGAGAAACTTGTGCTCTAGGCAATAAACCAGAAAATTCGAGAGAGTTAGAATTAAAGACAGACACAAAGCTACTCATGTCATCTATTGATAAAAATTGATAATAACCTTGAAATAATTTCCTTAATAGCTAAAGGAAGATGCTGTAAGCGTAGATGACATCTTCCATCACATATTTTCTAAAATTTCACATATTTATGAAGTAAAAACTATAATTTTTAAATGACAGTACTGCCTATGACGTCACAGCTTAATTTTCTGATGCCCGAAGGATGCTTTTATGGAGAACAATTTCAGGGATATTGGCTAGTTCTTATGTCAAAGTACTGGAAAATTTATAAAAATTATTACACAGTTTCTCTAGGTAAAATCGAATCGAAGACAAAATTATGGACGTATTCCTCGTCCGACATAAAATAAATAAATAAGATAAAAGTATTATGCTCTCTCGACACAAAGAAAAAACGAGACTAAGTGTGCAGCTTGAAAAAAAAAAACGGAGTTGCCAACAACTGTTTTGGTGACGTTATCCCATCCACATCCTCTATCCATGCGGCCAGTTGTGAGTTAACCGATCACACCAGTTGGGAGTGCTGCGTCATTGAGAGAACATGTGGAACTGCATTCTGCCGGAAAAAAAATGTCTAATGCAAAAACCGAACAGCGAATCAATATCAAGTTTCTTGTGAAACTTAAGAATTCAGCTACGGAAACATTTTAAATGTTAACTGAGGAGATGAAAATTTGTCTCGTGCACGTGTGTTTGAATGGCCTAAGCGGTTTTCAGGGAAAAGGAACAAAGCACGATGTGCCAAAATCAAAATTCAAGGCAATGTTAACTGTCTTCTTCGATATTAATGGAATTGTAATGATTGAGTGGGTTCCCAGCGCTCAGACTGTTAATCAGCACTACTACGTTGAAGTACTAAAAAGATTTCGTGAAAAAGTTGGGGAAAAAAGGCCACAGTTGTGGAGTGATGGATGGCTGTTGCACCAGGACAATGCACCTGCTCACAGGGCCCTATCTGTCAAGCAGTTCCTGACATTACTGTGATGGGGCATCCTCCTTATTCACCTGATTTGGTTCCATGCGACATTTTTTTATTTCTTTAACTCTTGCTTAAAGGGAAGCCATTTTACCTGAGTCAAAGAGATTCAGGCAAAAATGGAGACTCTATCGAACGGCCTTCCAAAAACCTCACTCCAGAATTGTTACCAGCAATGGCAGCACCGAGTGCAGAAGTGTGCGAATACTGAAGGGGACTATTTTGAAGATGATAATATCACGGAGAACCGATTCTGTAAGTACAATGATGTATTGGACCAGTTTCGTTTTTGTGTCACACCTCGTACATATATGTGATGATAGCACAAATTTTGGAAGCACTAAAATAAGAACGCTGAGACATAGATGAGTAGAAATACTAATTGCGTAGATAATTGATGCTTAGAGCGCCCATTCATTTTCAAGAAGAAGAAGCAGTCGAGCCGGATTAAATTCCTTTTATTTATTTATTTAAATTCCCATTTTGTGGCCACAATTCACTTGGCACTCTACTCGTACCTATTAAGGAACATTTACAATTTTGATATTATTGCCTTAGAAGCGAAAGTAGCAGCACACACATGATTGCAGAACGGCGTCTCGCCAAGAGGAAAGCACAAGCAAAAATGACGCATCAGTTCATAGAAAGGGAGGGAGTCAAAAGTTTCGGTTTTTAGTTTTGGTTTACAATTTGGTGATTGGTCAAGAGATATCTGCATTAAGGGTTCGTAAGTTGGCATGATTAATTTGAATGACGCAGTTTAGACTTAAGCGCTATTTTTATGTCAGAACGAAGAGGTCCACAAATTAAATAAAACTAAAAGAAGTTATAGTGAATTAAATTTAGAAGTTTGCTTTCATATTTTTTATCTTTATACATATATAATTTATCATTTAAATCATACTGAAGACTGATACATAAGTTTTGCTTTATTTTATGATTTGAGAAGAAAACTGTTTTTAACTTTAACCGTATAATTTGTTACTGAAAAAATGGTTACTTCTGCAGTTTGACATAATGTATCTACAGACACCAAATTATGCATAAAAATTGGTTCTAGAAAAAAAGGCCACAGGAATAATGATCACAGGTATAAATACTCACAGGAAAAAAGCCCACACAGTTATATAGCAACTTCAGTTTATTAGCTTAAACTGTATTTCATGATGTATAGTATTAGCGCATCTCCCGCGGAAGCTGATAGGAGAAGGCAGATAGTTCTGTCCGCTAAAGTGGAGTATCCGTTAACGGTGGTTGGACTGTAATTGGATGTTAATGCACTCCAAGACATAAATACCTCATCATAAAAATGCAAAATTCGACTAGGATTTACATGAAGCTTTAACTTTCAATTAAGCTTGGTTTGGGTGGAGAAAATTTACATAAATTTTTAGGAAAGCATTAAAAAATAAAATAAGCTTATCAAACAAAGGACAGCTGTGGCCATCATTCGATAATATGAGAATACAGTATAACTCCAATTATTCATAATCTGACTCACTGATTATCCGAATCACTTTCAGAATTTAAGGAAAAAACAAGACTAAAAAAATTAAGAGTGTGGCCACATGCAGCTTCACAATGTCAAGCGGATGCGCGACTTGGCTACCCGAAAACGGATGAAGACAGTCAAACAGCCTACTTTGACCGAGATGTTCAGCAAGCAATGACTTTCAGCACTTGTAAGTACTGTGCAGTACGCTATATAATATGTATGTAAAATTATTGCCTTTTCATTTTAACTAATTGTACAGTCATTAGGTTATTTCGTAGCAGGAAAGATGAAAAATGACCACGCCATCGCCGGGAATCGAACCACAGACCTCTGGAATACGCGCCCAGCGTGCAGACCACTACACTACGAAAACAGGCTATGAAGACGAGAGAAATACCTTATATTCTTCCCCTTTTAAAGGGCGACTGGGGTTTTTAGAGGGCCCAGTCGGAAAATCCTGGGTGAGGAGAATCATCATCCACTACCCTTTTAGTTCGGGCGCCAGAGTCATTAGGTTATTTCGAAGAAGGAAACATGAAAAATGAGCAACGCTCTTTGCCTGGAATCGAACCACGGACCTCTGGAATACGCGCCCAGGGTGCAGACTACTACATTACGAAGGCGGGAGAAGTATCTTATAAAATTAAAAACCACTTTTTCTGTAAAAAAAAAGTTTTTTCCCCTCCCATTTTAAACATACAGTAATCAATTAAAGTACACGTAGAGCCTTTCTTCGGAAAAACTCCAATTATCCGAATGGGGTCCGATCCCAATTGATTCGGATAATTGGAGTTCTACTGTATATATAACTGGTTTTCTCAGATCCAAAAGAGGATTTTGAAGGTTATTTATTTTTGAAAATAATCACACTACACGTAAGATCCATCAAAACTCTTGCAGGCACACCGTTACCATGCGAGCTGAGCTTCTACACGCGAATAATCGTTCTGCTCTTTCACAAACTGAAAACACAAAAGTCTCAAAAGGTCCATTACAAACACTAGTATTTGTTTAACATTAATCATTCTTTGTATAAAACGTATATTCTTCTAAAAGAACGGTTATTTCGATAAAGAATAATGGAAACCATAACAAGAAACTTTGCTTAACATCGCAGGCAAAAGTTCCTTATGCCCTTTTATATCCTATTTATCCGCCTCAAAAGATCTTTTTCAAAAGTTCTTCATCTTGACGCTGTCAGATCAACAGATTGTAGACATTAACAATAACCAACAAACGCAGCAAAAAGAATGAAACATGAACAGAAAATTTTTCCCGCAACTAAGCAGCTTTTATCAATGGAGTGTTTGGAAGACCTCCAAATGGCTGCTCCGCTGTATAAAAGAAAGACAAATTTAAAGGGAAAAAATAATAATGAATAATAATTTTCGAAAAAATGCTCTCGGCATGTGACAAGTTGTATAGATACATACCAAATGCGCAGCCACAAGTGGGACTAAAATAGCGACCTCTGGCGACAGAAAAAAAAGAAGGGTTAAAGTTAAAAATTGCTGCCGTACGGCAGTATAAGCGAGTCTAAACGAAGAATAAATAGGTTACAGTTAGGATTAATTTGTTTTCCTTACTATTTTGCTGCTACGTTCCAAACTTTTAAAAGTTTGATTTTCATTCGGAATCTCCTTAGTAGACGTTTTCGTTCTGAAAATTAATAAAACTCTAGGCTATTTTCACTCTTGGCTACATTTTATGCGTTTTAATAAATAGTAGGCTTAAGTTAGCTCTATAAATTGCACGTTTTTTTAGTTGCTAGAACAAATCGTGAGTGTCTGTATTTTAATCCATTCGACTGCTGATGGATACATTTTTCTTAACGTTTACATTATTTTGTGCAAGTACAAACACAACACTTCAAATCTAAATTATAATAGAAAATGAACGCCATGTATTATGAAAATTAAAAAAAGAAAAAATAAGGGGGTTTATTTAAGCAGAAAGAAGATTATTTGTTTTGTCTCCTAAAAATACACTGTATGATACCATTTGTAATTAATGCCAAATAAATACCTAGAATTTTACAAATTACTGAAATTTCAAGCTGGACATTTCTTTCTTTCTTTTACTGTTTACCACTACTACATTTTTTTTTTTTTTTCAGTCAGTCTCCGTTTATTTTTATCGTGCCCGCTCTTCGGCAGTCAGTTTCTAAATTTAATTATACAGAATGTAATGAAACGAAAATACAAATATCGATTGTTTAATTTATTAATATATTATCAAATTATGGCTAAATATTAAATCTTGTAAATTTGGTGAGAAACTTACCGAGAAATTTAAAAATGTATATCAGCGTACTTTTTCAGTTTGCGCCAAGAATTATTCACTTTACGAAATTCTTAATTTAAGGTAACCTGTTTTTTTTTTTTTTTTCCCTTCCATTGTGCATGAGCGGAAAAAAAGGTGCATCGTTCATTCTTTCAAATAATTTTAACAAAGAGCGTAAACCACATTTACTGTTACTATCGTTTATAACAAATATGCCAAATTTCAAAACGCGCCAATATATAACTTCACGTGTATCATGTGTCACTTGATTGGTGCTCTTGCCAACGACCTTCCCACGATGAATTTCGTGCGCTTGCTCTGATATCAGTCACGCGAGATTAATCACAATAACACATCTCGATTGTTCGTGCTCATCTTCTTTTCTTAGCTATCTCTATATAATATGCTTATACCTTGTTCTACCTGAAATAGCAACGGCTCCAAAGAAGCAGTGTTACTTCACTTTTTTATGCCATTTGGCATGATCTTTTGGTACATTTGGTAATTTTTTAGCATAGGTTCCGCAGTATGCATCGTCAGACAAAGAACCATTTCCACAATCTTGAGAATGGCGAAGTTGAGAAGGCACAGTGGCTACTGATCTCCAAAAATGATATGCGATGGCCAGCCATCTCCAGTCCATTCTCTAAATGAAGGGCTTTGGGGATTCATCCTTTTCATCGAACAATATTTATCTGACCATAGTCACCATTTTACGTACTTTTTTCGTATGTAAAATAGTGACTATAGTCATGGATTCTCAAAGACATGCGTTTTCTTCTTCTTACTTCATAAATTGACAATTTCCACTGAATTCACATTCAAACAGATATGCAAAACTGTATTCTTCATCCCAAATTGCATATATCTTCTAAATTTTTAGATTTTTGTTTTTGATACATATTTTGAAAAAAAAAACTTGTTACTTTAATTTTGAATAAGATTTTCCACTTTTCAGTAACTTTACTGCTGAGAATTCTACTGAGATTCGGCTTTAATGGTTTTTTAAATAATGCATAATGACTATCCAAAAATATTTAATGTAAAAGAAAGAAAGAATTAAGTTCCATCTAAAAAAGCTTAGCGGTTAAAAAAAAAGTTTTAAAAAATCTTTTTTCAAGAACCAAATTTTTTCGAATTTGCTAAAAGTGAACTCTGAAGTCTTTCAAACGAATAATGCGAAAGGAGCAGTTTTAAGTTAAACTGAAACCACTAACGGATATAAATCAAAATGAAGAAAATGACGAGGCAAAAAGGAGAAAAAAAATTGAAAGAGAGAAAACTGAAAAAAAAAAAAAAAAAAAAAAAAATGCGGGGACAAAAAAAAAAACGCATTTTCTTTTCCCTCTTTTAAATTCAATAGCGACTGAAATGAACACAAATAGTTTTCTTATTTTGAAGCACTGTAACTATTAACAACCTTCCCTAACCCTAATGCACACATACATTCATATGAAAATAACTTGATAAAAACGAATAATGAGGAAAGGGGAAAAAAAAAAATACTTGTAATTGAAGAAAAGGTATTTGTATGGCAGAAGAAAAAAGGAATAACTAAAAACTTCTTATTATTATAATAAGAAGTGAAAAAAAAGGGTTCTCCATAGCTCTCTAGTTTCAATTACAAATTAAGAATCACGCTATTCTTAATCTGATTCTATTAGAATTAATAAGATTTTTGCCGCCTTTTTTTTTCCCGGTTTTACATTCCGCATTTCAGCTATTTTTTTTCCTTTTCCTTATTCGTACCACGCTGGTATTATAATAGCACATTTTTTTAAGATTTTTAATAACATTTGTTAGTTCGGTATTTTGTTATTTATTTGGAGATAATCCATTAATATATATTAAAGTTTTAAGAAAAAGTCTTTTTCTTTAATATATATTACGAAGGGATAACGTTTTTTTTTTAAATTATTTTTTCTAAACTTAACTACCTGGGCAGAAAATAATCACATTTGATTACCAGCTATAGGGGGATGGGAAAAAAACGTGGATTTTAAATTTTAGAAAAATTACGTTTCTAGCTTTTGGTTTATTGTTTTAAGAGTTAAAAGAATTAATTATAAGGGGGTAAATATAATACATAAATATAATTTGCTTAAATAGTTTATTACGAGAAGGTTCATTTCTTTACTTCAGCAAAATAAACACTCGACAGAATGAGCTTTAAAATATATTCTTTAAACATAATGTAAAAATGAATTACAAGCGTAATGTTCACAGTTCAAAGAGATTTATGTAACGTTATCGCATGGTGCCTCCGAAGATAACTAACTACTCAATGATTCTTTTCTTACAGCGGTACAATCCAAATTCAAACTTTTAAGGAGGAGGAGAACAAAGTTCCTCTGGCGATTTCAGAATGAGAGGACAAAAGTTAACAGTGTTTTATTTTGATTTGTTACAAATTATAATTAACTATTAGTTAACTAACTAAATTAACTGTATATATTAACTATTAGCTATAGTACTATTGAGTTAGAATGAATACGCTGTACAAGATTTCTTTGTAATTGTTTCTTTTGCTCCCATAAAGTAATTTATGATGAAATTACTACTGCTGCAGAGCTTTTAGAATTCGACCACTTGTGGGTATACAAGCTCTTATAAAAAAGAGCTTGCAAGCGCACGAGAAATAGATACATAGAAAAAGATTTCTATAGAATATAAACTATGAATACTAAATTGGTTATTATTAGCTTACTTAACGTAAATTACAAGAAGAAAGCACCTTCTGCCGCTGATCTGAGTACTTCTTCAGCTAACTCACAGAACTCATTTATTATCGAAGTTATTATTCCAAAGGGGCTTTGTCTGTGAGGGACAATGACTTTATCAAATCAAAAGTCAAAAATGGCGCACGTAAAATAAAGAGTTCAGTCAGAAAGGAAAGAAAATATACTCGCATATTGCATTTAAATCGGTACAAAACTGAATAAATTTATTCTATATCCACATACTGATTCTAGCAGTATCCCGTTTGGGTAAGAAAATCGCTAAGAAAACTGTTTATTCGACATTATATTCTTTTCGTAATATTACAGGAAATAAGTAAAATCACAACAGAAAATATTACCTCGAAAATATTTTTCACGCAATTTTCTTCAAGTGCCAACTCACCAAAAGGAAACGAAATCTTTTAACGAAACTTTAAAAACAAACTGAAAGGCAATTCCTTTGCTCCGATACCAGCGCCACCTATCCGTTTCTAAGTTAATTAATTGCGTTATAATGAAGGCAAGGTCTGGTAATAATTAACTGCGAAGGTCAAGCGCAGAAGAGGACGCCATTAGAAATGCGACGCTCCGGAAACTGAAGTGGGCGATGCCTAACAGCTACACAGGTCCGGTCCTTCGGCCGGACATTTTGCTACCGGATAATTTCAGTGAAGACTGTCAGTCACCAGAGGAATCGTTCGCAAAATGTAAAAGGAGCCCTCTAGTTTAGAGGCTGCATTGTAAAACAAGGTCTGATTAAAATAAAAAGCCTATGAATCGGCTTCTAATTTTTAATCTGATCTAAAATATATAAAAAAGCAGAAAAAAGGGCAATCTCTCAGATGTGGAGCATTTAAGGTTTTGCAGAAGATATTAGATTGCGAATTTTTTTAGGGAGGTTTTTAATTCCAAAGTTTTTCTGTCCAGGTGTCTGAGACTTCATATCAAAATGTTATTATGTATGCCATTAGAAACGGTTACAATCATGGAGGTAAGAAAGGGAGGAGGGGCCATTCCGCGCTAGAAGTGAAGCACTGCTTTGAAGCTTGGGTCACCAGACGGGGTGTTTTTTGTTTACATTCAGAAGCTCGCTTGACAAAATTCTGATAGTATTTCGACACACGACAGTTCCATAGAAATCGAAAAAGGGACACTCTCGCATGAAAGAAACATTCATAGTGTGATGGATAATAGCAATTTCTATAGTTTACTGACATTTACGCAAAAATCACATCTTGGTTATTTTTCGATAACTAACAACAGCGATTTTGATTATGAATTTGTTTTATAAAATTCTAAGCTGTTGCACTACAAAAATATAGATTTTAAGAAAATTGCTAAAAGAGATCTGCCAAAATTTATTTTCTAGAAGATTTGAAAAGTTTGAAACTTGATGGCTAAATGTAAATATAAAATTATGTATGTTAAAATATTTGTAATTAGGCACATAGGTCAGATTAAGTTTTTATTAAATAAAGTAACGCATGCAAGGGCTATCTACCTAAAGAGAGAGATGCCATCGTGGAGGAATTTTGAAGAAAAACTGACCTTTGAGTGGGTATTAAAAATAATACTTATAATTTTCATTCAAATTATATTCATATATATTTTTTATGTAAAACTTTCGGGTGTATGCTAAATTAGTGTAAATTACTTTACACGAAAAATATAGTGAATGCACAGAAATTAAAGATTTGCACATGCCGGAAATGATAAATAGGAAATATGTATGGGTATTTATGCATGTGCTTGCAAAAAGCATGTATCTGCCTTTGACAAAATACTTAAATATTCATTAAATTATTTATAAATGTATTTGAAATGAAGAATTTATTCACTTAGAAACAACTGTGATAGTACTGTGAAGAAATCTAATGATTAAATGTATCTAATTTATAATGATTATAAATGTTATCTAAATATATAATAACCTTAATATTGAATTGTTAACATAAATTGAAATCCTGTTGACAAATACGTTATAAAACTATTTAAGCAAGAATTGTTCGTATTGGAAAGCAATCTCTTAAAAGGTATTGTAAAGCAAATGCTATGAGATGCGCACTTAAGAACGTAATAAAGAGTTTTGGAATATGTATTGTTGAAATGAAGGGTAAAAAAAAAAATCTGATAAGTATAATTAAAAGAATTATTCCCTTTACATTTTATAAAAACTCAGTTACAAGTTTTAAATAATACTTAAAAAAAAAAAAAACTTATTTTATTCCCTTTCAGAAATGTTCAGAGAAAGTCAAATACTATTTAATACCTATTTAATTATTAGGAATTAGCGAATTCGCTAATTACTAATAATTCTCTAATTTAAAATGAACCGAATAGAGCATTAATTATAAATTGACTTACATTTTTCGATTTAAAAGAAGCCAAAAAATCATGTCATATTTAAGAAAGTATTTTAGGAAGAAGCTCTATAAATAGAAAAGAAATAATGCATAATTTTAATATTAATAATACAATAAACTTTGATCTTAATTTTTGTACCTTATCCGAATAAAATCGAATTACCTTAATTTTTTTTTCTAATGTAATTAACGAAAACTTGTGAAAATATTTCATTCAAATTAAACCATTCTGAGAAAACTGTCCTGTGAAAAGTATAGCATTTAATTCCGTTCAGAATGAAATGTTGTTTAAAAATATGTTGTTTTCACATACTTAGGACTCTGAAGTGTTGTAGAAAAAGAAAATATATACATTTATATGTATATTTGCGACGTAATTACAAAATATTTACACCCGAACGCGTCAAATCCCATAGAACTCAATGGTAAATGACCTAATGTTTTGGTCACCACGTAGGGATCGCCGGTGCTTCAGAGCAGGGTACGGAGAAACTTGTTTAGGGCGACTCCTTCTTACTTCCTACCTCCATGGTTACAATTTAGTTCTTCCAATTTTACATACCATTATGTTGCGTTAGGCTTTCTATGCGTTTACCATCTACGAGGTTTGGCAAATGCTGACATTCCACAGAGCGTGTACTTTTTATTTTTCCTTCACGCAAGTTAGCAAACTGACAGTTCTCAGAAGTCTGCCATACAGTGATATGTAAAGACTTTATATTCATTTTTCGAATGAAAGCTATATACTGCCTTGCCAAATTGACGGCATTTAAAAGCAATACCTTTTTAATATTTTTAGCCCAAAAGGGCTGTTAGTCTCGAACGCGATTTTGCGTTGTTTCATTTTAACGCGTTGTTTCACTTTTCATTCCGGTGTGTTGCCATTCGGTAAAAGATAAAAATATTTATCTCCCAAATTTAATCTGTCTGCTACTGTTGAACAAACTAAACTATTTAAAAGTAACATACCCAATTCTTAAGAATATTATTGTTAATTTTCTTTACTTTTTAATCTGATTGATTTAAATAAAAATGCATTTTTAATTCATGATATATCTAATTAAAAACATTAAATATTTTTATAGAATTTACATTACATATTTTTCATTTGTTCAATGTATAGAAGATTGTTCCCATTGCATATTCATCTAATATCCTATAAAATGTTTCGCCATTCCGCGCTCTATCGAAAATCTATACTGATAAACCATATTCAACTTTAAAAGAGCACTTTTGGGTGATGGTTAAAATCTGAAACCTTTCAGACTTTTTATATCATTATTTTTATTTATTAATAATATATCTAATTGGTATAATTTATAATAGCAAAATAGTTAAAAATTTATTTATGTATAACGATGGCAATCGCTTTCTGTGATATGACTAACTTATGTTCTGATTTTCAAATATGAGGATTTCAAGATAAATCTTAACTTGCTTTATCTGCGACTGTTTTATTTTTGCTTCTGAAAATCAATACTTAACTCCCAGTTAATACGAGTTGGATTAACCGGGCTCTGTTTTAAAAAACGCTAAATTCCCTTATTGCGGAAAGATAGAAGTTATTACTAATCATCAAGGTGGAAATAAAATAGCCTACAGGCAATACAAAAGGGAAAACAGAATGTGGAATAACAGTAGTGAAAGCGTAAGGTGATGTCTGTTATACAAAGCCTTCCCGTCCCCAAACAAAAAGTAAGTTCGAACCAACCGTTTCTCACAAGTGAATGAGATGTTAAAGCTTTCTTATAAATGTTGTATTTCAGTGCTACTTAGTTTCTTGATGTCTAATGACACTTATTCGGGTCGTTATTTATAATGTCTGTTTATAATGTTTACAATGTCTTCTGGTTTCGTAAATTTATTAGCTTTATTAAATAAACATACACATATATATAATACTGTTAATGAGTTCAGATAGTAATAAAAGTAAGAGAGATGAACTACGATTATTGCTTTTAAATCGCTTAGTTCATTAACCAATAACAGGCAAATAAAACTTGGAAAAAAATTAAATAATTTACGCTTTAGTGAATGGCAACATAATGGCGCGTAGAAGATAAAAAAAAAATATTTTATTCAGGTAGTGGCAACACAATTCTTTTAAAATGCTGATTGTTGATTAAATTTATAAGACAAGCATCATGGATACGAGCCAACTTCCCTTAAAAAGTCCTCCACGAGTCCTCTCTTGCCGTGTAGTGGCTAACGGCAAAGCACATAGTACACAATAAAAAAGCATGTTACGCGGTAGCTGAGTTCTCTGTTAAGTTTGAAGCATTAATATCTTATGTTTTGCGAGTGACAACATATTGATCGTAAATCACTGAATATGTTAGTCAAAATTTTATTCGATTTGCAAAAAATATGAAATAAATAAAGACAAATTCAAAATTCGGGTTTCGAGGTTCACATGTGTCAGTGAAAGACTACTTGCGTTTTGGTAATGTAACCAATTATTCAGATCAAACTACTTGGAAATGAACACACACAATTTTGAGCAACATTTTTCTGTCGTATGTGATACATTTTTGGTCGTCCCTTTCCCTGAATCAATGATTTCAAAGCTAGCAATGGCAACATTGTAAGGAAAAAAAAATTATCTCCAATGCGCGAGACTATGTATCGGAAATTCTAAAGATGGGCTCTTTTTAAATTACTTTGTGATGTTGCTGTTGAATTGAATTTTATGGTTTAACTGCGAAGAACATGATATTTAATAAATGAAGGTAACAATCAAAACGTTAAAAAAAAAAAAAGCCCTTTTGGGAGTAATATAAAATCTGAAAAATTTCCGTTTTTTTTTTTTTTTTTTTTTTTTAATTGATTCGAATTAAGCGTTATTTTGATTTGACCACGACGTCGTTCCCAGAAGCAGATTATTTACTGGAGAGACTGTAACTTGAAAATCTAAAGTAATTTATTTATTACCTTGGAATGCACTGCTGTCCTGTGTTCTACAAATGCATAGTTAAGAATACATACATGAAAACGTATTATAATAACATAATATTTTAATGAATGTAAAGGTAACCAACACCCATACAAAGGGAAGCGCGTCTATTTTTTCTAAAGTTTTTATTAAAATGTAAATAACTGTAATTAATGCATAGAAGGAATGATATGAATCAAGTACATTAGGTTAAACAACACATAAATATGGATGAATTTATTGTATTAAAACTTTCTGCAAAACAGTAAAATACAGGTCATCTTAAGAGAAATAAACCTAAAGCTGAAGCTGAAGGATAAATCAAAGATGTTTGGCTTTGAACAAGTTAAGATATAAATCACATTTAATTTATTTCCAACTAAAAGCAAATATACCTTTTCAAAAACCAACTCGCAGCTTTCAGAGGTCAGGTTATCATGACAAGTCATCGCAATAAAACAAGGCATTAAAAAAAAAAAAAAAATGCTCCTATTTCTGCGTACTTTCCCGTGGCAACAAAAATTTCATAGTTTCAATCTTTCCTCGTGATCGCTTTAAATCGTTGCTTTTTCCACCACTATTCTTTGCCTTCGGGGATTAAGGGGAAAAAAAAAGTCCACATAAAGAAATTTTTCTGCCTCTTCTTAGAGGCTAAACGTTTGTTATGACCTCTAATATTCACACGGAACGTGCTCATCAAGAGACTCCATTGTGTTAAAAGCTACTTTTAATATTATTTACTTTTTTGTTAGCTTCTTTCCTTTGCAGTTTTCCGGGCTTATAAGAGTAAAAACTGTAGGCGTGTTACCGCATGCCGTGGTACCGAATAAATGCCACATTAATGGACTTGACTGCCATTTTTTAAAACCAAACGATATTTTTTCTCCCTCCTCCTGTCTTTCATTCTTAACCGCCAGGTGTTAAATATTTGTATTCTCCAACGTAGGCTATTGTCTATACTTTATCGCTGCTCGTATTCCCCCCTTTTTTTGTCTTAACATTATAAATTTCTATTCGTACTCCCCCCCCCACCTGAGAAATGGTACGGCCGGGGAAAGGTTCTGTAGGCATATCGTATATCATGTGAAATGTTTAGTTAAAACATCGCGTTGCATACAATGTCTGTTTCTACATCCGTGAGCCGTTCAAAGGTCAGAGGTGTGTATTTATTACCACTGGGCTCCTGAGTTTGAACACCCGTTCGCAGCATTGAATTCGGCACATATCAAAAGGTTAAAACAATCGCATTTGAAATAAATGCAGTAAAGTCTGTTTAATAAGAATCTTGGGGGATCAAGCCCAAATCAAGTTTCAAGCCAATAGTTGCATCAAAAAATCTGACGTGTACACTACGTGATTTCCTTGTATGGAAAGTTAAATTATACGCACTTTTCCTGCATTTCATTTAAACATATTGCGTTAACAGTCAACAAATTTTGAATTAAATCTACTTTGCGGATAGCGCATAAACTGCAATAGAATAAATGCCACTCTTTAAAGTTCACTATATTTATTTATCATAGCGACACTTCGGCGCTAGGTTCACTTAACAGCGTTACATCTCATCCATGTTGTAACTCAGGGTGCACAAAAATTATATCATCTGAAGAATTACTACATGTTCTATTCAAATACTATAATAAATCAAAAACGATGTGTAAAAGAAATCAAACAAATAAAAAAAGAAACAGTTTTTCACAGACGATTCAGCGCAGCTAATGCGCATGCGCTACTAATTAATTCAATTTTCACTTCGCAGCAAGGCAAAAATATTTTTAAATTCAGAATATCTTCATTAAAATTTGAAAGATAGGGAAAAACATAAAACGCTAAGTACAATTAAAACATTTAAAAAACATTTTTACACTTAAAATTACATTTTCTACGCAAAAACAAGCTAATAGCTTAAATGATAATTCCAGAATGAATTAAGCATAATTTAATTCGGAATAATAAAAGAAGACATTACTTCGTTGTTGTAAAGTTTAGTTTCTCTAGATTGGCAACAAATCCACTATTATGCTAAGTTTCAAATGTAAACAAACATGACTGCCATGGTAATCAAATATTAGGCTTAGCCGCACTTAAAAAAACTTTTAAATTGTTGATAATTCCACAATTATTGCTTGCAGGTTAACTAGAGGCTTTTTATGGCAAAGCACGTAATGTTTCAAAATTCACAGCAGCGATTATTTAAATAACAAAACATTTATCATCTAGATCATGCTCTACCTCTTAAATTTTCAAATTCACCAAGCTTGGAGCTTCAACGATTTAGATTTCAAACTCGAAGAGGTGCAAGCTAGTATTTTCTTGCCCATACATTCCAGCATTCACATGGATCATATACAGAATCGGATTTAATGGAATCTTAGCAGTCTCAAAGGGATCCGAAATCATTAATTAATTTTAAAAGCTATTAAACATAATTTGTGTCATAAGACTAGATGCATTTTCACTAAGATTAAATAAGATTCATAACATTAGATAAACTTTCAGTTCATAAATCCGCCACAAGCTATTCGCCTGGAAAATTCCAGAATATCTGGGTTTGGTGGTTTCAGGATTTTTGACAGAACATTAGAACTAATAATTATATGTTCGAAATGTTTAAAAATTGTTTTTATTTTTTCAAATAATTTCCACGCTATAACATCTAAATTGATAAGTACTTGATATCCGGCTACTTTTCGTGTCTCAAAATCATTTGGAAATTAATTTTATTTCGTTCAAGAATTTTTAAATTATTTTTTTAACAAATGGCGGGCACTTGCCTATAATGGCATTGGCCACTACTAAGGCCAGAAGTGATGACCATTTTTATTATGGAGCCATCTAATAGGCGGCCACGTTTAACTCCCATATAGGGACAGACAATTTTACATCCATGCCAAATACATACACTTAAAATATAAATAAAAACTTAATGTGAACGGAAAATGTATAATTTAAGTTAAGACAAAAAAATAAAATAAAATAAAGAGTCTGAAAAGTTTCAAACTTACTTTCAAACTAAACTTTAACCATAAGGGCGTTTTTTTAACATTTTGTATGTTACTTTTATATATTAAATATCATGTTCTTCGCACTTAAACCATAAAATTCATTTCAACACCAATATCGCAAAATAATTTTAAAATGCGCATATTTTTAGAATTTCCGATACAGCGTTCAGCGCGTTGGAGATAAAAAGGTCCCCCCCTCCCCCATTAAGAGTGTTGCCATTGCTCGCTTTTAAATCTTTGAGTTTGTTAATCAAAAATTTGTTAAAGTGTTACAAAATCTGAAATCGATAATAAAACAAATTCCAAATTTCAAATTTGCGCTTCCAGATGCCCATATTCGCAAGAGCATCACGTTATTCAAAATTGGATGGCTCTAGGTACCGTTGTTTTATCACAGTGGGAGAAACATACATACATTTATGCAGATTCTTCATTATCTAATTTCTTTAAATATAATACAGGGCAATAATATTTGGTGGCAACAATTTGAAAAGTGAATCGGACATTTATAGTGAACCAAGCTAAGCTTGTTTTCGATTTTCTGAGAGATAATGGACTCGTGGACGACGTCTAGACATGGAGATTAGTAACAAAAACAACATAGTGAACCAAAACAAAAAGTGTAATAGTCCTTCAGGGCAAATTGGCCCTTTGGACTAAAAAACACTAAACGAATACTGAGAAAAATGCAAGTAAATAAAATAAGTAAGTAATTATAATTTTTAAAAAGAAACGCAGAAAGCGATGATTAATATCAGCCATTAGGAACTTATCAACCATTAGGAACTTTTAAGTTTCAACAACTTATGTAACCGAAGTTACGGATGGCTGCTTCAACCAATAGGAAATAAAGAAGCGTCATAAATTCTGACTACTGCGCATACTCTAAACTTCTGAAGTTATGATTGGAAGGGAATCATGCGCACTGAGCTGTGAAATAAACATAATGTTTCTTTTGTTCGTAAACAAATGAGATGTCTCAGATTATATTACTTAAAAAAAACTTATATTACTTAAAAAAGTAGAGAAAGTACAGTGAAAATATGAATAGAAATGCATAATTTTGCTTAAACAAAACTATAAGCGTGAAATATTATCAAATAAGTGATACGTTAAATTATCAGTTTTAATTGACATACAGAAAAATCTTATTAATAAAATTAACTAATGGGTCAGTTAATATGTGTTAAGGGATAACGCGTTCAGCAGCGAATACAGTAAATTTATTTCTCATCCAACCTAGATTTCGGACAAAAAAGGAGGATTAAATCACCGAAAACAGAAAAGCTAAATGATCAAAGGTTCACATTTCGTTTAAACATTTATATATATATGAGCAATTTGAAGAAAAAGCAAATGTTTACAAAAATTTTATTTAATTTTAAAACCCTTTTTTAAAAGATTATCTTATCTGAAGGAAAATTGTGCAGGGCAGTAAAACTGTCTCAGATTAATTGACAGTGGAGTTCGAGTTTAAACCCTTGAAATGTTCTATTTGAAGTATTAACATGGGGAGATTAATAGTTTTTATTTGGTGCTGCAATTAATAATTATTTCCTCACTTTCAGTGCCAGTTCAAGTTTTTTTTTTTTTTTTTTTTTTTCCTCTGGCTTTAATTTTTTCACTATCCATCAACATGAGATAGTGAAATATATAAAAATTCAGAATATTTTCATTAAAATTTGAAAGATAGAGAAAAACATAAAACACCAAGTACAATTAAAAAATTTAAAAAAACATTTTTACACTTAAAATTACAGTTTCTACGCAAAAACAAGCTAATAACTTAAATGATAATTCCAAAATGAATTAAGCATAATTAAATTCGGAATAATAAAAGCAGATATTACGTCGTTTTTGCGAAGTTTAGTTTCTCTAGATTGGCAACAAACCCACTATTATGCTAAGTTTCAAATGTAAACAAACATGGTTGCCATGGTAATCAAATATTACTGCACTACCTAATATTTCCTCAAATAGAACATTTTTTTAAAAAAATTTAAAGGATCATTTTAAAAGAATTGCTTTTAATTCAGTCCTCTGCAACTTCGAAAGAGAAATTTTCAATTAAATATCATTTTTTCTTTTTCCTACTATTTGTTTTTCAAGTTTGTATATACTATATTTATATTCAAAGAACTAATAAAATTAGATGATTTTTTGTACTTAAAACATGTATAAAGACAGCAAAGATTACGTTACTGATGTTGGATTGAGAATGGTGAAGTTACTATAAGACAGGGACGTAGTGTCACGTTCTTTCTACTGGTTTACAAAAATTCCGGCTTGAATATCATTCGCTAAAAGATCTTTGTTGTGAGCATACAAACAGCATAGAAAATGTTTTCTGTAAACAGATGATATTTTAGGAAATGCAATTTCAGATGTCATAGTTATAATGTTATCAATCATTGTTTAGAAAGTTTGTTGGAATTTTTAGCCCAAAGGGGCTTTGTGGCCCAGAAGATCTATAAGTCTTGAAACGACTGCGTTGAATCACTAAAAGCGTTGTATCACTTTTCAGATTGCTGCCGCCAAATATTATCGTAATGTATTATATTTACAGAAATTAAATAATGAAGAATCTGCATGAATGCATGTATAATTTTTTTTAATTCACGAAAAGAGTTGTTTCACTTTTTCAAATTGTTGCCACCAAATATTATCACCCTGTAAAGAAATTAAATAATGAAGAATCTGCATGAATGTACATATGTTTCTCGCACTGTAATAAAACAACGGTAACTAGAGCCATCAAAATTTGAATAACGTAATCTTCCATAGAATATGACGCCGTGGAAGCGTTAATTTGAATTTGAAATTTGTTTTATTATTGATTTCATATTTTGTAATTTTAACGAATTTTTTATTAACAAACTCAAGGATTTTAAAGCGAGCGATGGCAACACTGTACGAAAAAAATAAACATTTTTATCTCCAGGGCACCATACTCTGTATTGGAGATTCTAAAGATATGCTCATTTTAAAATTATTTTGCCGTTGATCTGGATTTTATGGTTTGAATACGTAGAACATGATATTTAATAAATAAAGGTAACACAGGAAACGTTAAAAAAACGCTCCTTTGGACGTAATTTAAAATCTAAAAACATTTCAGCCTTTTTTTTTTTTTTTTAATGAGTCCTGAAGCTGCATTCATTAGAATGATTACATGTTGACGAGCACGTCAATTTTATTCAGTCACCGATTGAAAAACTTCAGCAACTGCTGAAATCTAACAGCAATGAGGAAATAATTTCGTTCATCGGTACTAATTTGTCTTAAAAATTCAGAGATAAATTTCCTTTGTAGGAACGAAAGAATGAAGAACTTTTATTTAAAAATTACCAATATTAGCGATTTAATTTAGAGTTTTTAAGAGGTTGGGGGAAGAGGGGAGACATTCCACCGAGAGAATTTAAATCTTTAAGAACTTCCTTAAAACCTTCATCTACTTCTGTAGTTTAATAAATTTTACCCAAGTACCTTTATTAAATTTTAGCCCAAGTAAATTAAATGTTACTCACAACGGAGTGCAAAGCGACACAATACGAAATTAAAACGAAACTAATTCACTTTCCCGTATTTGTTTTTTTTTTTATTTTATTTTTATTACGTTCCGTAGGTGACGTTATCTCTAGTGTAAATAAAAAGAAGATAAAGTTAGGAGTAAATACAAAATGTAGAAGAAAAAGCCAGAAAGGGTGTTTTTTTCCACCATGAAATGGTCTAGGGAAATTTTAATTAAAAAGCCGCTAAAATGTACTTTTTTTCTCCCTAATTTTCTCTTTCTCAACAGCATCGAAAAATTAAACAAGATGTTACTCGCAATTTTATTGTAAGACAAGACATGGCTTAATTAATATTATTTTCACTTTGAGTTTTCAATTAACACAGGAATCGCGAATGGAAGCGAAAGAATTTGTTAAAAAATAAGATGAATGAACTAATATAATCTGCGTAACTGTGAGGATAAAAAATTACTCAAGTTATTCACGAGCAGGTGATTATGTTGAAAGGATGGGTATAGATACGGGATTTTTTTAACATTTTCTGTGGATTCAGATTGCAAATTTGGTTTCTATTTTATTTTTGGGAAGTAAATGAATCGTTTGTGCATGGAAGGATCTATTTAATAAACTGGATTGCTCAAAATGGCTACATTACAGTTTTTTTTTTTTTTTTTTTTTTTTTTTTTTAAAGTTCTTGGAGGACTATTGTTTCCGTTTTGCGATTTTGCGTTGGTTTGTCCGTTTCAAGTTTCAAACTGTTGCCACCAAATGTTAGAGTCCGGCATTGTATTTCAAGAAATTAAATAATGAAAAATCTGCATAAATGTATGTATATTTCTCGCACTGTGATAAAAAAACGGTACCTAGACCCATCGAATTTTCAATGACGTAATCCTACTGCAAATATGGGCATGTGGAAGCCCAAATTTGAAACTTTTAATTTGTTTTATTATCGATTTCATATTTTGTAAAACTTTAACGAATTTTTGATGAACAAATTCAAGGATTTCAAAGCGAGTAACGGCAATGTTGTACAGAAAAAACATTTTTATCTCCAGCGCACGAGACTCTGTATCGGAATTTCTAAAGATATGCTCAATTTAAAACTATTTTGCGATATTGCTCTTGAACTGAATTTTATGGTTTAAGTGCGAAGAACGCCATATTTAATAAGGTAACTGACAAAATGTCAAAAAACGCCCTTTTGGACGTAATTTAAAATATGAAACCTTTCAGATTTTGTTTTCTTTTATTATTTATTTGTTCTTTTCTTTGTGATATTTCCTCCATTTATAATACTTAAAAAACAAACAGTTTTCTTAGACAAGGATGACAATATTATAAATCAATACTGCCTAGGAAGAAAATTAATTATTCTGCTTTTTAAATAATGGAAAAGAAAAGTGTAAACTTATTTGCGGTATGTTATTTAAAATTAACAATATACAGAGTCTTTTCGCTCATTTTTGGGACGATTTTCATTCTATTTACAGAAATATTTTACCTAATTTATTCGTATTTTATATGTTTTATTTGATAACTTCTATTCTTCGCTACCTTTTTACACCATGATTTCTAAGATAATAATAAAGCTTTTTACCGTATCGGAAGAGACATTTTACATGCCATTCCTCTTGAAGAGCTTTCCGAAGTACAAAGAGGGTTGTAGGTCGATGTTTGGACTTTTTAAAAGTCCCAAAAGCGTAAAAATCCATGGTTAATACATGAGGAGATGCTGTAGGGATATGAATGCAGGGCATATATGACCTTAATACCCGTTTCTTGTTCCATTTTTGCTTCCTTGTACGAACTAAAAAGGTAGTATTGTAATCGCGAAAAACTTCAGGCATCATATTTCAACGAAAACATCCATTTTGACCGCTACCGAATGCAATTTAACGATATTTTTGTGTGACATCCGTACGTAAGGGCAGAATAAAGGACTCTTGTCCCCCCAAAAAATTATAAAACTGATTTAAAATGAATTCTGAAGAGAAATTTTCGTGGCTTCTGTGCGTGTGTACGTACGTACGTATGTACGTATCTCGCATAACTCAAAAACGAGTAGCCTCAGAATATTGAAATTTTGTATATCGGATTGCTATAATAGTATGTAGATGTGCACCTCGTATTTTGGTTGCAATTGGCCGCACCAAAAGTATATAAATATATGTATATATAGCCGCTAAGCCTAATAATTTTTTTGATGGCGGCCATTGCTTGTTTACATTTGAAACAGCAGAGTAGTGGATTTGTTGCCAATCTAGAGAAACGTAGCTTCGCAACAACAAAGATAAACGCCTTCATTTATTATTGCGAATTAAATCATGCTTAATCCTTTCTGGAATTTTTTCTAGGAAATAAGTGTTGAAGATTTACTTCGTAATTTTTAATACAGATATTTTGAGTTATTATGTATTTTTGCCTTGTCGCGAAGTGAAAACTGAATTAATTGAATGAGAAATACTCAATTCAAACTCTGTGAAAAACTGTTGCTTTTTTGTTTTGTTTGCTTAATTTCTTTTATACATCGTTCTAGCTTTATTATAGTAATGGAATAGAGCATGTGGCAACGATTAGATAATTCTTTAAATGATATAAATTTTGTGCATTATGAGTTATAATATGAACGAAATATAATACTATTAAATGAACCTAGCGCCAGAGTGTCGCTATGGTAAACAAATAGAGTGAATTTTGAAGAATGCATTTATTCCATTGTGGTTTATGCGCTGTCGGCGAAGTAGACTTAATTCAGTTCCAATAAGTTTAAATGAAATGGAAGAAAAAATGCGTATAATTTAATATTCCGTTAATATTCCGTTAAAAAAGCAGAATAATTAATTAAGTTATGTGGTGTACACATCAGATTTTTTTTCAGGAAAGTAACAGTGGATTTTGACTTGCGGCTGCTTCCTTTGTCTCGATGCAGTTCTACTGATTGATGGCATTCTGGATAAAGAGAAGGTATTTCACATCTGAAAACTGGGCGTTAAACATGTTCTTGATAATATGTGAAATTGTTTTTAACATTTTTTCCACTCTATTATTTTTAATTTGTCGTTGCATGAAAAACCAGCAACAATCATAAATCCTTTCAAAAACTTTCTTTAGATTCTTTGAATCATGTTTGAAGACTTTTTTCTCATCTTTGAAGATACTAAAATGATCTTCTCATATTGCAATCATTTAAATACAACCCAAATTCATCTATTGTGACAATTTTTTTACATTTTTATTGGTATAAATGTTTACATAAAGAAGTCTGCAGCAAGTTCAGCGTTAGGCGATATGTCGTACAGAAAGACGATGCACATTATATATATTCGCCTTTTTAAAACTCAAATCAGCATTAATCACTTTGTTTACAGTTGAAAACTGAGCACTTAAATGATTTTGCAACATTCCTTTGACATTTTAATGATTTTGCAAATCTCCCTTGACATGGATTTTCTTTTAATATTGCAAATCTTACTTTGCAATATTCGAGACATTCCGTTTTTTCCTTGAATATTTATTTATTCTTTATTTATTTCGTTGTTCTTAATTTTTTCTGTTTGAAGCCAAACTTTGACTTCTCACCCTTTCTTACAGAGTATATTATTTATCGTAGCTTTAGATCGAAAAACCATGGCTTATTTTAAATTTGAATTTGTTTTAAATCAATTTTTTTTAATAATTAGATATGAATAATTTTCTTCCATCCACCGCTTCTTTATAAGCTTTTTTATAAGCGCCATTTTCCATGAAAACAAAACGTCAAATAGCAGAATCAAGATGATAATTTGTACTTTTAAAAATATAATTGCAATTAAAAAAACTTTCGAAGCAGACTTTTTTTTGGTAGTAACGCAAAATTGTCTGAAAAATTTGAGAACAGCCTCAACAGATTATGAAATTCTGTACTGAATTAATGCAATCCACCTTGCGTGAGCTCGTGATAAGTGGTAAACATGTGCATTTCATAACTAGAAGTTTTGTAATTCGTAGTAATTCTGGTAAAGAAACAGATGAAATTTTTATATTTCGCTGTCTTAAGGGCGTGTTCCTTTTCTGCGGTTGCCAAAATCATTCCTGTTTCCGCGAAATCATCAATTTTCCTTACCCCCTCCCCAAAGGGGTTACATATTGGGTGGCTGAATGGACTTTGGCCTCTCCCGAAAGGTAGGAAAGCAGAAGAATTTTTAAGAGAAATAATCGAAAAATATTTACGATCTTAGATCTTTGCATGAATGAAGATAATATTGTATTTAAAAGGAGAGAGAGATGTTCAAACTCTCTCTCGATGATTCGAACTAAACGATTGTTTCCTAAAGTAAAAAAACAATATTCTTCCCAAATTCTGCATAAAGGCGAGTTATAATAAAAATCTTTCAGAATAACTATTTGTTCTAAAACGACGTTCTTTCTTCTAAACTGACAACTTCTTTGGTCTTAATTGCGCTTTTACAGCTTTTAATTCTTTCAGTTATGCAAATCCAATAAACTACATTTTCCTTATTTTTCTTCTAAATTCGATACTGATAACTTTTATAAACGGCTAAAGGTTTTTTTTTTTTTCCTTTTAGTTCCAATAATGTCTAAACATTCATATTGGTTAATATAAGATGTGAAAATAACAGTTAATATTGTAGCAGAAATTACAAACGGAACGAAACTTGAGATTTCAAGAGGAGCCTAAACTAAAACGCGTCTTAAATCTAACGAAGACTAACTTATTAACAAAGAAACTGCCCAGCTCTTCTTAATGACTCATCATGACATCTCCTGAAGAGCTGTGGGAGGGGTACTGTACTACTCTCCGATTTCGCGGGAACAGGAAGAATTTTGAAAAACGCGGAAAGAGGAATCGCGGAAACAGAACTAATTCGGTCTGAAGTATCTAATGATCTACAAATATAAGTAAGATAAAAAGTTCAGTGATTGTATAAATCAGGTTTCGAGACATAAATTCAACAAAAATACAACCTACGTAACATCATTTAAAACAATTAAAAATTTATTATTTATTAGACAATAATATAAAAAAATTACAAATGATTAATATGAGTTTAATGCGCAATGTTAGAGCCCTCATTTGGTTTTGAAAAATAAATAAAATACAAATAAATAAATAAAAAAAGGCAGATTTAATTAAAAAAAGTATGAAAGGTTTCAGATTTTATATTACGTCCAAAGCTTTTTTTAACGTTTTCTATGCTATCTTTATTTATTAAATATCATGTTCTTCGCACTTAAACCACATAAAATTCAATTCAACAACAATATCACAAAATATTTCAAAATAGCAATAATAAAAAAATAACAATAAATTTAAAAACAGCATTAAACAGTAAATGAAACGAAAGATTTCGGTTTATGCGATTACTGCAAAGCCTCGACGGTTATCTGCCTAAGGGGAGAGATGCCTTCGTGGAGAACTTTCTAAGGGGAACTGGCTTGTATATATGCTACACATGGGGAAAAACCAGGAAAACGCCTATGCAGCCAGCTCGTTCGCGGGATTCGAACCTTCAAACGAAATGCAAATTATAATTTATTTTTAATTTTTTGAGCATGTAAGGTTCATTTTATCTTCCTAACCCGTTTATTTAAGTTAAATTGATGTTAAGTCTCTTTTCATTTCCCTTCCAGAATGTAAATTTCCACCAAGCGCGATATTCAAATTAAGTAGAAAGAAGAAAGTACTTTTAAAGGAAAGTTTGGAGGGTGATTTCAGAGCGTGTTCTGACTGCTTGAAGCACACCACGTTGCTTTGACCTTCTTGCAATTAGAATTCTTTTAATTGCTAGCAAAATAATTGAGTTATTTTTGCCATTAGGCTTATTTACGGCGACTTAGAGCCCGTTTGCGTGCTAGTTAAACTGTGAAGCCCTTAGGCTAGACCGAAATTTCATCATTTTTAGTTTATCCACCATCTTTGATTAAAGCCAAAATGGCTTTTGTAAGCACGAGTTGGTGTCGTCCGTTAAACTGTATTTGGATTAATAAAAGGGTCCTTCACGCCCTTCACCTGTCTCTGTGGTATTTATAAGACACAGTGACAGGTCTTTTAGACGTCTGGTGTAATTGTATGCTCCCGAAGAATACCAGATCCTATAACCATAAAAATCGGTTTTAATTAAATCACCTTTTGTTGCCTCTTGTGCTTTCGCATAACAGTATTTCAAAGCACGATTGAAAATGCTCACCATTACTTACATAGAGACAGCATCACTTCCATAGAGATATAAATTCGCGTCTGATGGAATACTTGAAATATCCACGTAAATGCGCCTACATTTTCGTATTAAAGTTTGCCACATTTGCTGCTTAATCAAAAGATACTCTCACTGCTTGCACTTTACACAAAACGGCAATTAATTATGAGAGGGGAAGAAAGGAGGAAGAATAATATCTATTAAAGTACAAACAACAAGTTCAAATAATGATTATATTTTAAAACTTCGTTTGGAAAAGAAACCAAAAACAAGGACATATTCTGCATTTTCAGCGTTTTTCTCAATAATACGCTCAGAAAGTTATACTTTAGACACAAATGTTTATTTATTAAAGAAAGAATTAGAGAAAATTTTATTTTTCAAAGTGTAGCACTGCAGTATGGGATTGAGAATCTATAGATGTCTTAATTAGAAAAAATTAATTAAGTAATAATAAATTTCCGGATTTGTAATTTTTTTTTCCTTCTTCAGATTCTAATCAAGATCCCCGATCGGAAGAATGTCCAAAATATTTCAAATTCCTCTTCGACAAATCTAGCCGACAAACTGTTCCACAATAATTGATGAAGACAGCCAATAACAAAGATTGTAACAACGACTGGCGCTGTTCCGACCGCATGTCAACCCCGCGAAACCTCTGCTTCGTCTGGAAGCATAGGTGAGTGGTAGGCGTTTCGGAACCTGGACGCCTGACAAATGACCGCAAGCCGACCTCTTTCCTTCATTAGCCGGCAGCGGCACGAAGCTGAATCGCCCCTCCGAACATGCCTTCGTTCCCCTCCGCAGCAACAGCCGATACATCAATTCCGCTCGTGTGGTCAGCAGATCTGGACGCTGTCCAGCAGTGAGTGACCGATGGCCGACCGTCGCGCGATTGTGAGTGTCTTAACTGGTTCCGTTCCGCAGAATGTAAGCGTGTTTCCGTCTCGCACGGTTTAACTTTGGTGGAACTGCCGTCGACGAAAAGCCCGGAGATGATTTACGTGAGGCGCCGATAAAATAGATGGTGACGAGCTAGGTCACTCAAAAACGCATTGGATGTGCAGCGCAACGTTAAAACGATTAACTGGATACGTGGCACAACGTTAAAGATAAAACTTTCACATCGTAATCAAAGTTAAACGATTTCACTGGACTGCTATTAAATTTTACCTGAAATCGAAATGGATATAAAGTAAACAGCTAATATTTATCTAAAACCTAAGCGAAGTAATAACAATAAGAATTATTTGCGGTGTCTTTTAGCATTAACACTTTTGTACTCGATTTCTTCGTGTGTTGAATGGCTGGTGCTCATATCCAAGGTAAAACTTTGTAACAAGTTTAAGTAGAGAAGGGCTCCCAGACGGTATAGTGGTTAGGGGAGTAAACCGCTGAGTTGGCTTCCGACCCAGGTATAGATATACCCATGCAGAATTGGTTACCAACTCAACGGGAGTTAACCATTAGCTGCCAGGCCGCAGCCCTGGGAAGCCCCAGCTGAGCAGACGACATTTATAAAATGCAAAAAAGAAATATGCATGTGCACTTGAAGAAGAGTACAGTCAAAATATATGTATACACAATATAAATACCAACTCAGATACAGATATATACACACTTACATACATATATATTCCGAAACAAATAAAAGTATACAAACTCTCACTCATATTCATATATACATCTATACAAAAATATACGTTATCATGATAGTTAAAGTTTACATGAAACATGCCAATGAGGCACGCGTGATTCTTAATATAAAGTAGGTACCATAAATAAAATATATAAACATGTACAGATACAGTACAGCATTCAGATACAGAACAAATTTTGTGTATGAAAACCTGCACAGCATAAATACAAAATTACATATTAAACATACATATCACATACTCTGTTGCTGACATATTGAACTAGCTTATATTGTTTTAACGTGCATACTGCTATGTTTTGCAGAGCAAGTGATCTGTCTTCAGGTTAATAAATGTGCCAGTTCAAGAAGAGTTAATGCCATACTGAAGGTGCGATGTCTATTTCTAAGAGAAGTGTGCTTAGAAATGGCATTGTTAAAACCTAATGTGTACAGCAGTCAATTATTGCTTTCAGTTACTGCTAGGCAAATCTGTTACTTTCTTAGATTAGAACTATTAGTGGATTGTGGAACCAATTAGTGGTTAGGGGAGCCTAATGCGGTACCGAAGAGCCCGGGTTCGAATCTCGGAGAAGGCATGGATGTTTGTAAATATATAGTGTTCGTGCGGTACAGGGGCACTCTAAACATGCGGCGAGCCTAAAGTCCTCTGGAGAGGTTGGTGGTAAGGGAAAGGGGATTGGAGACCCTCGAACCCGACTCCATCAGAAACTGGGGACGAAACTGAGCGAAGTCGTACTGTCACTAGTATAGTGCTCAAGACTGTCGTACTGTCACCAGTGTAGTACTTTTGACATCGACAGGCGCAGTCTTGCATTCCTTATTACGATGAATTTCGGGAGGCTAGTTCTGATGTTACGGTCAGGAAAGTGAAATAAGTCACAACACGGTAGAGAAAGAAATACCTAAGATTGCCGAGATTAATAACCGAAAGAGTTTAGATTTAATTTCCGATCAAAACCAGATAAACAGTCTGCACCTTTGAAGCCCAATGCATATCAGCAAAAACAAAAGTATATTCGTAGGTATTCATACTTTCATCGGCGATGGTTTAGGAACCTCAACGCTTAAAAGTTCAAAATAAATAAATAAAGGTTAGAGTGCACTGACGATTAATGCGTTTCAAAAAATTAAATATGGCGATATTGGTTTGGATGTCTTCTTATGAAAAAGTATTAAACAAAGATTTTCCTCCATTGTCACTCATGATGCTACACACTTTATATCAAAATATGTAAATTCTATTTTTAGAGAACGCTTTAAAAATGTACAGGTAGAAAAAATATTATATTTCACACGTGAAATAATCACAGTTTTCTTCTTTATATTCTAAGAAATTTTCTGCATTAATATTTCACCATAATAGAACTTAAATGACTTCATACAACTTGCATCATTTTTCATAAAATTTAAGAGTATCACTTGATTGGAAGCATAACAGAATCTTCTATTACCTAGCAAAATCGGAATAGCGAAGCATTGAGAATGAATTTCAGAAACAGAAGAAAAACCTGCAGCCGTGCACGATCACGAAATAAAAATCTCAATTTCAGAAACTGAAAGAGAACCAGTTTGAACTTTAAAGTAAATCCAAAGCTAGCTTTTAATGAAGTACCAAGAAATGGAATGAAGATTCGGGAAATTTTCCAAGCATCATCACTTTGGCGGCTTTTAATCAAAACCCGTTACAGTTAAGATGCGGTATCTTCAAATCTAATACTACTTAACAAATTTCCTCAGTCCACAAGAAGATGCTATGTAAAATATATTAAAATGTAATTACAGCCTTTGATGTTTCTGATTTAGTAGTTTAGCGACACCTAGCTTGTTCAATACGCAGCAAATTCGAATTCACTCTAAAAAGATTTATTTCACAGTTTACCGTTTATGCATACAGCCAAAGTTTCCTGGGAGAAAAAAGTTGGATGCGTTTATAAGCCAGTTCTATTTACGCCACCCTTCATGTTACGATAGGTTTCAAATTAAGCAGGGTTTTACTGCAAGCTCTGACGTATGGTGAATAACTACTGAAATATAACGAGTGATTAAGATTTAGTCTTTATGAAAGTATTTACTCCAGAAGCTTTAAAATAGCGTTTACATGAATCTTACTAAAGAGTACTTTTAAATTATAATCTAACATAGAGGACGTTTCATACTGAACGGACATAAAGAAAAGCCTAGTACAAATTGTGTAATTGATTTATTATTAAGCCGAAACAAATTTATTTTGAAACTACAAATATATATGTAATGCTTACTCGCGTAATGGTTGCACTTCTGTTGCCAATTTTTCATTGTGAAAGTCTAGGTGCGACTATTATGCGAGGAATTCTGCTACACAATACTGTAAACTTTTGAGTATTTTTCTGCTTTAGACAGAGGTGTGACTATTATAGTAATAGCGCTTCTGGGCTACCGCCCCTTTGGGCTAAAAAAGACCTTTTCAACTTTGATTTAATAAACTTGTATTAATTCTACTAACTACATACTTTAATTAAATACTCTTAAAGCTTGCTTTTATTCAGTTTATCAACCATTAAAATATTCAACAACAATTAATTCAATATTAAATAGCTTAGACAATTAAACAATATACTATAAACTATAAAAATATTTTTTAAAAAGTACAGACCAGTTAACAGATATGACGAATTCATTATACGTCTTGAAAAAGTTTGTGATGAGACAATATTTTCAATTAATACAATCTAACAAGGATAAATGAGGCCATACGAACATTCTGATGGAAATTTTAACCGAAAGTGCGACACGCTACAATAAATGTTGATTTTACTTATGTCCAAAAGCATAGTTAACTACTATTTTAATTCAAATGCTACTCCGAATAGTTCTGTAAACGACATAACAACTCCATTGTAAAGAGCAGCAGCATTTGCCCAAGCGTTCGATCAACTAGACAACAGTGCCACTACAAATACAGTCTCCAGTTAAGGGAGTCAAAGGAACACATAAAGCAAGATGTCTTGAATACAAAATTTGTTCTCCAACCTGCTGTAAACTTTAGATGGGACCCATCCATTCTAAAAATCAAACTAACATAAGGAACTTTACAGAGTATCTTGGCTGTTTGTTCTATATACGAGACTTCACACCGCCACCTTGATTGACGTTATTTGGACCGAAGACGAATATTTCCAACCGTATAAAATTGATGCGTTCATCATAATAAATGTGTCTGCATAAATTATATAACAACTCAAAAATTTTACCGTCATTACAAAAAAAAAAAAAAAAAAAAAAAAAAACTTCTGTTTCTTACATTTGAATGGCAAGTTATAATGGATTTATTTCCTTCAAACATACCTTATGAAAATAGTTAGTTTCTGGTATATGTTCAGGGCCCACTAGCGGCCGAGCGGTAAAATCGCTAAACACTAGTAGTAAACACCGAGATTCGAAATAACCGATAGAAAGTCTGATTTAAAATGCTTGAGCGTTACCTAAATTTTACGTCTTTCGAATATTACTTTTAATAAAATGAAAACTATTTTGTCTAGAAACTGCATTTCATCCTCCTTTTCTTTTAAGAAAGAATTTCGGTACTTTTCCATTTTGCCGGCGCAAATCTCGCCAAGCACACTTTATTGGTGACAACATACAGTATAGGCCCACCAGCGACCGAGCGGTAAAAGCCGCTGAACACTGGTAGTTCGATTCCCGGGGAACGGGCTGGATGCATGGAAATCACCTTATATGCGGTCAGGTCGTAAATTTAAAACCCCTTTTTTCACGAAGGGGGGCTGAAAAGGAGGGGGATAATCTTGCTCGTGGTCTTGAGAAAATGTGGGGGTCGTTTAAACATCTAACTTCTCTACATTCAGTTTTTATACAGAGGAAAATACAAATTGAATTCTTCGAATGAACGCAATTTTGTACAATGAAAATGTATTATTGAACTATAAACTGTAAGACAAATAACATTTTTTTTTTTTAAAGTAGGAGTAGAAAGACAGATATTTGTTACATCAATGAATTGTAGTAAATATTGAATTTTTCATTTTGAATGCTATGTTCCATGTATGCGAAGTAGCTGAGTATCTGAGAAAATAGTCTTAACCCAAATGGCCTTCAACCTTTTCACGTCTAAGGACTGTTTTTCAATTACATTGTGGTCGCTGCTTTTTGGTTAATTTTCTAATCACATATAAACATTAAATTGTTTTAAATTTGAGACTTATAAATAAAATAACGAAAACTAGACTGCAGAAAATTCTTCAGAATGAAGTTAATACTGAAAAATACATTTATCCTATTATCCAATTTTATCCTACAACAAATCTTTTAAAAAATGTGGAATTAGCAGTGCACTAGGTGAAAATAAGGATGACATTGTGTTTTAGGAAAGTGGCAAATCTAGTTACAGTGACAACCTAAGTGAAAATAACTATGATTTTAGCAACAGTGATGACGAATTTCTGGGATTCTAAGAAACGCTGATGTATTTGCTAATTTTTAAATGCAACAGTTCCGTTTTCGTTGTATAAAGTGTTATCATTAAAATAAGTACTTAATCCTTTTCCGTCTAAGTATTTTTCTCAAGTTTTAACCTGATAAACCACTGCGCGTCTTACAAGTCAGGAAATTGAGGTATAATATAAATCGCCCTTCATTTCGTATCAGTGCCGACGATTTCGATGAAAAAGGGTACCTTTTTAAAAACGAAATTCTTAACGAAGAAAAGCCGTTTTATGTACAGCATAATGTCTAAAAATACCGTCAAATTAAACAGTTATCTTGACTTTAATGCTTTTGTATGCATTTCTTGATTTGATTAATAAATGTAAATTTGTAATTTAAAAAATGTATAATATTTTATTTAGTTACATGTTAGTTATCTGTGTTATTGCTTCGTTTCTGGTATAGACCAAACCCCCCCCCTCCCAGAAAAAAGCGTTTTGCTCCTCGATCGCAAAAATTTCTCGATTTTCCATTACTTAACTAGTGGAATTTCCTAGTCCCCCCCAATAAAATTACAGCTCTGCGACAACAACTGAGTGGAATATTTGCGGTTCTCTACACATAAATTGAATGTTTATTTAAAAATAAAATATTTCCTAATTTTTATATCCCTTTTCTAGTTTATATGAAATTTCAAAATTTAACGATATCAGTTAATGAAATACTTGCAAGTAATATAATGGTTCTGCGAAATATATTCTTGATTCCAAACCCTTACTGCAAGGCATCAGCCCATCGCTCTTAGAATACATTATTAGTCCAAAGGGGCAATTTGCCCAGAAGGATTATCAATTTCATTTTGGCATTTTGCGTTGAAAACTATAAACGGCGAACCACTTTTCAAATTGTTGCCACCAAATATTATCGCCCTGTATTATATTTAAAGAAATTAAATAATGAAGAGTCTGCATGAATGTATGTATGTTTCTCGCTTATTATCGATTTCATATTTTATAACACTTCAACGAATTTTTGATTAACAAACTCAGCGATTTCAAAGCGAGCAATGGCAACACTGTTAAAAAAAAAAAAAAAAAAAAAACTCCAGCGCGCGATATATATTCCTGATATACTGATACTGAATGAGACCTATAAACACTTTTCTTTTAAAATATATCTTCCCTTATGATCTCTAACACAGCCGTTTACTTTTCCCTTCCGTAATTAACGTCAGTCTCCTGCTCTTGACCGCATTTGCAAAGCCACCGCTGCATGGGCGTTTTCGTTGTTTTCCCCACGTGTAACGTGGATACGAACCAATTTCGCTTAAAAAGACCTCCACTGGACATCCCTCCCTTTCGTGTAGTGCCTAAGGGCGGAGCACGTTATAAGCACAATAAATAAATAAATAAATAAATAAATAAATACAGTATACACATAAAAAATGTTAACAAATGTTAGTTCTAAGAATGTTTTATTTTGAAGGCATAAACATTTTAATATCGTTTAAATTTTGTAAAAAGCCAATAAATAAAGACGATAAATTTGTAAAAAGACATTAATTTAAGAATTTGCTATACTTTCACGGTTCAACATCCTGATTCGCCGGTTCTTATCACATAACCCCAAGTGATCTTATCTATAAATTACGCTACAAAAATCGAACAATTATCTCTCAGTAATTATCTACATTAATTTCAAGTTAATACATAATTTGGAATACAATTTTAAATGCAAGAATTATTTCAGTTCGTACGAATAGCTCAGAAATTATGTAAAACCGCAGTACTTTACTTCGCTAGTGCATTCTCACTATAATTAATGAATTTAACCCTTAACTTTGCCTTTTCTATATTCTCTCAGTAGAATTGATGAATTTAACCCTTGACTTTGCCTTCGGGTGAGCATCCTAATTGACTTAATTACCGCTAATGGCCTTAAAGCATAAAATTGAACTATCTGGTAAAAATTCTATGTAATTGTTTGCCAGTATTGAAAGAAACAATCAATCTGATAAGAAATGACTGAGACTTGTTTTGAAAATGAGGCGTAAAATTTTACCAGCGAGGATAATCCGTTTGGCATCAGTTGTACCATTATTGGCGACTTTATCGCCTGCACCAGCAAAACGGAAAAGTACCAGAATTTCTTTTGAAAAATAAATCCGTGAGGGTGTTGTTGGAGAAAAGACTAACTTGATATGTATTCGAGATTTAATTCTTGGGCATAATTTTAAAATTTCCATTGTGCTTTATAATGGTTTATTCCGATTAGCTAATTATTTTTGTATAATATAGTGTTAAAAAATTGGCTTTAATTAAATTGGCTGCACAAGCTGCAGTTTGTAAGAAATAACAATGCTCTTATTTACTACTTTATTAAAACGTTTCTATTTATTAGATTAATTCCATACGCTGGCAAATGTTCACATTGCTTTAAGCCCGAAACAAACTAGCCTCATGCCAGCTAATGCATTGTCCTTCGCATTTTAACTTTGCATTCTTTGGCTTTTGTGTCTTGTCCTTAATTACCTTCTCTTATTCAAGCATGTGGTTAAACTAGGCGCAACGCATCAATTATTTCGTCTTCGTCGCGTCTACTTATTATATATTAATAACATGTGTGTGGCAGAGCTTAGAAAAGAGCATTGTTTCCCAATGTAAGACTACCCACAGCCGCTAATTGGAAGAGGATAGATTTTCGGAGACTAGAACTCACTTTGTGGGAAGAAGATTAAACTCTACAGGAATGCACGAACATTAAACCTTAAACAGTTAGAGTATTAAACTTGTTTCTGAGTCTATTTAGCTAACGCATATTTTTCTAAACAAAGTACATTTTCATCAGCTAAAATATAAATTTTCTTCTAATTTTAGAATGAAACTTATATATTTATATATATATATTTAAAAAGTCGAAATCAAAATTTAACGAAGCTGTAAGAATATTTGGACTCTACCTAATTCTGTTTCCGAAATACACGACAAAAGAAAACTATTTGATCATAAATAAAAAGGTGAACAATAAATTTAAGAATTGAAAATGCTAAATACATAAAATGGCAACCTAGGAGTATCAAAATTATTTGTTAATCTCTTTTGTTTAGAGCTTCAAATAGAACTTGTCAAGGAAAAAGTGCTTTGAAGTCCCAAACAACGTTGATTAACTAGACAGGCCAAAACCAGTTTTTGTTCCAACTGCTTCACTGAGACTGAGAACGCCAAAAACGAATTTAATTCTATAAGGTAATGAGCCTTAAAGGTAATAATATACTGTCTCATTGAATTTGTCCCTTTTCCCTCTTTCCCCTCTTTTCATGAGTAATTTGGCCCACCAGCGGCCGAGCGCTAAAATCGCTGAACACTGGTAGTTCTGTCCGAGGTTCGAATCCCACGAACGGGCTTGCTGCATGTGCGTTTTCGTGGTTTTCTCCATGTGTAACGTGTATACGAGCCAGTTCCCTTAGAAAGTCCTCCACGAAGGCATCCCTCCCATTAGGCAGATAGCCTTAGTGTTCTTTGCCGTATTCTCAAAAAACCTAACCAAACCAATCATGTGTAATTTTCCCTTTTTTGGGGGGAAAAGAGACAAATTCAATGAGACTTATTTGGCTCATTACCTTAACGAATGAATGGAACAATGGAATCAAAATAATTCCTCCTGCTTGCTTCTTTCTCTAAATATATTATCTTGCAGTACCGCATTGTATTTTATTTCTTCGTTTAGCCGATCCCTATAAACGCTCGACAGTTTGCATATAAGCACTGTTTCTAGATCTACGACGAAATTACATGTGTGCTAACTGTCAGATGGGAATAGCCAACTTCTTCAAGTTCCTGAGTTTTTTACCCTTTCCAACAATCTGGATAAATTCGTGGTTCCATCGTTAATATTTTCCTTGATGCAACAACAAAAGACAACGAGCTCCTCCGTTGGGTACCGCCAGCATCGCCTGTCTGCAAAATCCGTCCAAAAACTCATTGTTGGGACAAAACACGACAGGCTTTGTTCTTTCTTTTAGAAAATTAGAGCAGGGCCTCTTATTTTTGTCCTCTTCTGTCCCCAAAACATCTTCTGTAGAATTATCGCGTAAATATTTGTTATAGTTAACTACAATGTTATGTGACATGTTAAGTTCGTCTTGGCAAAATTGAATTGAGGTCAGTTTCTTAGACCACAAGTAAATAAATCTGAAAGCGCATGTAAAGCAAATACGTGATGTTTCAAACCAGTTACCTTTTCTAAAGCTGACATCTTCTTGGCAGCCATTACATCGCCGCCTAATCCTTTTACCGGTGATATACAGTTTCATATTACGAAGATTTGAAAATTTTCGATTTCTTAGGAGAACTGCACATTGCTGAAAATATACCATCGAATCTTTTTCACTGGATGGTAGTTCAAAGAGCCCCATGGCAAGACCAAACAACGCTGGACTTAAGAAAATAGAATTTCCAAAATAAAAACGGCACTGCTGGCCGGGTTATTAAAAGCTGATGTGTTGACCTTCCGCATGCTAACTGTTTCGGTGAACAAACCTATTATGATTCGTCTTAAATTGCAATTCGCAAAATCAATTCATGTCATCTTCTGGAACCAAACATACAAGAGCCAAACAACTGTGAAGAAAGGGATTTTGTAACCTTCAATTTTGCTTTCGCAGTTCATCTCTCTCATTGCAAGATTCTTGCAAAGCCATTTCACGACGTTTTGTTCAAAACTCAATTTTAAATCACCATCTTTTGAGCACAACTGTTTATTTTTTATGATGCCTCTTGTTTGAAATAAATCAATCGCAGACTTTTCATCCATGTGCAATTCACAAATTGTGAAATCAATGGCACGAGAGAAGAAAAAAAAGAGAGAGAAATGCTTTGAATAAATGCTTATTTATCGCGGAACATTTACAGACGGAAAAAAAATTGAACTCGTGAATTGTGTTAAATGCTTTAGTTTGATTTGGTTTATGTAATTACGGCAAAGCCTCGAGGGTAATCTGTCCAAGGGAGGGATGCCTCCGTGGAGGACTTTCTAAGGGAAACTGACTCATATACACATTACTCATGGGGAAAACCACGAGAACGCCCATGCCGCCAGACCTTTCGCGCGATTCGAACTACCAGTGTTCAACTACTTTACCGCTCGGCTGCTGGTGGGCCTGATTATGTTAAGGGAACGATGGACTTTAAAATAGCTAAAAATCAACCAAAATATTGAATTTGTTTTTTTAACTGTCATAATATTCCATAAACAAAACTACATCGTATGCAAAAAACCGAGTTCAAATATTCTAATTTTTAAAGAAGTTACAAGCATTTAAAATGTGTAAACAACGTAAACTTCGCCCTTTAAATTTTGGAGTAAATGTAAAATAGTGTATTTCAACGGTTATTTACTGATGTTATAGTTTATATATTTGACAAAAAGAAGTGTTTATATATATATATATATAAAGTCAAAAGTACTGACAACTATTAATGAATTTTACTTTGGTTATGTAAATGCTATACGCTTAGAACAGGAGAAAATAAACTCGTTTTTCCTACGCGTTACAAAAAAGCGTAACTAACGTCGCTTGAACCAAAGCAAAAAGAGAAGTTTACCTGCTTGGAAAAAAACAGAAATAGTAAAAAATATTCTAAAGCCTTAAAAGATAATGTAAATGTGACAAATGAAGGTAAAGCATATGATAAGGGTGAATCTTAAAAGTTTCATTGAATATAATGCATAAGTTTTTTCTACCTATAACTTATCACATACCAACTTGCGATATATTTATTCTTCTCATATATAATATTATGGGATTAAAATTAGTTAAATGACACGAAAATGTTATCTAGTGTTTACATATTCATAAAGTTAATTTGCTGTTTCTCATAACAACGTATTAAAGACAAGTTTGAAGAAAATCTTTAAATTCGATTTCCTCAAAACAAAATTTTCGCAGTTCGAATGTCTTGAGAAAATGCTCCATACGTCTTATTTTTAGCTAAAAATGAATGACATTTGGAAGAAATTATCTTGTTATAGGTTACAGTAGATTTGTTTATGCATTTATGGATATGAGTTTTTTAAAAAGTTTAAATTTGTGATAATGTTTAACAAAAGATGACATTTTTCCAAAAACTGGGTTTAATTTCACAAAAAGCCTTTTTATATTCAATAACGGATACATAAAAACTTTTGTCAAGTTTTTATAACTAACTTAAAGGAAAAATATTGAAAATTAGCGAGCAAGGAGCTTTTTAAATCTCTAATTAAAATAATTAATTATTGGTTTTAAAAATTTTTAATTTAAAATAAATTGAAATTTTGAACATATATTTTATAAACTGATGTTATTATATGTATATGCATAAAATTTCTTGTTGACAACACAAAAACTTAAAAAACTAATTTTTTAAAGTTCACCGTCCCCTTGAACTCGTGAGCTGTTTGACTCGTTAACTCAACTTGTGAACTGTGTGAAATCGAACTCGTGAACTGTGGTAGGCTTACCACAATTAATTAAGCATCACTGATGTCAATAATAGTTTGGCGACTTTTTACGCCCCCCCCCCCCGGAAACGGACTAGTGCCGAAATCGCAAACATAAACGCTTGAATGTGATGAAAAAAGGGGAAAAACTATTTAGCTTTCGAAGCATTCACTCTCGGCTTTAACCAGGCAGTTATTAGTGACTAATGCTTTGTAAATTGAACAATGACAGTTCTAAAAGTAACCATACTTTTAGCTCCCTTAAAAAAAAAAAAAAAAAAAAAAAAAAAAAAAAAAAAAAAAAAAAAAAATTCTGAATGCTATTCTCATTGAACTGGTGACTTTGCTTTTCCCTGGAAATGGTACTTAATACAAATGTGAAAAAATTCCCTTTAATTTATCACAGAATTTTCTTTCTTTACGTACTATTCTAACTCGTTAAATGTTTCGAAAATCTACCACTTTCTTTAAAAATCTTATGGAACCATAAATCATCACCTTGTTACGACAAAGATTAACAGAATCTTTTCCAAGCATAAGTATAAAGAAAAAACAAGAAAAGACTAAGACACTAAATTTTGATGACAGTTTCGATAATTGAGCAGGAAAGAAGAAAGGTGTGAATATTTACAGCAAAAAGAATTTTCCAATAACTTAACGTATTATTTAAATATTAAATAGGTAAAATGGGAAAGGAAAGAAATAGCGGAGAACACTTTTAATTATAGCATACAGATAATTTCTGACGTAGATATAAGAAAATACTGGTGGATAAAATAGAAAATATATTCCGAAGAAGATAACATATTCATTAAATACCGATGCTATAATTACTTTTTGACAACTTGAGGTCCCAGTCGTAATTTTCAAAAAAATTGTAATTATATTACATGTTCTTTCGAAAAAGTGAGCGTGCGCTATATGTACACATTTTAAATGTCGGTTCTAGATATTTACTTCAAATGTTTTAGAAATTATGATGCAAAATTTTAAAAGAATTGTCTCGACAACGTGGATAGGGAGAATTTAAAAAAACGTAACTTTTGTAGTTGTCGCAACACAGTAAAAACTCATTACGCTTGTTAGTTAGAAGCAAAATGCCTTCAACACGTAAAATTTACGTCAAAAAACAAATTTATTGCCTTTGATAATTTTTACACATTTAGAAATATTTATATTCTTATATATGTTGAGAAATATTTAAGTTATAAAATAAGTCTGTTATTATCCTGTTTTTTGTTGAAATTTCAGTTTTCAGATTTGACTCATTGTAAACACTTATTATTAATAATTATATTTACTAGCATTTTCAATATGTATCATCAACACTCATCATTTTAATAGATAATATTTCTATCATCATTACTCCACCTGTCTTTACAGTAGAATAAAAAACAATTTCATCAAAGTTAACTCCTCCCCCCCCCCAAAAAAAAAACTTAGCTGCGTCCTCAAAAAAAGAGTCAATGATTTAACTATTCAAATATCATCAAATAAAATGTTTTCTACTAACATCTGCCGCTACTCTTTTATATAGTCCAATTTTTGAGCAAATATTTCCTTTAAGCTTGCATTTGTAAAAGTTTGAAAATTCAAGCAAGATGTGAAATATTAGATTATCGTTAATTTTTTATGTAAAATACACTCTATGGAATGGGGAATCTTTAATACGACATTATTATGCGCTACTACAACAACGAATGGAGTCTTTGAAACTTGCAATAATGTATACAGCTTACTAATGCATAAAAGATCAAATAAAAGTTAACGACTATGAATTCTCAATAACTCATAAAACTGTCATCGCGTCATACTGTCATAAAACTTCCAGAAAATCAGATGTTTTGAAACTACTACACAGACATGCAAATGGTTAGTTAATGCAAATAAGCCACTGTATCTCATACCTAGGAAGTATTCTGTAATTATATATCAATACATTTATCTATTGAAATCAACATTAAATCTGCTGTTTTGAATATTTTATCGCAATTTCCACGAAATTGAGCAGAAAAATTAGATATGTGTATAATTTGATCTCTTAAAAATTTCCGAAGAGCGTACACATTTGTCATACTTTACTTGGAAATATTCTGATTTATTGAAATTATTTTTTGATAACACGTTATAAAATTTGGTTCTTTTTCGAGCCACGTCTACACATATTTCCAGCTACGTTTACACATACGCACATTCCACATATTTTCCGTTCACATTTACAAATAAAGCGGAATACTTTTAGTCACCTGTTATAATCAAGAACAATAAAAAGAGCTCATTTAGACCACTCTGCGCCTTGATTATTGAAAGGAAATATAAGGAAAACGCATTGATCCGCGTAATGTCCGCTCAAGTGTTCTTCCGGTCCTTCGAAAAATTCATTTTGTGTATGTGCATTTGAGATGATGATGGCTGATTTCGTTTATTTGATTATAATAAAGTGCTCGAGGGCCATCTGCCTAAGAGGAGGAATGCCTCGTGGAGCACTTTCTAAGGAAAACTGGCTCCTATGCACGTTATACACGGGGAAAACCACGAAAATATCCATATAACAGTGGCTCACCCATTAGGTGCCTCTAAAAATGTGGCCAGCCTTAATAGCTACTGCTCGCCATTGTAAGGGGAAAAAAATCCATGCCTTTTACTAAGATTCCTGCCCATCAGTGGTAAGTTGCTGAACACAGGCAGTTCGGTCGGGGGTTCGAGTCCTGGCGAACGGGCTGACTGCATGGGCGATCCGTGACGGTCCCCGATGTGTAATGTGTATACAATCCAGTCTCCCTTAGAAAGTCCTCCATGAAGGCATTCCTCTGCTTCCCTTGCGAGCTTTTCCATAATTAAACAAACCAAACTTCCAAGATTGGAACTCCCATCGGCATCATTAGCCATAATACCGATCACAGCAGCAACAGTTCACCAGTATATATATATATACACATAATTTAAGCAAATAATCATATGACATGGAACAGACTCGAAATGTTGCAGTGCAGAGAGGGGTTACTTTTTTTAGAACAGAGAAGGGGAATTTACGTTGATAATTTAATGTTTTACATATTCTTTATTTTTCTTACACACACACACATATATATATATATTCAGCCACTTTCATTTTGTTGAAAAAAATTCTGGCCGGTTGGCCCTTCAACTGCTTTTAGATCGTTCAGTCAGCCAGGATGCAATTCGAGTTTGAGACTACTGACATAAAGGAAACTACAGTTTCGATCGAAAAATCTTCGTAATTAATGAATTTATACATTTACAAATATAATCATCAAACTAGAGTTCAAAGCCGTTACGTGGGATGAATAATAAGTTTTCAAATAAATTTTGTTCACATTAGAAAGCAAATTATATCTGCTAATAACAAAATTTCAAAGGTTGATGAAAGTAAAAGAATTCTTCTCTTTTAACCAAAAGAACTAATATCTAAATGCAGAAAGCACATTTCATTATTAAATGAATACATATATAGTATAACTTTTCTGGGTTTTCATAGTTCTTCATGGCTTAAAATTTAAAATTTAAGAATTGCCTACCAGCGGCCGAACGGTAAAAGTCACTGAACACTGGTAGTTCGGTCCGGGGTTCGAATCTGATGAACGGGCTGGCCGTATAGGCGTTTTCGTGGCTTTCCCCATGTATAACGTGTATACGAGCCAGCTTCCTTCACGAAGGCATCTCTCCCCTTAGGCCTCGAATCCTTTGCCGTGATCAAATAAACCAAAATTCAAGAATATTCGATTAATGGTGCATATAAAAATCATGTATTGGTAGGTGTTGATTATAAATTTGAAAGAATCCAGAATTATATCAAATAAATTCGGAATAAACGACTTACAGTTCTTTATTTTTTTCCGAAAACCATTTCTTTTGAATAGTTAAATCCCTTGTTTAGTCAATTCCTTGCTTGTAGAATGATTTGTCATTGCCAAAGAAAGAATAAAAATAAAAACGAAGAGGGGGGGAAGAAAAACCTCAACAGTGCTATATGCTTTATTTTTCCTTAGAATCTTTTTTTCAGTTTCGCCAGAATCCGGATGTACTCATGGGAGGATATCGAAAATGCGAGAGTCATCAGTTATGCGCGTCACGGCGAAAAAAGTGCTGAGAAATTTGCTATAGAGTAAAGTATTTTCGATTTAAACACAGCGTACTACAAAACATGGGATTAACTTACCACACGTATTTTATTATTCGTATTGTTTGCTTTGTCCTCGTAAAGAAATCCCTTTTGTTTGAATGTCTTAAGTTATGCCATCCTGAACATATTTTTATTTAAGAAAAAGGTGAGCATTTTTATTACTTGCAAACATTTCCTGTAAGTGTCAGGGGAGGAGGATCTGAGATAGTTTCCTTTTTATTTTACAAGAGTCTTATTTTCGAGTTGGCTAAATATATGTATTTTTAGTAATTTACTAAAATTTTCAGAATGCTCGTTTTTGTCATTTCATTTTAGCTGATCTTCCTCCGTCTTTCTCCTTTTTTTATTCCACTTTTAACTTTATTGAGCTTGAGTACCGTTTGGTTCAAATAAACTGGAAATGAATTTATTTCAAGAACATAAAATTTCGTCCATTTTGCAGTCGTTAATCTGGAGAAAATTAGTAATTAAGAATTACTATGAAAATAAAGGAGTATACTCCTTAAGTACCTGTAACTCCTGATTTTCAAATCGAAACAGTGGTAGGAAAACTTAACAACAACAACAAAAAAGAAATCTGAAAGCTTTTCAGATTTTATATTACCCCCAAAGTAGCGTTTCTTTTAACGTTTTATGTGTTTCCTTTTTTATTAAATATCATGTTCTTCGCACTTAAAATATAAAATTCAATCCAACAGCAATATCGCAAAATATTTACAAGAGCATATCTTTAGCATTTCCGGTACACAGTCTCGCGCGTTGGAGATAAAAATTTCTTCCCCTCCCCATACAGTGTTGCCATTGCTCGCTTTGAAATCGTTCAGTCTCTTAATCAAAAACTCATAAATGCTTTGTAAAATATGAAATAGAGAATAAAACAAATTCCATAGTCGCGCTTTCAGATGCCCATATTCGGGTGGAGACGTACGTTATTCAAAATTTGATGGCTGTAGGTACCGTTGTTTTATCATAATGCGAGAAACATACATACATATATTTATGCAAATTCTTTATTATTTAATTTCTTTAAATATAATATAGGGCTCTAATATTTGGTGACAACAATTAAAAAAGTGATTCGCCGTTTATAGTGAATTAACGCAACATGCCAAAACGAAATTGATAGCCTTTCTGTGAAAATTGCCCCTTTGGGATAAAAAGAGTAATTTAAAGCACTGTGACTATGGTGCTTCTTATCATCACACATCCAAACATCGAACAGCTATGCAAAAATCGACAGGCTCATCTATCTCATTGATTGTAAGTACCAACATTTATTTAGTTAATAAGAGTATCCAAATTCTAATAGCCTTGAATTCATAAAAAGTAATTTCAATTTGCTTCCATGAACTTAATTACTTAATACCCACATAAAATTTAATTTATTTTAATCAATGGTATTTTAAATTTAAGTCTATTAATAATAATATATGCTAAAAAATTGCTTTCGAAAAGGATAGTTGGTCTGAAGTGTTCTGTTTATTTATAAAGGTGGTCTTCGCTTGAAAAACGTTTGAGGAACACTGATCTAAATTATGAACTCTGTTGTCGCATTTATGAATCTACGAAGTTATACTTCTATACTGCCCAACTGTAAGAAATAAATATTAGAGGGATAGATTACAGAAGCCTTGTAAGTAAACTGACTAAGAAGAGTTATTTACAACGCACATATGCTCTGGCCCTTGTTCAAATCCCAGATAAAACATGAATGTTTGAGACTGCATTGTTTTCATTGTACAGCACTTAAAATCCGTCGACTCAACAGTTTTTTGGAGAGGTATCATGCAAGAAGAAAGGGTATGAGACTTCTAGATTACATTTCAAGGAACGCTTCGTGCAAGCTACACGGTGCACGTGTAGAGACATTAGGATTTTTTTTTTTTTTTTTTTTGAAAGCAAGAGAGATGAAAAATATGCAACCGCTTTCGCCGGGAATCGAACCACGGACTTCTGGAATACCGGCTCAGCGTGCTACCGTTACACCACGAAGGCACGCTAGGGAAGTGGGAGAAATAGCTTATATACTCCCCTTTTTAAAGGGCGACTAGGGTTTTAGGGGACCTAGTCGCCAAATCCTGGATGTGGAGAATCATCATCCACAACCCTTTTAGTTTGGGCGCCACTGTAGAGACATTAGGTTAATTGGAAGCAAAAAAGATGAAAAATATGCAACCGCCTTCGCCGGAAATCGAACCACGGACCTCTGGAATACCGACCCAGCGTGCTACCGTTACACCACGAAGGCACGCTAGGAAAGTGGAAGAAATACCTTATACACGTACCTCTTACCCCTCAAAATTATTTATCAGATTACTCACAGCCTGGATTGTTCACAGCCTGCGAGAACAACTCAATTTGAAAATGACATCTGTTCATTATTTTTCTGTACCAATTCCAGGTTTTTTTAAATACAGCTATTATGGAACACACGCTATGCTGAGCACTGCATTTGCTGTTGACAAAGAAAATATTTCTTCTCTTAAACATTCTGTATTATTAAAAATGTAAACTAACAGAAAATCCAGATGTGCTAAGTAAAATTTGCAAATATGAAATTTAATTCCATACAAAATTTCAAAATAATCTACATTTATTTTTTTATATCCCGCTATATTGTTCCTAGCTTTGTATCATATCAGGAAGAAAACTACTCCACAGTAGCCGCTTAGCCAAAAACGATTAAACAATGAGTTTTTTTTTCCAGCACTTTTTTTTAGGGTCTTGTCTGCTTGTGTCAGTCACACATTCTATTATCCGGCTCACGAACATGACTCAGTAGACAGAACGTGACTCGACTGCTAGGATAATGAAACGCTGAGTGTGGACAACTTATTCCTCCTAAGTCGATCTCGAAGCAAAAATGAAAATATATGTTGCTTAGAAAACTACAGTTGCGCTTACTCACTTTCTTGACAAGAAAAGAAAAAACAAATCATAGCATATATGCAAGAATGTTCTTTTTTTGCCAATAATAACAAGAAAAATATTAAGGTCAGTGAAGCAGCCAATCGAAAAGCCATTAAGTTTGCAGTGATCTGGGTAACCTTTTAGATCCGCTTGAATGCGATGAAGCAATCACGTACTTTCAGATCATTTCACTGTCGTACCACCATCATTCTGAGCATCCTTAATGGAAGCGTCAAAGAATGTTCATATTATACTTCAAACGGACACTCCCTCTCTCTCTGTTTCTCTACCTGTACGTGGACGTTCTTCACACTACATCCTGAATGACCACTGATCAGAAGATATAGAAGGGAAAGTTTACGTATTAAAATGATGTTTGGAGGTCTAGTTTGCAATGAAATTTATGTTATCAGATTCGTGAAAATACGAAAACTAACTTATAACTTCCTTGTACGAAGTAAAAAGGAAGTATTGTAATCGCGAAAAGTTTCAGGCAGCATATTTCAACGAAGATATCCATTTTGACCGCTATCGAATGCAATTTAACGATGTTTTTGCATGATATCTGTACGTAAGGACAGAATAAAAGACTCCTTTCCTCCAAAAAAATTATAAAACTGCTTTAAAATGAATTCTGAAGAGAATTTTTCGTGGCGTCTGTACGAACGTATGTACGTACATACGTACGTATCTCGCATAACTCAAAAACGAGTAGCCTCAGAACGTTGAAATCTTGTATATAGGACTGCTATAACATGTAGATGTGCACCTCGTATTTTGGTTGCAATCGGCCACACCAAACGTATATAAATATATTTATATATATATCCACTTGTAGAGTCATTAGGATATTTTTTGGAGGCCGAAGAGATGAAAAATTAACAACGCCTTCGCCGGGAATCGAACCACGGACCTCTGGAATACCGGGCCAGCGTGCAGAACCACTACACCACGAAGGACGCTTGGAAAGCGGGAGAAATATCTTATACACTCTGTTCCCCGGATCAGGGATCTCAGTTTCTTTACTCGTATATGTTTGTAAATTGTACATTTTTTGCTTTAAAAATGATTGAATCATGTTGTTTTTATCTTTTGGTTAAGGTTTTTATGCTTTTAGTAAATCTTTATGCAATATTTTTACAATTATCAACAATTTTAAAGTTGTTTGAGTACCGCTAAGCCTTTTTTTTTTATGGCGGCCATTGATTGTTCACATTTGAAACAGTAGAGTAGTGGATTTGTTGCCAATCTAGAAAAACTTAGCTTCGCAACAACAAAGATAACGCCTTCATTTATTATTGCCAATTAAATCATGCTTAATCCTTTCTGGAATTTTTTCGAGGAAATAAGGTGTTTAAGATTTACTTCGTAATTTTTAATATAGATATTTTGAGTTTTTATGTATTTTTGCCTTCTCGCAAAGTAACAACTGAATTAATTGAATGAGAAATACTCAATCGTCTGTGAAAAACTCTTTCTTTTTTGTTTTATTTGCTTAATTTCTTTTATACATCATTCTAGCTTTATTATAGTATTTGAATAGAACACGTGGCAACGATTAGATAATTCTATTCTTTAAATGATATAAATTGTGTGCATTCTGAGTTATAATATGAACGAAGTATAATACTGTTAAGTGAGCCTAGCACCAGAGTGTCGCTATGGCAAACAAATAGAGTGAATTTTAAAGAATGCATTTATTCTATTGTGGTTTATGCGCTGTCGACGAAGTAGATTTAATTCAATACAATAAGTTTAAATGAAATGCAAGAAAAAATGCGTATAATTTCATATTCCGTACAAGGAAGTCATGTAGTGTACACATCAGATTTTTTTAATTAATAATTAGATACTGTTTGTACACGCAAAGGCCTTTTTTTGCTGCGCTTTAAGAAGCTTTACGATCCAGAATGTTTGCTTCTATGGCTATTCCTTTGCTAATTCAAATAAAATAGTAAAAATATTAGTTTATTTCCTCAAGGTATGAAGATCCAAGGGAGTGTACTATGGTACTATGGTATAAGGGAGTGTACCATAGAAAGACTGTCACTATAGTCTAGGGCAGTGATTCTCAATCTTTTTTTGTCGCGGCACACTTTTAACGATTTCAAAATTTGGCGGCATACAAAGATAAGTTTAAAAGTTGTTTACTTACCTATAATACACTGTGTAAAGTAGTTTAGGATAATAACTTTGAATGCAAAATAAAATAATATGTACTACAAAAACAGTATTATGTTTATTAAGGGGTAAATTACAAGTTAATAATAAGAATACTTTTAATGAGAAATTTGAGCTTGATGTTTTTGATAACTCTATTTACCATTTGGTCGTAAAAATGGCAGTGCTACTCTCATATCGTTTTCTATATTTAACAGTCTCGATCGTTTTTTCGTTTTGATGTTGGTTAATACTGAATATCCGAATTCAGACAAATAAGATGTAGAAAACTGTAATAATGTTTTTAAAGCTTTTTTGGCCTTCATGGGATAATCGCATCTAATGTTAATCCAAAATGAATTAATTGCTTATTCTGAATATTTTAAAATTAAGTCTCGATTATTAGAAAGCTAAATTAGTTCTTCCTCTTCGTTCAATGTTAATTCAAATACATAAGTCTTCGGCACCAAAATTGGATACCACAATTGGCGCGCTTATTAATGTCTTAAAAACCGAATTTCGCTAATTCGCATGAGTACCGTATACTAGGATTAAACCCATTATAATTTTTACTATATATATCTCTAAAATTTGGCGGCGCACTTTAAGAATTTGGCGGCACACATAAGTGCCGTGGCACAGTGGTTGAGAATCACTGGTCTAGAGATTCCATTATGGATATGGATATGGCAGAGCTTAATTTCTAAAATTGGAAGTGCCGGAGCCGTATGGAGACCGTCAGGAAAGAGGAACCAGAATAAATAAATATATAAAATGGACATGAAAATCATTAAGAATTTAAATATTTAATTATTAATATTAATAATTATAATTTCATTGTTTTTAATTAATGTTAATTGATAATTAATAACTTGTTGTCCAGTTAATTAATTATTAATTATTAAAATAATTAAACAGTTAAAGATTAAAGTAATTAAATGTTTAAAATTAAATTAAATGTACAGAGATAAATTAAAATTTAATAAGCGATTTTTAATATAATTTTTATTGCTAAAAATAAAATTTCGAGATCAGATTTCTATTCAAACTGTTGTTCAGTTACACAGAAGTGACACAGCCTTCTTATTTAGGGCTCCGGTGAACTCCGTCTAGAACCACACATATGCGTGTGTACGTGTGTGTATGTGCTCCCAAACAGACACACATACACAAAAGAAAAGAAAGACTGAGTATGTTTCACAAACACTGATACGTATGCGTGTGCCAAATTAGTATCTATCATTTTACTAAATACGCATACTGGGACATCCGTTGAACGACACTATTGCATATTGGACTAAACATGGTTTGTCGGATATCGGCAAGTCAATCACCTTTTTCGACCAGTTTCCTGAAAACGCTTAATCATATGACGAAGGATGGATTCTGAAATGGCAGTCAGATACTGAAATGACTACAGAAAGCCATAAATCAGAACATCGCGTTCGCTTTCATTTTTTAATAATCTTCCTTAGTTTTTCTGAATATTAGTACATAATTAAACTTAGCGTACTATAATATATTTATGTTATGTGAACTGGATTGTACCATTTAATAACGGCCAACCATCTAGAAAAGGCCAGTTTAAAATAAACAATGCCTCCGACAAGAGCTTCATGAAAGAAATTGGATCGTATTATTTGCCTTACAAATTAAGTTGCACGTAAGAAAATTTACAAAAACTCCAGTCATCTGCCAAGAACCCAGCTTCAGACAAACTTCACTTCAAAAAAATTCCACTCCTTCCGTCACTTGTCTATCGGCTAGTTTTTATTACGAAAATATATCCAAATTGGAAAAAAAATGTGACATTATAATCTCTAGTCAAAAACAGATGCAAAATATTAAAATAATTGGTACAAACCTTAACTAACTTTCCACAAACAAATGTTTGGCGTTTTGCATTTATTTCATTTCAAGCACTCCGGAAGTTACCGTAACAATAAATTCCCAGTCTTGTGTAACAGATACGCTACATTTGCAAGTATCTACTCTCCTTGCAAAAACAGTTCCCTCTCTACTACCCTAGAACTTCCTCTTACCTCTTTCATACCCAGAAGTTCTTTATTTTACTCTCTCTAACCCTTCAGTGCCGGTCTTTTAATGGCTTTCTAAGGGCCGATCCGGGCTCTTTCGCAACACATATAAAAAAAAAAAAAAAAAAAAAAAAAGAGAGAGAGAGAGAGAGAGAGGAGACAGACCACAGTCATAAAGGTTAGTCTGAAGTATAAAAGCCAAGGATGATTCCTTTTGGAGGTGTCGGCTTTAATGGTTTGGTCTGAAGTGGATATCATCCTGAGTGCATGGGGGGATTTTTTTTCCATGCCCTCCCGTTCTCTAAGTGTGGTTTGAAGAGGCCATTGTCTAGGCAGGCTCGCACAGGGTGGAGCTCAGAAAAATAAGAACTATTCGACAATGGAAGTGGGCAGATGGATATTTCGCTGCGGTAGTATGAATGCTTGGAAAAGCGCGAAATTTAATGGAAAGAAAAGAAGAAAGAAGCTGAAAATATTAAACTGTATGTGAATACCAACGAGTTGATAGCCTTTGGTTTGGCTTGGGTAGAGTATGGCATTTTAACTCTTCGGATGAAAATAATATTGTGAGGGGAAATAGTTGAAAACTGTACGGCAGTAAAATGCCTCTGCGGGAATCTCGACTTTTCATACTCTTCTTTTTAACTTTTTGTACCAAAAAAATAGAAAAATTGTTTTTGGAATATAAGTTTACTAACATAAAGATTTCGCTCGAATTTAACAGAAAAAAAAAAAAAAAAAAAAAAAAAAGATATAAATTAAAATAAAAAAATGAAAAACAATTAAAAAAAACTTTACATTTATATTCATTTTTTTTCCACAATAATTTGCCATTTATAACAAAAACAGCGACGATTCGGCATGATCGATTTTGTAGTTTATTTTCATAAAAAACATAATTTGGTGGCAATGACATTCAAATACGTATTGATGAAACGTGATTCAAATGCATTTTACCATTTACAAAAAGAATTCGTGAGTTTAGGTAAAACAAAAGCTAACGCGGTTTTTAAACATTAAGTTGCAAAGTTTATTTTTCTAAAGTATCATCTATATTTTAGATGGCAAGTTTATAGAAATTGTAGCTGCCTGTCGCTATTGCGAATTATATTGTGATTCTCGTTTTAAAAAGATCCAAGTTTTATTTTCCAGTGAAGTGTTTGAGATGATGATTGTACACTGCACTGATATCGCGAATCCACGTGGTAAGTGATTTGTTGGCTGCCTTTATTAAGGTTACGTATTACTTACTGGATATAGAACAAAAATACATTTAATATAAATTAATGAGCAGCTGTATCACAATGCATAGCAACATTGAAGTTATAGAAATGATTATTGTCGGTTATTATCCTCATAATGTGAGGATTTTGCTAGTGGCAAGTCTTTCTAGTACAGATTGTAACAGCATTCTGAGTTCTTTGCCTTGTCTAGAACAATTTGTATATCGAAGTAGTCAAGCCCTCGTAATTTTCCGGTTTATTTTACGTCCTGTAATTTGTTGAAGTTGAAACGACACCACAGGAGCAACAGAGTCGTTGGCCCGTCAGCCCCCTTGAAATAGAGAGGCTTTGGTGACAGACACAGTGTCATTAAAATCGTGAAGTTATGACTCTTATAATGTCGAGTGGAACTGTAACTGAACGAATTATTGCTTCTGCAATATCACAACCTGTTCTGTGACAACTCGTAACAGCTCCTAACAGCACACTGCGGCCTGTGGAGGACCGCACACATGAATTTCTTATCTTTGTATGGTCCAGTGCATATTCATTCGAAAGAGCCGCCCATACGGTAAAGTGGTTAGGGAAGCCGACTGCGATACCAAAGGGCCTGAGTTCAAATCCCGGAAAAGGTATGGTTGTAACTGTCCGTCCCTTCAAAAGTAAGTGATAAGTGACGGAGGACGTCCCTTTACCTTAATGGTTAATCAGTACGGCACCACTTCCGCCAGAGCCACCGATGGGGTTCGTTGCCGTCCAACTGCCCGGGTCCCTGTGTTTGTTGATATCTGAGAAAAATATAAGTACATGGCCATACAGGGGCTTTTGTAACATGCTAATTTACAATACGTTACTAATGATTCAATTATAATACATTTAAAAACTAATTTTGCAGCTGTGCACTATATATTACGATTCTGATTTATACAATTCATACATTACCAATTATACAATTTCAATACATTACAATACTAATTATGCAGTACACACATAGACTTTACAGTGTATGTTACGAAACTGAAAAATAGAAACATTACCATTTATACAATTATTATACATTACAATACTAATTATGTAGTGCACCCATTATGCAAAACTGCCCCCATTGTATCCTTGATAGTGCACGTAGTACTCCTGAAAGTGCACACGCAGTGCAGCTCACTACAATTTTATGACCAATAATAACGCTAATAAAAAACTCTAATTATACTTTAAGATGCAAACAATAGTAATGCTAATAAGAGGTAAGACACAGTTTCCACTTATTTTTCCATTAATACGTACTACCATGTACACGATTTGACTGTCAGCAATAATGCTGCATACAATACATTACACTAAATATTACGATATTGTTTTAGACAAAACATTTCATTACTAATTATATCGTTACAATATATTACAAAACTAATTTTGCAGTGCGCACATGTGCAACACACCTCCGTAGTACTCATGAAAGTGCGCACGCAGTACAGCTCAGTACAAGTCCGTCCCTTCATAGGAGGCAAAAGTGGCCCACCTATTAGATGCCTCTATAGTAAAGTCATCACCACTTCTGGCCTTACGAGTGACCAAGCCGAAATCGGCTGAGCCCCCGCCATTGGAAAAAAAATAAAATATTCATTCGAAAGATTATAACCCGAATTCTCAAAAATACGATACAGTATGTGATAACTCAAGTATATGCATAACACTTTTAACATCAGAAGTACATACACGAAACAATTAAGCGCTTAGAAAGGAAAATTAAACTGGATAATATATAATAGTTGCATCTGTATAAGTTTAAGAGTGAAAAGCAACAACTTTGTATTAATAATTTTAGATTCTCATCAATTCCATGATCCATTCTAGCGTATTTTAAGCGTGTTCCATTTCCTTAAAGACTTTCAATACCATTTGTTGTTCAAACAGAAACACCCATACGCATGTTTCTAGAATCATCAAGAAAATAACAAGCTTGTTGGGAATCCCTTTAATAAGATTGTGTTTGTAGAGTTTATATTAACGATGGTAAAAGTATCATAATTATTATTTAAATTTAACTAGCTAAATGAAGCCATAAAGTCGAACTCTGCTCATCGACACGTCGACAAAGATCGACTCGTGCGCTCTTCATCGCCATCATTCCGCCCTAAAACACTGCTTATTAAAGCCAAATTAAAAACAACAATTCTGCAGCTTCGTGACGTTTTAAGTGCGACGTCGAGGCGTTTTAAAAAGTTTTACGATCCGCTTTTCAAAAGATGGCATTCGCTTTTGGACGAAACAACATTTCGGGACTCCTCCTTCTGCAGGTCCTAATTGCTTTTACGAGTTCAACATAAACAAGAGCGTTGAAGTGGTCTTTTAAAAGCCGCTGTCGGATTCGTGAGAAAGAAAAGGAAGATATTTAGCCCAAAAGCTGCTTCAAAGGCCTTTATATTCTCTTTATTCAACTCATTCTGTTTCTGTAATGAGAAAACAGAGCGTAATTGTGAATAATTTAGGATTTTTCTTTCAATGATACATCTATTCTTAATGAGTTCCAAATTTTCTTCTTTTCGAAATTGAATGAATGTATAAATTAATAAAGGTTCTCTCGAAGTAAAAGAGTTTTTCTCAAAGTTTTCGGGCCATATTGCTTTTCTCCGAAAAGGCAATCTAATAAAAATAATTGCTGCCTCACAGTAGAATTCTGTTTTTCAACTTTCTGTTTAATTTGCAATAACTTTTCAGGTGGTTTTATGCATAAATAATTACCGAGGTATAATGTTTGCATTTATCAAAGTTTTTGAAGGCTTCACCAGAAAGAAACGCAGTAATTAAATTTCGTTAAAAATATGTCTAGTGTGAAGGATGGGAAAATAACTACGCTTAGAAAATGTTATTTACGCAAATATATTAACATCGGCTTTTGGAAACTCACATAACTTTTTTTCAAATTGAATGCAAAATATCCTGTACAAAAAATTCTAGCAATGGCTGTTAAAACGTGTTAGCCTTCTCTCTATAGAAAAATGTGCAAGTGTGCAAGAAAAAGTGACACCATTCAAGATAACGTAATTAAAGTTATATTGCAAACTGAATTGAAGAACTTTTTGACAGTTCGGCGTTATATTGCATTTTCAGCAAGGAAGCTTGTGTTTCTTAGCTTCGAAAACCAAGTTTTTGTACCTTCCTTTAATCTGCCATCCCGAAACTATCTAGCTTGCCAGATTTCTCACTATCAGATGGTGATGTTTCCTTTTATTAAGATGGTTTACGAGGTCAGTGTTTTTAGAGAGTTTGAACTATTCAAATCTAAACACTTTTAAACATAACAGAAGAGGCCTTCTGCTAATCTAGTCAATAGGAAGCTTTCAAGCTGTGGCTGAAACATCATAGTCATAAGTCATTAACGTCATGTGATGTAAGATCTTAGTTTCCTGCCAGCTCTGATAGTTTCAATTATTCGGCTTGGCGTTCTCTCGCTGCCGACACTTCAATTTTGAATCTCCGGTACAATTAGTAAGGCAGCTTTTAGAGCTATTTAATCGGCTAATCGACTACCATTCAACTTTTGATTTAATTTGGACTGCTCTATTTTATTTGGCATCACCATGAATTGTGGAAATTGTATCACAAGAGAATGCTTTTATTTTTAAATTCTGTTCAAATAAAAAAGTTAACCTTTTCAGTACTTTATCATTGTTCTCAGACATAGCTATAATCCATCTCACGCCTGCTAGGCTTATTAGACTAAAATTGTATTACCAGATCAAGTTTAATCCCATAAAGCATTTGTTTGTAAATATTTCAAGTTTGCCCCCCAAGTTTCAAGGAGGCGAAACACCACTGAGCACTTAATTTTATTAACTACGTAACTCTTTAATTCGTAACCGGGGGGAAAAAACAATACCTTGAAACCATACGGAAAAGTTCCAGCAAGAACACAGAAACTGCAGCCAGATTCTGAAGCCTGTAGCTGTCAACAGCTTCTGTAAACAACTACGATTCAACAGCCTTCGTAAATAATTCGTAAAAATTTCATTTTCATTAGACCAAAAGTGCTATTAATCTCAAAACGGCATTTTGTGTCGAATCACTTTTCAAATTGTTGCCATTAAATATTATCGCCTTGTATTGCATTTAAAGAAACTAAATAATGAAGAATCTACATGATGGTATGTATGTTTCTCGCACTGTGAAACCACAACGGTTCAACGGTCATAAAACTTTGAATAATAGTCCTCTACCAGAATATGGGCACCTATAAGCCGGAATTTGGAATTTGTTTTATTGTCTAGTTCATAATTTGTAAAACTGTAACGAATTTTTGATTAAATAACTCAAAAAATTCAAACCAAGCAGTGGCAACACTGTAGGGAATAAAATATTTTTATCTCTGGCGCGCGAGACTGTCTTTTAAAGATATGTCTTGGCTTCTAAAGGTATGCTGTTTTTAAATATTTTTAGCATAATGTGGAGTTAGCCCAAATGCTCTCGAAACGTGCATGCATCTGTAAAAGAAAAAAAAATCTGAAGGCTTTCATATTTTTTTCAACTGAATTAAATACCTCTCGAATAGTAATCAAATATGTATCACTGAATATTATATAATTTTTACTGTCTAGTTTTTCTCGTAATGACGTATTGACATTTTAACAACAATAAAGTGATTCCTTTGATGTTTGTTAGAGTAAAATATTTTCATCGGAAAGGGGGGAATCATAAATTAAACAGGAAAGATACTGTTAAATGCATAACAGAAGCTTCAGCTTTTTTAGCTTCAGAATAAAAATGAAATTATGAAATGGAAAATGCTGAATTAGAAATATTTAATAGGATTGGACTAGATTATACAACCAGCGACCAAACAAACTGAAGGCTATCAAATAATTATATATGTTACACATTAAGAGTTTACTTATTTACATTGAAGCTAGCAATTAAAATTTACGAAATGTCATCTAATAAGCTAAGTTTCGGTTACACATTTAAAATAAAAATAAAAAGAATTTCTATTCAATTTAAATTCAGTCTGTGAATAGGTTCAAGACTAAACTCTTAAAAGACGTAAATTGTCTTGGAATAAGTTAATTTAAATGAGATTAACTTTATTTAGATGCTTAAGTAGGACGAAAGCAATTAAGCGCTCTACCTCCAGGTGTTAATTTAGTTTTCTGTTATTATTGTAAACAGACTACTCTGAATCTTAGCTCGACTGCAAGCTGTAGAACTTCCGTTTATTTTAGTTCCACGAGAAGCTTGAATGAGACCACGGAGGACGGAAAGAGTTTATATTCCTACCTGCATGAACGAGACTCTGTAAAGCTTTATTTTAAGTCTGAATTAACAGGTTATTTTGATGTTGCTCCGCCCGGTTCCAACTCAATACACTTTACAGCTATGCAAATTTAACTGCGATAGAAGGAGACGCAACACACACAGAGGAATACAGCAGTTAGCTTTGATAAAACGACGGCTTGCTGTGCAACTGCAATTTTGAAGCCTTGCTTTTAGTAATTAAGTTAACAGCGGGGATAATTAGAAGCTATCACAAAACCTTCGTGCCAGTAAGTAAACATTTAAACTTATTTTCTAGTTGAAAATATTAAGATAGAGTTAAAATTACCGATTTAATCCTTTCAGTCTTGATGACGTTAGACTTAGACTGGCCTTTGTCATTGCTAGGCCTGGAACATTTTATTTGTGATTAATGTTCTATTTCATAACTACAAAAGAACTGTGGTCATCAATCCATATATTTACTCAGTTCGATTCTATTTGACTTAAATTCTGTGACAATGATTGCTCAACTACGTAACTTAAGGTTAACTACAGAATAATCAGATTTTAGAATTATTTTGATTTGCATGATTATGACAAAGCAGGCTATAGATATCTGCCTATAGGAAGATATGCCTTTCTGGAAGGTTTTTTAAGGAACACTAGCCCAGATCTACGTTACATATAGGAAAAACCAAGAAAACGTCCATGTAGCCAGCCTTGAACACAAGTCGAATTACCATTCAGAGACTTTACTATTCAGCCGAACTTTACATTTAAAGCTAGAGGTTATAATTTTATTTAAAGAAGCTAAAGCATCACATTTTAAAAATAACGTGGTTTAAAGATCCAAGAAATATTAGAAGATAAAATATTTTGCGAGCTTATAGCTGATACTTTGTGCAGATTAATCCCACAAATACTGGCTGTTTAAATTAGCATGAGTTACATTTTCAGAAACACTGATGATAGCAGCTTTAATTCTTACTTTTGTTAGATTATTATCATTTACAATAAATGACTCTCAATACGAAAGCCCGGATATTTCCTATCAGCTTGAAATTCATCGATAAAGCCACCTATTCTATAACATTAACTTTTCAATCCGCAAACCATTAAAACTATTGGTGAAGGAAAGTGTTATTTTGCAGAAATGGTCTGTTAACTTCCAGCAATAATTTATCCGAAGAAGCATATCTATTAGCACATTAAAGGCGGGGGATCTTGACGAAAGTATGCTAGGTAACGCGGCGACCGCTTCGCCTCGTTTTTCGTCCTAGAGCGGGCGATATTTTGTGTAATCATAAAAAAATTTAGACTTAAAAAGTTTATTTATTTAAACTCTTAAAACTACAAGAAATATTAAAAAAGAACTAAACACTAATTACAAAAAATGTTTTAAAGTACGTATTTATGAGAAGAATCTAGTATTTTTTATGAGTGTGATAATGTTGAAAACACTCGCCACGGTGAAGAGGTGCATTGCAAAACTCGCATTTGAAGCAAGTCAACTTTCTTTTTTTTTATGCTTTTTTATTTTTTTTTATGTACGCAGTTTCGTTGGGCATATAGCTTTTTGCCTTTATTTTCTATCCGAATTAATTTGTGCTTTTTGATGTCTAGCGAAAGATGTCCAGGCGGATCAATTTTATATCGTGGAGTCCGTGGTGCCGAAATCGATGTACCAGGTTGTGGCTCTTCAATGTCCATCAAATCGTCTGTATATATATCTTTATTTTTACGTGAAACCATATTGAAGGATTTTTACTTACTGTAAGTAGAATTTGAATAACCGAACAGCTTCAAACAACAAAACATACTAATTACAAATATAAAGTGGCGCATGGATTGCGCAAGATACCGTCGAGATGCGCAAGCTACAATCGAGATAAATGCGTAAGCTACAGTTGCGCAAGCTATAGTCGAGATGCGCAAGCTACAGTTGCGCAAGCTGTAGTCGAGATGCGCAAGCTATATTCGAGATAAATCGTATTACTACGACTTTCGCCTTTAAGCTACAGTCGAGATAAATCGTAGTACTACGACTCCCCCCTTTAATGTGTTAGTAACAGATAAATACGGAGGATATCCATGATCTATATTAGTATCCAAATTTTATTTGATGCATTTTCTTACCTATTCTGTTTTCACTGAAAATTATTCGCACCTTGTTCTTAAATTACACGGACACAGATCTGAAAGCGTGGGCTCGCATCCAGTCGCTACTCAGCATTAGGTAAAATTAGAATTTTTATTATAAAATCCAAGATTATTTCTATAATTTCCATTCTCCATTAAATCTTCCAAATTCAATACTAGCGGCTGCATTTATACTTACACAACAATAATTTAAAGGGAATAGACTTACCACCATGGAAGTTAAATTACCCGGATCGATCCAGAACTGAAATGAAAAGAAATTCATTAGAAACTCCGGTGCATATTACGTTAATAAATCACACAATACATTAACAAGAGTAACTAAATTGCCAAGTCAGAATGAAATTATAATACCACCTTATATACGTAACCTAATAAGTTGCTTATTAATATATAATTGCAACAGTTATTTTCAGCATCTGTATGAATCGTCTTTTGTTACGGCTATTAATACCAGAAAAATCTGTGAGAATGATGGAAATTATTGGGTTAACATTTGAGATATTTCTATAAAACTGCGTGGCAACAACTTGTGACCGCGTGCGAATTATAAGAGGATTTACTCTTTTGGGAATGGACGTATTGATCCTAGATTCGAAGCAAATTGTTAGCTATAAAGGATTTTTCAAAATGTTTGCGGTATTATCGTCATTGAAGTGACAAAAATATTTGAAGTTTATAACCATTAAAACGGTAAATTAATTGAAGTGGTAGTAAGATAATGTATTTATAACAAAAGTGCGGAAGTATCACGCCAGTTGAGTTTTGGCATTTATTTGGTAGTTTTATCAAATAACCATAGTAAATTGATATTTATTCGTAATTTATGATTTTAAATCATCTATTCTAACACTGTTTAGAGAGGCTTATTAAAGCGCCCGTTTTATTCTTCACGGCTGAAAGCAAAGAATTTATTATACAATGATTTTGTAATTTTTCTTGCTGTGGTATGAAGCAAAAATTAAAATATTATCGTAAATTTTTCGCTTTGCTGAACACGAGACAAGCTCTCAATGAAAATACAATATATACAGAAATTAAAATAAAAAAGTATTATTTACTTAATGAGATAATCACGAAGTTTTATTTTCACGTTACTGGAAATAATGAGTTTTTAAGTTACTGAAGTTAATGAGTGATTATATTAAATTTTCTGTCGTCCAACGACGCAAAAATTCTCTTAAAGAAATACAAATAACTGGCTGCGGTGTGATGTAATGTAACATAATATACGAGTGTGTTGCAACTCACCTGGCCGATAATAATCGGTCTCATGGTTAACGCAGCACACCCAACACAGGATAAAACAAAAATACAGTTAAAAACATCAAATCAAAATTCCCAACATTGTTCTATTGCCATTTATAAAGTTAATCAAATCCCCTGCAAATCTAAACTTTTTTCCGCGGCAGTAGAGTTCCTTTATGTTACTATGTTTTCCCATAATATGTCGCAATAATATGCAGGCTTCAACGAAATTTCGAATGGTTGTCATGTATCGAAAAGTTTTTTAATCAACTTTGCACGGCGCGGTAAAAGCCGCTGAACACTGTTATTTCTGCTTAGGGTTCCACTTTTGGCGAACGGGCTCGCTGCATTGGCGTTTTCGCAGATTTCCTCATGTGTAACACAGATACGAGCTAGTTTCCCTTAAAACGTCCTCCACAGGGAAATCGCTTTCCGCGTAGCGCCTAATGGCGAAACATAAAATAAATAAATACATAAAACTTTGCTCGACGAATGGGCAAAGAACATCAGAGAGGGCTGGGGGGGACAGTAGTATCCCGATCAGAATTAATTAAATTTCATTACTGGGAGGCTTAAAACTTTTTTTAAAAACTTTAAAAAGAACGGTTTTATAAAGTCGATTTAAAATTCTTAAAAAAATGCCTGGATGGGTCGTCCTGCCTATTTTCATACCAGGCCCCTAATGTGCGCTTGCATTCGGCATTTTACTAACTGGTATATGCTTTTACTATTTGTAAGGAAAAAAAGTAAAATGTGTAGGTTTTATTATGCATTTTAAAATGAATATTTTATTAATAATTAATATCACTACTGCAATATTTTTTGTTCTCCTTATGAATGCATTATAAGTCTCCTTATGAATGCCCTACAAGGTAACACTAAGATAAAATTTAAAATCTAGTATGTTGGGGAAGAGGAATCTTATAGAGGATATAAAACTCCTTTTTCACCATACATTTTTGGGGGTATGGGGAAGGAGTCTGTACAGAGGAGATACAAGACTGCTTCTTCAGTATACTCGATTTTCAAAAGCACAAAATAAAGGGAAAAAAAATTTTGAGAGCTAAGTGATCGAAATGCAACAAACGCAGTTCTTTATTATTACTAATGACAATCCATTACCGTGAAATTATACAAATTGGATTCGTTAATATCATTAATATATTTTTTCTGTTTTATAATAACCATAATCTGAAAAGGTTTCAGATTTTTAATTATGTCCAAAGGGTCGTTTTTTAACGTTCTGTGTGCTACCTTTATTTATTAAATATCACGCTCTACGTACTCAAACCATAAAATTCAGTTGAACAGCAATATCGCAAAATAATTTTTAAATGAGCATATCTTTAGAATTTCCGATACACAGTCTCGCGCCGCTGGAGATCACTTCCCCCTCCCCGTACAGTGTTGCAATTGCTCATTTTGAAATCCTTTAGTTGTTTAATCAAAAATTCATTGAAGTGTTACAAAATATGAAATCGATAATAAAATAAATTTCAAATTCAAATTAGGGCTTCCACATGCCCATATTCTATGGAAAATTACGTTATTCAATTTTTGATGGCTCTAGGTACCGTCGTTTTATGACACAGCGAGAAACATACATATATTTATGCAGATTCTTCATTATTTAATTTCTTTAAATATAATGCAGGGCGATAATATTTGGTGGCAACAGTTTGAAAATTGAATCGACATTTATCGTGAACCAACGCAAAATGCCAAAACGAAGTTAATAGCTCTTCTGGGCTAACACCCTTTGGACTAATAAGGGCTCGGATAAAAGAACGTAACTTTTGGATTCCTTAAAAACATTTTATACACTGCAATAAAGAGACTGTCATAAATTTGAGCTTACTATACATCCATGAAATTTTTAATCTGATAAATTTTCATTTCCAAATAACCATTACAATTTTTAATACAGCAGAACATTGTTATCTGAGGTAACTGAATTCGGAGTCACATCAGATATTCAAAAATTCGATTCATAGAAAGTGGGTTTTAAATTATGACAAATTTTTCTCGATGACAAAATCGAGAAGATTTTCTGAAATTGTTTATTTGGAATTTTAAAAATTAAGTACACAAAATATTACTAATATTAGCATTTTAAGAAGCTACTTTTTTAACAACTAAAATTTGTTTCCTTCAATTCAAGTAATCCATATAAGATTAAATATTCATAATGAATCCTGGGAACATACATACATTTATGCAGATTCTTCATTATTTAATTTCTTTAAGTATGATACAGGGCGATAATATTTGGTGGCAACAGTTTGAAAAGTGAAACAACGCTTATCGTGAATCGACCAAAGCGAAATTAATAGTCCTTCTGGGCAAATTCCAATTCCCCCTTTGGACTAATTATTCGAAAAATAATGAAATGATAATAATACAGAAAGTCGTGAAATAATCTTAAAAATTAATAATTATTGTTGATTTAAATACCAATTATTTATTATCATTTTCGAATTACACAGAATTATATAGTGCAGGTTTCCCACCTTTCGATAACACTGGATTCTCCTCTAAATTTTCGTCTTATACCGCACTGATTATGAAGATTATGTTTTACTACAGCTGATGAAAGAGCTACTAAAATGTAAAACAATCGGATAAATAAGCACGTTTAGAATACTAGATGAGTATAATGCTATGCGTACAGGTATTATCTTGCACATACTTTTTGAGGTATATACTATATAAAACATGTATACTACAGATAAGGTCCCAAATTTGGAAATACGTTCTTTCATTTGTCAAATCAGCTAGCGTGTACTTTAAACAGGAGCTTTCAAATACAGTGACAGGTTATTAATATTAAAGAAGAAATGATAAGAGAAATTTTAGCGACAAGCGCAAGGAGGGAGACGTCGACCTTGGAGGTTACATATGCGAGGCAGGGGAGCCTCAGCCATAGCCTCCTGACGGATAAAACCCACCCAGGTCGATGGTTTCACTTACGATACCGATCAAGATTGATCAAGAACTGCTTGTCAACTGATGCTCAAAAACTAATATATTGCCACTGACAAAACGCTGGCCAACAAAATGGATCACGTGACGTCGCCGATCGAAAGAATCATCGAGCACAATAGCCTTTCACAAATCGGCATAAATCGCTTGATTTTTCCTAAGCGCAAAAAAAATCTGAAGCAAGGATTCAATAAGCTCACAATCATCTCTGTGTCGTCTGCGACAACAGAAACGCAGAAGAAGAATAAAAACTTTTCTCTAAACAAAAATAAGAGAACAAAAGCCGCTCGACGGACGTTAAAAGAGGTAAAGTATGTGTATTGGAAAAGACAAAACTAATTCTTAATCGATACCAGTGCCATCTATTGTCCGCGACCAGAGATAACAATAAAAATAGAACATTGTTTGAATATTCTGGAGTCTCCATTATTGTGAGCTTCCATCTGACAAAGCGTATTATTCACGGATCTTTTATTTTCCCGTTATATTGATATGCGTTACATCGATATGCTTTACGAACGGCGTGGCTCTAGTAATGTAAATTCCGGAGCAATATTAGGGCAAATAACAATAAGGATCTACTAGAATCATAAGATCAATGCAGTGAAGAAAGATGTTAGACTGAAGATACTGGATTATTTAAAAAGCCATTGATTATTGAGAACATCACGAGAAGCTGGCATAGATTTCTAACTTCAAATCCAACTGATATTCTTATTTAATTCAGTTATTAGTGTAGTTTAAAGGGAATTGTGGCTTAAGTCGACAGTCCCTTCTCACTCCTTATTTTCTTTGATGCCGTCTTAACATAAAGACATTATCCGAGGTACCGCAGGAAAGCGGGTTTATATTTTGGCAAGTTATAGTGTAGGCGAGGGCCCCAGGACTCTACAAAAGCCCAAGATTGTGTTAATTTTTAAATCCAAGTCTAATGTCAATGTGATCACTTTACAACTTCTGAAAACATTCACAGTTTATGTCTGAAGTGGGCGAGTGTCACGGCGTCAACGTTCCGTGCAATTTCAAATATACTGGCGCATCGAAATCTTCAAAATTGCTAACCAGCTGTTGTCCCATCCAATGTCAAGATGTTTTGCTGAACGCCGCCCAGCACGTATAGCGGTTAGTGACACTAACTGCTGTACCGATAGGCCGGGTTCAAATCCCGGAGAAGAAATCGATGTTTGTACGCGTATAGTATCCGTCAGCATGGAGGTACTCAAAATACACGGCGAGTCGAAAGTCTTTTCGAGAGGTTGGTGCTATGGGAAGAGAGGTGGGAGTGCATAGAGCGTCTATAAAAGATGCTGTGTGAATCTTTTGATGCGTATCAAGGCTTGCTCTGCTATGAAAATAAAATTTTGCGTTCAAATCGATGGCCGCGTCTGAAAGTTTTTCTTCTTTTGTGTCCTTCGCTTATCTACGCATCTGTTTTTTCTAATCCTTGAGCCATCTACACAAAATTATCACATACACACATATAGATATACGTTTCAGAAATATACCTACTATGTATATATTATATTTAGATATTTACGAATCGTAGCTCTGCTGAAAATTCTTCTGCTGTTCCTTGGGGAGTGGGGTACTAAGAATTTTCAGCAGTTTGTTTTTAATATATTATTTTTAATATGTTAATTATTTTTAATATGTTATTTTATTATTTTGTTTTTGTTTCAGTTTTCATGTAGATACTTCCTGCTAGAGCACTGACTCCTTTTTTGATTTAATTATAATCTCTTGATTATATATTATACATAGCAATTAGAATTAAAAACAATATTGAAAAATTTCTTAAAGATCTATCTAAGGGCGAGTGTATAGGGTAGTATGTAGGTGATCACATTGACATTAGACTTGGATTTAAAAATTAATACAAAAGAAGAAAAGTCTTGGGCTTTTGTAGAGTCCTGGGGCCCTCGCCTACACTATAACTTGCCAAAATATAAACCCGCTTTCCTGCGGTACCTCGGATAATGTCTTTATGTTAAGACGGCATCAAAGAAAATGGTCGCATGTTAATTTGAAGTAAAAAATTAAAGCCGGATAAGGAAATTTCTTCTACAGGGCAATTAAAATTATAAAAATGTATAAACTGGAGTAACAAATAAAAATATAAATAAAAACTATTAATCATCGTTTGGTTAATGTTTGAAACAAAACTTTTTAAGGGGTTATCATTTGAAACACTAAACCCGGACTTAATTAGTGCCGAACACAGGCATTGTTTTTCCCGACATTATGCGACTCAAAACGCTGTTAATTAACTATTCGCGAGTGCTGAAAAACATTCCTAATAGTCTTATAATGCCAAACAGCTATCCCGATGTGTTGTTCATCATTGTTAATTACAAACAAAAGAATTTATTATCAAACCAAATTGAATTGCAAAAAATACAAAAATATAACATATAGAAAGAAAAATCTAGAAAAACTGTTCGTAAAAGCATTCGAAAACATATTATTTTTTAATTATGAAAACGTTCGAACGAGTCTTGAATACAACGCTAACAAAAATAACTTCTACAAAATTAGTTATTTTTTAAAAAAGACAGTAACATTAAACTCATTATAATTACTCTGAAAGACCGAAATTGGAAAATGTCGACTTTCACCGAAGAATGTCAACATTCACCAAATACGTCGGTGAAAGATCGAATATTGCATTACATTCTTGTACATTCGGACCCTCACCGGTGTATATCGACAATCACACATATGCTCTGGAGTAGGTCGAAAAGAGAGGTCATAATAGTTTAAGTTGTTGCAATAAATAAGATTTGAATCACATAATTTAGTAGGTTTTTTATTACTATTATTTTATTTTCTCATTTAATGTTCAACATTCACCATTAGCACATGGTGAATGTCAACATTTACCGGTATAAGTCAGAAATAAGAGTATTTGGAAAATATTTCGGACATACACCAAGCCGACTACGTGAATGTTGACCTTCACCGGTGAAGGTCGACATTCTCCAAATTTCGGTGTTTCACCGTAACATATGTATTAAAATTCGAAAGAACTTAATTTAAATTAAATTCTGTTCAAGCCCCCTATTGTTTCAAACTTAGAATTCCAATGGGCACACATAATGTTATGCAGATTCTGCGTAATAAAATAGTTTTTCATTAGTGATAGTACAAAAACGGTGACCGTTTTTTTCCTACATCTTCTATCCCCCTTCATCTCAAGATGAATATCTTCCTATCTTCCTTGTTTCAGCTATTATACATAATTATGGAACATTAACTCCGAAAACATTTCGGAAGCCACAGCAATTTTTTTCCCTAGGCAAAGGAAGAAATAGTCATAAAAAAGAATAGAAGCTATCTTTTCCACCTGCATATCGATACAAATTAAAGTACATTAGAGTTCGATTCATCATAATCTTTTCAACAGCTTCCCTTTCCTAAACAGGTGGCGACGCCTTACCATTGTTCTTTGTTTTATAGAGGTGAGATAAGTCAAACCACAAAGTCAGCACCGAAATGACTTCTTCAATGTAGCTCAGTAATTAGATCATAGTTTCGACCAACTAAAAAGAAGGAGCACTGTACAAGAGAAAGTGAAATGGATTTATCAGTTACAATATCTTTCAAGCGAAAGGCACTGCGACTTTGTACGTTTTTCCATTTAAAACAATTTAAGTCTCATTTAATTTTAAACAGATAATTCCTTTTCTTAGGGAAAAACGTTATGTTTCAGTTTTCTTCAAACATTTTATCCCTGCGATCCACATCTATTTGCGAACTATCGGATACACATGCATACATGTATCGGATATATCACATATGGACGTAGACTTACGGCCGTCTACATGCATGTAGTCATTCTACGGGAGGGATGACATTATCCTGTTTGTTAAGGTAATGATTTTTAGTTACATAATTGAGCATATTCTTCTGACAAATTCAGTGTTTGTAAATGGCAGAAAATATTCTAATGCCTCGTCAATTATGTTTTCATGTTCTTCTTTTGCTGAAATCCAAAAGGAAGTAATAAACATTTTTTTAAAGGATCATCAACCCAAAATCATTTTGAGAATAAAACAGAAAATCATTTTCCATTTTATTCGAGAACTAAATCAAATTTTCTAAATATGTTGCTTTCCTAGCAGCATTTAATATCTCTTTACTGTTTTCTGTCATTGTTGATAACCTTTTCGCGTACCAATGATTAAGCTGTCTCACTCCCCCAGTTGGAAACTACTACTTTAGATGATGAAATTCTGTTAATTTCTTCTTTTTAAAAATTTGCAAATGGAACTTATTCCCAGTTAAAAAATATTTATATTGTTTGATGTACAGCATAACAGCTAATTCGTGACAATCAGAAGCGTGCATTAAAGGACCGGATAAAATGTTACCTGTTCAGAAATTTGTTGCCTATATTCGATTATCATTACAGAAAGAAAAAAAAATTACTATATTTATTTATAATTCTTCATTAATTCTTTATATTTCTTTTTGGAATATGGTTAATTTTCATCTAGACGATAGAGATAATTGTTAGCTTATAGATTGAGAAATATATACAAAAATAACTCTTAATTTATCAATAAAAAGCGCCCGTGATAACATCCCCTTCTTTTCCAGAAATTCTCCCAAAACTCCAATCCTGCAGTGTCCTAGTCAATAAACTCAAGGTGATGTCGATATATATTTACATCTTCCACGAAACAAAACCACATCAGAGGACTCCCCCAAGAGGGAAAGAATGGCACAACTGGCATCGGAAAATTTATCAATACCACGAAAATCCCCCTGTATAACAAAAACGCCGCACTAGCAAATCTCCCCCCCCCCTCTCCCACAAAAATAAAAGTTTACTTTTGTGACGGTCGATATGCAAATATGCGGTCTTCATTTCAGATTGGTTCTGTTAAGGCGAACAATTCGGCGTGAGATATATAGGCTGAAATTTCCATAATTAAACAAAGGACACAGAGGTTAATGCATAGACGACGTCTGGGAACGAAGAGTTCAGGTTCTGCATGTGCCCGGAAAGCAAAATATTAAAAAAAAAAAAAAAAAAAACTCGGGTCATTGTACAAATAGAAATTAATGATAACTTTCCTCAGTGTATGGAGGCAACGGCATTTGCAAATATCGTAGCAGGTGCATATTTTGATCTAGTTTGCACTTGCTGAATCAGAATAAATGTTGGCACATTCTGAGGAATCATTTCATTTTTCTCGATGGTAAAAAACTGCATGCATTAAATTATATTGCAACAGAGTATATTTACTATTGCTAAATATTAACAAGATTCGGCCGAAATTTCATTTTTAATCTTTTAGTCATAATTAAAATTAGATGAACATCTGAAATTAGCAACAATCATTTTGTTTACTATGAATAGACGTAGGATTATACCTACATTAACTAATAACTTTTCTGAAAATTGCAACACCTTCAGAAATACAGAACACTTCTGAAACCACGAGTTTGCACAATTTTCACTGTTCTGGTTCCTTCCTTTTCTAAAAACCAGTTGACACTTAAACTGAAAAATCCAAATGACATGTTTTGATTCCTGGTCAGTATTTTTAGATTGATTCAATAACGTTCGCCTGTTTCGAGTGAAATGATTAAACGTTTCTTTCATGCACATATGTGAAGTACAAAAGCACGACATTTACATTACATATTTCTGAATAACAAAGCTCAAAGCAAATGCTTTTTCGAAAGATCACAGTATGTTACCTTCTTCTACCGGTTGCTTTAAAACTTTGCAGATGCAAGCGCGTTCTTTCTGATCAAGATTACTAAGCTACAAGGTCTCTACTCTTGTATGACGTCACTGACTTGTTGTCTGCTCAAAAGCATTTTATTTCCTACTTCCTTTGTGTCTTCTTTTATCCCACTTCTATAAGTAAGTGACGTCAGCATTGGGAGGTTAACCTTGTTTCCAATCACGTATATCGAAAGAAGGCATTGAAGATACGCTTACAGAAAACACAAATTCCATTACAGCAATTCTTTTCGAGTCCATTCTATAGAAAAGAGGGCACATTTATTTAGCAAATTTCCTACCAAAAAATATTTTAGGAAACATTTCTACGTAGCATTTTCTGTAATTAATTATTAATTTGGTTAAATAAAATTTACATACAAGCCGAAATCGCTAAAGAAACAGAAAACTTGGAAGATGCTTAATCCGTAATATATATATATATACATACATATATATATATATATATATATTAAAAAAAAAACTTAGACCTCATGTACAAATCAGGTCTTCTGCGAGAGGGGCAGGGATTCTCATTGACATGTCTAGATTTATTTTAAATGTAGCGGATGTCACCCAAGCAGCAAGATTCTAAAAGAAAATGCGTTTTTTTGACAAATGGACAAGGTATCTATGTCAATAAAGCAAACTATTTTCAATATTAACAATTCAATAGGGGCATTCTGAGTTGTCATAACATGTTTGAAAAGCGGAAGATATAGTTAAGCATAAAGACGTTATTATCTAATTTATCAGAGTGGATCTAAATGTATTTGTTGACAATACCTTTATCAAAAATTGCAATTTTGAAAATTTTAGGATTTATAAATTTCTTCTTACATAAAATACTGAAAGAAAAGCAAAGCTTTATTTTAAAAGAAGATTTAAAAGTAGAGCAGAGGATACCTAAAACCTACTCATCATCCAAACTTGAAAACGCGCTGAGAATTGAAACTGAAAAAGCAGTGGCAGAATGAGAGGGGAAAAAAAAGCATTGGCTCAGTATGGGGGAGACACACGTACCAGTACAGCCAGTGATAAAGACAAATGGATTTTATGGATTTTGCAATAAACCGGGCATATTCATCAGCGATCCATTTTCTTAAAGTGCAATAGGAGAAGAAATATTAGAAATATTACTTCGAAAATGAAAGCCATGAAGGTCTCGTAAGGAAGGGAGGGGAAAAAAGTGAAACAATCATTTAAAACAAAAAAGAACGAGTCCCCTTCTCGAGAACATTAATCACGATTTCTATAGGACTCCAAATACAGGTTTCGAAAGGAAACTTGAAAATCGAAACTGCTCCACAGAAAGAGAATCTCCCTTTCCTGTAGTCAGATAATTATGCTGAGAGTCTTCCTATAATTCCCCTTCTGCCCCTGGTCTCTATCGGTTTGGTAGGACCCTTATTACGATAAGTAGAACCCCGTTTCAAGTTTTTCCCCAAATGTCATTGTCTTGTCGATTCATCGTTGGTCGTTATCCTGCCTGTGTTCCATTCCGGATTTAGGCTGAAGGTTCAGGTTGAAATCCCCCCTTACAATGGAGGGATGAAGAAAATATTGGGGATGAGGAACCTTTTCTCATAGACCAGCGAGATGAATGAATATTTCCTAAAGTATCATTAGCTATGAGACTTGAAATGTGTAGAACTTCCTACACATTTCCTAGTTTATGGCAAGGTTAGATCTGCTCGATGGCCTAGATCTGACTTCTTCTGGAGTTAACTTGAACATCAGTTGAAAGTATCTGCATTTTTATCAATATTAGTTGACAAAAAATATGTACCGACTGACAACAAAAATTGAAAACTGGCAGACTGCAATATTCTGACACAATGTACTGGTTTGTGGGTGCTACTAAAGTAATAGCACGACTTGCTTTTACAAACAGCAACAAACAATACGTACTTTAGTGAAGGGAAGCTACTGTATTACTATTTTCTTAATTCTAAATTTTACTCGCAGTAAATTACCAAGGAAGTGATCCAAAGAAGCTACTTTTTCAAGATATATCCACTAGCCAAGAAGCTATTCCAAATATTGTATCTGCATACAACTTATTAACAGAGCTTCAGGTTTTAATGTTATAGCTTAAAGAGTTCGAAAGAGGAAAGAAATGATGATGATGAACGTCAAAAGTTAAATAATTATTCCTTCTGGAAAGATCATCTCGTTATTTGGCGTGCTCTTAATATATAGCTGCTTTTAACGAAAAAGATTTATCCTTATTTTGCATAAAAGTAGTTTAAATTCGCCTGCAAACAAAAGATAAGCATAATAAAATGTATACTGAGAAAAAAATATGATAATAATAAATAAAAATAAAAAATGAGACAGTTCTGTAACTCCCGTTCTACTGAGCCGATTGACGATATTCAACTTGCGTTTTTCATGTCTCGAAAGCCCGACTTAGGATATGTATTAGATTTATACATAGCATTGTTCTAATATAGATATTTTGACACAAAAATCGGACTTTTTCAGAAAAAGTCCGATTTTTACATACCAATTCTTTTACACATTTCAATTCTACTGCTGAAATTACTACCACATTTCGTAAAAATCGCAAGAGTAGTTTTTAAAAAATTAGCTCTCAAAATTTTAGCTCCTCAATGTTAATTGAGTTTGGTGTGTTTTATTAATCTATCTTCTTTTATGAAGCCTATTTGATTCTTCCTTTTGTATTTCGAAATTCAGGCTCATTTCAAATAAAATTCACCCATTTTTTATGATTTATTTTTAAAATCTGTATTTTTAAATAATTTTTATAAATTTTTCGAAAAAATTTTGAATTATAATCTATAAAATTTTTACCACCATCTTAAAGTAGACGTATTTCTATGCGTACCTGCAAAAAATTACAATTTTTTATTCAAAATTTCCGAAGATATACGTGAACTTATATATTGGCATATTCGTTTTGAAATTTGGCATATTTGTTGAAAGCGATAAAACATCAGATGTGGTTTAAACACTTTGCTAAAATTATTTGGAAATAGAAAAGATGTGACTTTTTCCCCGCTCATGCACAATGTAAAAATGGTAGGAACTAGGTGCCTTTTTTTCCGCTCCAGCATAATGAAAGGGAAAGGAAAATTGGTTGCCATATATTAAGAAGCTCGCCAAGGGAATTATTCTTGGCTGAAACTAAAAAAATTTCGCCAAGATAAATTTTTGAATTTCTCTGTAAATTTCGCACCAAATTTCACAAAATTAGTTTACAAATCTAAGCATAATTTGAGTTGTAGAATCGAAATATGGAAAAAACATTGGTATGTTATTTCAGAAAAAGTCCGATTTTGTGTCAAAATACCTATGTCAGAACAACGCAATATATAAATCTAATATATATCCTAAGTCGCACTTTCGAGACACGAAAAACGCAATTTGAATTTTGTCAATTGATCCAGTAGAACGGGAGATTTAGAACTGTCCTTCCCCCCCCCCCTCCCGCGCAGTGTACCATGGTCTATCCATGACCCAACTTCGAAAATTTACCATGATCCTATTAAATCCTTCTACATATGGATTAAATTAGCTTTCGCATTTTTTTTTTTTTTTTAAACAGTTTATTGAATAAATCACTTTTTTTAATATAATGGCTGCAAGAATCTAAAACCGTATATTTCATGCAGTGTATTTCTGTTTTCCTGCATTTGTTTAATTCCTGTTTATCAACAAATAAATGAAGTATGTAAAAAATTCCAATCATGTATTTCCAAACTTCAGGAAAGTAATCCTTGTGAAAGTTAATGAGAAATGAACAGAAGTATTTATTTAAAACAAGAAACATGTAGGAAAGCCTTGCTGGTGTAATTCAGAGCTACTGCATCAAACTTTTGTTCAAAATGCTGATTAAATATCACATAAATATTAACATATGAAGTATTTACTATTCAACGAAATATTACGGAAGGCTGATCGAACCGTTCACCCCTCTACCCCTATGCAGCACAACGAGGAGGGGGGAAAGCATATTCGCAAAACATGGTCCTTATTCGTATTCGGCCTCGATTAAAACTGAAAGGATCTCGAGAAACCATTCAAGCGATAGGCACCGACTAATTATCTCTGGAAAATAACTTCCCCTGCCCTGCCTCCCGCCTCCTATTCCAGTCATCCTCCCAATACTCCCTTTCAAAAGTTGTTCCACCGACTCTCATAAAAGGCAAGCGCACATGTATGCATACATTCTTTTCATTTCTCGTTCTCTAACTTCGTCTATCCATCTTTGCATGGTTTTCCAAAGTAAGATATAGAAACGAAAACCCCTTCGCCGATGACAGATATGGAAGGATTGTGGAAAATTTCGGTTAGGATTAGAGACAATAAATGGACGCGATATGCATTACTCGAATTCAATTTTCCAGCCCCTTTCAAAGACGCGAAAGTGTTGCAACTTAATTTATTTGTTTAGTGTTCTCTCTGCGTTATCTCCGGATCTAAAGCTCCGCCGCTTTTCTATCTTAGGACAAGATTTCCAAGATTAGATTGAAAGCATTTGCGAGCTGGTGATTTTCATAATCTGAACAGCAACGACGAAACTGATTTCGGGAGCGCTTTATTTTGGGTAGCGCTTCGCGAAAGTTTAAAGGTGAAAATGATTCGCTCACCATCTTCTTATTAGTAATCTAATAGAAAATAAATTCCATACATTTGCGGTTTATTCATGCATGAAGCTGAAATTACTAAAAGTCTAATAACTTTTCTGGATATTTCCGCAAATTTTTAGGTATTTCTCTCGGACGCGACTAAGTTAGGTTACTTACAGCAAATCACTGAGAGTTGCCTATCTTGGGAGAGATGCATTCATAAAGTAACTTTTGAGGCAAATTGACTCAAATAAAGCAAAAAAAAAAAAAAAAAAAAAAAAAAAAACTGATATGGAAACCAAACCTGAACTTCCAATGTTTAGTGGTTTATCCATTCGGCTACAGAAAAGTTTTTAAATATGGTGAAATTTGTCTTACAAGAATCATCATTTATATACTTTGTCATTAGCTGAATTTGATTCCCTGTTATCCACTACCGCAAAGATTTATTGATTTATCTTGTTTTCATACATCAATATCTACAGGATATCAGTTATCCTACAGTGCCAATTTTCGCTTCAACAAAGTTAGTTTAAACATGAAAAATTATGTTTCACAAGAGTGAATAAAATTCTGCTGCAAGACTTCAGCATATTCAGAAACATATTAAAAGGCAACTAATTTAAATTACCTGCTTCTCATACCTCTCCTACATACAATATAACTCTAATTATTCGAACTCCGACTATCCAAATCGTTGATTATCCGAATCGCTTTCAGAATTTAAGAAGCAAATTAAGAGAGAAACGTAGTGTTGGACAATCAACGATTTCATATATTAAAGGGAGCAAACCTATACTTTTAAACTTCGTGTCACTGATTGAAAACGAAGGTGGAAGTTCTTCAAGAAAATCAATGAAGGCAGCAACAAACAAAAATTTAAAAGATGTCGTTTTCAAGTGGTTTTTGCTGCAACGTTCTATGGAAAACCCAATTTCGGGTACGATTCTTTGTGAAAAAGCTAAGATCTTAGCTCATGAGCTTGACTGTTCATCCTTGAAAGCAAGTAACAGCTGGCTAAGAAATCTGCAGGCACGGTGTCCATCAAACAGCTTAATTTGACCGAGATGTTCAGCACTTGTAAGTACTATACAGTACGCTATATGTTCAGCACTTGTAAGTACTATGCAGTACGCTATATAACAGGGCAAAGTCTGATCCAGCCAGATCAAAATGTATAAATTTCCTTTAAGAGTGAAAATTCAGAATCTCGTTTTATCAGAACAGATTATTCATTTCAGTATGTGACAGAGTTTATGATAATGCCGTTCTGCCTCATTTGATGTTTTCTAATCACGCTGACAGAGGAATCATTGCTAAAAAACGGGAGTAATTGCATTGCACGAAAAATTACAATAAAAGATGCATTATATTCCCAGTAGGAAAGTTACCTGTGACATTACTACGCCACGCATTTTTCTTTGGCGGTGGGAGCAGATTTAGAAAATGACTTACGACTCGTTAGTAAGTACTGCCAGCAAATAAATGAACAAGTATGTCGCAAATATCATGAAACAAACAGGGGAAAAGTGCAATTAATTTCAGGTTATTTTTTGGTTCCATGCAAGGCAGTTCCTAGCGGGGGGGGGGTGCAGTGCATAAGGCTCCGTTCAGACGGCGACGTAAACGTCACAGATACATAGTCACAAGGAAGGTGCGGGAATTCCGTTCACACCCTGCGACACAGTATCTAAGCCACACCCACTTACAAAAGCTATATTTGCTCATGCGTGGATTGAGTCTACAGGTTTCGCGCGTTCACTCTGACTGGTCGACGCTTAACCCAAATCGGCATAAAGTTGAAAACTTCGAACTTTATGCCAAGAAACCTAAATCAGGTTTTGTGACGTAGAGCAGACTGGTTGCCTGGCAACGCAGCTCAGCTTAAACCACTTATGCTCTTTATACCGTCGTCTGAACGCTGCTTAAAAGTATGCGAGCGGCGAAAATCAGGGGCAGCCGGACTCTCGCGATACCACGACTAAATATTTTAAATTCATTGTACTTGTCATAGGTAAGTACTTTTTATACAATTTGTCACATGTAAGCACTTAGTGAATATGAAATAAAAATTTTATTAATCACTGATCATTTTTTTTTTTAAATTTGGAGACGGCAATCCTAGCAAAGTACGCGGGCAGCCAGTGGCCTAGGAACGGCCCTGATTCCATGTACATTGCATTTGAAAAATTTTCGTTTATTTAACACAAGAATGACAGATAAACTCTCCATAGTCACACTAACAATATTCAGTTCTGTGGAACATTTGATTTTCTCGTGCCCTACATTTGATGGCCCTAGATTATGCTTACAGAACGATTTGAAAATGTTCGGAGTGACTTGGCCACTGAACTTATCTGTTTTCGTGAAGTCCAGACTGCTGTTCTCTGCTTTTGTTCGCTTTATTTATGCATGTAATTTTTAATGTTTATTTATACATGTAACCTTTAATGTTCTAATTAACTTACTTCTGTAAGCCCCGTGTTGTACATATGTGGTGCACGGGGAGTCTGTATGTTCTCAAAGGAAAAAAAAATACATGTTTCGCAAACAGTTTAAATTATGGACAAAAGTGCGGAATAAACATTAAATTACATTGTTAAATTGATAGTAACAAAAGTTAAATCTTACGCTTAAAGAAGTTCCGTCTTGGTTTCACATACATCGAAGTAATATTATTTCATAATACATTTTGCAGACAGGTAATAATTATCCTATTGTAAGTTAAGACCGGATATTTTCAAGACATTTATGGACATGATGGATACTGATGGCTTTCAAAATCCTAAGCTTCAATCCAATCCGTTAAAGTCCTAATTAACAAGATATTGTAATAAATGATTCTAGTGATTAACATTCGCCTTCCAAATAACTCATAACAAACAGGAAATCATAAAACTACTTTCCCCGGGTTTTTATTTGGAAACGTTTACAAGTACGAGACAGACAATACATTATCCCGCCGGATTCTGAAATCTACTACGTCCAGACCATCACAAAAGCGAAGAAGTAACAAAGTTTTGAAATAAATGGTTGCAGCGACTAACACTCATCTTCCTTGTCATTTCGAGCCTTATCAGGATTGAAGAGCAGAAGGGATTACTTCAGAGAACTTTTTGACCCAGAATCCGTGAAAGAACGCGAAGTGAAAAACATACTACTCCTCACTGCAACTGCAACTGCAACCGAAGAAGGTGAGTGGAGGAGGAAACAAGAATATCCAGGGTTCCTCCAATGCGGATCATCCCCTTTACTTTATTTGTAACAAGGCGAAAAACTCGTGAACAAAAGATAAAAAACCCCGGCAAAAGTTTCCTCGCAAAAGCAAAGTAAAAAAAATTCGTCCCCTGATTCTCCTTTCTACCAGTGGTAGATAAAAGTAAAAAATTCCAAGTAACAAGAAGACGAAGTCGGCACTACTGCCATTTGTGACGTCTCTTCGGTCATTAATTTACACTTCTAAGAACCTGGTAATAACAGTCTTTTGCGCAGAGGAAGAAGAGTTATATATCTATATATCTATACACACGAGCACACATATAAATATAAAGTAGGAAAGAAAAGAAGAAAAAAGAAAGGAAAAAATGATCGGTAGTCCTGACCGAACACGGACAAAGAATAAAGAAAAAATAATGAGCACGTGAGGTAGAAAAATTAACCAAGGGGTAAACCGCAGAAGAAAAAGTAACAAGAAATGCGAAAGCCAACTCTCTGCAACTCTTTTCCTTCGCTGGGTTAAAAAAGAACGTGGAGAAATACATAACGGTGCACTAATGATCTCCGTAACTGTAACGGAAAGTTACAAGTTTTGGAGTTCCTCTTTAGTAAAAAAGAGGAGAAAAAAAATATTTTTGTCAACACAAGGGCTTCTTAAAATGCAATCGAAAAATCTTCCATTTGTCTTGAAAACGATTACAGTAATACGAATTCTCCAGTAATTATTCAGATTTCATTGTTCTTATCAAATTAACTCTTCTTTTTTATAATGAATAATTACAGGAAGTCTTAATTGCATGTGCACAAATACGAATACACCACACAATCCAACACACTTAAATAGCGTTACATAGAGAACCAAATATTGTTGTGCTCTAAGGGCCTTTTGGATTTGGAGTGATTGATGACAACACTTGATGAAGAATCAAAATACAATTTATTGTCAGTATTACACAAGGCAGTTCCAAAAACGCGTTTCAGTCGTCGAAAAACTACGACTAACACCCTGAAACAATAAGAAGCACAGCCTTCAGGCTATAGCGGTCAAGACAACTTCACGACAAAGCACTAAAGTACACCTCTCGACTCGGTCGCTCACTCTAGAGCTAACTCAAGACATCACAACTGTGCTACTGAAATCTAGATAAACTCAAGTTACGCTACTGCCTGCCTTCGAGAACATTCTCGGGAAAGTAGGTAAGAATACGCTCTAGCACAGCGGTTCTCAGCATTTTAACTAACGCGCACCATCTAAACAAAAACTGAAAAACTTTAGTACCACCACTGTTGGCTACTTTTATTAAATATGCACACATAAAAAATATTCACTTAAAATTGGTTATCATTTTAATTATCAAAACTTAAGATATAATACTTGAATTCTAAAATTTAGTGTGAAATTTAGGCCTGCTTAAGGGAGATCAATTTCTTTATGTCTGGTCTTATTTCACTTAGTTTTTAACCGTAAATTTGGATCCACTTTTAATTTTGTTCCGTATTTATTTTTCAAATACAACGTGGAAGGAAAATCCTTGTTAAAACAAATAGGTTTTTCAAAAAGGCAATAAAAATTTAATACCTTTATTTGAAATGCCTTTAAATTCTTTTTTTTTTTTTTTTTTTTTTTCCGGTTCAGCCAAAAGTTAACAAGTGTGTTATTTTTGAAATTTTCAGTTAGAGTTCCGATCACAGAAATTTTTTTTCAACTGTTCTTTTCCTTCACGAGATTTTTGAATTTAATAGTTCAAAATACTTTGTTTCTTTGCGTACCACCTGTTTGTCTCTTGCGTTACCATCAGTGGTACAGGTACTACCGGTTGAGAATCACAGCTCTAGAATATTCTCACTCCCTCTATGGCATATCGCCAATTTTGTCGCCAAATGGTTATTTCGCGCCAAATCTGGCAACCCTAACCCCGCTTTGTGGAGAAGCTATCACACCGCAGCTTGGCATTTTCATAACAATATCATTAATTTCAGTTTTACGAATATTCCTAGATTTAACTCATCAGTACTGTAACAAGCAATGATTACTGTAACGAAGATATTCAGTAGCTGCTCTAATTCTCAGTATAAATGCGTTCACTTCTACGAAATAATCACCGAATGTGTATTTTTCAGTACACATGCCTTTTCTATGTACTCGGCAGGCTACAACAGGCATGCCAAACTCTAAGGCCGCGTGCAATCCTAACTGATTTTTATGCGGCGCTCAGGTCATCCCGGAAAAATAACAAAATAATATAACTGTAATATATTAAATAAAAATTGGAATTTCGTCGAATATCGAAGCGTATTTACAATCTCGGGGGTCGTAAAGGACCCTTGAGACGTTCTCTTTAGAAAAATATTTAGCCCGTTTACAGATGAAAAAAGATTCACTGAAGTGTGTATCGCAAGTTTGCCTGCGCCCTTCTCAGAAAGCCGACAAAATTTCCATCGTACGTGATTTTCATGTTTAGTAGAACATATTCAGCGTGAACGAATTTTATGACTAATGGAAAGGAATAAGTCTCCGGGGAGATCCAGGTTAATAGACATTCATCTGACCTCTCTTCTGAAATTGTTCGTTCGAGCAGCATGTGTCCAAATATCCGGAAGCCGGTTGCAGGAAAAAGGAAGCCAGGTGTTGAGAAAGAAACAATAGGTATACATCTTTATGTTCCGCCTATCATTTAAAAAACTACAACATTAAATAAGACTTTATACTTATTAAATACATAATCCAGTATAAAATAAGCTTCCCCCCCTCTTTTGCGGCCACACTATTGTGTATTGTTGACTATTTGCCCATTTGTGATACTGAGACTGACATGCCTAAAATAGGCCAATTGGCGAAAATCTAAAATCATCATAATCATAAAAACAGTCCATGTTTATCTTGACAAGAAATTTTTATTCTCAAAAATTTTAAATAACACACTAATTAACGAATAAAAGAAGTAAATAAAAAAATCTGAAAGCTTTAAGATTTTATATTACCGCCAAAGGGGCTTTTTTTTTAACGTCTTGTGTATTACCTTTATTTGTTAAATATCATGTTCTTAGCATTTAAACCATAAAATTCAATTCAACGGTAATATTGCAAAATAATTTTAAAATGAGCATATCTTTAGAATTTCCGATACTCAGTCTCAGGCGATACATAAAAAAAAAAAAAAATAATAAAAAAAAAAAATAAAATAAATAAATAAATAAATAAAATAAAATAAATCTTACAGTGTTGCCATAGCTCGCTTTGAAATCGTTGAGTTTGTTAATGAAAAATTCTTTAATGTTTCACAAAATATGAAACAGATAATAAAACAAATTCCATATTTGGGCTTCCAGATGCAGGTATTCGAGTGAAGAAATACGTTATTCGAAATTTGATGTCTCTAGGTACCGTCGTTCTTTCGCTGTGTGAGAAACAAACATACATTCACGCAGATTTTCCATTATTTAATTTCTTTAAATATAATGCAGGGCTCTAATATTTGATGGCAACAATCTGAAAAGTGAAATGGTGTTTACAGTAAACCAATGCAAAATGCCAAAACGAAATTAATAGCCCTTCTGGACTAACGTCCCTTGGGTTAATAATAACAATTGGTAACAAAAATGGTATCTTCTGAAAAGCTCTAATGTGCCTGTTGACTTCTGTTAAATTACCTTAAATCAGACACAACAGAAAATCAAGTACTTCACCTTTCACGTGGTTTTCTTTTCCGATGCTCAAACAAATTTTTCTATTCTAATGTAAATTTTACAGGAAAGTACGTAATCTAATCCAATCTATATAGTATTCTAACGTAAACTGTACATGAAATTTACTTTTTCATGACAGGAAAATGTTGATTATTTATTTAAAATCAGCACCAAAATTAATGTTGAATTTACTTGTGACGCAAATATGTCACATGTAAATAAATATAAGTGATAATGTCGGATTTACTGCTGCGTTTGTAAAAGTACTTTTCGATTAGCATTTATGTGACATGAAGGGCAAAATGTTTTAGCTAGTACTACCAGATGACTGATTTACAAAATGTTTCCCATTTATAAAATATGTAGTTTCACATACTAATTACTCACGCCATTTTTCACCATTTTCAGAATTTCAATTTCTGTGTAAATAAACAGAAAAACATTCCTGTATGTGGTTTAGTAAAAATATTTGAAGAAAATACTCAAATTCTTATAAAAAATAATTTTTAACTGATAGTAGTAATTAATTAGTTTTACGCTAAATTTAAGCTACATGTATTAAATAAAAATAATGATAAAATTATGATTACCCACTAAATAAGGAAAATAACTAAAACAAAATATCAATAAAAACAAAATCACACACTAGTGAGCCAGAATATGAAACAACTTCACTGTGTTGCTTGAATACAATGAAAAACCGCAGTAGTAAATAAGTATTTATTATAAAAAATTCAGTGTTTTTAATTACGATAATACATGCGAATAGACTTCCTTGTATGCCTCTTAAGTTATACACATTTTTTGTTGCATTTCATTTAAACTTATTTCCTCGAATTTCATGGAGATATATTTCTCATTCAATTAATTCAGTTCTTACTTCGCGGCAGAGCAAAAATACATAAAAACTCCAAATATCTTCACTAAAAACTGTAAAATACAGATAAACATAAAACACCAGATACAATTACTACAGTTATTTTTATTTATTTATTTATTTACTTTTTTACAATTAAAAGTAGAGTTTCTCCGCAAAAACAAGCAATTCGGCCAGCGGGCAAGAAGGCAGATTTTTCAGTGCACAAAAATTAAAGATTACCTTTGGTCCTACTCAGCAAAAAGACACTGAAGGTGCAGAAGCTGACTTAATTCACTGATCAAATGTAAACAAATGGCCGTTCGTTAGGCGTAACTCGTCCCCTTAACTTTTAAATTGTTGACAGTTCTACAAATATTGCATGCAGATTAACTACAGGCATAAAAATCTTAACCGGGAAATAAAAACCACATAATTCAATCATATTTAAAGCAAAAAAGGCACAATTTGCCAACATATAAGAATAAAATACTAAGCTCACCCGGTCAGGTTAAAAAAAAAGTAAGAACACATATGTATACATTTATTCATATACGATTGGTGCAGCCGATTGCAACGAAAAAGGAAGGTGCACAACTACATGTTATGGCCTTTCCACATACAAAATTTCAACATTCTACGGTTACTCGTTCTTGAGTTGTATGGGGGTAAGTACATACGTACAGACGTCAAGAACAAGAAAATCTCTTCTGAATCCATTTTAAATTCATTTTACAATCCTTTTTGGCAAAAATAGTCTTTATGTACAGATGTCACGCATGGTTTCGAGAGCAGTTGAAATGTATATTTTCGATGGAATTACTATACCCGAAGTTTTTCACGATTAACAATACTTCTTTTACTTCGTACAAGGAAGTAAACAACAACGAACCAAATTTTGTTTTATGAGTTCGGATAAACTACATTTGAAACCTAGCATATGAAAAATTTATAAAGTAATAACAATAACAAAAGAAAAAAATCCCATGTCCAAATAAAACAGAATAATTTAACATTCTAGAGGCAAATTTAGACACAGATACCATTATTTACGAATTTAAACACACACCTGTCATTCAGATATCAAAAAAAAAAAAAAAAAAAAAAAAAAAGCAGTTTTTGGCTCATTGCTTTTAACGAATCAAAAGAATCATTACATTTGAAACAAAAATCGATATTTCATTCGATTTTGAGAGCATATGGCTGATGTCGATGTCGCCTTAAAAACATGTTTCACTTCTTCTACTCTCCTAACATGCAATTCCTTTTCGTTCTTATGTTCTCTTCTGCGATTTATTTCTTAACATTTTTATTCATGTGAACCCAAGGTACTTCGCGTCAGATCTGTATCACATCACGTTTTTCTTCGCGTCAACGACGTATGCAAATCAATTGCATGTCGAAATGGAATGGGGAGCAATCATTTATGAAAGTTCCTCTGGGAAGGACAGGATGCATTTTAAAAGATGGAGAAAACATAAAACATGTCACGAAAGTGAATTTTTGCTCTCATCTGCATACGAACTAACGCACACAGCGATGGATATCGCTGCACGACGGATGGTAAGTTGAGATGAAATGTTTGTCAGCTCTCTGTACTTCTATGAATCCAGTGCAGACGCTTATTATTTATGCAAAGTCGCATCAAAAATTAAATAAAACATCGAAACATTTCTACAGAATTTGCTTCTGTCGCAACATAATCCAGCATGTCTCTTTACGCTTCAAAGCAACTTCATTGCCAAAGGAAGTGAATAATACTGAAGGATCCACACTAAATACTTTCACAGACATAACAAGAAATTAATGCAAATTCTTAACTTTAAAAAGTTAGATATATTCATGATCTAAAAATTTTATAAATGCATTAATGATTAATTAATTTATGGAAATATAGGTTTTAAACTCTGAAAAGGAAGAATACTCAAGTTAAATAAAAAATTTAAAAAAAAATATTTATGCGGTTGTAGAGAAATTAGGTATTTTTGAAGCAGAGGCATGAAAAATGTGTAATGCCCTCTTCGGGATTCGAACCTGGATCTCTCGAATATTCGCCGAGTGTGCTACCGTCACACGACGAAGTCATACAGAAAGGAGGAAGATAATACCTTATATACTCCCCGTTTTAAAGAGCAACTGGACATAATTGCCAAGTTCTGGATGTGAAGAATCATCCTCCGCCACCTTTTAGTTCGGGCGCCATTGTAGAGTCATAAGGATATTTTGAAGCAGGAAACGTGAAAAATGAGGAACGCCCTCGCCGGGACTCGAACCTGCACCTCTCGAATACGCGCCGAGTGTGCTACCGTTACACCATGAAGGCATGCAGAAAGGAGGGAGGAAATACCTTATATGGCAAACACCATTATGTCACGGTATCGGAAAGTAATGCAAGATTTGAACTTTGAAGAATTCATATGCATAGAAATATACTAAGCTGACTACGCAATCGAAACTTTTACAGGCTGTAAAATTTTATTTTCATTTTCTCTGTTTTGCTAGCTAATTTTGCCCATTTTTCTCATCACCGTGAACGTACCCCGGGGTAGTATGCCACAAAAAATTGTTTTCGGCTTTAATTCGAAGTTGTAGAAATTTCGAATAAAAGTTGAAGAATTTCCAAATAACACGAATACTTGCGCCCGTAAAATCAGTCGTTACATTCGTTAGAAAAGGGGAAGCTGCGTCTCAATTTAGACGTAGAACGACCCGGGGAGGGGCATAACTCTTTTTCTGTCTTTAGTATTTCGAGAGGACTTTCAACTCCACAGTATTTTGAGTGCCTCCATTCTGCAAAGACACTGTGTTCTTATAAGCAATCATGCCTACTTCAGGATTGTACCCATGCCACAAGGTATGGCACTGGCTTCCCTGCCACCAAGGTAGCAGCTTGCATTGTTTTCCCATTCCTCTGAGTTTACATTTTATATACAAGTAAATGACGCTATTGCATATTCTCTATATCAAGTTTTATGTGTTAATTCTTTGGAAATGTAGCTGAAGCCAGTCAGAAGATTTAATATCCCTTCATTATCGGCGGTTTAAAAGCTCCAAAGTGGTAAGTTTCAATTTTGAGGACTATCTATAGACAGAGAAAGGTGGAAGTTGATAAACTGAAGATGCTGATAAAGTCAAATCTACACGTCGCTAGTACAGAAGAATAACGGAGAGGCTACACTGTGCCCGGGAAATATCAACAGGTTACTTGAAACGAAAAGTTCTCTCGTATTGCTGTTTGGATCTCATATGAACTCACAGTTGAATGCTATCAACAATGAACATCGATTTGTAGTACAGTTTTGTTCAGAAGAAAAAAAGAACAAGAGCTATTTTCATGGCGTATTGAGATTGAAGAAAGAAGTATTTCTTTATATTAATATCACTAGAAAAAGAAAATGTTGAGCCGAAAAGAGTTCAAATCTTAAAAAAGAATCAAAATGGCATCCAAAGAAGGTTTAGTTCTGTATATGGGGGGGGGGGGTTATGGGAAGGTGCGATTTATTTGGAACTGTTGGAAAATAAGCAAATTATTAATTAAGATAGCCATGTTCATTTAAGTTATAGACGTCTATCTTAATTACCGCAAACATGCGAAGATTATTTATCTCAAAACAGTTGTTTTCGTGAAACGTTTTCTACAACAAACTGGTTCGTATTTCTGTTATATATGAGCGAAACCACGAAACCAACTCATTCGCCGTGTGAGCCGAATCCGTAACAAACAAGTATTCTGTGGTCTTATTTACTAGACCACTGGTGAGCCCTGCAGATTTATGGGAATTAATGATATAAAGAAAATGTAATGATTTTAAGTACAGCATAAGACATTTTGGCTACACTGCTTGAGGGGAAAATAGCCCAAACCTCTATACAAGTTAAAAATGTACTTCCAAAATAGCCTAATCTATACTGACATTTCCAACAGCCAATTTTGATCACATGTCCGAAAAAGAGAAAGAAAAATTCTTAAAAGAAAGAAGATACACTGGGAACTTTTACTACATCCTTTACAACTCGGCGGATGGAAAATTTCAAATTTATGGACACTGCGACGGCCCTGAAATGAGTTTGCTTACAAGAAATCTCTAAAGGTGTGGGAAAATAAATCGGTGTTGTTTACCATGTTCCGACATTTCGAAGAAGACAGATTTTGGTTCAAGATACTCTTTTTGATCCCCGTTGAGAAATGTCTCGTCTGCTGTGAAGATACATTCGTACACAGAAGACAAGAAATTCAAGAATAACTGGTAACTGTGAGAGTATGAATTTTTTTCCCCTTTCCTGAAATGTTTTTCAGCTCTAAGCAAAATGAAAGTAGATTCATGAAAAATGGACCGAGCTGCATATATTCAAGTGGCAACGGAATAGATTTTACACTTTAAAAATATTCAAAAAATCTTGAGTATGAGAAAATTAAATTTATATTTTTTGCAGCAAAGAGAATAATATATATGTTTTTCTTAAAATTCTGATTACAAAACTATATTTCATATAACACCTTTGAAGATTCCATTCAGAACAAGCTAAGCAGTTTTAATTTTTATTTACGAGGTTGAATGCTTATTTATATAAAGACATACTGGCTAATAAGAATTGTTTCAGCACTACGTAGATACAGTTTGGGGAGAGGTTAAAATATTTGAATTTTATGCGCATACTAAAAATATAAAATTATATACATAATTTCTTTTTTAAGGTAAGAAAGAGGACTTCGAATCCGGCGATCGTACTATGAATTTCTTCGACTTCCTGACATCGAAAAATTCTCAAATACTCTACAAGTGGCACCCGAACTAATTATTTACTTTTATAATTCCATTTAAATGTTACATGTAGTGGACGCCAATTCGTCACCACCAGGATTTGGTGACTGGGTTCTCTCATTCCTAGTCATCCTTTAAAAGGGGAGAATATAAGGTATTTTACCTCTCCTTTCCGTATGCCTCAGTGGTGTAACTGGAAGCACTCTCGGTGCGTATTCTGGAGGTCTGGAGTTCGAATCCCGGCTATCGCATTGCGGATTTCTTCAGTTTCATTGCTTCGAAAAAATTCTAAAATACTACATAGCAGCGCCCGAAATAAAAAGGTGGTGAACGATAAATCGTCAGCAGGATTTGGTGACTGGGTCTTCTCATCTCTGGTTGCCCTTTAAAAGGGGGTAGTATATAAGATATTTCCTTCTTTCTTTCTACACGGTAGAAAGGTACACGGGGTAACTAGAAGCACGCTCGATATATATTCGGGGGGGTCCGGAGTTCAAATTTCGACGGGGGCCCAGCACATTTTTCACGTTCCTGCATCGATGTAACTTAATGACTCTAGAACGTGTATTTTTGCCTTATTTTATGCAACATTAAATTTATAAAGGAATGAAAAGATGCTTGCATGCGATTCCAGATCCTCTACCTGGTAAAAATATTTGCATCTGTAACATTCGAATGGAATATCTGCGGTACTTCGTTGCATCAAAACTATATGTTTTTCAGTGCCATATCATTTAAAGATGTCTCGGATAAACAAAGTTTTCTGCTAAGTTATGCGTTAAACATCAACCTTCACAATTTTTTAAAAAGATGTATTCACAGAATTGAAGGCATCGCTGTTGCCAACAACGACGTTATTCTTTCTCACTATTTAGTAAACATATTTTCTCGTTATTGAGTAGTCTATCAGAAACACATTGCTGAAAAAATTTTTCACCAGAATGAAGCCACTGATGAGGCCGGGTCGTGCAGTGGCTAGCGGCATGCACCACAGGGTTCGATCCACGGGCTGGGCAAGGTTGACTCAGCCTTTCATCCTTTGAGTGGGTCGATAAAATGAGTACCACGTTCTCTTGGAGACTTGGGGTCCAGAGACAAGCTCATCACTTGTCCAGGGCATATGCTGACGCAGTCCGGGGCTCAAGATCAAGAAAGCAGATTTCGGGGCACTGCAGGCCGTGGCCAACTAGGGCTTTGCGCCACTGAATTTAGTAGCAGCAGCCACTGATAAGCAGTTAACACAAAGATATAGGTTTTCCAAAAAACATGTTAAAATACTAATTATGCTATTATGTAAAAAAAAAAAAAAATGTGTTTAGGAAGCTTTTAAGCACAAAGAACATTTCCATAATAACATACTTGCAGTTTAGGAGATAAGACATATAGAATAAACTTATATGTATAAAATCTGAAAATCATACACGTATTATACCAGACACAAAGAAAATTTCAATCATTTCCATAATAATAGATCCGACTGGCATCATTATTCTATTACTTTCTTGCCTTTTTCTTTTCTCACAGGTCTTAAGGCATATCCTTCACTTATTTGACAGTACCTCAGCTCGACAAGAATATAAAAATTCAAGCTTTCTGGGGAGAGGAAAGCCTTAATTTTTATATTCTTGTCTACTTCCTCTAAGCTCTCAACAAACAACAAAACAAGTCGGACAAGTTCTTTTAAAAACGGGAGGCAAAAGAGAGAGGGGGGAGTTAAAGAAATAGTGAACCAAATAGATCGTTTCGTGACCAACAGTTAATCTTTTCTAACGTGCAGTAACTCAATTGTTATCTACTAAGAAGCAAATCTTAAGACCTTTACTGCATAAACTTATCTTAGGTGACAACAAGAAACATAATAAAACAGAGGCAAATAGCAGTTTTTCTTTCTCATTGAGGTTAAACGGTCATTTGAACGTTAAAACTTAAGACATAATAATAAGTCTGGAATAATAAACATAAATTTTAGCGTAAGAAAACTGTAAGGATAATACATTATAATATTTCGAAAGATTGCTTGAAGTAGTAACTTTAAAACATATTTGCTTTCAAGTTGTTTTTAAATTCAGCTTATACTATCTTAAACTTATCCAAAAAACATTTTAATAACATTTATGTTGCATTAGGGGTTTACTTCATATTCATTTATGTTTTTTCACCGATTATGATTTACGTTGCTCGCCGTTTCAAATGAACCCTGCATACGGCTGACTGCATAGTTGGTTTCCGTGATCTTTCCCATGAGTAACTTAAATACCAGACAGTTATCCTTAAAATACTTCACGAAGGCATCCCTTTCCTTAGACAGATAGCTTTCGTGTGCTTCGCCGATTCCAATAACTTAAACCAATCGAAAAACTGTTATTTCTCGCTATTTAGTCTTTAATACGTCGCAGCACATATAGAATTTGTAACTAAAACTAACTAACATTGAAAACTAACATTGAAAACTTTTATCCCTAAATAATGGTATTTTAAAATGAGCCTGTTGAAATCTGATGTTAATTTTGGCAATTTAACTGGACTTGATCAACAAAATTCAGTGCTAAACTTGGAAAATGCATTGTATATGTTCATTATAAGCTACATATGTGAGACGTTAAGTTCACAATAAGGGCAGCAAAGAGTAAATGCTAAGTATCCATGAAGAAATCTTAGTTCAGAGTGATTCGTTTTGGGTTTAGCTTTACTTCGATTGGCTAATTAATAATAGCTCTCTAAAATTATTATTGGCTGAAGCGTTTATGAAAATGCCTGCGTCATTAGCGTTATGCTAGAATCATATGATACGGCTTAATTTGAAATGACGCAGTTAAGAGCGATTTAATGCAAGTAGTTATTATTTTTAGGACTGAAAGGGCAAATAACCGAATCAAACTGCTGATTTTGAGGGACTACTGCAAATTAAATTAGATTTTTGATTTACGTATTTATTAGCACATATATATTGTTGCGTTTTACGGGTTCGTAGATTTGGAGTAATTGACGATAACACTTAATGAAGAATCAAAACACAATTTATTCGCCAATATTATACAGGACAGTTCTACAGACACATTTACAGTCGCTGAAAAACGACGATAAACACGCTGAAACAATCAGAAACACAGCCTTCAGGCTATAACGGTGAAGACAGCTTCACGGCAAGGCAGCCGGTAAGAATTCGTTCTAGCACGTTCTCTCTACATCTATGACATATCACCAAATGGTGATTTCGTGCTAAATATGGCAGCCCTGCATTTCCTTCCCACTTTCTGGCAACCCTAACCCCGCCCTGTGGGGAAGCTATCTTACTGCGGCTAGGCATTTCGCAACAATATAGTTATGAACAGTTTGAATATAAAATAGAACAGTTTGAATATATAATACAAAGAAGCGGAATTTCATGAATATCATATGACAGCAGTAATATTAATATGCTTTTCCTTTTCTTATTAAAAAAAAACTACTTTAGATAACATAATGTATTTTCTATTATTTAAATTTAACGCTTTCGGAATTACTTGCTTTGCTACAGGAAGAAAAATGATCCTTCTTGAAATGCATTTCGTATTTCGATTTTTAAATTAAAGCTAAATAAATACAGTTTCGAAAATGCCTTAGAAGATAACTTTATACATTCATTCATGCAGTTTAAATTCGTTAAGAATATAAACATACATAACAAATAAACTCTTGGAGAACTTATTAAAATAACATTTCCACCAAATCATTAGATTCATTTATTAATGTCGCTGTAAGGAACAGATATTTAAATACGAGCACAAAGCGAATGCTGATTAAGAACAACGAAACAAATCAAAATAAAAAGCTCCGAAATAACAATTAAGCCATCCGTGTATTATGCCAAAGAAAAGGTCGCAATCTGAATAACAAGATTAAGTGGAGTTGGGAAAAGCTGCACAAGTTAAGTATTCGCTTAATTTAAGTTTCCTTATTAAAGATCTTAATTCTGAAGTAATACCACCTCAATTAAGATTGCCTGAAGGTTGAATTCCCCGCACGTCAATGGCGGGGATTTCGCGTCCTGACATGTTCTGAAATGATATGTCTTTTGGGACTTTGTACGATAACTTCATGAAGATTGCTTTACCAAAACTGTCAGGGGAAAAGACGCTTTGAAGGTTGATATTTCAACTGCTAAATAGAAATATTTCATGTTTAAAATATATATGTACTAGATATGAATTGAAAAGTATGGAACTAAAATTGTGACATCAGTGATAAATATTAGATTAGTAGTATTTTCTTTTAACGATATTAAAAGATTTACGTAACAATCTGAAAAGTATGCTCGTTCTTACAATAAAAAATATTAAAGAAGCGTAAGTCTACTTCTTCTGGAATCACAATCAGTCCTCAAATTATGGTGACCCGGTCTACAGCTAATCTGTTTTAAACTGAAGTATTGTAATTTGAAAACGAATCTAATACAACAGGGATAAAATATTCCAATTGCGCGAATCTTGAAAAAGATTCGAAATTCGAAAATTTGAGTCGTCGAATCTTTCGAATTCTAATTTAGAAACCTATAAAACATCTTACTTGAATAGTTTGCAAAGTCATTAGGTTATTTTGGTACTGAAAACGTGAAAAATGAGCAGTGCCTTCGCCGGTGCCTCCACAATAAAATGTCCACCACCTTCTGGCCTTAGGAGTGGCCAATGCCGTTATAGGCAAGTGCCCGGCATTCAAAAAAAATTTTTTTTTAAATAATAATTCCAGCAGACGTACATCCATAATGATAGATGATTTTAAATCCATAATGATAGATGATTTTCTTAAAAATACATGATTTTGAAATTTAACTCCACTTTCGCCGCTTGTACTAGATAAAATTCGATACTTCTCCGCCGTTATCAATATCTCAGATTTATGGCGATATCGTGACAACAATAATCGATTATTGTGTATCGATATACATTACATAATTCCCCACCAATCAATGACAATCGATATAAGCTTTTCAGAACTACGTGAATTCATGCAACTAGCCACCGTAGAAGAAAGGTAAAGATGGTACCAGCCAAAAAGACACTTCAAAAATTGTAGGTTATTAAATAAGTTTGAATTCCATTGTAGTTAACAACCACCTTCAAAAATGAAATGTTCTTTTATGAATATTTTTTGCCGGAAGTTCTAGAAGCATGCATGCTTATCTTATTTCTTAAATGTCTATTGTGAGTGGTGCCGATGTCGACTACTTAGTCATTACTGAAAATTAGAGTATGATTATTATTATCAATTAAGAGAGAACAAGTTAGACATACGTGATCACCAGAAATCATTAGTCAGACAATATAATCCTACAACCTTCCCCCGCCAGAATTTCGACGACTTAAGTAACTTGATACTAAGAAGCATCAGAAGTTCCTTCCGACAGGTACTAATTATTAGCGATGACTGACAGTTTCTGTGACACAACTTGTGTGTGTGAGGACAATTAAATTAGAAAGTTAGATACCTACATAGTTATTATAATTTAAAAACATGCCAGAAAGTACAAAGGGATCTTTATAAAAATGGTCTACATTTCTGGCTATTCAAAACTGAAAACAGGTTTTTTTTAAATAATAAGCTTATGTGTTGCGCATGAAAGTGAAGACCTAAACTCCAAAATGTTCTGTAAATCCTTCAGAACGACAAGCATACGCGACGCACTTAGAATTAAATTGCATTTTTCAACTTAACTCTTAATTACTGCAGCTTTGTTAATAAAGACATTAAAAAGGCTGCAGTAACTAAGAATTTAGTTGAAAATGAGGGAGGTTTAACGAAACGTTATTGCTTGTTAAAGCTTTTAGAATGCAGAAAATTTATTGCAGCTTTATTAATGAATTATTAACCCAACAGGAGCGTTAACACAGAAGGGTTATTAGTTTCGAAACGACATTTGTTGCCACCAAATATTATCGCCCTGCGTTATATTTAAAGAAATTAAATAATAAAGAATCTTCATGAATGTATGTTTGTTTCTTGCACTGTAAAAAACGATGTTACCTAGAGCCAACCTTTGGGCGCGCAATATATACTTTCAACTAGAGGTCAAAATTTAAATTTAATTTATTTTTCGGTACAGCTCTCGTGTCGCACAGAACTTCTTTCTGCTACCACGTTAAGTAAAAGTTTGCCTAAAATACGGTATCTTTCACTTAACCAACACTACCAATCGGTTTATTTAACATCACCATTATTCACTAGTTAAAACGCAATTCTATATTTTAAAATTACATCCTTTTGCATCCCTTCAGATTCTTAATCAGTATATCTCTTCTTGTCAGCGATTCTTGTACAATGTAGAAAAATATTTGGGCCAAAATCTTACTTTTTTTAGCATTAATAACAATTAAAGAGCTCACTTGTTCCTGAAGATGAGAGAACGTTTTATGTCTCTTGAAATAAACCGACTTTTTTAATTGTGACTTATATCGTAAAAATTTTAATTTTGACAACGATGATATCTCGTTAAGTGTTTGTTACACATAAAAAATAATGCGTTAAAAAGTAAAATATTCAAAATAATGAATTATTTAATTTCTAATAAAGATTTATATCTGATATTTCTTTCTTTCTTCATCAATTTATAAACAGTCTTTTAACTAACTTCATTTGATTTCTGTCCTCAAACAGTGATAAGCCTCATTGCATGAGGGCCCACCGGCGGCCGAGCGGTAAAGTCGCTGAACACTGGTAGTTCGGTCCGAGGTTCGAATCCCACGAAAGGGCTAGCCGCATGGGCGTTTTCGTGGTTTTCCCCATGTGTAACGTGTTATACGAGCCACTTTTCCTTAGAAAGTCCTCCACGAAGGCATCCCTCCCCTTAGGCAGAAAGCCCTAGTGTGCTTTGCCGTAATCAATTAAACCAAACCAAACCTCATCGTATGAATGATGTAGGTAAATTCTTCGAGGAGAACTATAGGGAAACCAACAAATTTTCAAGAACATCTTCTTTAACGTAAGTGCTGGTTAATTAAATTAATTTATTATAAATTATTTAATCAAAATAATTAAATTAACTTAATAAATGAATTAAATATTAGCTTTATTTACTCATGTGTAAAAAATAGTAACAATTTTTACTTTATCTAGAAGCGTCGCAATGTAAATATGTTCCCGCTTTTATGCGTGAAAAGCAGCAGTTAAATATTTAAATATCTTAATTTTTACTTTGAAGATAATGGAAAAGTACACATTTTTCTGTCTGTTATACCTAGAAAATATTATCTAGCAATAATACCTTTCCGGTTTTATTTTTCTATTATGCCTTAATCTGCACCTAAACCGATGTTTTCCCAATCGCGACCACTTAACAAAAATTTTCTTAACTAATTTACTTCACTAAAGGCTTGATTTGCTGTTACTTTCAACACACACTAAATGCTTGATTAGTTTACAAACGCACACTAAAGGCTTGATTTGCTGCTATTTTCAAAAATTTATTTGTTTAAAACGAAGATATATTTTTTAATAATAAATTTACTTACAAGTCACAAAAACTGAATTAAAATTACAATCATTAAACTTAAGATATTTTTCTAAAATCGTAAAAAGAATATATAATGTTACTTAATTTTGAATAAGGTAGTCCTCCTCCTGAATATGGGCACCTGGAAGACCGAATTTTGAATTTGTTTTATTATTAATTTCATATTTGGTGAAATTTTAACGAACTTCTGATTAAAAAACTCAACAACTTAAAAGCAAGCAGTGGCAACACTGTAGGGAATAAAATATCTTTAATCTCCAGCGCGGGACACTATCTATCGGAATTTCTAAAGAATTGCAGTTTTTAAATATTTTTAGCCCAAAGGGGGTAAGCCCAAATGCTTTCGAAACGTGCGTGCGTCTGTGAATGGGGGGGGGGACTTCCCGTTTGGTTGTAATATAAAATCTGAAAGCTTTCAGATTGTTTTATATTTATTTTTTCCGGAACAGGAAACATAAAAAATCAATTATGGAATCGTCGGGATTCGAACCAAAGATCTTCCAACTATCAGCTGAGCACTCTACAATATACACCAAGAAAGCACACGTGCTAGTTAATATATTTGTACTGTCATTCAGTTAGATCTGAGATAAATTACAAATCATAATAAATTGATTAATAAATTACATGTTGCGCTTAACCAAAAGGCAAAATTCTGAGAATGGCCTATGTGCCTGGACCTGAAGATGAATTAAGGTTTTATCTTCGCACATTGGCAAAACTAAACGTGCCTCTAACGACTTAAGATTTTGCATGTCAATGAAAACAATGTAACTCCTTGGAAGTGTATGAAGAATGAATATTGCATCAATTTATTTCAGAGCAAAAATGATCATTATTTAGGATTATTTTATTCATCTATAAATTACGTTCATTAAAACTTTTATGAGCCTCCTTTCATAAAAAAACGAATGAAAATGTTACCAAAAAATGCAACAAAAACAAAAAAAATCTGAATTTTTATAAAAATACTAACGGAAGTGCCCCATGCCAGCTAAGTTAGATCGAGAGTAATGTACCTAACAACAGAGAGTAAGACTACCGCTGTAATGCTTCTCTAATAAAAAACGATTCACAGTCATACATTTTTCACTCTGATGCGGTATGGAACCCATATAAGAAATTTCGACAGAAAAATAAACTAATTATATAAAATTAATTAAAAAAAATTAATAAGAAAAATAAATTAATTATCTTTGCAACAATGGCACGCAGTTTTTAATGATTTCTTTCTCTCTAATCAAATGGTTGCGAAAGCTCAAATTCCATCCAATATTTCACCTATATTAAATTTAAATCGATTAAATGTGGCAAAAAATTAATAGTAATTGATCAGAAATCAATAACGCGAAAAAAAAAAAAAAAACGTACAAACAGGCATTCTTCATTATATATATAGATTTTGTAAAACTTACAGATTTTTTGATTAGCAAACTATACGACTTAAAAGCGAGGAGTAGCAACAGTTTTCGAAATAAACATTTTTTATCTCCAGCGCGCGAGACTGTTGCCACTAGGAAAAATAAGTGCGAAAATTATTGTTTTCAGAGTTTTTAATTAATGTCTCGGCTTATTAAAGTCGTACGAAGATGGGAATAGTCCAAATGGCTTCTCACAAATTTGTGGAATCGGGAATAATGTATTTAATGTTTCGCAATGCTATTTTTATTTCATTGTTTCATTTTTATTTCATTGTAAATTTTTTACTAACAAACTCTACAATTTGAAAGCGAGCAATGGCAACACTCCTCGAAATAAAGCAGATTTTTATCTCCAGCGTACCAGACTGTTGCCATTCAGAAAAGTGTGGGCGAAAATTAGTGTTTTCAGGGTTTATAATTAATGACTCAGATTTTAGCTTTTCTTTTTTATTTTATTTCTTGGAAAAAAGAGGACGTCGACCTTTCCCAGTCCAACGTCGACCACCCCAGAAAAGAATGGTAGAATGTTTAGTGACGATAGCTATAATAGTGACTGAGTTAATCACGAACAAACATATAAGTAGATAGAAAATGGGGGTTCACCGACACGCGGTGTGGGGTGTGGGCGTGGCCAATGACGTCACACAGAGGGCGGGGCTAAAGGCAACGTCATCACACTAGGAGGCGTGGTCACGAGTGGAGTTGAGGTGTTGGTAGATTGCTGATTGAGTTGTAGACCTCCTGCTTTTCATTTAAAGTTAGTTTTTTTTTAAATTGGCAACGGGGTCAAGGCGTCCTCTAGGGACGAAAAAAGAAACTAATTTATTTTAGAAATTTCTTTTTTTAAATGTTCTATGATTCAAAATGTAGAATCGAACCCTGAAACAAAATATCTCACCAGTTGAGTAGTTTGAAGATTTTAACCACTAAGCTGACGGGATACATTCAGATTTAGGTAAAAAAGCCTATATAAAAGAAAATGGAATTTGAATCAGCTCATCAATTGCAATTATGCCTGCCCCAGGAGAAGCCACCGTTGCGGTGTGTTTATACACTGTTTTATGTGTTATTTTATCATCCATCTATATTTTTACAGAATTTCATAAAATTCCTATTGATTTTACGCTACGTCTTAACGACAGTGGGAATTTATCATTATCCATATGAAGAATAATTCAATAGGCTATGAATATGAATTTATCGTATAAGGATCCGGCTCATGTTGCAAGTTTTGGTGGTGTTGAAGCTTTACATCGTGCTGCAGGAGGTAAAGTTTCCAGGAAAGAGATTCAAACATGGTTAGAGGGACTAGATGCGTACACGCTTCACAAGCCAATTCGCCGAAAATTTCCAACGAGTAGAGTAATCGTGTATTCTATAGATCAACAATGGCAAGCTGATTTAGTGGATGTTTCACATTTACGTGATCATAATGATGGTTATCGATATATATTAACCTGTATTGACATATTATCCAAATATGCATGGGCTATTCCTCTGAAACAAAAGAGAGGAGAAGATATTGTGAAAGCGTTTCAAAAAATAATGAGTCAACGTAAACCAAAATTTCTTCAAACGGATCAGGGCACCGAATTTAAAAATAAAGTGTTTATAAAATTTTTAAAAAGAAATCAAGTTAAACTTTTCAATACATTCAATACTACTAAAGCATCCGTGGTGGAAAGGTTTAATCGCACTTTGAAAACAAAAATGTGGAAATACTTTACGACTCAAAATACATATAAATATGTAGATGTCTTGGACAAATTAATAGAAAGTTATAATGCTACTTTTCATTCAAGTATAAAGCGAGCTCCCATAGAAGTCAATTCAGAAAATGAGAGTGATGTATGGTTTACCTTGTATGAAGATCATCCTTCTAACGTTTCTAAATGTATATTCGCTGTAGGAGATGTGGTACGTGTTTCCAAACTAAAGCTTACTTTCGAAAAAGGCTATGAAACCAATTGGACGGAAGAACTATTTGTGGTGACAGAGTGTGTTAAAAGACATCCAGCTGTGTATAGAATTAAAGATTTACTTGGAGACTCAGTAAAAGGAACGTTTTATGCACAAGAGTTGCAGAAAGTGAGACTGAAAGAGGAATATCGCATTGAAAAAATTTTAAAGAAACGTATACATAAAAATCAGACAGAATACTTTGTAAAATATCGCGGTTATCCCGACAAATTCAATCAATGGATTCCAGCTTCTAATTTACTCTCGATATAAAGTGTGAGAAAATACTGTATCCGAATCATTTATGAAAATGAGTTTCTACGTAACACTTCCGAGCGATAGCTCTATGAATTATTTCCCCGAAAATAAAATTTCACATTTTATAACACGTTTACCTGTTCCCATTGAATTAAAAGGTATGTGGGAAGTTGGTTTGGTTGAATTGCTATATCCGCACACATGGCACAATGTGAATGCAGACAATAACTTAATTGGATTTGTTTTAGAGAAAGATGGTGAAATGTTAGGTCGTAGATTACCTCCAGGATGTTATGAAACAGTACCTGATATTTTAAAAGCTATTTATATTAAAGAACATCAAAACAAAATAATTTTTAATTATAACCCAGTAACAAAACGAGTGAAAATCAAAGTGAAAAATAACGCTAAAGTGATTTTACATGATGGGTTAGCACAAATGTTAGGTTTTGAACCTATGGAAATTACATCTACAGATGATAGTTCCGAAACTGTTGTAGAAAGTCCTTTTGCAGCCGACCCCTGTGCACATTATCGTGTATTAATGATATATACGGATATTGTAGAACCTCAAATCGTAGGAGATGTTTTAGCTCCTCTACTTCGAATTGTAAGAGTAACTGGTAGCGATGGAGAAGTGGTGAGTGCACTATTTGATAGACCTCATTATTTACCTGTGAATCGGAAAATGATAGACACTTTGGAAATCGATATAAGAACGCATATGGGAGCATTTACGCCATTTGAAAGAGGAAGGTCATACGTGAAACTTCATTTCCGTCAAAAATACTTGTCATAATGTATGTACCTTATCAGTGTTGTCAAAAATCTTTTGAAGATTATTATGTACAACAAACAGGACATGGATTGAATTATTATCAAGGTAATCTTTATCAGAGAGGATACGGATTAGGGGGTCTATTCAGATCCTTCTTTCGCGCTGCCGTACCTCTTATTAAATCAGGAGCCAAAGCAATTGGAAAACAAGTATGGCATAGTGGACTGAATTTGTTAAATGATGTATCACAAGGACAAGATGTAAAAGAGGCTGCTAAGCGTCAACTGAAAGAAGACGGAAATATATTAACGGATAAAGCTGCTACTAAAGTGAAGAACATGATTGGTTCTGGACGAGTCAATAAAAAGCAGAAACGTAGGAAAAAGCGTACCATTTCTCACCGATCAAAGAAGGTGAAAGCACAGGATATTTTCTCTTAAAAAAAAAAGTATGACTTCGTATATACATCGAGACTCTCCCGTTTGCGTCAAATCTGAATTAGATTTATTTACCATTCCTCCTACGCAAACAGCTATAGAAAAAGGACAGTTTGTGGAATATCACCCTCTCGCAAATATACGAGATGGAGGACCTATCGAATTTAATATTTCTGGCAGTGGTGAAGACTATATTGATCTAGCTGCTTCTTATATACACGTGAAAGTTAAAGTAGTTAAGGCAGACGGATCCAATCTAACAGACAAAGAACCGGTTGCCCCTGTAAATTTATTTTTACATTCTCTCTTTTCGCAAGTAGATGTAAGTTTAAATGAAAGAAACATTTCATCTGCGACAAATACCTATCCTTATAGAGCCTTCATCGAAACATTATTGAATTATGGGGAAGATGCAAAGAAAAGTTTACTCACCTGCGAAGGATTTTTCCAAGACACTTCACCTAATAAAATAGATGTCTTAGCTCAAGATGCGGATGCTGGACTAAAAGCTCGCGGTGAACTTATAAAAAACAGTCAAAGTGTGGATTTGATAGGACAATTACATTGTGACATTTTTCAACAAAATCGATTCATGTTAAATTTAGTTGATGTGAAAATTAAAATGGTGCGTAGTAAATCTGCTTTCTGTCTAGTTTCTACTGAGAAAGATGCCGATTATAAAGTGATCTTGGATCATGCTTCTTTGTTTATCAGAAAAGTAAAAGTAAACCCTGGAGTCTCTCTCGGACATGTAAAAGCGTTGGAAAAAAGTTCTGCTAAATACCCTATAGATCGAGTATTATGCAAAACATATTCAGTATCTAAGGGAAGTTGGTCTTTTATGCAAGATAATGTATTTTTAGGATTGATGCCCAAGCGAGTCATTATTACTTGTGTAGAAAATGCTGCAATGAATGGACAATATTCAATGAATCCCTTTCTGTTTGCCCATCATCATGTCAACTTTATATCGATTTATGTAGACGGACAACCCGTTCCATGTAAACCAATGGACCTTGATTTCGAATCTAATCATTATGTGCGTGCTTACCACAGTTTATTTTCTGGATTTAATCGCGACAAAGGCATCTATTTATCTCGAGAAGAATTTGTGAAAGGACATGTGTTATATGCTTTCGATTTAACTCCAGATATGTGTGATGGATCTCATTTTAACTTACAGCATCAAGGTAATTTGCGAGTAGAAATTAAATTTGCTAAAGCTCTCTCTGTGACTCTCTCGGTGCTAGTCTATGCAGAATTTCAAAACGTGATTGAAATAACAAAATCTCGTCATGTACTATGCGATTTTGCCAATTAAGCAATGGACAGCCTTGAAATAAACACAGCACTCTCTCAGAATGCAAAGACACGAAAAGCATTTCTGGGAGTTTTTGCAAGTGATCGACTCCCTGTCGAGATCAAGAAATATCCAAGTTGCTTTATAGCTAATGTAGATCGTGCATCTGAATCCGGTAGTCACTAGTTAGCCTTTTACATTTCATCTCCACAGCATTTAGAATTTTTCGATTCCTATGGACATGACCCATCCTATTTTCCTGGACCGATAGCCAAGTATGCAGAACGATTTCCACAGATGGACTTTAATTCGATGACTCTCCAAACTAATGTAACGGCAGTATGTGGTCAATATTGCATATACTATTTACATTGTAAATGTCGTGGACAATCTCTCAATGATATATTGTTATCTTTCATACCTCAACATATATCTAATGATATTAAAGTATATAATTTTGTAATCAAGAAATTTCATGTAAGATCTTCTTTCTATCAATAAATACATTTAAACTTTATACATTATGTGTCTTGTCTCATTTAATATGGAATTTCCAAAGCTACAACATCCTTTCACAATGGTGATTTCGGGACCCACTGGATGTGGGAAAACCTATTTTGTACGAGAACTGTTAAAGTATAAAGAGGAAATGTTTTCAACGATTCCCGATAAAGTAGTATGGTGTTATGGAATTTACCAACCTCTGTATAATGATATACCGAATGTTACTTTTGTCGAAGGTTTACCAATTAAATATCAAGAATATTTAGGTTCCAACACATTATTCATCATAGACGATTTGATGAGCGAATGTGGGAATGATAAACGTCTGACTAACTTATTTACAAAAGGAAGTCATCATTTAAATTTAAGCGTTATTTTTATCACACAAAACTTTTTTCACAAGGGAAAAGAAATGCGTGAAGTGACTTTAAATGCACACTATTTGATTTTGTGTAAAAACAGAAGAGATGTCAGTCAAATCGTACATTTAGGAAAACAGCTCTTTCCGCGTCATTTAAAGTTTTTTCAAGAAGTATATGAAGATGCAACCAAGAAACCTTTTTCTTATTTATTCATTGATCTGCGCAGTGAAACTCCGGAAGAATTACGTTTACGCACCCAAATTTTACCTAACCAAGTACAGTATGTTTATCAAATGAAACATTATTAAAAAATAATAAAAACAACAGCTTTATAAAATGCATCATCATTTTATAAAATGACGCTGGTCAAAGAACAGCTAAGACAGTTACAGCTGTTAAACATTTGTCCGTTAAAGTTACGGAAACAGCTATTAAAGAAAATTAATATCAATTGCATAAAAGCTATATGCGAATGTAGTTTAAACATACTCAAAGGAAACGTTCCATTGTCAGAGCAACAAAAGAAGTCTCTCTGTAAGCATAAAACAACTTTACGAAAATTAGGAAATCGTAAGATTTCTCTTGTGAAGAAACGAAAATTAATTTTACAAAAAGGAGGTTTTCTAAACGTTTTGATTCCTGCTGCTCTCAGTGTTCTTACAGGACTAATCAATGGAGTTCACTAAGAAATATGTGTTAGTTCCAGAAGAGATGATGACAAAGCATACCATTTCTGATAGACAGTTAAGTGAATTGGATAAAGCCATGATGCATATTTTGAACAGTTCAGTTGACGATCGTGAGAAATTAGTGCGTTATTATGAACTTTTACAAAAGAAATTGAACTTAAAGGAATACAATTCACCCTTTAAACCTCCTAAAGACGACTCACAAAATTCTTTAGACGATTCAGCTGAGATCAAGAAAGTGAAAGAGGAAGAAGCCCCTTCATCTGTGACAGACGGCGACAAACAGATGACTGTAACTGATTATTCTACTGTTATCTTAGACAGTGTACCTTTACGAATGAGAAGAAAAGCACAAAATGCATTAGCTATTTTAAAGCGACATCCTGATATTCTTAAGTGGAATGATAAAGGCGAGGTACTTTATCATAAGGAAAAAATTAAGCATTCAAATATTCTAGACTTATTCAATATCCTTTTTACAACCAAAAAGAAAAAGATTAATATTCCTGCTAAAAGCGAATTTTTAAAAGCCTTGACTGAAATCAACATGCCAATGGACTATATCAAAAATGAAAATTTACAGAATCATGATGTTAATATGAAAAAAAAAAATATTGCATGTTAAATCTGTAAAACATATACGTTCTCCACGAAAATGGGAACCTTATTAAATGAATAAAATTATTATTTTTACATATAGACTCTTTCTTCTCTCTACAATCAATATTTGTTTTACATCGTTTTTAAATGTTATGAAAAACATTCATTTCACCAAGAAGCTTTTACCTTTCAATACATTTATTTTCAAAGAATAAATTTCTGTATTATACATAAAATATACTTGGAATTTTATTTCATTAGTTAATGTCAAATTAACAGCAATATCCATTTACTGACATTTGACATACACGTTTGCTTTAAAATTAAAACTAAAATTTCAATATATTTCTATTAAAAACATAAGGAAAAAAATACTCATAACATCAACCAAACACAGAAATTTAAATAGAATAGCTGTACTTATATTAGTGCATTTTTATAATCTTCATAACATTTCGATTCAAAAAACCTATCACAAAATAAATGAAAATTTTTTTTTCTGCCTTAAAGAATCTCTTATATTTTTAAAATTAATACATAAAAATATATCTTCACCAATATAATTCATCAACACTTATCGTAATACATTCTTGTCTTGTCTTGTTTGGGAAGGACAGTCTGTCCGGCGTCATATGTATGTTACGTTATCAGGGTAAGATAGGTTAATGGAAAACTCTGATAATCACTGAAAACTTATTTGAAAGAGTTGTTATTCTTAAGTTTGACATTACATATATGCATAAGGGTAATCTTAAAAGCATCATCCACTTATCATGATAGAGTAATGGAAAATTTCTAAAACTCTGATAATCATATGCGAAAGAATGTATTATCTTAAGGTTGTTGTTGCTATTCCAAGTTTGACAATACATACATAAGTGAAGGAAGATCCTTGATAAGCGTTGTAGACTTCACGTTATCATGATAAGGGTTAATGGAAGTTGAAGTTGTATTCGAAAGAAAGGGTTATCCTGGTTCAGATTACACAAATCTGGAATGTTGGAGAACATTCTTTAATCCCTATAAAACGCTGCGTCAGAAATGGAAGAAGTCAGTTCGCTCGACAATCTCGGAAAGAGCAAGTCTTCCTGATTAATATTTTCGAAATTGAAAATGTCAACTTTTGAAAATGATGTTGCTGGAGATCTGATAATCAGTATGGTTCCGGAACATGTAAGTTTTTATAAAATATTTTATTTTGCAAAAATTATTTTAGGGTGGATCATTCCTTCAGGACCTCTTATGTGAGGGAAAAGTTTTAAAATGGATTATTACAGATTAAGTTTTTCAGTTTGTTAGGTATGTTTTACATGATTTACGGTGTGAATTTTTAGTATCAGTGTATGTTTTGAAGTTTTAGTACCTCATTCGAAAGTTTAAACTTATAACGTGAACTTAGTTAACGCTGATAAATGTTTCTTGTAGAGGTATTGATATTTAATTACATATGTATAGTTGTGATTTTTGATATTACATTTTCAGTTTTATGTATTGCATATAATTTGCAAAGTTGTTGTGTTTTAAGAAAGGTAGCGGTACGGTATCAGAAAATGTAGTATGTTAACAATAATCCTTCTCCGTTACACGCTTAAGACATGAATGAATCTTAAATTCCGAAATAACTATGTTTCTCGGTACTTGAAATGCAACGTAAATCCATGTATACATTAAATGTTAGAAAAGAAAAAATATCGGTAGTTAGTTAAATATTTTAGATACACACTTTCTATTGAAAATATATTCTTGTTTTGGGGTAGAATAATTCTATTTGTTATCTTTTAAGTAACGATACAATTGGCAATCTTGCTCTGTGACTTTAACCAGCTTTGCACACGTGACCCTTTTGTGAAGAGTTTCTACCTGATCATTATCAGCGATCGTTTCCGTATTTGTAAAGATTCTCACTTAACTGCTCGCTTTCAGGGTATTATTCACTTCATGTTTTTCCGTATCTTTGAGTTAAATGCGAAAGGATTTAAATCTTGAGGAAACTATTTTTAGTTATATCTGTTATGTTTAAGCGCGTTATGTGAAATAGTTGGGGTAGATGAGAAATTTTTATTACACTTTGCGTGACGCATATTTATATAATATGTAACATACACCTTGAAAAGATGTATACTTATAGGGTTCCCCTTTAATTTTCCTAGGTCTGTACCATCTGTTCTAAATTCTTTTCCCGCAAGGAGAGTTTAACCAGACATATGAAAACTCATACCGGAGAAAAAAGTTTTACTTGCGATGTTTGTCAGAAAGCATTTGCAAGAAATGGACATTTGAAACGTCATGCTTTGACCCATATCAAGCCTTCTAAAGAACACTCTTGTAATATAATATTTGCGACCAAGTGTTCACTCAAAAGAGTGAATTGCTACAACATGTGCGCACGGCTCACTGCACTAAAAGGAAGGTCGATGCGCTCTATCGTCCCGTGAAAAAAATGAGGAAAGAAGGTGTTTTAAACGTATTTAGTGTACATACGTTTACACCCTCTGAGGAAAATGCGTCCGACTTTTTGTTATGTTTTGAAGAGATGCGCCTCCAAATTACATCAAAATTACAAGAAGAATTAGCCGACAAATCCGCTATTAAATGGTATGTCGTGGCAAAAGTTCATTTAACACGCACAACACGGGATGGGGAATTAGATGCTATTGCTCCCCATTTCCGATCTAAATGTGCTATTGAATTAATGGAGGAAACTGTGGAAGGTCATGTGGAAGAGGGATTTCAAAAAATTCTGAAATCCTTCGAAGGATTTACTCAGCGGGGATCGGGATGGATTCTCGATAAAATAAATCAATTAGATTTATGTGTGGCAAAATATCATCCGCTCGCCCCCAGTAGTTACATCCCCCTTCCCAAAAAGCTGGCTGATAAGAAAGCCATTTTAAATATCCAGAGCATGGACTTAAAATGCTTCGTATGGTGCCTACTAGCACATAAAATGAAGATTCACTGGAAAAATAAGCCTGAACGAGTTAGTCATTACATACCCTATGAAGCAGATATTAAATTAGGCAAGATCCAGTGCCCCGTTCCAGTCACGAAAATATCAGTCATTGAAAGACTGAATAATATCCGTATTAACGTCTTCGGATATGAAGACGATGAAGTGTTCCCCCTCTATGTATCCCCTCAAAAAAATGAGGACTGTATTAATTTGCTCTACATTTCTAATGAAGGAGGCAGTCATTATTGCTTCATTAGAAATTTTTCGCGGTTAATGGGAGATTTAACACGTCATAAAGCATACACCTTATACTGCTATCGCTGTCTCCACAGATTTTCAGAGGAGCGAAATTTAAAAAATCATATAACGTTCTGCAAAGAACACTCACTGCAGCATATTAAAATGCCTTCGGAGGAAGATAAATTTCTTTCATTTAGAAATCAACATTTCCAACATCCAATTCCATATATCATATATGCTGACTTTGAGGCTATCGTCAAAAAAGTGCATACGTCGGAACCGAGTCATGCTACCTCATACACACAACCCATTATGAAGCATGAAGCTTGCGGGTACGCTTACATCATAATAGGTCCCGATGGCAAGAGTTTAAAACCTGCTCACGTGTATCGAGGATCAGATGCCGTAGATAATTTTCTGCAAAATATCATCCGTGAAAAAGATGAACTTGCGAAAACATTAACTCACATCGTTCCATTAATTATGACACCCCAACAAAAGCAGGACTTTTTAACGGCTACGATTTGCAATCTGTGTAAGAAGCCTCTTTATAAGGATCGCGTTCGCGATCACGATCACTTGACGGGACATTACAGAGGAGCATTACACAGTTTATGCAATCTGAAATATCGCTTGCAGAAAAAGATACCGGTGGTCTTCCATAATTTGAAGCATTATGACGCTCACCATATAATGCAGGGACTGGGAAAGATCGAAGACCATCAAATTGAAGTCATCGCTACGAATATGGAAAAATATATCACTTTTGCCCTTAGCAAGAAACACAATAAGATCAAAGTTTCTTTACAATTCATCGACAGTTTTTGAATACATCTCTTGAAAAACTGGTACAAAATCTGCCTGCAGAAAAATTCAACATTTTAAAGGAAAATGTAAGAGAAGGGGATCTTTCTCTTCTCTTGAAAAAGGGCATTTACCCTTACGATTACATCCAATCCTTTGAGATGTTTGAAGAGACGACGTTACCACCTCCTGCCGCCTTTCACAATAGTTTAACGGACGAGGAGATTTCAGCGTCAGATTACGAACATGCACAGGCAGTATGGAACAGCTTCAACATCCGTACAATGGGGGAATATCACGACTTGTACGTGAAATCAGACGTTTTACAACTGGCAGACGTATTCGAAAATTTTAGGAAATTGTGTTTGCAATTTTATGAAATCGATTGTGCTCATGTAATGACATCACCCGGTCTGTCCTGGCAAGCATGTTTAAAAATGATTGAGCAGCCTCTAGAACTTTTAACCGATGTAGATATGCATCTCTTCATTGAACAGGGGATACGAGGGGGAATTTCAATGATTACAAAGCGGTGGGCGCAGGCAAATAATCATTATATGCCAAATTACGATTCAACAAACCCAGAGAGCTATATCATGTATCTAGATGCAAATAACCTGTATGGATGGGCGATGTCGCAAGCATTACCCTATGGCGAATTTGAATGGATTTCTGCGGAAGCTGTGACCCCTGAATGGATTCTTTCCATTAGTGAAAATTCAACAGAAGGTTATATTTTAGAAGTTGATTTGGAGTATCCTCCTGAACTACATGACGCTCATAATGATTATCCTCTCGCACCTGAAAAGTTAAAAATTAATTTAGAAGATCTTTCTCCTTTCTCTCAGAACATCCTCCCCTATCAAAATTTCAATAGCCAAATTAAATTAATCCCCAATTTGAAGCATAAACAAAATTATATTGTGTATTATAAGAACTTACAATTTTATTTAAAGGAAGGTTTGAGATTGACTGCCGTACATAGGATTTTGAAATTTAAGCAGAAGGCCTGGCTAAAACCATATATTGATTTTAATACAGAACAACGCAAGAACTCAAAATCTGCTTTTGAGAAAGATTTCTTTAAACTACTGAATAATTCCATCTATGGTAAAACTATGGAAAATATAAGAAACCATGTTAACGTGCAACTTGTGAATGAACGGAAAAAGGCAGAAAAATTGGTAGCATGTCCCACTTTTAAACGATTGCAGTGGAGAGATTGAAAAACACCCTCACTTTGAATCGACCAATCTATGTAGGTTTTGTGATTTTGGAATTAAGTAAAATTCTGATGTACAACTTCCATTACAATATTATAAAGAAGGAGTACGGAGAAAATGCGTCATTGTTATTCACTGACACAGATTCTCTCACATATGAAATTCGTATGAAGGATGTATATGAGGATATGAAACATCGCAGCGACATTTATGATACATCAGACTATCCCCCTAATCATCCTCTTTACAGTCAGAAAAACATGAAAAAAATTGGATGTATGAAAGATGAATTTTCATCTAAATTGGTTTATGAATTTGTGGGTCTGCGAGCAAAAATGTATTCCTTTTTATCGGAGACGGGGGAGAAGAAGACGGCAAAGGGCGTTTCACGTCACGTCGTGCGAAGTAAAATCCTGCATGAGAATTACAAGCACTGCCTTCAAAACCTGCAGTCTAGACGTGAGATTCAATATAGAATTGCAAGTGAAGAACATCATCTTTTCACTCTTCGCCAGAATAAATTAAGTCTCTCCCCATTCGACGATAAAAGGTATATTTTGGAGGATGGTATTCATACACTGGCGTACGGTCATTATAAAATAGAGGCTGATAAAGAAAAAGTAAATTAATATTTTTTTAAATGTCATCATTGGTCAATGACTTCACAGTGGAGTTGTGGGAAGGGGCTGCCACCTGGGAATTCAAAAAAACCCCATGACTGTGAAACTGTGAAGAGAGACCCTCAGGTGTCAGAAAGCTGAGGCTTTCGATAAAAGCCCATGTGTATGTGTGTGTGTGTGAAATTTTAATGAGTATTATGTTATTCTTTGCAATATTTTTAACAGTTATTTCTTTGCAGAAAAGCAGATATTTTGTTTCAGGGTTCTCCTATATTTTGAATCATAGAACATTTTTTTAATAAAAGAAACTTCTAAAATAAATTATTTTCTTTTTTCGTCCCTAGAGGACGCCATGACCCCGTTGCCAATTTAAAAAAAAAACTAACTTTAAATGAAAAGCAGGAGGTCTACAACTCAATCAGCAATCTACCAACACCTCAACTCCACTCGTGACCACGCCTCCTAGTGTGATGACGTTGCCTTTAGCCCCGCCCTCTGTGTGACGTCATTGGCCACGCCCACACCCCACACCGCGTGTCGGTGAACCCCCATTTTCTATCTACTCATATATCTTTGAAAAACTTTCCACGTAACACAATTTAAATAACTAAATGAAGAGTCATTGTTAAAAAAAAATGGTATCTTATCCCCTTTTCCTCTTTGTAAAAGGAGAACAAGCTATATTTTTAACAACTTTCAGTAAGGCGTAGAACAAACAGCAAGTAATTTTTACTTCATATTGTAAAAGTGAAGGATCAGAAGGATGTTATTCCCAGTTTATTAGTATTTCCTAGAATCTTTTCACCTTTCCAGAAAGAATTACAGGATAGAAAGATAATTTCCAGATCGTACGCAACAAAACTGCAGCTTCACTACACATTTTAACACGGATTGTTACCAGAACAGAGAAAGTTAATGCGAAAGTTTTATTACTTATTCCATCCGGTAAAGTTATATAACTACAAGGAACAGGAAGTGACCGCAAAAGCAACTCGTTCTGACAACGTCTTCAAGAGTTAAAGGAATGCGGTACAGAATGCAGCAGAAAGCTTTCGCTGGTGATAAATAATAAATACACGAAAGAGCTTTTGAGAAATCAAGCGAAAACTGTTTCGCCATCGAAAAGTTTTCTACCAGTAAGCCGAGAAAATGCTTTAAAAATTGGATCAAAGATAGCACATCTTGTATAACAGCTGAAGGTAACAATTAATTAGCAAATCTGCACTGAAGTTGCTAGAAATAGTTTTCTTTCAAAGGATGTTTAAGAATTTAAGGATAATTCCTGAACATTTATCTTTATTCTGCATCAGTGAAATATAAAGCAGCCGAAAAGTAATACCGAAAATAAAGTAAATTATCACTAGTCCATAAAATTTATCATAATTACGTCAGGTTTTATGAAGAAAGAGGAAACTGAAGGTAAGATTATCATGAAATATTGCTTTGATAAGCTAGAAAGATATTACTATGCACGAAGAAATTACTGTCTTACAGACAGAAAGCAACAGATAAGATAATACAGGAATCGCTTTGCAAGAAAATAAAATTTTCGGTAACATAACATAAACAGTTTACTCTGAAATCTACATAAATGTAACTAACAGTAATAAAATCAGCATTTTTAAGATAACACTGCTCATATATAGGGATAAAAATTTAAACTATTACGGTATTTTACTATGAAAATAACCATTTATAGAAGCAAATGAAATGCAGCGAACTTAATAATGCTATTAAACATAGCTAAAAGGAAAAGATGTTGAATTAAAACAAACTACATCGCCTCGTGTTATTTTTATTTTCCAGTATTTCCCGAATATAACGAATACTTAAATTAATTATTACTGTTTTAGTCATTAATATTTATAACTGTTTTATTTAATAACTGCTAATTAATTATAAAATTTACTCAACGCATTAAAAAATTGCATATGCATTAAAAATTACGTCTGTTTTACCGTTTAAAGAAATTATTATAGGTTATTTCTACAGAATAAATTTTTAAATATTAAATATTCTCAATAAATCAAAATACTTTATATTTTAAATGCGTTTATGCAAAAAATATGTTTTATAAGGAATTATAACAAACTTATCTTTAAAACTGAATTTTATATTTACTTGATAGTTAGGTAAATACGTATAATATAATAAACTCTCGTCCAAACAATCAACGATTCCATCTATTATAATTTTGCTTTACAAATATTATTAAACATTCAAATTTCATCTCATTTTATTGCTTCCTTTCTTTTATTTATATATAACTCTTTTTTTAGTCTTTCAAGAAGGCTCTCCGACCGCGAACCGCTAGCGTAAAAGATTTTAAGTCTATATACATTTGTTAGAAGCACGGGGAGCGGAAAATATTTTGTGTTCCTGAGTTGTGTTAATTTACAGTCTTTTGAATATTATTACTAAACTTATTCTAATTTTACTGTTGTTGTTATATATATATATATATTTTTACAAATTAATAACGAAAATTTTATTAAATAATTTAAATATATACACACACACATAAATATGAGTAATTATTTCTATCTCTTTTATAGTTAATAAAATTATGCGAATATGTATATTTATAATTAATGAAATTATGCGAATATGTGCATGTATATTATAAAAGTCGATTTTCAATAAGAGGTTTGGTGAATTCCAAAAGGTATTCGAACTGTACTGTTTAGAGCCTTCGTATGACAAAAATATACAACAATCAAAAGAAAGCGGAAACAAACAATAGAACAGTGGCTGTCAGACTTTTTTTGCCCCATGCATGGCTTTCACCACAGGTAAATAGATGATCATTGCCCCTCTTCCTTTCCCAAACTCGTTAAATATATTATATATTTATTTAAATTTACATAATTTTTTAATGTGTTTTATAAATTAAACAAGATATAGTACACGAAAATGTTGATATTGAGAACTGCTGTAATAGAACATGCGTAAATTTAAACGCCATATATGTCACCATTCTACAGATACTGATTTGTTCGGCATTTATTAATGCTCATATTAAAAGTATGATTTATGTATTATGAATATATGATTTATTTCTAAAGACTGAAGTTTAAAACAGTATACAGGGGTTGAAGGAGAGGAAAGAAAGACATTATACAACAAAAATGTGAACAAGAACAAGCTACAATTTTCAAAAACCTAAGTGTGAAGAAATGTTTTCAGCATCTGACCGGGGGCTCATAATATTGTCCACGTATTTTATGAGTAATGATGAAATCACTTATTTTTGTCCATTGTTGCAGTGAAGCCAAGACCTATAATACTTAATATATTAATGCCTAGTATTCGCATTTTCAACAATACAATGCGCATAGATATGCAAATACCGCCTTTTTTAATATTTATCTTATTTATTTTTTTTACTTTAATTATTTATTTATAGTTATTTCGACCAAGGAATCGCTATAAACGTCTTTGGTTCCATTTAAATGAGCTGTTATGTTGAAACTATAAAAGGATGAAAAAGACCATACATTCCAATAGGCTGACAAATCAAACTTACTTTGGGTATAATGAGTAAAAATTTAAAAATATTATAAGCATATAAACTCATAAATACTGCATTTTTTATGAAATGCAATATTTATGAGTTTATATACTCAATTCAGAATATCGATACGCCGACATAATTCAGAATATCGTTTACATGATTAATTCAGAATATCGATACGCCAATAAAAGAGATATGGCTCTTTTATTGACTATCAACGTATATCATCAATATTACACGCATGAAAGGAGGACACAATCATCTTTCTGAGTACTAAATGCGATTGCCTCCACTTACGACTGCCTATATCTTCAATTTCTCAGCTATTACACCCTTTGTCGGTAGGAGAGAACTACATTCGTGTTTCGCATATTGATACTTTCAGTTGAACTCGTTGATAATAATAATAAACTAGACAGATACTTGTGTTCGCACATTAAATCGTACCATTTTACTCTATCGTACCTCAAAAGCGTTAAGTGAAAGCAGCTCTGCTACTACTCCACTTGATACATTTAAAACGATGTGTCAATCAAAACTCCGACACGCTATTGTACCATTTTTGCAATAATAAAAGAAAAAAAAAAAGCATAAGAGGCAAAAACTCTCAAAATGGCCCAAATTCTCTGGCAAAAATGGCTACATTTGTCGAACCGGATGGCGTCGTCCAGCGCGCCGAAACCCTGCCAATAACAGCAGCTATGCATGGCTGAATAATATCCAAAAGTGTTTGAAAAGAGGGGAACAGAAGAAAGAGGAGGGGCACGCAAGAAGTGGAACACTGGAGCGAGCTCATAGCCCTTCACTTTCTTTTTACTTTTGTTACCGGTGGAAGAAAAGTGAACTGAAGAGACAAGCGGGCGCGGAGAGGAATTCTCTTGTGCCGCAGGGACACATTGTGCACGTGCAGTCCGCTGGCCAAAGAGGGATCGTTCAGACATTAATTGAATTAAATTTAGGACTTCAATACAACCAACATTTCACTTAGCTTAGGAAATGATTGTTTGTATTAACATTCAATTGTTTCGCTGCACAAAGGTGACCTATTAGTCATTTATTACATGGATCCTTTATAGATTAATAAAATTAAAGCATCGCTATTTAGAAACAAAGTTGCCTCTAACTTATTGTTACTCTTGCGCAGGACAGACAACACTTGACCTGAACACCGAAACGCAGAAACATGTTATTTTATTTAGCTTATGTTACTATGTCTAATAAATTGAAATTATTCAGATAATCGTGGTTTTTGTGCATAAACCGTGCAGATGATAGTAGCGAGGGAAGTAAAAACAGCTATAAAACTACTACTAATAATAATAATAGCCATCCTGGGCAAACTGCCTATTTGGAATAAAATTAAAACTACGCCCAAAGGGGCATTTTTTTAACGTTTTGTGTGTGGTACCTTTATTTATTAAATATCATGTTCTTCGCACTTAAACAATAAAATTCTGTTCAGTAGCAATGTTGCAAAATAATTTAAAATGAGCCTATCTTTAGAATTTCCCATACACAGTCTCGCGCTGGAGATAAAAATGCCCTTCCCTCGAACAGTGTTGCCATTGCTCGCTTTGAAATCGTTGAGTTTGTTAATCGAAAATTCGTTAAAGTTTTACAAAATATAAAATCGATAGTAAAACAAATTCCAAATTTGGGCTTCCAGTTGCTCATATTCGAATGGAAACGTACGTTATTCAAAATTTGATGTCTCTAGGAACCGTTTTTATCACAATACGAGAAACATACATACACTTATTATTTAATTTTTTTTAATATAATACAGAGATGTAATATTTGGTGGCAACAGTTTGAAAAGTGAACCGACCTTTATCATGAACCAGCGCAAAATGCCAAAACGAAATTAGCCTTTCTGGGGTAACGCCCTTTGGGCTAATAATAATAACATAGCAGCGCAACTTTTGGATTCCTAAAAAACATTTTATACACTGCAATAAAGAGAATGCCACAAATTTGAGCTTACTATAATACATCCATGAAATTTTTAATGCGATAAATTTTCATTTCCAAATAACCATTACAATTTTTAATACAATAGAACCTCGTTTATCCGACGTAACTGGGTCGGAAATCACCTCGGATATTCAAAAACTCGATTCATAGAAATTGAATTTTAAATTATGACAAAATTTGCAGAAACTATTTATTTGGAATTTTAAAAATAAGTACACAAATATTACTAATATTAGCATTTTAAGAAGCTACTTTATTAGCAACTAAAATTTGCTTCCTTCAATTAAACAAATAATCCATATAAGATTTTATTTCACGGTACAAATCCTGCAAACAGCAAACTCCATCAAAATTTATGCAAATTGTAAAATTTTGCAAGATTTCTTATATTATGCAATTTTATGAATCTTTTTTTCGGAGGTGTTATGGGGATTTTAGGATAGTTATGTAACTCTATCATCCGCTACATAATCAAGCCAGTTTTTGTCCAACAAAAGATCCACAGGATGATCATCGAGACATAGTTGGATAAAAGCTTCGTTTAAAAAAGCTTCACCATGGCTAATATTCACAATTCCGTTTCAGTTGCCTTTTCATTCGCAGCATCACTTAGATCACTACAATTTTTATGTACTCGGCACGAATAATTTCTTCTTCGTTACTCAAAAGTTTAGAATCTCTTTCGATGCACTCTGTATCCCGTTGAAAATGATGTTAAATTTCGAAATATCTTTAGCGTATTCTTCAAGTCATTTTTAACGTTGCTTTCGTCTTCATTACATGTAAACCGTATCCTTGACAGTAATTCATAATATGGCAGCCGTTAAAGGATTTATCACTGATAAAAAAAGCCAGAGGCTTTACCACAGAGATGTTAGGTTTATGCGATTACGGCAAAACCTCGAGGGCTACTTACCTAGAAGAGGGATGCCTTCGTGGAGGACTTTCTAAGGGAAACTGGATCGTATATAAATTACACGTGGGGAAAACCACGAAAACGCCAGTGCAGCCATCTTGTTCGACGTATCAGAATTTCGAACCGAACTACCAGTGCTCAGTGGCTTTATCGTTTGGTCCTTAACCGCAGGAAGGAAAATTTTACAATTTTAAGCTCCATTCTGAATAATCATATTTATAATCTGTTGCAAAAATGTATTTCATTTCATTGCTTAATTAATGCATTTCATAGCTTAATTTATATTCTTGTATTCTTCTTGAATTGTATCTGCATTATTAGTCTCTATTCTTTAAAAAAATGCCTACATTATTAAATTAGACGTGCAACATGCATTTATTTTCACATATTGCTCCATATTTTCAAAAATTCTGAAGATGCAAAACTAATCTACTGTTCTGGCACAAATATTTTATACAAATAATTAGTAAAAAAAAGTGTTTAATCTTAAGTTTAAATTAAAAAAAAAAAAAAATCTCCTTTTTTTAATGAATTTAAGAAAGGTAATTCGAATGTACACAAATCATAAAAGAAACTTTTTAAATAAAAGTAAATGCAAGGGGGGATGGTCATATAAATAAAAGCTGCAAAATAAAATATATGGCGTGCTCGGGTTTCAGCGTAATGCGATTATCTTTATAACCACGTCCCGTATTTTTATGAGCTAAGCCCTTGAAAAGAAGTTGTTCTGAACTCTTTAATATGGAGTCATTGTGGTCGGTACCGCAGGCTGAAGGCCCATGTGTAATTATAACAACATTCATGACAAGTATTGGCAATTAGAAACATATTAATAGCTATGTCCCCGGCATCATTTATTGACAATTACGAACACGATTAACAGCGACGCTAACGACATATTTAATTATGTTTGCAATTGTCAATACTTGTTATAAATGTGGTTATAATTGATACTCTAAAAACATGGTCGACTATTATCATTCATCTCCTAAAACTTTGAAAAAATATAGAAGAATTGTATTTTAGTTCTACAGCTACAATTTAATTTCAGTTAGAGTTATTATGTGTAAAATTAGGAAAAGGTTGCCAATAAATGGCTGGTGAAGAAGAAATTCTGCATATAAATAGTGAAGTTGTGAGAAAAGTGTAAAACTCTATGCAGAAACATGAATTCTCAAGGAATAAAAGAGAATATAATGATAGGCATTAACTACTAACTACTAATCATTAATTTTTACGAAATCCTTCTCAAAAAGCGGCCCACTGGCGTCTAAATGGACACGACCTACGGACTGTTATAATCTTATCTTACGTTCTAATATTTCCGACGACGGAATGGAATGTTTTGAGTGTTGCTTTATTCGTTTTACCCAAGTCTAGTAAAAACACAAGATAACTTCGCTTCGAAAACTCTCTACAAAGTTTTTTCTCCAAGGCACTCCAAGTTCTTAATAATTAACAAATTAACTACCTACTTGTCTTTACGAAATATATCAAATCTCACAACGTTGAAAGAGCATTTTTTTTTTTTTTTTAATATGATTTGCTTTTGTTCATTGCTGTCATCTCCAGTTGCCTGTTTACTGCACCGTTGTCATTCTTAACCGGTCATCTATCCCTTTGGATCATCATATTGGATAACAGCAAGTCTTAATGTACACATTACCAGCTTACGTTCATAGGAACGACAATGCAGAGGAGTTCGATTTGTTTTTCTTTTTTTCTTTTTCTTTTTTTTTTGGCGTGTGTGTGTGTGTGCACTTACATATGATTGCCTTTGGCATACAGCAGATACCAACGTACAGTCGAAACCCGCTTCTGAACTATATTATCATCATTCCTCTGAGGAGAGTCAGAAGCTGTTTCTATGCAGTGTTGATCTGTACCGCATTTCCCCCAAAATTTTCTTTATTTCTTATAATAGTTGTCAGCTTCTCTAGGCAACATCACAAAATGATACCTTTTGTAAAACTAGTACTACGAGGGGTCGTTTTGGTTAGGGTCACAGAAAAGTCCTTTATAGTGTAACAAGTATTTATTAACAGGTTTGAGCCGTTGAGCTGGCTTCCGTGGCTTTAAGAAAAAAATACAGAGCAAGAATATCATACAACCTATCAGGTTAGACGCTTGGCTTTTACTAAAGTCCTTCTCTGGCTACTCACTAGAGGGCACTCTTGTTGTCACAGTTCGTCCAACAGTTTATGTTAAAGGATTGGTTACAGTACTCTTAAAAATACACCTTGAAAAGGCGGAAATGTTTTTATTAGGTTTGAAAGTTCTCATACTTACTCAATTAAACAAAATGTTACTTACTTAACTGCTCACACACTTAGAAAAAATTTTTTGACGTTTGGAAGAAAACGTTTTTAACAATCGGTTAAAATCAGCAACAAAGCATAATGCAATTTAAAATTACCCAACCATTATAATGATTTGTGAATAATTCGATGCATATAAATATTACATGCCGAAAAAGACATAAGCAGATTGGTTTGCTTTATTTGATTATGGCAAAGCACTCGAGGGCTATCTGCTTAAAGGAAGAGATGCCTTCATGGAGGACTTTCTACGAGGAACCGACTCGTATACACGTTACGCATGAAAAAAAAGGACAAACATATTCACGCAGCCAGCCTGTTCGCGGGATTCGAACCTCGGACCGAACTACTAGTGTTCAGCGATTTTAAAGCTGGGCCGCCTGGTGGAGAAACACTAGAACTATCAATAGTTATTTTTCCCATCTTATCAAAATGCTTTCGAACTACATACTAGGTTTCTTAAACAGTGAGGGTTCATGGTCAATAGAGGGGATTATTAGACAATTGCAATAAGAATTTCAGGGTTAAACACATCTAAGACCTGGTTAAAATCACATGATCGGACAAAACAGAGGAAAACTATCAAGCATTGCATAAGCGCAACAAAATGAAGAGAAAGATTTTCTTGTTAACTTTTAGTAAATATAATAATAATTATTATTCTAATATAAAAATCATTAAATGAGTAAATTTTAACGCAGTTATACTATACAGTATTTCAATTTTCCGTTTTACCTATTCTTAGAAAAATGCACCCCTTACATAAAAATGAAAAAATAAATAAATAAATAAATAAAGTTTTGCGCAAAAAATAACAATATGAGACGCGGTGAGAAAAGAAAGGACGAACGGACTTAAAAAATTTGAGACTGTTGCTATACATCAGTCACCCAAACTTCGTCAACTCATCGAACTCTTAGAATATGCGTTCCCAACCTTAAACCAACTATAAATTTAACTTGAAAAAAGTAAATGTTGCCCGCCGTCTAACAGACTCTAGAATGTGCTTTTAGGTACGAAAAGGTTGGGGACCCCTGCCTTAGAACTAATAAGGTTTCTTCGGGAAACGTCTCCTCCCATTAGGAAAATGTATCTTAAAATAATATTTAAACTAGATCAATATGTTTTTGGTAGTTTAGGTAAACACTATTAAAGAAATGTATTGTACTTTTTACTAACAAAAATTTTTGTCATAAAATTAATGTAACTTACTCATTAATAGCATTACCTCATATGCCCCAGGTGTCATCTACCCTTGCATTATATTTAGCGACAGAAGTGCGCTTTATTGATGGTATTTGCAGTTGCATTTCATATCCCTATTCGTTTGTTTCTATATTTTGTTTTTGTTTCCAAATAAGTTGAGAAAACTTTTCCGCTTAAATACATTGTTTCGAATGGCATTCAAATGTTTATAGCTGTATGAGAAACTTCTAGGTACCTGCAGGAATCTACGACAAATTGAAAAATTTAGGAGCTGCTCTTGCTTAAATTTAGATTTTAACGTCCAGTCTGTTGAAATAACAATAAGGGTTTCCTTTCCTTCGTTGACAAACCTTCTGATAGATCACAGTTACACGAACAGGTTTTTATCCAGTCACGCTTTGTGTTTCCTTTGGGAAATTTTTTTGGATAGTTTGAAAAGGTACCCCACTGTATAACCGTTAACACTGTCGTCTAAATTCAATCCATTTAAATAACTGTTTACTTTTGCAAATCACTGCACGTCATTCTCATTTACATGAAAAGACCACACGTTAAGTTTTAAAAACTAACCTGTAACTAAATGCACCTTTATACTTTTTAGTTAATAAACGTTAACACTTTATAATTTTCTTTTCAAATTTTTTATTTTGGTGCGGAATGCTGGGGTTTCACTCACGGAACACTGCGGAATACAGTTTGAAAACCACTGCTATAGCTAGATGGATGATTCTCAAAAGTTCAAAGATGGCCAATGATGCAAAAGGACTGTTTACGTAAACCTTCTTTTAACAGACTATAAGGTTAAGAGTTAATATCCCCTTCGCAATGCAGGTAGTTTTCTAAAAGCCAGTTTCTTTGTTATTCAGTTCAGCAAGAGAGGTGACGACAAAGCCAAGCATGACAACGTAGTAGTTTGGTAAGCAATGTACTTCTCCATGTCAGAGCTCTGAAGGGAAGACAGCAAGGTACATACCTCTCCAGATTGTTCGTCCAACAAACACAAGGGCTATCGGATGAACCTGCCAGTTTCCCCTTTTGTTGACGCTCATGTGAGAGTTTGGCGGTTAAGGTTAACACAAGCCGAAAACTACTTCAGTTTTCAGCAGGCAAGAAAACACGTAAAATCAGGTACAACAAAAGTTTTTTTTCAGAATTATAAGCCCTTCTATGCTGGTAAAATGACCGAAATTATTTGGCTGATGTTCTCGTTACAATTTTATCTAACAGATAAATTACTTTCGCAATCGGCCAAAACAACTGAACCGAACCAATTTTTATCTTTAATACCAACTAGACTCGCGTTTTCTTAAACACTTCCAAGATGTCATTTCTTTCTTTCAACGATAAAACTCCGCATATTACAAACAGACGTTTTAACTAAACAACGATATCAACGATGTATAAAATCATATATTTATTTTTAAAATTATGAAAGTAGATTCTTGTATATAGGGTTTAGTTAATTGTTTGAAAAGCTAATTTATCTGTTCGTAGAAATATTTTTCAACAATAATGATATTTTATGCTATGAGTGTCATAAATAAAATAAATAGGTTTTTAATGCATTATAATAAATCAACTACAATATTTTTTACATCATTTATTGCGTATTTATTGAAAATAAAACAAACCATGGAGCATAATCATATACGATCTAAAATAAAATTAAACAGTTATGATCAAATTTTGTGACAACATAAATATTAGAGGGGGGAAACCCTCCCTCTCTCTCTCTATCTTTTTTTAACGTTCAAATAATAATTCCTTGAGGTGAGTTTTTTTTTTTTTTTTTTTTTTTGATATTTTTCTATTTATACACTTTTTATGCTTAAAAACGAAATGCAGATAAAACGCCGAAGCTTTTCAAATAGATATTCATTTTGATGTGAGTTTTAATTTTATTTAGTTGTAAGAATTTGTGTTCTGAGTTGGCATCGTTAAATACTATACAAAATACATAATGATTTCAATGAATCCAGCTAATGTAATTTCAGGGCTCCAGCTAACAATTAATAATAACTGAAATGAGTTTGCATTTAGCGCTTTTAAATCAGTTAGTTAATTAATAACAGAATAAATCTGGGAGATAAAATTATTTTAATTTGAGCAGTGGAAACACATTTTTTTTTAATCACCGAGTTTTTGATTAAATTCGAAAGACAAATATACTGTCTTCTGCCGAGTGGGAACACACTTGATTCATAACTCTAAATTCTCTCATTAAATTTGAAAAATAAATAGTGTAACAACATGTGTGTGTATCATTCGAGAACTTGCTGTTCTCTAGGAAACGAGCTCCAGTATTCACCGTAATTCCGATGAAAGTGATAGAAAGACTTTAAGGACACCTCCTTTGGCGGTGATAAGTTTTAACTAAACACCCCCCCCCCCAGCTTCAAAGATACGCTTTGCTACGTCACTCTGCCGCATGTTACTTCTTTCTTTTCCTGCAGTATCTTTGTACTGCGAGATCTGTAGCCCACGATTAACGCAATGATTTTCCAGCTAGAAATATAACCGAAGTTAGTATGCATTGCTTTTTCTCGTCTGCTGCTGCTTGAATGAACCACGTCTCTCGCTTCGCTTTCTTTCTTCATTGTCTAAAATGTAAACTACGTATGTGAAAACTGTGGAGCGCATTTAGCAGCCCTAGCACTTTAGCAGTTTTAAACAAGCATGTATTTCTGAACAACTGTTCCTGTGAAAAATAAAAATGATGTTTTAACCATCAACCCCGCCGTGATTTTCGCACTAGTCGTCATCTACGCAACAATCTTCCTGGCCACGACTCAAGCGTGAATTGATTTTCAGCTCCCGCAAGAACTACAGCATCACAGAGAAAAACCACAACATCATACGTACATAATACACTCACACACACATAACAGAACAACAGTTGCGAAATACTTATCTAAATTTCTTCATCTTGCGTAATTCTAATTTATGGCTTTTCACATGATTAAGTACATAGTAAAAAATTAATTAAAAAATTATTTCCTTTCTTTATGAAAGAAATAAAATAATAAAAAAAAACTTTAAAAATTTAGGTTCTCTCTTTCCCACCTCATCTTTCTTGTCCGAAACTGAGATTCTGCAATTTGGATTTATTCGAGATCCCTTAAACTGGACGGATTTGAAAATTGAGACCACAAAAACCAATGACAAATTACGAAGCAGATTTGAAGAAACCTGTAATTTGAGAGAATCAAGTAAAAAAAATTCAACACAGAAATCTCAATAGAAATAATACCAGGAACAAGGCTAAAAATCTGTCACCGGGCGTAATCTTAATGGTACTTAAACCAACCGGTAAAGCAAGACAGAAAAAAGAGGGGGGAGTAAAAAAAAGAAAAACAAAAACAAATGAATTACGAAAAGAAAAAGCAACAAAAAGTTAAAGTGAAAATAGTTACCTATGAGCGCTGAGATCTTTTTCTAACTTTTGACAGTATCAGCTCCAAAGATAAGAACAAAGGGAAGAAAAAGAAAAGGAGAGAAAAGCGGCTTTACTTGAAAAAAATCTGGCAACAAGGCAGATGTTAGGGAATTCCCACGATTTTTGTTTTCCCCTTAATGTATTCTTTTTTATTACTTTCACGCAAAGTCGGGATTAAAAAAAATTCCGACAAACATTCACCTTCTCTGTATAAAAGTAGTTAGTTATCTAAGGATGCAAATAAAGCCCCCCCCCGGAAACTTTTTTCAGCTCACAAAAGCAGCTGGCGTTAGGTGTTGAAAACCAACTCGTGATTATTCTCTCGCTTTGCAGTAATTCATTACGATGATCTAATCTGCAGGAGCACGTTTTGTTTCGACACGGACGTAACCAACAACGTATTTTTTCATTTCAGTAGATTACTGTGTTAGCTCCCTCTGGTGGCAGATAATTATTTCTGCTTATATATATCAAAAGCTAAACATTGAACGTAATGAAACAGAGATGGGAAAAATGGTATCGCTGAAACTGTAAGGTGCTACATTTTAATAACAACATATTCGTGCGAGTTGGGAATAAATATTTAAATTCCACATATACCGTAAATGTGGACACAAACTAATTGCGACAAAGAGCTAGTTCTTTGTGACATATGCTTATGCATGGTCCGGATTGATGAATTTACCAAACACAATGGATAGATGCATTCCCTGAGACAGCAAATTTTAATTATTTTATTCCTTCCCTTAAATCATAACAGTTTCGTAATGGAAACAAAAAGATATTAGACATCAATAATATAAAAAAATCGTAATAAGAATGCCACTACAAATCAGGGGGGCGTAGCTGCAGGGGGCATGACCCCGGGCGCAGCATTCAAGGAACGACAAACTGATGTTATGAATTTCTAGAATGAAATGTTTTCCATTCTTGGCAAAAAAGAGGGGTTGTCCCCGGGCGCAAAAAAGATCTTCAGTTGTCCCCGGGCGCTGTAAGCCTTAGACACAGCTGCTACAGATTCTTCTAATTCGGTCTAGCTCAATGTTTTTAAAGACATAAATGCTTGCTTTCCTTTTGAATACCTACCAGACGAAGCTAAATGTTTTAGCACACTTCTAATGGGCGTTGCATGGACTGTGGGAGAACACTAATATGTATCGAATCATTCCAGGTAGCTCCTGTTAACTACTCAATTTTTATTATCCCAGTTGATAAGTAGAATTTTCACCCCTTAATAGTCCATTCATAAAATTCCCTTACTTGTTACCACCAGCGTAATTTTTCTACGTTTCTGCGTTGTTCTAATAGCCAAAATTGTTACCCTATCTTTGAAAGGCCTTACCCTCTTGATATATTCCATGCCATATGAAACCGAAACCTGTTACGCCTTCGGCTTATCAGCATTATATCGTTACGAATTTTGTATATATGTGCATAATCGTAGGGAAAATGTATGTGAAATTGTAGTATTTTTTGTATAAAGTAACATGAAAAATCTGAAGAGATGAAGCTCTGCCGGAAAAATAAGATATAATTGTAACCATACATGCCTTCCAGTAATTTCGAGAAATGCAGAGTACTGGGAATGAAGTATTTAGTGTATTTGGAGTTTCGCCTTCTAGATGTGCTTTGCATTGTGCAGTGTTTGAAGTGTAACTACTGATTGTACTCTGTGATACTGAGATGGACTGTACGAGTATTTTTGTGGGAAGTTCCAGAACTGTAAAAAAATGTTTCTTTTGGTTAAATAAATTTTACGAAGCTATCGGCTAGGTATGCATTCGATCTATTACGAACTCTGCGCACGCAACAATATATTGTTTATATGGACATTACTTCCCTTCAGCAAATAGCTCTCGTGTGCTTTGCAGTAACCATTAACGAAAATAATCTTTGTTACTAAAGTTATAAAGTATTTTCTCCTTCCTTTCAGTATGAAGCCTTCATGGTGTAATGGTAGCACACTCGGCGCGTATTTGAGAGGTCCAGAGTCGAGTCCCAGGGAGGGCATTGCTCATTTTTTCATGCATTCCTGCTTCAAAATAACCTAATGACTGTACAGTGGCGCCCAAACTAGGAAGGTGGTAGACATGTCACCACCAGGATTTGGCGAGCCCTAATCCTCAGATGCCTTTTAAAAAGGGGAGTATATATTTTTCTCCCTCCTTCCAGCATGCCTTCGTGGTGTAACGGTAGCACACTCGGCGCGTATTCGAGAGGTCCAGGTTCGAGTCCTCCCGAGAGCATTGCTTATTTTTCATGTATTCCTGCTTAATAAAAACTAACGACTCTGCAAAGCTTGTATAGAATCATCATACTGCTTGACAGCTGGCACAGCGAGCGAATATCCGACATTGGCATCAAAACTAACTTCATCTTTTAAACTAATTTTTTTTTAGTAATGACTTTCAATTAAAGCTTTCGGGATGCTAGCTTTGAGACAGACGGTTCTTCTTTACAAGATGGTATCGAAAACTGCACTAATTACGCTATGAAAAGGAAATACAATTTTGTAAATGTTAAACAAACTATATATTTCAAAATACTGTATTATTATTTACAACAACTTCTCATAATATGCTTCTTCAAAAATTGTTAATAAATGGAATATGCTTATAGGAATTTACAGAAACCTATACTTTACGGAAGAACGTTTACATGCATATATATACATACATTTAGAGGTAGTTAGCTACTATAATGTAATCATGAAATTAATCATGAATGTGGCTGTTAATCATGAAAATTAATTTTCAGTGAATTAATATTATAAATAAAGATTTAAACCTTGAAGTAACCCGTATACTTTAGATTACAACCTGGTGTATATATTACCGTGAAAGACCGAAATTGGAGAATGTCGACTTTCACCGGAGAATGTCAACACTCGCCAAATACGTCAGTGAAAGATCGAATATTGCATTACATTCTTGTACATTCGGACCCTCACCGGTGCATGTCGACAATCACAGATATGCTCTGGTGTAGGTCGGAAAGAGAGGAGTATATGTACACGCTGCCATTCCAAAAGGAAGTGTTCCACAAATAAATGCAGTTGAAAAAAGCAAGGGCCTCTTGTGCAATTCAAAGTGTCATAATAGTTTAAGTTGTCGCAATAAACACGATTTGAATCACATAATTTAGTGATTTTTTAACTTCTATTATTTTCCTTTCTCATTTTGAATGTACTGTGTGTTTTAAGTTATATTCTTAAGTTCTTATTTTAAGTCTCAAGTGCGTTTTTTCGCGATTGAATTACGGAGAAGAAAATATAATAATCTTATATGTTCAACATTCACCATTAGTACATGGTGAATGTCGACATTTACCGGTATAAGTCAGAAATAAGAGTATTTGGAAAATATTTCGGACATACATCAAGCGACTATGTGAATGTTGACATTCACCGGTGAAAGTCGACATTCTCCAGATTTCGGTTTTTCGCCGTTACATATGTTTACCTGGCTTCCGAATACTTCTGAATGATCGAAGATTATTAAACTAGCCAACTGCATTTAGACAAATACTACATTTTCCATTCTCTGAATCCAACCAGGAACACAAAAGCAAAACTATAAATACCATTATCAACCGTTGCCACGTGTGTAGGCAAAATTATAGAGACAGTAATATCCAAAAAGCAAGCAAAATTATACAACAGTAACTCTTCACGGAAGATTCTTGAATGCCAACAAAAATAATATCCGACAATATTATCCACATATGGCTATTACGTATAAAAATCCTCTTCAGTGGCTTTCTTATCTTGCCCCTCATTTATACGGAATACGTGTTTGACAACAGTATCAATAGTCTTGATGGACACCAGAAATTACCCAAGAGATAAGTTTAGGAACATACTCTAAACAAACCATAAACTACAATCTAACCAGTACTAAAGGTACTGCAAGAAAAAACATACAAAATATATCAACTGAAGTGATCGGAAGTAATCACACAGATATGTCGTTTTGTTGATTTCTGAGGAGAACAGAAAGATCATAAGCATTAAACTCGAATCTCTTCCAAGAGCACCCAATCGTATGTTGTACGAAAAAGGTCTCGCCCTACAGCCATAAAAAAGTGGGTGACAATTTAGTGTCCTTCTTTGTCGTTGGATATATGTTCCAATTCTGTTTTATGGCGTGGTTACTCTAGGGATATAAAAGAATATCTTACATTCAGGCAGAAAAGAGCTACGAGCAAAAAATACAAGAGGTAAGTTACCAAAGATCGTTACATAAATGACAAGTTTCTTTGAGACTGATGTTTAAAGTTTGATAAGAGCCAGCTAAAAGAAAGTCGCAATTTATAAATTATTTAAAATTTTTGCTGTTTGCTTTAAAGTAGAGTTTCTTAAACTGGGGGTCGCCAAAATTTTCAACAGTTTTGATATTTCTTTAACTTATTATGATAATTTTACAATTACCAAATATTTTTTACTCAGTGTGTCTGAAAATACATAAAGATAAGACAATACAGACAAAGAAAAAGCGAAAGCGTTTCGACGCATTATTTTTATAATATAAACGTTCATTTTACTTGCTTTGCACGTGACGTTGTCATATCGTCTGCTACTTATTTCCAATTTTCACATTGTTCTATGTCTTAAAATTAGAAATTAAAGTTAATGACCTAAAACTGCAATAGTATATTACAGTACAAGTAAAAAAATTGACAGTTTCACTCACGCGTGTGTCGAATTTATGCAATGCTTATAGGGTCCTACGAAATTTTCGTAAATATTATGAGGGTCCTGGGGTCGCGGAAAAAATCTCAGTGATAGAAAGGGGTCGCCACTGAAAAAAGTTTAAGAAGACCTGCTTTAAACTAATTTAGTGAAATTTATTTTTAAAAATTAATTTTAGTGAAATTGTTGCATTTTTCTGTATACAGTAACACGAAAATCTATAGAAGCGAAGCTTTCAACATTCAGTAAACGGTTAACTCGCAAAATTGGCGAGATATCGCTAAGTTGGTGAAATTTTTTGGCGACTAATTTTTACCGCCAAATTTGGAGGAAATTCGCCCAAAGTCGTCAAACTTGGCGATCATTTGGATCTGGTCCCTGCATAACCGTAATGAGTACTGTAACTGAACAACTGTAATTGATCCCATATATAGCTGTAACCGTATCCATCTATCATATGCCATTCAGTAATTTTGAGAAGTACTAGAGAAGTCTCCGTGGTGGGTAGTTGTTTAGTTCAGCGTGAGTTCGGAATATTGAGATATCTCCATGTTAGCTTCGCTCTTTAGATGCGCTTTGCATTGCTTTGTGTTTAAAGTTCTTAGTAGTTTGAAATGTAACTACTGACTGTACTCTGTGATACTATTGAAAAGCTGTACGAATATTTTTGTGGAAACTTTCAAAACTATGAAGCGTTTCTTTTGGTAAAATAAATTTTATCAAGCTATCATCGGTTATGTTATAAGGTATTTCTCTAGCCTTCTTAACATGTCTTCGTAGTGTAGTGGTCAGCACGCTCGGCGCGTATTCGAGAGGTCCGTGTTTCGAGTCCCGGCGAGGGCATTGATCATTTTACACGTCTCCTGCTTTCAAAAAAATTCTAATGACTCTACAATGGCGCCCGAACTAAAAAGGTGGTATATGATTATTCTCCACCACCAGGATTTGGCGATGAGTCCCCTAATCCTCAGACAACCTTTAAAAGGGACAGCATATAAGGTATTTCTTCCGCCTTCGTAGTGTGGTGGTCAGCACGCTCGACGCGTATTCGAGAGGTCCATAAGTTCGAATCACGGCGAGGGCATTGCTCATTTTTCATGTCTCCTGCTTCTAAACTACCTAATGTCTCTACAGTGTTTGTTACAGATTCGTTACAGGTTCGTTACAGATTCATTCAATCTGTAACGAACCTGTAAGTACGCAACAATATATTTAATATACAATTTTTATTCATAACTGCAGCCTTATTTTAATTTTTAAAAATGATTTTCTAACATGATACATTCTATACTTGATTAAAAAATGAAACGAAATTAAAACCAGAGGATTCTTCTTTTTCTTCTTCCGTATTTTGTTTTCGTTCATTTATTTTCTCATGAAATGAAATGTGTCATAATCGATTGGAACTCCTCTTTAAATTGTTTGAGAGAGTTACCTGAATTTTAATCTTCTTTCGAATGTTATTTTTAGTAAAACGAAAACTATTTTGTCTAAAAATTGCACTTCATCCCTCCTATCTCTTTAGAAAAAATTTCTTTTAAAAAATAAGGCCCGTTAGGGTGTTGTTGGAGAAAAGGCCAACTTAACATATATTTGAGATTCACTTCTCAGGTAAAATTTAAAAAATTCCATTGTGCTTTTTGGAGTTGCTTTATTATACTTTATTTCGATTAGCAAATTATTTTTCTCTAGTATAATGTTAAAAAAATGAATTTAATTATCTATCTTATCATAGACTAGTGCATTACTTCCTATTTAAATACTCATGAATGAGTTCCTGAATTTCACCCACTGTACCAAATGAAAACTTTTATTGATATTTAGTAATATTACTTATTTAAAAAATAATTTATGTTAGAAGAAACAAAAATGTATTAGTCTTTTATTATTTCTTCTTGAGGGGGAGCAAGAGAGTTACCTATTGATTACTGCTTTCATTTAAGTGAATTCTCTTTCACTTTCTTTTGATTAAAATTTTGAAAGCCTTCTTCCATAGGAAACAATTTATTGTGTTAGATTCAAAGCCTTTTTTTGATGTTTGTGATAGAGAAAAATAAGGATTGCATCTTACAATCGACGGCATCTTAGAGTCAAAAGAATGGCACAAATTGGTGATGCAATTAGTGATTCTACTAATTCCATTCATGCGTTCTAAAAGCGTTGTTTACATTATAAAAACATTCACAGAAAAAAATAGTCAGTATTAATAATTGGTAAAATTAAACTTTTGCAATTTATTTCAGTTCCTTCTGAACCCTCCAGACGACGTGAGTTAAAATCTCTGAACACCGGTAATTCAACTTTGTTTGACTGCATGTGAGTTTTCGTGGTTTTTTTCATATCTAGCGGAAATGTGAGCCACAGTCTCTTCAGATATCTTTCTCTTAAGCTCTTAGTCCTTCCGTATTTTCTCATAATCCGAAATTAAATCCGTTTAAAACGTGATGGTTGTTTCGGACTTATGACCTTCAGTAAACGTTTATAAAGGTGGCATGAAGGTTTCCAGCATCTCTCAACGATTCAATAAATGTTAGTATTTAAATAAGCAGGGATTGTAAACAGATGTTGAAATTTTATAGTCTGAAATTCCCCATACATTTGGCCTTTTTACTCTAGTTCTGCTGCCATGTTATGTACTCCTGAAAGTTATACGAATTTTAGACCAAAACGAAAGTATAGATAAGATAAAGCATTTTCATAGAACGACCCTAATATAAAATGGGTTCTTACAGACTATTATTAAGAATTTTGCGTATGTAACTATGAATGGCCTCAAGAAATTCAAAGCTTTGCCGGAAAAGTAAGATTACAGGGACAAGTTGACATACAGTTAACACTGAGTTAAATGCCTCTCGCTAAATTGCAGAGACATCGTCAAGCTAGCGATGGTTTAGGTGACTAATTTTCCCGCTAACTTGGCCACCATTTGGCGACATTTGGGTCCGGTTTTTGTCTAACTGTAATTGATCCCCATATGTAATTGCAGTCGTATCCGACCATCATATGTAAATTTAATCATATATGCCTTCCATAATTTCGAAAAATGGAAGAAGGTGCGGTGGCAGCCTGGGGAAAACTATATAATACCCAAAGAGAGAATTAGCTCTCAGTTTTTAATTCCGCGCTGATTTCAGAGTATTAGGAGAACTCCGTTCGAACTTCGCTCTTCAGTTGTGCTTTGTGTTTAACATTCCTAGTAGCTTGAAGTGGTAACAAATGATTGTGCTCTGTCACACGGAGAAGAGCTGTACGAGTTCTTTTGTGAAAAGTTCCAGAACTGTAAAGTGTTTTTTTTGGGGGGGGGAATAAATTTTATCAAGTTATCATCGGTTATGTATTCATTCAATCCATTACGAACCCGTACGTACGTACAGTATTTACTAGAGACATCTTATTTCAATTCTCTGATTTTCTTTGAAATCAATCGTAATCTTCATGGGTCATTATAAATGCAAATTAGAATAACAAATAAATCATTTAGGTTTTCAAAAGTTTATATATTTTTCCGTTAAAAAAATGTTTTGTTTGTATTAGTTAGCCCATTTGATGATTCTTAAAAGTGATTTATTGTCAGTTTATCAAAAAATGTTTCTTGTAGTGTCCGCGTAATCATTTTTGGTTAACATGATCTTAGGTATTGCGTTGAATACACGGCATGTAAAAAACTTCACATAGCGACTGGAAAGTAGAAAACAACTTCTAAAAAAATTGCAATACAATTACAATCGATTCCATAAGAGAATCAGAAATCTTAAATAAAATACCTATCTCTAGTAAATATTCTGCATGAGCCCATTTTATATTATTTTCATTCTGTGAAAATGCTTTGGGCAATATGAACACTTTGGATTCAGTCTAACATCTCAAAGAGTTTACTATTTAAGCTGAAAATCCAACTTGTTCATGAACCCATGGAAATTAAAGGTACAGAACAAAGAAATTTGATTTTAAAATAATCCCAAATTTGCTATGAATTTTGCTATGCTATCCTATGAATACAAATTTGCTATGCTATGCTCTTATTTTATCACAAATTTTCGTCACGTGGACACATCCGCATTCATTTACTATAAAACTAATTACTTTATAACTTAAGAAAGAAAAGATTTAACTATTCAATACATAGCTGTACATTAATTTGACTGGATCGCTTGTGCTTGAATCCTGCGACAAATATGTCCCTCAAATAGCAATGCTTTGTAAAGTCATGAAATCTGGGAACTGTAAACAATAAATATTATGAAAACATTTTCTTTGATGTTTTTAATAGTACCAAATGGTGTCATTTGGGAATTTGAGCAATCCAACCAGAGCAGTGATAAACACATGGATAATTCACATATGTACAGGAGCAGATCATTAACACCACTGACCTTGACTAAGCTCGGGTAAATCGAATCGGCACGATAATCCTTCTCACACACATCTCACGAAAGCTATAAATTTTTACAACAAAAGAACATTAGGTGCACACGTATCCCCAAATCGCTGATCTCCAGAAGTTATGGCTCCGACTACAATGGCTATGCCCTTTCTGCATAGTCACTGCAGAGGGATAAATACGGAAAGAGGTAACCCAATGGCGTAGCATGTTTCCTCTAAACGGTTGGACAACAATAGGATGCTCGGGGACAAGATAAAAGATGGAGTTCAGGGGTAACATTTTATTACTTTGTATCACATTGTATTTTATTTTAGAGTTGTACTTCACACTCTTCATTTTCATTTTTTTATGTGAGGATAGAGAGGATGGTAGTTGGGAAGCTTTTGTACTGCTATCCTAAATGGGGAAGAGGGGGGTATATTTATGGGAAATATAAGGCAAGACAGTTCCCGATGATGAGTAGACGGGGTGGTTTAGAGATTACTCCAAATGTGGATACAGTAATCATTCATCATCCCATTTCAAAAAGAATGGTAGTTGGGGTTTTGGAAGCATATGGCTCAATGGAACTGAAAATAAAAACTTCGATGTAGGACAATTTAAAGCGTTATTATTCCCTACTCTTTTTTTTTTTTTTTTTTTTTAAATTCTTTAAATGAATGTGCGATAACTGTTCTGATAGCAAACGGTTTAGCTTTCGGCATTGTACTAGCTTGAATTTGCGTCTGGGTGTTTTTATGCAATTTAAAAATAAAATCAGTTCGGAGGAACTTAATACTTTTAGAATTTACTTATCACAGCGGCCATTGTTCGCATCTTAGCTATCTCAGTTTTCGATATTTTCCCCTCCCCTCGTCCGTTTCGAAAGGGAAGAGGTATTAGCCATATAAGAAATAGGCTTTTGTATGCCAACGATGTGCACTGCAGATTTTCGAGGCAATACATGAAATGGAGTTGGGAATTATTGCAAAGAAAAACAGCGTATTTTTATGAAATTCCAATTTTTTCCCCCCTCAATGTTATTCGTAAAGCATTGTGCGAGTATAATTTTAGGCGAAAAAGAGCAATATATATATATATATATATATATATAAATGAAATATATAATGATATATATATGGTTAAAGGCTTCAAGCACTTTTCCCTTGATAAATTCTGGTTGAAGCTTTGAACAGGGAAGATTGACTTTTTTTTTCTCTGTGCGCGTTTTTCATCTTTATGTATAAGAGGAGATCAAATGAAAAGGTACGAAACGACACGGTGGGTACAAATGTAGACGTTTATCAAAATATAGACCATAGGCCTGAGCACAACGATCCCACTGATGAACAAGCCGCAGGATTCCTTGTTCCCAGAATTCCTGTGGCCGTGACGAGACCCAGTCCTTCACAGCGTCCTTGAGTACGTTGTCCGAGTTGAAGCGCTTCCCTTTCAGGTGTTTCTTCAGTGGACCAAATACATGGAAATCGCAGGGCGACATGTCCGGACTGTAGGGCGGATGGTCCAACGTCTCCTACTTGAACTTGGCCAGTTCCATGTGTGTGACTCTGGAGACGTGTGGACACGCGTTATCATGGAGCAGAACCACACCCTCCGTGAGCATATTGATGGACCTGCGTAGGCGTCGAAGTGTCTCACAGTACACATCAGAGTTAATGGTTTTTCTGTGCTCGTGGAATTCCACAAGTAGTGGACCTTGAACGTCAAAAAAGACGGTGAGCAACACCTTGCCTGCTGACGGCACGGCTTTGAACTTTTTAGGGAAGGTGACGACGCATGCTTCCACTGCATGCTATTCCACTTTGTTTCTGGCTCGTAGTGATGGCATCAGGTCTCATTACCTGTAACGATCCGCTCCATGAAAGCGGAGTCTTCCTGATACCGAAACAGATGTTGCAATGCTAAGCCCCATACGCAGTTCCTTTTGCTGGTCGGTGAGCTGCTTCGGAACCCAAGCGGCACACAGCTTCCGATATCGCAACCTGTCGTGAACAATTGTCCACACGGTTCCATAGCTGACATCCACCTTCACCGCCAACATTCGCAATGTGACACACCGATCACTTCTCACAAGGTCGTCCACCTTGTCGATGAGATGGCTTGGGGTGACAGTGTTTGCTTGGCCTGGTCTCGGGTCATCACCCACACTCTCACGGCCTGCACGAAAACGGGCACTCCATTTTCTGACAGAATTGTCAGAGACACATTTCTCCCCGTAAACTGTCACCATCCGGCAATGAATAGCTGCCGGTTTCTCACCTTCTGCTGTCAGAAATCGAATAAGACCTCGCTGCTCCTCAGTCGTCGAATTTTGCAACGCCAACGCCATTCTGTCCTCATACGGACTGCCGCATCATTTGGACGCCGCTATTGATAAGAGCCTCTGCTCTCTCCTGCGCATGCGGGCGCCCGCGCCTGCTCCAATCCCAGTCAGAGACTCAAATCGCATCCCGAGATGTCTCCCTACATCGCTAATTTATGGAGGAATATGCAAATATTTAACTGTTACGTTTTTACGTCGTTTCGTACATTTTCATTTGATCACCTCCTGTAGATTAGATAGGAATTACCGCAATTTTTAAATTTGATATATCACTATTTTACATGGTGTTTCTGGAATTTTGATGGATACACAAATGTTTTTACGACCTTTCCTAGGTTTCATACCTCCTTTCTTACTAAAATCAATTTTTAAAAATCAGCAGCTATTAGCGCTATTTTTGACTTACTAGGTCACTCGATTTTTAATACCTTTTTCTCTTTTTTACTATACATATATTTAGAGAGAGAGACAGAAACATAGTAATAGCCCAAAAATTTATTAACTACTCCTGCGCTATAGCTGCAGAATGGAAATAAATTAAATTTAAAGCATCTAAATTTAAAATTAAACTGGAATCAAAAAGACAATTCCCCAACAATATTAATTATTGCAACCGTGGATAAGAGGTTTAACACTGTAACAAAACAAATCAAAATTAAATAAAAAGAAAATCTGAAAGGTTTCAGATTTTCAGTCCAAAAGGGGCGCTTTTTTAACATTTGTGTGTTACCTTTATTTATTAAATAGCATGTTCTTCGCACTTAAACCATAAAATTCAGTTCAAGAGCAATATCGCAAAAAAATTTTTAATTAAGCATATCTTTAGTTTCTCTCTGTGCTATGAAGTAGAATAGGTGAATTTCCCTTTATGGCTTACCGTCACTGCCCTTTATGGCCCTTTATTATCCTTTATGGCAAATCCTTCCCTAAACTATAATTTAAATGAGCGGCAAAACAATTAATTTATCTTGGAAAGAATGAACTGCAAGAAAACTCGTAATAATTGGCGTAGGTTTTATATCAGCAAAAGCGCATTCAAAGACACAACACTACAGGGTACTTTAGTTGCAACTAAATAAAATATAAGTACAATGAATAAAAAAGATATTGCTACGAATTATAAAAAACTTGCTACTAGGTAGCCACGACGTGCTCTATAAGGTTGAAGATTTTGGTTTGGTTTACTTAATTATGACAAGGCACTCCAGGGTTATCTGCCTGGGATGAATGCCTTCGTGGAGAACTTTCTAAGGAAAATGGCTCGTATATGCGTTCCACAGGGGAAAAACCACGAAAACGCCAAATGCAGCCAACCTCTACGCCGGGATTCGAACCCCAAACAGACTCCTACCAGTATTCAGCGACTTTACCGCTCGGCTGCTGGTGGGCTTATAATCTAGGAGGAAAAAATATCCATAAAAATGATGCCATCTTTAAAATCTATGCAGGAATTACGTAATTAACTTCCGAATAAGCACTGTTATTTTTTTTTTTTTAAATTTTAACCGTCACAGATAACAATTTATACTTTTATTTATAAAAGGCCGAATAATCGAGCAATTACAACAAAACAAACACATATGGAATTTTATACAATCAGCCTTTTTATTTTTGGAAACAAGCGTTTGCAGTGCATGTTAAGAAACTTTTCAGCTCTTACAAGCAGCGTGAATGCGCAGCTGTACGGAAAAACCAACAGGAAATATTCTACAGGTTTTTCTTAAGATTGCAAGAAACTATAATAATTCGTATTCTGAGCCAAACCACTCGACGAGTTGCAATTGAGTGGGCCGTCGCCATTTCCTTCTGCGTAATTATAGGATGTCCTAAGGGAACAGCAGCGGAAAAACGTGTCCTATATTTTACATGTATGCAATAATACCAAAGATTTTCACACCAAGATGCGTTTCGGATATGCCCTACCCCTTTCGCAGGTGGTTGGTTTGAAATCAATGCACATCTTTTCCTTTATATTTCCTTCAAACAGGATGCAAGCTTTTACTCTTTTTATTAATACTACATATTAGTTACGTCAGCAATAATGTTAAGGCCGATTAACTATTTTTCGACATCAAAAATTTTAAACGTAAGTGTACAGCATTTAAACACATAGAAAACATTTTTCAACCATACTCTTTATGCAGTTTTGAATAAGAATAATATTAACTTTTATTTAATGAATTCGAAATGACTAATATAAATAGTACATAGAAATGGATTGGTTCTACTTAAGAGGACGACTCTGTGTCTTTTGAATGTTTTTTTTTTTATTTAAGAACTTTTATTTATTTTTTATGAATGCTATTAAATGACTTTGTAAGACTAAACGATATTAAGATGAAAAAAATTTTTTGCCGTTATTTTTTTTAATTTATATTTTTGAAGAAAAAATTAACAGTTAGACTTTCTCATTCTACAATTTCAATGTTTTTTCACTAATTTTTCTATTACAGTTATTAGAATGTTCTTAATAATTTCAAGGATCGATTTCGCAGTTAATGAATTAGTTTCTGAGAAAAAACAAAAGCACATTTTTACGCAAAAACTTTGCCAAAAATTTGATTTCAATTACATTTTCCATTCCAATAGCATTTCTTTTCAATATTTTACAAAAACCCTGCCTTTTTCTATTAAGTATATAATTTTAAGCAAGCAATAAAAATATTAGATAATTTAGTCCATATCTGTACAAGTTTCAGAACTTTAAGTAAAAGTATTGATAGCCAAAAAATGCTAATTGAGAAAGCGCGGTTTAAAGAACGTAAATTCTCTAAACGGTCATTAAATCATTTCAAATTTCTTAAATATTTTTGTTCCTGAATTTCAACACATATACGAGGGCATTTCGAAAAGTAAAGATACACCGTAAGCCAGAGGAAAAGAAAAGTTTTGGTGAGTAAGTTGGCAACACAGGTGTTAACCTTGAACCGTTAGCTTTCTCCTCGCGGTCGTTCGGCATTTCAACGTTGACTCTGGTTTGAGTAGGTCGTGTTTAAAATGGCTGCGCCGATTCAGAATCTCGCCAAATGCAAAGTGCGCTCCGTCATACTTTTTTTTCACGCAAAAGGTCAGAGTCCAGGGAATATTCACAAAGGAATTGTTTCTGTTTATGGTAACATTATGACTCGACAAAATGTAACGAAATGGTGTCGTCATTTCTCTGAAGGTAGGACCGATGTTCATGACGAACAAAGAACAGGTCGGCCATCTGTGATCTCTGATGCCCTTCTTCAGAGAACAGAGGAAGCAATTCGTGCGAATAGACGTCTCAAATTGAAAGAATTGCATCAGATCATACCGGAAGTGTCAAGGACAACTTTTTATGAAGTTGTGACTGTCAAGTTAAGGTAGGTTACAACAGGCGGCAACCTTCTATGACTGTGGGATACAAAAGCTTGTGCACCGACTTAACAAATGTTTGGATAACCGGGGTGATTATATCGAAAAATAATGAATAAACCAGTTAATAAGATGTTTTCTAAATAAATGTTTTTTTAAGGAATGCGAGCCATTGTATCTTTACTTTTCGAAATGCCCTCGTACATCTAAAATAAAACCTATTACTATTCAGTCATAAATTACAAACTTTTACTTGAAACCTTATCTCACCAAAAATATTTCCAGAAAAATCATAAAATGAGACTAGAATTTTTCTTTACCTGTTTTTGTTGCAAAACAAAAACAGGATAAACAAATTCATTATCAAAACAATTTTAATGATCAAACAATTGATCAATGAATCAAAGAATCAAACAATGAATCAAAGATTAAACAATGAATCAAAGATTAAACAATGAATCAAAGATCAAACAATAAGTTGACAATGATGATCAAAACAATTTTAATATATGAATTAAAACATATTAGAGACCGAGTGGTTAAGGCCGCTAAATGCCGGGGGTTCGATATAAGGCGAACGGGCTGGCTGCATTGTAGATTTTCGTGGTTTTTTTCCCATCTATTAACGGGACCAGGAACCGGTTTCTCTCAGAAAGTCTTTTTAGGCAGATAGCCCTCGTGTGCATATTTCAATAACCTAACCAAAACTTTTGAGAACCGTACGTGGGTGTTTTGAAAGATAAATGCCAATATTTATTAGTTTGAAAAATTTAAGTTTACGAATATTAAATTCAGGTGTGTAAAAGAAAATCATAGCGTGGGATCGGGGCTTAAAACAGAATGAAATGCTACTTTATTATTCGGGTCGCCCAGACGGGAATGTGGTTAATGACTGAATGCCCAAGGACCCGGGAAAGGCAAGGATGTAAATGGATAGTGACTCTGACTATCGTTCTGAAGGCCCGGGTTCGAATCTCGAAGAAGGCACCGATATAAACTGCCTGTCCCTTCATAGGAGGTAACGGTAACCGCCTATTAGATACCGCCCTAATAAAATAAACACCGCTTCTGGCCTTAGTAGTGGCCAAAGCCTAAAAGGGTTAGTGCCCGTCATTAATAATAGTAATAATAATAATCATAAACTGACCGCCGCTTTGTGCCTTAGTTCTGGCCAAAGCTTATAATGGCTAGTGGCCGCCGTTGGGGGGGGGGGAAGAAACTTTATTATTGGACACTTATTGTGTTACAATATTTATTTAATCTGCATGAACGACAATTCCATAGCCTCTGACAATAAAACCGTAAAAACGAAATTTATGGATTTTTTACTTTAATAAATAAAAAGCTTTATCATGACGTAATAAGTAATTATAAACATAATTGCTGCGGAAGAAATAATAATAGTAAAAATATCTACTCCTCTTCCTATTGGAGGTTTCATTTAAGACAATGCAGGCTTTATATCATACATAATCTTACTGCATGTATTCTCACAGTAGAATCACACGTATTCATGCAATTCTAACAGCTTCTGAAGCCATCACTGACAACTTGTTGTAACTGAATGTTCCTCATTAACTCGACGATAAAAGACACGTACTTTTTTTGTCACCCACACCGTGTAAAAGAGAGAAGGGGGATGAAACCATCCAGACGCTCTTTATGAAGAATATGAATGTAATAACACGTAGGTGTGGCGACAACCAATCAAGTAGAAGCTGCATAGTACAGAAACGGCGGCAAAGACGGGCCGGGGGGGGCTATCCGAAAGAAAGGAAGGCGGGTAGCTTCCCTTGAAGAAATTAGCTATATTATTATAATGATTATTTTCTTGCTCAGGGATCTGCATTTAGTAAGCATGTCGTCAACTAATTTCTAGTGGATAGGAAAGGCGCAAGCAAGGCAGGCGATATATCAGGGCGCGGCGACTGATGCCAGCGGAAGATAGGAAATCTTTCAGGAAATACTTTATCGGAAGAAATTATCTTATTGAGTGAGCTTTAGCTGGTAAGATTCGGGGCTCGATAAGGTACCGAGAGGATGTCTAATACATAAACTATTAGAGATTCTGAATGTTATGATTTTAAATGAGTAAAAAGAGATGGCCGCAAAAACTAGCTTTTCAAAAGCGGGCGTTTTATTGAAGTGAAGCATAAGATGGAAATACGAAATGGAATGCCAAAATAATGCATTCAATATAATGGTCAGCAAAGATCAAAGATAACGACTCGAAAAATAACGTGTTATTTTTTTCGTATGTTTTATTACGGCTATAATCATTCTGCTATGATAGACACCGATATTTATTCGAATATTTCTACATTGCCGGGATATGTCGAGAGGGAGGGGGTGCAAAAGTAGAAGGAAATCTTTCATTTATAATAAGAGCTTCGATATTAGTCTAGGCAGTAGAACCATTTTGGTTTAAAATGATGCGATTTACATTCGTAGTACGTCATTTTTAACTAACATTAAATAATAACGGCGACTTTATCTTTTATTAATGCCCAATTACTGAGAAATTATGAAAAGTCATATGCTTATGTCTTAGCTGTCGTAAGTCTTCAGGTCTTTGCATGCAACATTTATGAGCTTCTACATGATGCGCTTCAAGGTGTAATTGGGTCAGAGCATATCCGCTAAATATTCATACAACACATGCAAGAGTTGGAAGCAAGAGACTTGAAAAATGAGCAACGCCTTCGCCGGGAATCGAACCACAGACCTCTGGAATGCCGGCCCAGCGTGCAAACCAACACACCACGAAGGCATGCCAAGAAGGTGGGAGAAGCACCTTAAATACTCCCCCTTTAGGGGACCCAATCGCCAAATCCTCGGTGGGGAGAATCATCATCCAATACCCTTTTAGTTCGGGCGCCACTGTACAGACATTAAGTATTTTTTTTTTTTTTTGAAGCAGGAAAGATGAAAATGAGCAACGCCTTCGCTTGGAATCGAATCACGGACCTCTGGAATACGCACCCAGCACTTCGTGGTGTGGTGGTATTCCAGACCACCACACCACTAAGGCATACCTTATAAAACAAATACCAAAGAACAAATACCAAATATAAAATATACCAAATATAAAACAAATACCAAATATGCCTTTGCATAAGTAACGTTAACTTTTTTCCTGGGGACTAGGACATATATGTATCAAATAAGACTGTATCAAATAAGGATAATAAAATTTAGTTTACGATTTTATTTTAGAATATTTATCTATTTTTTATGACTATATCATTAAATGATTTTAAGCTGAAAAAGAATTTCTTTTATTTTTGCCGTTAATTTTCTTAAAAAAATTCTATTTATTTATTTTCTACTTTAAAATATCTACCTGTTTATTTGTTTTCTTTTCCTTGCTAATTGAATTGCTGATTAAGTGGCATTAATACATGAAAATTAGTCTCCATAGCTCAGGTGAAAGGTTTTAAATTCGATATGACGGTGCAGATAGAATTAAATAGAACAGACGAATGAGGTTTCCATACACATGAAATAGATTTCCTTTTAAAGAAAATAATAATAGCCTTGCACTGAATGCAAAAATCGCTTGGAGAGAAAAAAAATGATTATTTCAGGTAATTTTACTTCAGAATTACACGAACTTGGTTATACAGAAGCAAATGGAAAACAAAATGGCGAAGATATGAGAGACTTTTCTTAAGGAAAATAACAGTAAGCGTATAAAACTATTATTTTTAAATACGAACAAAGAAGTATGTAATTTTTAAACGAAGCTCACTTAAATCTAAAAGTATTGCATAAGATACATTTTAATTGCTGGTTGCGTGCGTTAACAGATTTCCCATTAACTTAACTGAAATTCTTTGATCGCAACTACGCACTTCTAATGAAAATTAATTAGCGTATCAATGAAGATACGTTCGATCTCATGTACAACCACAAGTTTCGTGATATTAGAGAATTAGAATTTCGTGATATTAGAGAAAATTTGAGATTTGGTTTAATATTAGCGAACATTATAAGGTTCTTAACATAATTAAAGAAAATTATTTTCAAGTGCAGCTTCGTTAAGAAAGACATGGTGGTTTATAGATCAAATGCCGAAAATACCAACGCACAGCGAAGCCATCGGCGTCTTAATATTTCTTTAATATTGCAAGCCAACATCCAACTTATGTTTTAAACATAAATTTCATGTCTCTCTGACGAGCGCAGAAAGGCTGCACTTTGAAGATCCATCAATTTACGACCAAGCAGGAGGTAACTTTCTGAGTGGAAACGTCAAGACATCAGGGAAATTTCGGCCTGAAGCCAAGAGATGGCTGGTTGGCATTTCGCATTTTCTGAGAACTCCACCCTTTAAGGATGCTTAGCCAGATCTTCGGGCAGTTAAGGCATGAGCGATTAGCAGCTATTAAGAAATTAAAATGCCAGCTTAAGAAATTGGTTGCGTCCAAGATGAGGAGACAAATAAGGGTGGGGTTTACTCGCTGGAGTTAAGATACAAAGATAAATAAACAGGAACACAATTTCACTCTTTGATAAGGCGAGGAACTTCGCGTGGTTTTGGGGGGCGTTTCTGATGGCAGCTCTAAAAGAATTCGTGACATTAATTTTTAATGGAGTATCTCATACATCATGGAAATTTGAGATTGGGCGGAAAGTAATGTAGATGTCATGATTAGAATTCTACTTAACCGTGTATCTGGGTGCTTTTTTGATAAGCCTGTCGAATCATCTCTTCACTACTTTGAAAACCTTCAAAGCTTACGAACATCAGTATAACAAATATTATTGAAATTGGTTTCCTTATTGTCTTACAAAAGTAGAACATGTTGTTTTAACAAATGCTTATTTATTATGAAATTTATTGCTTCTATCAAATATTTATCTTTTTCTTTAACATTTGCAAAGAATAAAATTTATTACCAATTATACCAGGAAATCCTTAAATTAAAAATTTCGACTATATCCTCTTAATTTTACTTTCAAACTCTTTCTCTATATGGAATAGGTAAGTAACAGAAGAAAAACAACTATTTGTCAAACATTCCTTCATCTTCTACTCAGTGTTTAAATCTCGAAAAATTATAAAAAAACACAAAATGAAACATTAAATTAGTTGACTATTATCATGAATAAACAAAAGCTCACGAATTGTAATATTTTTGTGAGTCAAAGGTCGTGAGTCATCACAACAAGCATACTTTTCTAAAGCGAAAGGAGAGAGCGAAAAGACCGAATAGTCTTCAGTTTATTTAAAACAATAAAAAAAAGATAAATACTCTAACAAGGAGAAGTTATAATTTTTTTATTTTAACGCCGATAACCATCATTACACATTGCACATGACACACAACGAATTTTATTTGAGTTATATCACTTTAAATGTTTTATATGAGACTTAACTGCAAAAATTTTACATAATTAAATATATATCATTTTTACCATTGACATTCTATGTATCAACTTTTATTTTAATAACATTAAATATATAAATCAGTTACGGCTTCAGTTGTATAAGTATACATATACTTCAGCAGCAAGTTACAGCTTGACGAAAGAGCATAATAAATTTATTATAATAGAACCGTAAATTCAATAATAATTTTAAAACCATAAATCTTTTGTATGGCCACTGTATATCTACTCTAAAAAAACAGAAAGATAGGTGGTTTACTAAGTATAACACTGCAGTGGCCTCTCACTCAAGTTGAATACGGGCCCACTGTATAATCTGAAAACAGCTGAAGAGCCAGATTTTTTAATTAATCAAAATTTTTTATCATTAAAATAAAAAATATTTTAACTAAATTAAAAAATTTTCTTACTAAATATTAATCGAAACACAAGCAATAATAAGTATAATACAAATAGTAAAAAGTTCAAATTTATATATACGTTCTATCTGAAATTTAAAGTTTAGTACCAACAAGATATTTTTGTTGGCTACACTTAATAATTCCATCATATTGACAGCCAAATATTCATATTTCAGACTGACATTTATTTCAAATGATTCAAACATGTTTAATTCATCATTAAACAATTTAGAAACTTTAAATTTGAAATTAACTAATTCTGTAAACTTTTGAAATTGAAATTGTTTCTCTTATCTATTAAAATTTTGTATCTATTAAAATTTCTTTCGACGCATGAATTAAAATACATATATTTGTACGTAAATAGTTATTAATTTTGTACGTAAATTCAAAATACCACCTATGAGGTCTATAGACCAACTTTGTCTCCTATGGGAGGACAGACAAATACAACCATGTCTTCTCCAGGATTCGAACCCGGCACTTTGGTATCTCAATCGGCTTCCCTAATCACTATGCCGTCTGGATGGCAACTGGTCAGCTTGAATAAATTAATTTTGTTTGTCCAGGAGCCCTTTAATTTGGAGCCAGATAATTCGGAATTAACACAACAACAGCATATGCATAGTGGAAATGCATTAGCGGGAAATTGCTTCGGGAGTCACCAGTTTGAGACTTAAATAATATGTAATAATATGTACTAAATTTTGGTGAGGAGAAAAGTAACTATTGCTATCGGTATTTCAGATCAGTTCCTAAAAACTTAAAGTAAAACGCATTTCCTTAAAGAAAGATCTTTTAAAATTTGTTTTCACGTACACTTTGCACAAAAAGAAATGGAACAGTTCTATATCTCCTGCTCTACTGGGCCGAACCACGAAATTTAATTTACTTTTTTCATGTCTCGAAAGCGTGACTTAGGATATACATTAGATTTATATATAGCAGTGTTTTGACACAGGTATTTTAACATAAACTCGAATTTTTTCTGCAATGACGTAGTGATATTTTTTTTATTTCGATTCTACGACTAAAATTGTGCCTAAATGTTAAATTTTGTAAAATCTGATGTGAAATTTACTGAGAAATTAAAAAAAATATTTTGGCGCATTTTTATCAGTCAGCTCCAAAAATAATTCACTTGGTTAAACACTTAATTTATGGTAACCTATTTTCCTTTCCCTTTCATTGCACACGAACAGAAAAAAAAGTACATCGGTTATTTTTTGAAATAAATTTAACAAAGTGCGCAAATCACATTTAGCATTATTATCATTTATTACAAATATGCCATATTTTAAAAAAACGCCCCAGTATTCACGTACAAATACAGTTCACGTACATCTGGGATATTCCGAAAAACCAACTCTGATTTTTTGCAGTTATACACAGATATACGCCTACTTTAAGGCGATGGTAAAAATTTTATAGGTTATAAATTCAAAAATTGTTTCGAAAAATTTAGAAAACTAAAATACAAATTAAAAAAATAAATCAGAAAATATCTGCGAATTTTATTTGGACTGAACCTAAATTTCGAACTGTGAAAGAAGAAATCAAGTTTAATAAAAAGAAATATATGTTAATATATATATATATACAAAATTCAATTAACATTGAGGCGCTAAAATTTTGAGAGCTAATTTGTTAAAAACTGCTCGTACATTTTTTACAGAACTCGGCACTTTGGCAGAATTTGAATCGTAGAACATAAACATGGAAAACAATTGTACGTCATTTCACGAAGCATCCGATTTTGTGTCATAACACCTATGTTAGAACAATGCTATATATAAATCTAATTTATATCCTATGCCGCGCTTCCGATACATGATAAACGCAAGTTAAATTTCGTCAATCGGCCCAATAGGACAAGAAATGTAAAACCGTCCCTCTCTCCCCCCTTTTTTTTGCGATTCGTAAATAATGAATTTTGATAATAAGATTATGTTTAACGTACATAATAGTGCAGTACGGTAACGATAAAGAATGGTCCTCTTTGTAAACTCATGTTTATCAAATCCAAGATATATCCACAAACAATATACGTTTGTCTCTTTCTAAATGAATTAAAAGCTCTCATACTTCGATAAGAAAATAATTGCTGAAAAATTCTGAACGCATTGTAGCAATGTTTTATTTTTAATCACACTTGTAGCGAGGCAGATATCCCAAATTAATTTCCCCGATATCTTCTAAACGAGTGAATCCCTTCAAAGACCAAATTCCTCTATTTTAATATTAACAACACAGGGAACGAAAAATAGTTTTTTTTAAAAAAAAAGAAAGAAAAGAAAAGAAAGAAAGAAAAAAGGGAGGAAAAGCCGAAATATTTCAGGAAGGCGATTAAGAAAGGATTATTTTTCCTTAAATCTCATCCTTATTTGCATACGTCGGAAGCAGAGGAAGTTGTCGAACTTGTTCTCTCCCTTTAATTCCTCCTGACTTGACGTCCCTCTTTCGAAGATTTCCTTCCGACAACACCCCATAAAAAGAACGAAACAAGAATTTCAATTAAAACGGACCTTTTTTTTTTTTGTGCGTGTGTTATTATTTAATAGAAGTTTCTCCTCCATCCAACGTCGCTGAACAAACATATAAAGCTCTGGTATTAGTTTCAGGAAAGCAAAAGATAAAATAAAAGAAAGAATTAATCTTTAATACTCACTGATAACTCCCACAGATCCCTCCTGCTAAAATTAAAGGCAATTCTATTTAAAATTAGGGAACGAGAGAGAGAGGGAGCAACTCCAGATTATTGAAATAAATGCATTACTCGGTTATCAAATTCTGGATTGCTTTCAATAGGATCTCTTTCTGGAATTTCTTCTTTGAATTTTTTTTTTTCCCCTTCCGGGTTTGGAATGATTTTAGCAAATTCTCTGAGTTAAATTAGTTCCGTTTGTTTTAGTGGATTAGTAGTCTTTTTACAAGTTTTGTTTTAATTATTTTTAAAATTTAGATCAAAACAATTAACTATAGGTTAACTTTCTTCAGCTAAGGTATAAATCTTTTCGGCTAATGGTGTAAAAATTTAAAAAAAAGTACTTTTTTAACCATTATATGCAATTAATGAATAAAAAATTTTCAAATTAATATTCAACAATAAAAAAAGTGAAACAAATTCTACAGGTGTAGATTAACTTATGCTTCAGGGATTAACTGTAAAGCGAAGAAATAATTTGGAAGAAGGAATAAATTAGCAAAATGCTCATAAGAAATTAATAATATTTTCCTAAAATAAAAGTTTTTTTTTATCACATAATACTATTAGCTCATTGTGTCACACATTACACAGGCTATTTGAAAAGTTTTAAGACTGATTCTTCTATTGAGATTTAGATGGATCTACGGGATAGGCGTTTTTTCTTTCCCAAAATATTCTCCCCTAGGGAATTACAGTCTTTTATAACGTCTCATGAATGATTAAAAAAAATAAAAACAATTGTTTATGACATTAGCATTGTGGCAGCAGCGATTTCTACTTCTTCATTTGAGAAAAGAACTCTCTATTCACGTTATTACCTTTTCAATGTTGGCTGAACACTGGTAGTTCGGTCCGAGGTTCGAATCCCGCAAACGGGCTGGCTGCATGGGGTTTTCGTGGTTCTCTCCATGTGTAACGTGTATACGAGCCAGTTTCCCTTAGAAAGTCCTCCACGAAGGCATCCCTTCTCTTAGGCACATAGCCCTCGAGGCTTTGCCATAATGAAATAGGTTAGGTTGTTGTTGAGAAAGTCCAGAAATCACTTGGGCTATATTGCGGATATACGAAAGATGCCCATTGATTTTACAAAGCCACAGCGCCTGGCATTTCCCTGCAGCAAAAGTCGTAATTTTTTGACCAAATCCAGTCTAACCCTTTTCCTAGATTTGTGTAATTGCACAGAGTCCATAACAGCAAAAGCACTCTTCAGGACCTGTATAATAGCCAACTGTCACTGCTTGCTCTTGGTTTGTTTACATAAAACGTCATAATGTTGCAAATCAGCGATTCTCAACCGGTGGTACGCAAGAGAAAAACATGTGATACGAAAAGAAACAAAGTATTTTTAACTATTAAATTAAAAAATTACATATTTCAACATCCTGTTTAAGTTTCTTCTTCTAACACGCGTAAATTTATGCGGTCTGACCTTTGTTCATAGCCGCTCTCCGTTTTGTTTTCACAAATACTCTTTTAGCCATAGACATAACAAAATTTACCATAAATGTTTTTAAAAGGAGTAATAGAAATGGATTTTGTATTTAATCGGAAATAGAATTAAGTTCCTATAAAAATATAGTAGTATCTCGCTAATTTTTTTTAGAGTTGATTAGCATGTCTACACTTTATGTCGCCACCGTTTCCGGGCTTATATAGCTCTATTTTCAATTAGAATAATTTTTTTACGTCGATTTGCTGTCTCTAACATCGGGTATTTTGTCTTCTTGTTGCTTTGTATTCCTTACTTTCCTACGCGATATGAGAGTATCGTCATTTGTTTTTGAAGAATTAATATATTGTGCATATTTGCGAAAAAATAATAAAACAAACCGTAGCTTTTCAAAATAGGAAAATTGATTAAGCGGACTGACTAAGCGGAAGAGTGATGATTCACAGGTGATAGATCCAGGACGATCTACTAGCACTAAGAATATTGAAAAGGAACGAAAATTTGCATATAGAAAATATAATGAAAGTTATTTATCATTTGGGTTTACTTAGAATGGAGATGGAATGAACCCTCAGTTTCAATTTGTTGTTTGCAGTGAGCTGTTATCCAATCAAAGTATGAAACCTTCGTTTCTTAAAAGACATCTTGAGTCTAAGCATGCTCATTTAAAGGATAAATCTAAAGAATATTTTAAGAGGAAATTATTGGAGTCCAAAAATAGTAAACAAGTACTGAAAGGTTTTGTTACTTCAAGTGAAAAAGCTGTGGAAGCTTAATTAGTTACCTAGTAAGCCTAAAAATTGCCAACACTGGGCAGGCTCACACTAATGAAAAGAAAAATCTTATATTACCTGCAGCTAAAGGTATCGTTTTAACATTATTCAACGAAAAAAGGGTTAATGAACTTAATAATATTCCGTTATCAAATGACACAGTTAAGTCGACGAATTCATGAAATGGTAAATAGAAATGAAAAAATACAGCTTCTGTTCTATACAGTACTTTCAAAAGGTGGTAGAAGGGAAATCAGCCCTTTTTCCAAAAATGCAATGAAAAAATACGATTAATTCCATACCAAGGAGAAACCTTGCCACTATTCTAGAAAGAATAGTGGCAAATTTAATGAAGGAACGCAGGCACAAGAACAAAGTTGGTTCAGACAACTTTCGGACCACCAATAACCGTGATCCTCAGCCACTCAATTTATAGCTATGAAGCATAATCTCAGGAGGGGAAAAAAACGAATCAGAGAAGTAACATATAAGCTGCGAGCATACAAAATATTCAACAGCGACCATACTCATACCTCATATTTAGCATATTAGCTAAGAACACTTAAAGTATTCAGCAGTGACCCTATTCATACCTCAGTATTTTGTTATAGTCAGGCAGACAAAGTAGACAGATGTCTTGTTTTGCACTCGCTATGTCTTTCGGCTCGAAGGGCGAAAAATCAAACTTAGATGCGAAAGAAAGGTATATAGATCGAGGGCAATTTCCGAAATGATGCTCACGATTGTGATAACTACGGGAAAAGTCCAGTATCGGGTGCGTTCGAGTATCATATTTCTTCCTTCTCATCTGGTGGGCATATAAAAGGTTATCTTTATTTTTTCAATAGCCGCTACGGCTATTTTGCGTAATTCGAGTTCCGATAAGTCAAATATATTACAATACCCTCCGTAACTCAAAAACTACAATACCTAGCCTCTATACTTTAGCTAAGCTACAGTAAGCGTAGTGAAAACTACAGCAGTTAAATTTATAAGATCAAACTGTGGAAGTCGTAAGAGCAGATCGTGAATAGAATATAAGGATTTTAGTTGTAAAGACTATCTGAGTCCTATTTACAGCTACAATCCAAATAAGTTGAAAAGACTGAAAAATAAGAGCTTGAATAAAAAAATTACCTTTGAGAGAAGAGACTGTCGAAAGTTGGTCGTCGAAGAGCGAGGGCTGCCTTCCTTTTACGTTCAAATTGTCATTAGAGAACTACGTAAACTACAAACGCTATCATACACCTAGGGTTTCATTCATGAGGTCGTACATTATTTTAAATCGTTTTTTTTTCTCTACCAAACTATTACATGAAAATGCTACCTACACTTCGGAATAACAGCAATGTTACAGGATGTAATTTAGTTTTAGTACGGCGTCAATGCTGTAAATGATTTGCACTCACTCATAAATAAACACCCTGACTTTCTTTTTTATATTGTCAGACAGGGAGTTCTGTTGGTAATAATGTTTTGCAACGGAAATTGTGCCATCTTTAACAATCTTTTTTACTACCAGCAACAAAACAGATGGAGAAAAGATGGTAATACTCAAGGAAGCCTCCGTAAATCAAGAAGGCCATAAACACTGCCGTTTTCTTGTAGTAGTAAATTATAGCCGTGCGAATGTAAGTTGAGAACGCCCATGGCTATAAACAAAGTATGCCGGCGTTATGAAAAATTCATACCAGTTAACAATCCCAATTCATTGAAATCGGAGTCACAATTGCGGTGGTAGGAAGGAAAAGACATAAATCGGTGATACTATCTACACTCCTTTCTCGCTAGACTAAAAAATAAACAAGCATAAAGCCCGCTAATTTATTTTACAGAGCTGTGACAAACGCTGCGAGCAGAGAGGGAAAAATTAATAAAAAAGCCTCAAACCAAAGACTGTGCGTCTGCGCACGTCTTTTAAAACCTTTGCTAAACTGAATAGTACCCATTCAATTCAGCCGAAGATTTTCACAGTCACTTTTTTTTTACACTAATTCAGTTTAATTTCTGTTATAGACAAAAGCTCAGAAGTCAAGTAATTACTTTTAAGTTTTTATTACCTTGATGTTGTTCTTGATAACATTTAGCTTAACTTTGATTGGCGTTTGTCTTGAAGTTTCTTTTTGTGTTAATGTTACTGCAAAATACCAAAGTCTGGTAAATCCTACGTTTTACGAGTAAAAACCTAGTTTTTACCAAAGTGTCTTGGTAAAAGACCGAAATGGAATCATACAATATATTTCGGACTTTTACCAAGCTATTTTGAGCAAAAGCTAGGTTTTTACCGGTAGAACCAGACTTCTGGTAGAATTTTTACCGTAATATTAACATTCTTGAGGTTTGAAACTCACTTAGTCCTGACACTTCCACAACAAAAACTGTACATAAAGATTTTGCGATAGTTACGTATTAACAGAACCTTTTACTTACGTATTAACGTATTACCTTAACAGAAATCGTCAAAGCTTCGGAATATACCAAACTCTGGTAATCACAATTATTCAGACAACCATGCGCATGACAAGTGTTCAGTTTCATACGTTGCCATTTTCCTATGTGTTCTTTTTGTTATATTCCAAGTTTCAACGGCTTTAAAAGAAAATATGATTATTTTCTATCTTAAACTCGATTTTAAAATTTGTGCTTGTAGGACTTAATAATAATATAATGGATAAAACAGAGGTGAGATTTCTGTAGTTATGCGCTACGAAATTTCCACCACAACACAGAAATCAAACCCCGTTTATAACTAGGTTTAGTGAGTGTCTTTTGAAATAAATATATATTTGACATATAGAATATTTATGTAATTATATGTATGTATGTAACATGTAATTTCTTACAATAAAAATAAGTCTTCTTTTCCTTCCCTACAGTTCACCAACCATGCCAAGGTGGCTGTGATAACACGTAAGCACAGATTTGGTTTCATATAAATTTTAATTTTCGCATGGCACTAAGATGTACGTTATTTTATTACGCCAGCTGTTTGACCAGTCAATTAATCATTGGGAAGTGTATGGCTGAATTATCTACGAATGATTATTGAAAGAATTAATGATCTCGATTATCCATCAGCCATTATGACCTATAACAGAATAGAAGGATAAGCCATCATGACCTATAACAGAAAATGGAAGGACAAGCCATCGTGACGTATAAGACCTTATAAAAAACAGGCGGAATAAGCCATCAGGACCTACCTAAAAGAGAATAGAAGGATAAGTCATCATGACCTGTAAAAGAATAGAAGGATAAACTATTATAACCTATAAGAGAATAGAAGGATAAGCCATCATGGCCAATAAGAGCATAGAAGGATGCTCCATCATGACCTATATGTAGAGCGATAAGCGCATCATGACCTATATGTAGAACGATAAGCCCATCATGACCTATAAGAGACTAGAAAGATAACAGAAATTCCTTCTACTACGACCACCAAAACCTAACATCGATAACGAAAATATATTTTTAACATAGTGCTTTGTATAATGCGAATAAAAATCAAGCTTAGACTTGATAACTGACAATATTTTGCTCTTCAGGTCGCTCACCATTATTCAGTCCGCTTCTGCTCTTTCAGCGTTCTAGGTAATCAGTATATTAATAAACTATTTTAAGCGAAATTTCCTTTTACTTCACTAGTGAGAGCACTTGTTGTGGTGTGTTCCGAAAATCGGCCAAACTGATGCCTGCTAATGTCGCCAATGCTTGGAAAAGGGCCTGACTGCTATGTACTGGAAATATAAAATATTTAAAAATACCTCAAACAGGTTATGCAGCTACAACACGATATATATAATTTACGATGTAATTTACATCCTTACAGTGGTTTAGCTTTAATTTAAAATGTGATACTGCATTTCTTACCTTCTGTAACAGCAATTATACAATCACAATAAAAATTAGCCTGTTTTAAATACTATTATTTGCATTTATTTTTATTGTCTTTTGATGGATTCATATAAAACTGTATCAGTGGTTAACAGATAGCAGAAACTAACGGTAAAAAATGTCGTGGATAACGGAATTTCTACTGTATTTATGGTATTTAAAAACTATAATTTCGGTAATATTTTACATTCTGTTTCAAGTTAAAAGAGAGCTCCACTATTATGAATAATCTTGACCAATGTTTTGTAATAAAAGTTACATGTTTTATGCATGTTTCGTATAAAAATAACTTCATGTTATGAAAGCTTTATAAAACAGCTAAATAAAATAAACCTAAAAGAATTTTTGCAAAAACCTAAAAAAGCATATTTAAAATAAATGTTCTATGTAATCAATAAAATTTCTTACAAACTTTTTATAAATTCTTTGATAAGGATTCTTCGTGCAGAACTTTCTAAGGGAAACTGGCTCGTATATACGTTACACATGGGGAAAACCACGATGCAGCCAGCCCGTTCGCGGGATTACCGAACTACCAGTGTTTATTAGCTTTCACCGCTCGGTCGCTGGTGGGCCCGCTCTACCTGAGAAAAAAGTGCTGTCTGTTAATACGCCAAGTTTAGCAAATATTCGTCAAATGTAAAACCAAGCTAAGGGAATCGGGGACAGTTGTCTGGATGGATAACTTGGAAAATAGGATAACCGCTAAATCCAAGCCAAAGTTTCTGGATGTCACGTTATTTGCAACCTGTTTCCTTAAGAGGAGGGCGGGGAAGAATTTTCGTCTAAAAATCTATTTTACTTATCTCCTTAACTTCCACCGATTTCTCCAGCACACTTCTGCCTCCACGAGAGAAAATTTCTTTCAGTTTTCTACTCTGTCAGGCCCCACGTGGGATCACATCAGGAACTCGCAAGAGCAGGATTTTAATTTCCTGCTGAAAGCCAGTATAACGCAAAGTTCCACCGATTGAAAGTGGGCATTACCATTACTATAGCGACTGCCTCAAGTTAGAAATATCGGCAGTAGTTCGCATGGTAGACAGACGGTAGTTCTGAAATAATTAGCTTACATACATTCTGTTAAATGATATCTCAAAGCCGTTTTTATAGAGTATACCCTCTTCGAATGACTCACCTCGCACAATTCAGATATGAAGTGACAACGAAACCTTCAAAATTAAATTAAAAAGTCACCTTCAAAATTAAATTTATTTATTATGTTGATGGAATTACCATTATTTTTTTCATGATATAATGACTCGGCTTTACATTTCGTAAGCAAATTCAATGATTTCTAATATTTTTCACACGTAAATGCGAATTTTAATACTGTTCTCTAAATTTATAGAAATAAATTTACATGAGAGCAAATGTTAAAGAAACTTCATAGTGGATTTCAACATATTATTGTTCTCCTACGTCACATATTTCTTGAATGTAAAATAACTGGATACCAGTTGGAAAAATTTCTGAAGATGGGCATCATGAGCAATAAGTTTGATCAATCGAAAAGTAGGAGGAGTCCGTTGAGTAAGAAAAGTTGCTTTGAGCAACAGAAAGAGGCCTCCTCGTGCTTGCATTTTGATAGCAGTCTCTGGCTTTTATTAATCAGTTTTGTTACTTTGGTATTCCATAGGTAGGTGTATAATAGAGTATCTTTCCCTGTTCCTCACTGTCTGTAATTACAGCATCGCAGCGCAGATAGAAGCGTATTTATCTTCGGATACCTTCAGAATATTCAGTAGTCCCTCTTTGCAAAGATTTTATGTGCAAGCCTTGCATGAAGGCTGCAAACTGCTATTATTCGATACGTGAAAAATATATATAACGAAAACGCATAAATATTTCTGTAGTCACTTCATTATTATTAATAGTTTCTATAGCAGATAACATACACTTGGGAAAGAGTTAGTGTTGGAAAAAATAAGTAAACAATATTTTGATTAGTTTCAGACTAATCACCGCTTTTCGTGCAATAGAACAACAACAAAACCAGTACTTGTCCACGATGTTTCGAGATCTGGAACTTCAAGAGAAGTTACCGCTTTCATTGCATAAATTTTTGAAATATGCAAACATTTTACTTAACTACGTTGCACTTGAAGTAAAAAATTTTCTCTTGTTCCGGGTTCATATACAGAAACTAAAACCTAGATATTGATTCTATAGACGTTTTCTGACAAGAAAAACGCATAGCCTGTACTTATGCCTCAATTTCAATGTAATAAATGAAGAGCTTGGAATTGATCCTTAAATTACATGATTTTCCTCATACATGGACTTTTTCTAATAAATATACTAAGTTAATTTCTGAAGATTTACGGAAATTCTGGGGAACAGAAGAGAAATTTTAAAGGCTATTTGAACAATATTGATCAGCTATAAAAATATAAATATCAACAGTCTCCCCCCCCTAATTTTTTTTAATATATAAAATGCTTCTTTATTATTATTTATGAACAGGGCAATAGCTAAGAGCAGTAAAGACAGACAAACAGATGTTCTTCACCATTTCACGAAGTTGACAATACATTCGCCGTGTAAATAATTAGAAAGTGCCATTAAATCGTTTAACGCCAGAAAAAGAGAGAGAGAGAGATTGGGAGAAGGAAACATGATTTGGCGATATTAATGACGTCACAACAAATAAATGCCATAAGCTTTTCTTCTGAAATTAATATCTTTTAATATTTTATTTTATATGGTCTTTTGCAAGTATTAAAACTTTTAATTATATAATTTTACAAATATTTAATGTTTTAAAATGTATTATCTTTCTAATATTTTATTTATACTATTTTTTTTTTTAAATTTCACCGCCCCGTTATCAAAACGTCGCCAAAATTATCGTCAAGTTTAAACTACTCACATATAGTTTGTAGTTAATATATCTTTTGGCGATTGCTTCTATATGCATCAAAAAGCTTTATTCTTCATATCTACCCAAGACCCTGTCTATCATCTACCTACTTATCTTCGATTAGTCTTTAAGCTTACTCAAATTTTGTATGTCTATATTGCCTTATGCTATGATTGCTTCTTATGCCACAAGTTTAAGTGTCTGCTTATGCCATGTTGAGAATATATGATCGTGCTATTTAGCAGTTAGTTTAATTTGATGCTTATTTTTGAGTACTGCCTGAGGGTGCTGATACCAAGGGGTAACATTTCTTTTTCACAACCGTTAAAGGCTATTTGGCAGAGTTTGATCTACTAAGCAAGACTCTAGTCGATATTAGTTTCTGAAGGAAGTCAAAAGTCAAACTTTTCCACAGGATTACGAAACCATTTCCACACCGAATTACGAATGATATCGAGTCGTACACCTTTAATATTTGTTCCACTACTTAAACAGAGCTCCATAATCTTTCACATTTTGAGTGCGAGCCCCTGTTTTTGGATGAACAAAAATTAAATGTGTGATTTACAGTTAAATGGCTGAAACCAGCCTTCTCAAGCTTATAGGTTCGCTAACAATCTGACTATATTGTCGATCCTTCCAGTAGGTGGTCTACAATCGGTGATATCAGTGTGCTTGCTTTACCGATTTAGAATCCAAACAAGAAAACACTTTGCTACTTTCACGGCATAGGCATACACCGCCGAATATCCTTTGTTTGTGGATGTACCCTGCCAGCGATATTTTTTTGCTCGTCAGTTTCAATTATATTATTTGATTTTTTCAGCTACGTGCTAATTTATTCATGATTCATTATTGGATTTATTTCAGATATATTATTACATTGAATATTTGTTATCATTTATTAATGTGTCATTTACTGTTCATTATCATTTATTCGTCAAATAGAATTTGAAACTGAAAAGTCTTTATTGTTGCAATTCGTTTGGCTACCGTTTTTACACAATTTGGCTGTTTATCGTGGGGGGCCATGAAAACCAAGTAGTGTCTTTAAAAATATCATTATTTAATAATATTTTTCTTTATTGTTACTATTAACATTTATTTCTTTAAATTACATCTCTCACGATTTCACTAATCGGAAGTCATTAAAATAAATAATCCTATGCATTTGTTCTTATATGAAATTTTAACATTTACGCATGTGTAAGAAGTCCCTTCTTGCGTGAAAGCAACTACAAGCAAAATTATTGCGAGAATTTTTCATAAAATTCCCAGTTATGGGAAAAAGTGATAATAATTACGTACCTTGCGAAGAATGTTTTAAGTCATTTCATTATTTTAGATTTCTCTTCTCGATAAAAGTTTATTTCCTCATTTTATCATAACGTTATTAATAACAAATAACGTAGCTTTTTGTTTTTTATTCTTCCGAAACTAGCATTTGAATACTGTTCAACCACGGAAAGCATGACCTTCATTGGCACTCTGCCAAAACTCTTGCTCTCAGTTTTATTTAAGGTTAGCATGTAGAAAAAGCGAATATCTGAAGAAATTGGAAAAACTCACTTGCATAGTTGATCTGACGCGGGACATATGCCTGTTAACCTCTGTTAAACTTCAGGCGTCCCCGTCCTCCGTCACCTGTCACCTGCATAGTTGATCTAATGAGTTTTATTACTTTTCTAATTAAAGACTTTTCATTATTAATATCTTTATTTATTTCTTGAAAATTAAGTAAATTAAGCAGGAGATCAAAATATTAAAAAAGACATTGCTGCAAGGATTATTTCAATCTGCTTTTATTTTTAAAGTCCGAATCATGCACGATATTCGTGCAAAACTATTTCAAAGATTAATTACAAATATTTACATATAATCGGTCAAACGATAAAGATAGCTAAATTTAGTTAACCATCCTTTGACAGAAGATGCTACAACCGAGCTTCACCAACCGTTAAAATCAACAACGATTAATAAATAAATAAATAAATAAAAATAAAAATAAAAAATCTGAAAGGTTTCAGATTTTAAATTACGTCTAAAGGGGCGTTTTTTTTAACGTTTTGTGCGTTATCTTTATTTTTTAAATATCATGTTCTTCGCACTTAAACCATAAAATTCAGTTCAATAGCAATATCACAAAATAATCTTAAAATGAGCATATCCTTTAGAATTTTCGATACACAGTTCCGCGCGCTAGAGATAAAAAGGTTCCCCCCCGGTAGTGTTGCCATTGCTGGCTTTTAATCGTTGAGTTGTTAATCAAAAATTCTTTAAAGTTTTACAAAATATTAAATAGATAATAAAACAAATTCCAAATTTCAAATTTGGTCTTTTACATGCCTATATTCATAGAAGGATTATGTCATTCAAAATTCGATGGCTCTAGGTACCGTTGTTTTATCACAATGCGAGAAAAATACATACATTTAATGTAGATTCTTCCTTATTTAATTTCTTTAAATATAAAACAGGGCGATAATGTTGAGCGGCGATAATTTGAAAAGTGAATCGGACATTTATAGTGAAACAAATCAAAATGTCAAAACGAAAATAATAGTCCTTCAGAGCAAATTGCCCCTTTGGACTAAGAAGCAAATGATCTTTTTTGTGTGATGCAACTAGAATCTTAGCGGATTTTTAGTAAAAGCAGATTAATTTTTCCAAAATTATATTTGATTTTTTAAAATGTATTAAACCGCAATTCTGATGCGGAATAAAATAAATAAACAAATTTTCAGTGCCATTTAAATGGAGAAAAAAGAAGTGTAAAAAAATAATTTATCTGCAGTCCTATTACACTTAATAAATAAAAAGGAAAAGCAAAATCATCGCCATTAGGCGCCATTTTGGCGAAGTTAAAAAAAGATAATTGGCTATTCCTTTGCGTTTCCCACGCGCTACGATTATGATGCAAAAGGAGATCCGCGCTCTGCAAAAATAGAACTGCATCAAGCGCGTGAACAAGGCATTGGAACGCCAAGACACCCAAGTTGTGGAGGTGGTGTAATGTTAAGAAACTTAAATAACAACTTGAAAGGAAAAGACAGAGAGAAAAAAATAAAATAAAAAAAAATGTATAGTAAAAAATACTCTCATTGCCTTGGCAGAAAGAAATTATTAAAATTAAGCATACACAGTAATTTTCTTTCCCGTCTACCAAAGAATTCAAACTAAAGTTAATTCCAAGAGTAATTCGAACAATGCAAGAATCCTTTTCTCCCTTTTTTCTCTTCTTCCAGCCACAGTCGAACATTTAAGGTAAAAATTTCATTTTGAAGTTCCAAAGGAATGCGGTGCAAAGGAATGTTCTAATCCTAATCGTGAATGGTACGAAAGTACTAAATTCGCATTCATTCGGTTTATAAATAACAGCTGTAATTAAATGACTATATTAAAATGCCGCGAAATTTGGCATTTGCGAAGACGATGTTCTATTGGAATAAAACTGCTACAGAATATTTTTGCTTGTTAGTTTTAGAAGACGAAATGCTTAAAAGAACGAAATGTGACAAATATTAACATTTAGAGAGGGAAAAAAAATCAGTTGAAATGTGTTAGAGTTGGCTGTGCTAAATTCTGGCCATTTCTAGTAGATTCACCGTAGCTTTACAATGCTCACCTAATAAAATAATGTTGAATTTCAGGCGATTTAGAATTACATTGATCAGACGAATTAGCTATGTATTTCTGATAAGCAGGGGCGTCCTGTTTATCATGCGATGCATGCCTATAAATTTGAAATAGAAAAAATAAATAAATAAATAAATAAATAAAAAATTTTAACGAAATGAACTGCACTCCGTCTTGTCTTCTCTAATTTGGCCTTTGCATATTGTGTGAATACCAGCATCATGTACGAAATTGTGTATTTTACAGGCACAAGGGGGGAAGCCTTTTCCCTTTTTTTCCACTCACAACATTAAAACGTATTTGAATTTTCCCTAAATGCATGCGGTACATTTATCTCCAACGTGCGATATCTGAAATTCTAAAGACTAAAAATAACTAAACTCAGTGGCACAACAGACCTAATAGGCCACGGCCTACAGTGCCCCAAAATCTGCTTTCTTGTCCTTGGGTCTCGGAGTGCATCAGCATATGCCCTGGGCACGTGGTCAGCTTGTCGCAGGACCTCTGCTGTTTAGTCCCCAAGAAAACTTGGTACTCATTTTATCGACCCACTCAAGGAATGAAAGGCTGAGTCAACCTTGCCCAGCCTGGGGATCCAACCCCGGACCTGTGGTGCAAGCCACTTCGTCATCGGGCAGTCAATACTAAAGAGAGGCTGTGTTTTTAAATATTTTTACCCCAAAGGAACACTAGCCCAAGTGCTCTCGAAACGTGTATGTGTATGTAAATGAACCCCCCCCCTTTTGGACATAATATAAAATCTGAAAAGCATTCAGTTCCTCCACCAACTTGATTTTTTTTCGTTATTTTTATAAGTACATTTTGAAAACTATGTAATAAGAAACTTCTAAATTTAGTAACTTACAAATTTTGTTTTGTTCACAAAAAAAATCTTTCTTTGTTTCCGCCCCCCTTTTTTTCAAGTTGTGATCCGTCTGCTACTTTCAGATCATGCATTTGGCCCACGTGTAATTTGAGTTAGATTTTGATCATTTTCTGAAAGATAAAAATCATTTAAAAATGATAAAACATAAACAGAATGTGCATTAAAAGGTCAAAATAAGAGGCATACTTAAACTGTACGTAATAAATGAAATAAAATGCGTAAACTTAAGTAATAAATAATACTGTTCGTAAATGCATACCATGTATAAACACCAGCAGTATTCATAATATGATCAGTGAAACACTGTTCAAATAATTATCAATGATTAATATAAAATTTTATCAATAATTAAAATAATTCATCTGCAAATTACACTTGGAAATATATTATAGTGCGATCTTCATAAATGAAGCAAAATATTATGATACAACTGTCTACAAACCTTGACTGAAAGATTTCCATTTCAGACCTTAAATCTGAGAAAATTTAAAATTTATAATATACATTTGTAACAGACGGCATGAGTGCACTAACTCCTTTCAAAGACTCGTCCACTTCTCCCATTCTTCCGCTCGGGAAGAGAGGTAGACCAGCAAAAGTTACTTTGCATTCCCGAAATAATCAAGAACTGATGGTTCCGGACAGTCCCTTTGCCCAGAAAACCAAAAAAACTGAGACTAGAGACAATATTACAAGAGCTCCCAAATCTCCCAGTTCTGTCTCCTTGCCGGGACGTCAGCAAAAATAAACTGTTGGACTAACTGTAACAACAAGGGTGCCCTCGGGAGAGTAGCCAGAGAAGGACAGTAAAAGCCAAGTGTTTAACCTGACAGGTTGTTCCAGACTCTTGCTCTGTAATTTTCTTAAAGTTAAATGTAATGTCCATGTGTAACTTAAACCTGTTAATAAATAATTGCTACACTAAAGGACTCTTATATTACCCTATCCAGCACGACCCCTTATACATTTAATTACTTTTCATATTATGCAGTGCTGAAGAAAATATGACTACGCAAACATTACTTTAAATTAACTTTAAAATACATGTAATTCTAATTTTAATTTATCAATACAATTTTCGAAGTATTTGGTATTCAGCAGCATGCCCTTTATGGAAAAGCATGATACACTCTTGTTGATTAATGGCGTAAAATATAGTATTTCCGTATCGCATATTCTTTATAAACATTAAAGCCCTTTTAACCTTCTATAGATGGTTAAAATAACCGTAGAAGAAATTCTGAATATGAGGATAGAAATCGATCGCTATGAATACAAATATTAGCGATATTGAATCCAAATTTTCCAAAAATTAGAAGACAAGGAGAGAAGAGGCGTGCCCGTAAAGCATGAACGAGTTTTCCAAATCGTGGAATATTTCTAGCGGCAATTTTGTCTCAACGGTGGCATCGCATCTTGTCAGCTCCAATAATCTTCGCACTTAACAGTCTACCGACTCCTCTGATTTTACGGAGAGATGGAAATCGCGTCTGAAAGGGGAGGAGGTTGGCATAATCGTTTATCGTCAACAGCTGCTAGTTCGAAATTTCTCGCCCTCGTTTACCATCGTTTAATTTGCGCTGAAGATGTCCGAAGAACGAGAAGAGAAAATTTCTCCGATTAGTTCATGTCCGAGTGTCTTGTAGCCTCGAAAATGACCTGGAACGTGTTACTTAACAGTTAATGGCGAAAGCGATAAAATGTACAGCCTATTCGAAAACATCTTTTGGATGTAAAAGGTTTCCAAAACATTTGTCGTCAAAAGACGATAAAGGGCATTAGATAGCGCTTCAAACTTAATGAAGTAAAGATATGAGGATTAAATTTTCAAATTCATTTTAAAATAGAAGTGAGATTAGAAACTAAAATTTATCAGTACCAACCGCAAATCAACTCTTTTTTTTTTTAATTTTAATTTTGCTCTGATTTTCGCTTACATTCTGTTTTAATTTTTTCTGTCCTCTTCTTTGGGTGTTGCTTTGTGGATTATGACTATCATAAAGTGATGGTGTTCGTTAGCTATGTCATTTAAACAAAGCACACTATTTCAACATTTCCGAATTAACCGTGTATTTTTGTTTGTCTGTGTTGGGTGGGCTGCGTTAACCATGAGGCCGATTATTATCGGCCAGGAGGGTTGCAGCACACTCTTGTATTACATTAGATTGCATTTATATTAGATTTATATATAGCATTGTTCTAACACAGGTATTTTGAAATAAAATCGGAACTTTTCCTGAAAGGAGATACCGATTTTATTCAATATTTTGATTCGACGCTTCATATTATGCCAAAGTGCCAAATTTTGTGAAATTCATAAAATAGCTCTCAAAATTTTAGTTTCTCAATGTCTAGTGAATTTGGTATATATTTATTAATGTTTCTTTATTTTATTAAATTTTCTTGAGTCCTCCTTTCACAGTTCGAAATTTAGGTTCGCAGATATCTTCTGAGTTTTTTTTTAAATTTGTATTTTTTAGTAATTTTTATAAATTTTGTGCTGTTTACTGATTATACCGTTCGGCCGCTCGTAGGCTCTTTTCCGCTTAAAAATAATGACATCTTCTAGTACAACAGGGTGACGTGTCACACGTTTAAGAATGCACAGTATTTGGAAGAGGACAAGAAAGACTATTTCATATTCCTAGACTTAATCTCAGATCGAAAAATTTACAAAACTTCTTTGATCGGATTGTTCGCTCCGTGGATCCTTCATCAACATTACTGCAATCAGCATGGTTTGATATTTCTAGACTGTGAATTAAAACGCTGAAATTTAGCTCACAAATTAGTCAAAATAACAAATCTCTAACATTAAATTCAATACAGTAATAATAAAGTGTGATGTGAGCTAAGTCATACGTTTACAGCATATTTTCTCCTTCTTTCTGATACGTATGAAAGATGGAGTTCCTGATGGTTAAATTTAGACTTCAACTGATACAGCCATAAAAATAATTCTATTTGCACTGCCTAGTATTAAGCACAGCTTCAAGAGAGAATAAACACAAAATATGTTTTCAGTCAAAGCACTGCTTAAGCAGTAATTTACTGTTTCCGAATCTCGCATGTGTGTGAGTGCTCAACATTGGAGTTATCTCAGGAAGATAGAGTTAAGAAAGTTTGGACTGTAATATTTTGTGATGTTGGATTTTTCGATTGCAACCCATTTTTTGCAACACGTTTTTATGAATTTTCAAAATTTTTTCCGTCTGCGGTAGATTGTATATAGTTGAAACTGGGAATCAGTTAATGTAGAGGCATAGCAATTACCTATTATAAATAGTTTGCTCAACGTACCTAATTGATTCTTATACTTCCCATTATTCACGCAATGCAACCAAACTTAAATAACTATGTTTTATTCACGCATCGTTTCGTCTGCCTTTTCGCTACTCATAAAGTTACGTCTCGGGGAAAACTTTCCCATTAACAAAGACTTACGAAGTATTTATTCCCGGCAGAAATGCGCGAACCCGGGGACAGTGGAATCATCCACAAAGCACTGTAATGATATCAGCCTATCTCTAAGCTGACGGCCTTGTCCAAAACGCTACGGTCACAGTCTCCTCGAACGCTCGGGTATCCACTAAATAATTACTCTCGGAAACAAACTCATTCTATCAGTCCGGCCGAGATGAACATATTCCACAATGAATGCCTAATGTGAAATTAATTTCTATAATTCCCTGACATTCCGCATCTCCCTCCAAAGCTCCCATTAAACATCCACCAGGAACATCCATCTTCTCCTTAAGCACCTGGTAAGAGACTTAACAGTCAAGTTCCAGAATCTTCTAATAAATCACGACGGGGGCTCTTTGTCCGGCTGCCGGAGACTTTAAACGCCACTCGGACCTTAAATCCGGGCCGTTCAGATTAGTTAAGACTTGCAACAAAGCAGAGCCAGGTGAGAGAGAAGGCTTTGGCCCTCCGGGAAAACTGATTAGTAATTCCGAACAAGGACTGCTTAATCGGCGATTAGGAGGAGTGTCACCAAAGTGGTTGCCAAAGGCAGTGAAGAGAATGAGCTTTTAACAAGTGCAAAGACAACTCATTTCGGCGTTATCTTTACCAATCAAAGCTTAGGCTAGCTTTACGTTGTTTGCGGTTGGACGTTGCTTAAATAAATTTTAGTTTATTTTAATTAGCGACTTTCCGTTTACTTATTCGTTAGGAATGTTTAACCCAAGATTAAGTGCTCAAATTAAGTCGAATAAATCTTCTGTACGGGACTTGAACAGAAATCTTTTTGTACATGAGGTATACCATAACATAAGCTTCCAATGAAAAGAGAAAATAATTTTTCCCCCGAGTTATATATTTTAGTGCTTGGAATAGCTTCAGGCTAAGAACGTCTAATTTTTTTATTTTTTATTTTATGTACAATCGTTGAAGTTTCAGCGGTTGTTCCAAACTGCAATATCATTTCCGAATGATACAGTGTTACCTGTATTTATTCTAAGCTTGATTACATGTACACTGATATAATGTTTGTTTTTTACATCTTAAAAAAATGAAGAAAAAAAAAATTATTTAGCGATAATCAGAATATTTGAAAACAGGGGATCATTACTATATTTTTCCAAATATATATTTTCAACAGCAAAGTTTCATAAAATCAAGTAATAATGTGAAGGATTTTACGAAGGCAATTGCAAAACTCGGGGCCTAAGGTTCTGGAGAGGACAACCCCTTCGTTTGTGAAGTTTCAGTACTCTTAAAAATTCCAATCAATAGCATATTTAATATGTTTAATTATTTGTCGGAACGTTTCACATATAAACATGCGTAAAAAATCTCTTTATCTTACAAAGCTGAACTATTAATAGCGAAACATAAGCAAATTCTATGTTATGACTTATCTTTAAATGCATTATCAAGTTCGGAATTTCGCCAATAACTAATAAGGGAAAAAAATCACCAAAGTCAGTATATTTGCTACTGCCTATATACTGACTATCTATATACTGAAATACTGTAGAATCAATATATAGATAATATCTGCCAAAATTTTGTAAGCAACAGTGTGATTTTAGTTAAATAAGGCATAATGAATATTTCACCAAGCAGAATACTTGCTCTACGGGAATCAAATAAACAGGGCAATATTAGCAAGATTTCCACAAAAGGAGGGCACCAGCGGCCGAGAGGCAGAAGTCGCTGAAAACTGGTATTTCGGTTCGAGGTTCAATAAGCCAAATCTTAGAACCTATAAACCTTAAACCTATAAACCAAATCTTAGAAAGGTCGTCTATAAAAACCTCCGTGTTCTTAACAGGTAATCTACTAGACTTAAAAATTCAAAATTTTACAGATGGCTAGCATATGATCCATACGACAGCAGGAATACCCTGAGAATCGAAAATTTTCGCGCATCTTGCTAAAATGGTTAAAATGGTTAAAATGGTAATGTGGAGGGGGGGGGGAAATAAAATAAAGTCTCAAACGAGATTAGGAATTTGGAAGTTTTCAAATGACTTCAAATGAATTTGGAAGTTTTCAATGACGAATATCGCGTGATATGCTACGCTACATTCATTTCTACATAATAGTTTTAACCAAGCATGATTACTTGTGTTGCTGATATTGTTAATTTTTCAGTGTGTTCTGTACTAGTTACTTACAGATTTATTAGAACTGACGTCTAACTTTATATACATCAGAATTGTCGTCCAGACGAGAAAGTGGTTCTGACATGCCGTACCCAATATCCTTCTGGATAGTCACGAGATAGTTCGAGACGACGTTGGCCGTACCTAAGGTCCCGGATTCGAACCCCGGGGAAGTCATGGATGTAAATTGCCTGTGGTGGCTAATCTGTTAGGTGCCTTTATAATAAAGAGACCACCGCTTCGGGGATTAGCTATGGCCAAAGCCTATAAACGGCTACAGCCCGTCGTTTTTTTTTTCGGGGGGGGGGAAGGGGAAGGAATCTCAGAAACTTAACCACATTTTGTCTTCATTCAGCGATTGTCCCAGTTTATCCGAGGGTTGATTAAATAAACAATCTAATATTTCTACAGAACAAAAAATTAATCATTTCTATCAGCAGAATTCAAAATCAAACTAATAATTCTAAATATCGAGGAAAAAATAACTAAAATATGTATATGCAATACCGGGACTCCCCCTTTTCTGAAGGAATTTTGACTGATAATGTCTTTAAAAATAACTATTTTTATTTTATTTATTACTATTATTATTAAACTAATTTTTATTCTATTTTTTTATTTAATTTAGTTCCATAACTCGAGATATTTTTTCTCTAAAACTCCTAATAGAAAAAGTTTATTTTATTTATTTATTTATTTATTTTTTTTTTAAGAAAAACTCTAAAAATCAGCTTTTTAATTTACATCGCTTTTGATGTTGCTTAAATATTAATTACTTCGAACTATTTTTTAGCCTTTGTTCTTTTTTAATCAAGTAACAAAGGAATTCATTTCTTCGCTTATTTTTCTTTTGTTTTAATTTTCACACCGAATTCTCCCGCACGATACATTCGAACGCAAAAATTACAAAAGGGAGATTAAGCTTTCCTCTTAAACATTCTTTTTCGCTTTCATACCATATCTGGCCTTTAATACACACAAACTCTTTGTTAATTCTCTGTCCAATCCATTACATTTAGCTGGGAATGAATGTATACAGGTTGACAGAAGTAACAGAAATTAATTATTCCACTATAGCTTTGAATAATACATTTCCTGAATGTACATACCGTGATCTCGTAAGATCAATTTGCAACTTTTCACGATTTTATATTTAACCCCTCCTGCAAGAAAAGAGAACAGAGGGGAGGGGAAAATTTTGTCTTCCCCCTTACTACAGGCACACGAACATTTCAGCTTTTCGTTGATCCCGCGTGGCGTCGTTGCCATAAACCGTAACTCTAATAACAATAATAAAAAAAAATTCGCTCTGAGATGTGACCTCGCCCCCCCTGCAGTTTTCTCAACAATATCTTCTCAGACGATTCACGACTTCATTAAAGCACAATAGCGTCAGAAATTTTTTCAGTATCTGGCAAGGCCATTTGCACAACGCATTTTCAACGATATTTCATTTACACATTTTTATTTTTTACTGTTTATGTTTCACAATTTTTATTCCTGTTCATAGTGGTTTCATTTCTTTTTTTTTTTTTCTTTTTTTTCTTTTCTTATTTTTTTCCTCCACATGAGACCGGTTAATGAGTTACTTTTATGGTAAATAAACGTAGTTTTTTTAACTGGAATGGTATGTATATTTTTATTACGTACGAATAAAAGTATTAGAAAATAAAACTTCGAGAACATTTACTTTTATTGTCCAGTCCAATGTAAATATTCAACATTAATTAAAACAGACGTTTACTTTTATTATTCAGCTTAACGTTAAATAATCAGTATTCGTGAAAAGTATGTTTCATGAATAAAACTGTAAGGTTTTCGTTTAAGCAAACAGTTCTTGCTTAAGACTGCTTCTGTTTATTTTTTGTTGCAACTCAACTCTGTGAAAAAGATTAAATTAATTGCTCAGAACAGAAATCTTGTTACACGGAAACTACACAACGGTAACACGAGTTATCCGGATCGCTTCTTCTTGTTTTTAAACCACGTAAAATGAAATTAGTTGCTAATTTATTTATATTGTCGTGTGCATACGGGTTCGTAATGAATTGAATGCACACAGAACCGATGATAGTTGGATAAAATTTATTTTACGAAACGAACAATTCTGGAACTTTCCACAAAAATACTCGTATAGCTCTTCTCAGTATCACAGAAGTGCAATCAGTAGTTGCATTTCAAACGGCTAAAAATGTTAAACACAGCGCAATGTAAAGTGCATCTATAAAGGTGAAGCTTCTACGGAGATCTCTCAATACTCCGAACTCACGCTCACTAAACAACTTAGAAACTAATACTCTCTCCGGTCTAATATACGAGGTTTTCCCCCGGGTCACCAAGAAATCTCTAGCACTTCCCACTTCTCGAAATTACTGGAAGGCATATGACGGCCGGATATGGTTACAGTTACATACTGGGATCGATTACAATTATTCAGTTACAATACTAATTATAGTTATACGGGGAATGAACCCAAATGTTGTCAAATTGCCGCCAAGTTTGGAGTCTTTTGCCTATTCCTCGCCAAATTCGGGCAGCAAAAATTAGTTACCAAAATCATCGCCAACTTGGCGAAATCTCGCCGATTTAGCGAGATAGACATTTACTCAATTTTAAATAGACTCGCCTCTATCAAGGATTTCATGTTCAATTTTACAAATTTCACTAAATGTATTTACATATATATATATATATATATAAAATTCGTAACATTATGTTCTTAATTTCAGTTTGAAAGTTAAGTTTTAATACAATATATACATATATAATACTGTTAATTTTATTATTTTATGCCAATAAAATATAATGCCTTAATTAAACAGAAACGGGCTATGAGTTTTACTTTGCGCAAATACAAATATATGTATATTTAATTTTAGCACAACAGAAATAAAAACAATATTGCTAGTCTTGTTTTAGAATTCATGCAAATAAAAATTGATTTCATCATTTTGTTTCAGTTCAGACAGAAAGGAGTTGTGCAAATAAAAAACTATTTCAATATTTAATTTTCATCGAAAAACACATGCGTTTTAAATTTTGTGCCAGTTAAAAATAAAAATATTTTATCTTTTTATCGAAAGGTGATTAAATAATCTGGTTAGTTAGCGAGCTATGGCTATTTGCTTATGGCAAAGGATATCTTCATATCTTGCTTTTCTTATCATCTCGCTGAAATAACTATTATTAAAAGACACAGTCATTTTCACATTTTTGTAATAAAAGCAGATACCGAGTATGGAACATTTTCACCACCATACAAGTGAAGACAAGTCACTAAGATTTTTACATCGGTCACCAGCGGCGCAAAGTCCATCCCGACTAAAACTGATATCTTATTTATTTTCGCCATTCCCGCTCTATATTAATCGAAGAAATTTTTGGAAACACCTGCGGCGAATTATTAACTTTATTTGTTGTCCATGGCATCGTTCAAATTTTTTAAGAAATATTTCCCTTCAAGGGGAAAGGAGAATTCAACTACAGAAATAGTTCTGAAATATACAAAAAGTTGATTAATTGAATTCTAACTGATAAAAGACGGTACTAGTTTTTTATATTAAGCTTATTCCTTTTTAAAAACACGAGCAATAAATTTAGGCGAATAAATATTTATTTGATTGCAAACGTTTAATTTTTTTAATTACTGTATTAATGCTTGAAATAAAGTGTTACACTTTCCACTATTCAAAACAAAAGTAGGCAAACAAAACACGTTTTTTGACAAAATGAAAAATTGTTGACAACTGATACTGGTTATGAAGTTGCTTATGTGGCACCAGATGGGGCCTTAATAAGCTAGATAAAAAAAATTAAGCCACTGAGGTAACATGATGAGCTAGCAGGTGAAAACTCCAGGAACGGTCCAGAAAGTGAGGTAAACGTGGGGAAGACCATTGTCTCCTTTACTGCATGTGTGCCGATCTAATAAAAAGCGACGGGAGACAAAAGTCCCGGAGTTCATCAAATTATCTTCTGGAATGATTTGTTAACTAAGAACTTCTGAAAAATTTGCCGCATCACAGTGAGGTCCAATTTCGAAAGAAAGGCTTATTAAGTTTAATAATGTTGACCTCTGTTGGGTCGATTTTCAAGTCATCATGTATCAGTTTGTTTTCTAATTAGGTAATGTCCATTTTATTGTTCTCAAAATCTTACTCTGTACTACCTGAAGTTTGTGGAAATCAGCTTTTGAAGTTCACGGCCAGGCTGCAAATGCGTAGCATAAAACTGGCCTTATAATGCAAGGATATATCCTTCTGTTTTTGTTGATAGACAGTCCAGACTAATTTCCAAGGAGTACATAAAATTGCTTGGCAATACCACAGGCTTTTGTTATGAAATGCGTAATATGACAAGCCTATGTGAGCCTTTGGTTAATAATAACCCCTAGATAACTAACATTTTCTACATGGTTCACAATTTCTCGAATAAGTAGAGGTTGTTCAATGCTATATTCCGCATCTTGCGCTTCCTTATTGTTGATAATTGATAGACTAAAGCTCTTTCATTTGCCTTCCATATGCATAAATGTAAGCTTTACCAGTGGCCGAATATTTAAGGCAGCTGAATTCTGCGAATTCGATTCTTCGAACGGGCTACTGGTGATTTTGGCTTTCTCTATGTGTGGTGTCTACCAGGGGCCGAGCGATAAATGTCACTGAACATTGGTAGTTTCGTCTGGGGTTCGAGTCTCGAGGCTGGCTGCATGAGCTCTTTCGTGGTCTTTAGCTGGCTTTCCCCATGTATAGCGTGTATACGAGCCAGTTTACCTTAGAAAGTCCTCCACAAAGGCATTCCTCCTCTTAGGCAGATAGCCCTCAAGTGATTTGCCATAATTAGAATAAACCAAACCTATGTATGGCGTGAATACATGTCGGTTTCTTTAGAAAACATTCCAATAAGGCATCTCTTCCGAGGTAGACAGCCCTCGTGTTCCTTGCCATAACTAAAAAAGCGCTGTCTTTACCTAAGTGATCCATCTAAACACAAAATGTTCTTGATAACATTTTACAATAATTATGTTAACGTTTATATCACAGTATAGTTAAATAAAAGATATAATACTTATCTTGACTGTAAAATTTTTAACTGTATTTTCCGTATACGCTAGTCTAAATAAAATCTATCGGTAACGGTGAAATTCTTCTAAAAATCAACCGATTACCAACCACTTATACTTTTCTTTTTAATTTTACTTCATTGATATCGTTCTTTTAAAAATGTCTTGTTAATGTTCTACTTATATGTTTTTAGATTTAAAAATGACAGGAAAAAATTTTCGCTTTTTTTAAGGTTGAAATTCTTTTCGAGTTGCATTTTAAACTGCTTTGGAAAAATTTCATTTTATTACTTCTTAGGCAGCTTTGCTATGAATTTAGTAACGTGAACATTGAATACATTCATTTTTAACCGTTCATCTATTTTGATGAATGGAAAATGTTTAGTTAAAGGAAAGAATTAAAAAAGTAAATAGTAACACTATTAAATTATTATTTTTTGACAGCCAAAATCATTCTGTTCTTTAGTAACTAGATTATATTCTACAATCATTATTCTAGGGACTTATCATTTTCAGTGAATTTTTACGGATTGGTTACTTTGCTATGGACGACAATAACTAACTGGTAGTAAGTTACCGCTTTCCTGAAGATCGAATATAATATTGTTATAATGAATCATCATAAATTAAAAACAAAAATTTTCTATGACAAGACTAAATTCGACCTTCAAAAATGCGCTAAATTTCTACGGATTTGTTACTAGCTTCAGTAAAGTTCGGATTGGTTACTTCATCAACAGTGAGAATAGTAACTAATCCATAGTCTAATATTTTATAACAAGATTATAGTTGATATACGAAAAAGTACTAAAATTCCACGGATCTGTTACTTTCTTTAATAGCGAAGTTACATAACCGTGAAAATTTAGCACCTTTTCGAAGTTCAAATATACTTTTAAAATGAAAAATCACCATAAATTAAATTTTTCTTTATAATTCGAAAAAAATTGTGTTATATTGAATTACAGTTAATGAGAGTAAGGGTGTGCAATATAAGCTAGGTTTTGCTGTGTGCAAAAGTTAAAATATTATGGAAACATTACCATTTATTACAAAACGCATATATTATTGTACTGCTATATTCCATTTTATAAAAATAAAAACTAACTCGTCTGGCATATGATGGCTTCATTAAAATAAAAACGAAAACTTTTTTATTTATTTAATTCTTCTCCCAATCTAGTCACACTCCTTAAAGAATGAGAAACAAAAAACTGCATGGACTTCTCAAAACGACGCCATTGTTATTTCTAACCTTTCAATATCAAACTTCCTTCTGAGTTGTTCTTTTCCTTCTCCTAACCTCTTATTTCGTGGCCAGACTTAATTTGGCATCTTCTTTTCTTTCCTTCTTTTTTAAAAAAGGCCAAAAGCGTTAATTTGTTAAGAGCGCAACTGACTTGCATTTCTGCAGGGTTACCTCAAAGAAAAAAGACCGGCGAAAGAATAATAATAAAAAAATAACGTTAGGAAGAATGTTGGCGAAGTAAAGGGGGAAAAGAATTGGCGACCACGCCTCTTAATTAAACGAACTTCGATGCCAAAAGATCGTTCGATGTGTGGAAGTTTATTTTTATTGCAATATTTTTCTCTTGTTATTTTGACTTTTATAGTTGCGCATCTTTTCCCTTTCTCCGATACCTTTTAAGATATAATCAAATCACGAGGAGAATCCGATAAAAAAGTGTGCGAAAGATAATAATCACAAATGGCTGCTGGTCAAGTATTGAAAAATCAACAATATTTTGGGAAATAAAAACGAAAATATGTAAAAAATGGGACAAAAATTGTATTACTTTATTACGCATTTATCTTTCTAATATCGTGCAAAATCATTTTAATTCATGAAAAGTGTTATTGTTTCTAAGGGTATTCAACTTGCAATCCTCGTCGTATAACCAAAAAATACTAATGTGTTGGATTTGCAGCACTAATGTGTGCTGCATCACGTTCTTGGTGCTTACGCCACATTAAATTCGACTCAACAGCAAAATCACAAAATATTTAAAAATAGCATATCTTTAGAATTTCCGTAAACAGTCTCGCACGCTGGAGATAAAAATGTTTTTTTCGTACCGTGTTGCCATTGCTCGAATTGTTTGAAATTGTTGAGTTTGTTAATCGAAAATTCCTTAACGTTTTATAAAATATGAAACAGATAATAAAGTAAATTCAAAATTCGGGCTACCAGGTGTTCATGTTCGGGTGGAGGACTACGTTTCAAAATTGGATGGCTCTAGGTACCGTTGTTTTTTCGCAGTACGAGAAATATGCATACATTCATGAAGATTCTTCCTTATTTAATTTTTCTTAAGTATAATACAGGGCGATAATATTTGGTGGCAACAATTTGAAAAGTAATAAGCCGTTTATAGCGATTCAACGCCAAATGCCATTTCGAGACTAATAACCCATTCGGGGCTAACATCTGTTGGGTTAATAAGCAATTAAATGATAAGCTTAAGTGATATATTGCGAATTACTACATAAGTTTTTTGTATTATAGTTTTGAAATTGGTTCATTCAAGTCTGGCACATAGTTTGATTTTTATTTCCTTACTTGCGGTAGTACATTTAACAGTGAATTTGAAAATACATGCTTAAGAAACTAAATATTGTTGCGTTTACGTTCGTACGGGGTTCGTAGATTTGGAGTGAATAATGACAATACTATTTGATGAAGTATCGAAACACACTTTATTGGCCGGTATTAATCAGGACAGCTCCAAAACATTTTTAAAGTCGTCGAAGATCTACTATAAACACGCTGACACAATCAGCGACGCAGCTTTCAGGTTATCAAGCTATCACGGTGGAGACAGCTTCACTGCAAAGCACCAGAGTACAGCTCCCGACTCTGCTCGGTCGTTCTCGGAACTCCACGTACTCTCGAGACCCTCCACTCTACAGCTCGCGATGCACTCGATGACACACAGAGCACAGCTCCCGACTCTTCGGTTCAGTCGTTCCCGGAACTTAACGCACTCTCTCGACGATGCACTAACCGCGATACATTAAGAGACTCCTTCGGTGAACTCGACGACCCACTCGACACTCGCTGCCCGGCTGTCAATTCGATCGATTCGAGACATTATCTCGCACTCTCGAGGCACACATTGACTGCGGGCCAAAAGGGTTTATATAGCTTTTGGCTTGTGTTCGAGAACATTCTGGGCTAAACCGGTAAGAATTCGTTCCAGAAGGTTCTCCATCTGTCCATGGCATATCGCCAATTTTGTCACCAAATGGGCGATTTCTCGACATAACCAAAAAATACTAATGTGTTGGATTTGCAGCACTAGTGTGCTGCATCACGTTCTTGGTGCTTACGCCACATTAAATGGCAACTCTGCTGTCCATAGCCATTTTATGGCAACCCTAAAACTGCTTTGCGGGGAAGCCATCTTACCACGCCTGTACATTTCGTAGCAATGTTTACTTTTCACTTCAAGGAGTTGGCATGCATTTTGAACCATGTGAAAATTACACATCAGAAATCTTAATTCATTTCTCTTTAAGCATATGCACTTGTTTACGTACCTATTTACATATACATACAGTAGTCACAAATTTATAAAGTGTTCTGCTTACATTTACTCTGTCTACATATAATTGTGCGCCAAAGAAAATTTAATCGCATTACTCTTTTAACGTATTAATAACTCTAATAAAACTGTATGTATCGTATTCAACAATTTGACAATTTTAGCGATAAACTTTCCTTCCCTTCTAGACACTGGGAGTGAGTTTGAAAATTTCAACAGCAACAGGAATGTAGTAGTTTTCTTAAATCCCGGTGCTGCTGCCATTTTCTTTTATAAGAACACGCGAATAGCTTTTTGTTCAATGAATCTTCACTAAAATTATGAGCATATTTGGAATTAAAATTGTGGTGGTTTATTTTCAGCAAAGGTTTTTGTCGTAACAGTCAAAAATGTCGACAATTTTTTGCTTTGAAGTTTAAGAATTACAAAGCACGTTATAATGGAAAATATGTCCCTATGTCTATCTGGAAGAGTTTACCAGATGGAAGTTACAGACTTTTGAAGACAATAAAACTGCCTACATTCACTGCCATTCTAGTTTTGATCCATCGAGCTTCTTTCAGTTGATCGTATTTTTTCAAGATTTTTTCCCCGTATATATATCAAATTCACACTGCCAAATTTAGGAAAATGTACTATTTAGCGCAGTGCATAAAGACAACCTATTATTCAGTCCAGAAAGCAAAACAAGGTTAAGTAGAAGCACTACTTTGAAAGTTGTGGAGCTTTTGGTTAATGGGATAACCAATTATCCGACCAGAGGTTTAGCACATACAAAAGGACAGACAATCATGAATGTACTGCATATGCTATAATTTTTATACATAAGTATGAAACGAAATGAGAGATGCATGTCAGGAGTTTATTATAGGGAATGTAAATTAAATATTATTAGTATTCCATTACTTTACTACCGTAACAGTACACCATAGTTTAGTAGAAGTCTTGTACAAATAAAGCACATGAATATGAACATGCAAGGTATAAAATAATGAGGAAAAAGAATTTATTCAGATAAAGCGAGAATGTATAAGAATTTTGTAATTAAAGGCGATCTAAATTAATTCAAGGATTTTTAATAATGGAAAAATCTCTGTATCTGTAAATGAAATTTCGCAATAATGATAAAGTATTAGATTTAGCTTTAAAAAAATTAAGTCCTTTATTAAAACCTAACTATTTTATTTGATTTAAATTTTACTTCATTTAATCTGCACGCCATAATTCTTATTTATAATACAAATATAAACGTTAAGTGTGAATTTATATTAAAAATACGCCGTAAAAATAAAGCGAAAATTTTAGAACCCCCCCCTTTTTTTAAGAAAGAGAAAGAATAGTTTCTTTTTCTTATTTTATTTGAATATTTGCTTGATCCGAATTCCTATAGTTTACAAAACATTAAAAATTAATTTTAAGTTTTTCAATTTTTCTTTACTTATACCTAACCACTAAAGTTTGATTTTAAAATAATGAGAATAAAGTTGATGCATAAAGTCTGCACTGATATGTGGTATCCAGATATTCCAATGCTGCTACTTTCGAAGGCACAATTACAAACGATTTGTCTTTCATTGAAAGACACCGATTTCCATTTTATTTAGCATGAAATTTAAAATAAAAAAGTCCTTTTGACATTTTTGTGCCATTTTTATACATAAGTCAGTGTAACCAGATGAATACTATAAAGAAATTCTCCTTCTTCCATAAGAATTTGTAGCTTAAGGGTGAAGTTAGACAGTTATATATGGAAAAGAGAATGAACTGAGAGAAAGAAGAGGGGAAAAAATGCATGTGTGCTAGCGATGTCAATGTAATGTTCTTTTTGCTCCTTGAATTTTTTTTCTCCTTCCCAAGGCCTCTCTCATCACAAAATCGATAGAAAACTACTCTAGAGAAGGTTCTTCAATGTAAAAAAAAAAAAAAAAAAAAAAAAAAAAAAAAAAAAAAACTGAATAAGAGAACTAGAAATGTGCATATATATATATCCATATTGTGTTAGTGGATTTCTTTATGTGTACTGCACAAACCCATCCAAAACCTAAGCAGTTAAAGCTCTGAAACTGAGATGTTGCCTTTGTTTCTACTTATATAATGAAAGAAAGTAAATTCCTTTTGAGAAAGAGACGTACCACCCTGCTACAGCCATTTACGTTAGATAAATGTACAAATGCAGAGAAATCTCTAATTGAGACCACTTCCCTACATCGATCATCTTTCTCACAACTCAGTATTTCTCAAAATATAAAGAAACTTCGATACTGAAGATCACTTCTCTAAGACGACCATCTCCTCGGAAGTCCAAAATAATTTGGAATTATTTGTGGTGGTCTTAGAGAGATTTCATTGTAATTAAGTAAACGATAATGAACATTAGTAGTAGTCATGGTCTCTAAAACGACCATCTTCACTAAATATAAAAAATCTCTAGAACGGTTGTCGGTCATCTCTTTAGCCAAAAGGGGCGTTAGCCCAGAAGGACTAGTAGTTTCACTTTCCAAATTGTTGCCACCAAATATTATCATCCTGTATTATATTTAAAGAAATTAAATAATGAAGAATCCGCATGAGTATAAATATGTTTCTCGCATAGTGAAAAAGCAACACAGTCATCAAATTCTGAATAACGTAGTCTTCCACCCGAATATGGAAGCCCGAATTAGGACTCGATAATTCGTTTTATTGTCTATTTCATATTTTGCAAAACTTTAACTAGTTTTTTATTAAGAAACTCAACGATTTCAAAGCGAGCAGTAACAACACTACACGAAAAAAAGATTTTATCTCCAGCACGCGAGACTCTCTATCGGAAATTCTAAAGATATTCTTTTTTAAAAATATTTTTAGCCCAAAGAAACATTAGCCCAAATGCTCTGGAAACGTATATATAAATGTAATAAAAGAGACTAATAGCCCTTCTTTTCTAACGCCGCTTTGGGCTAATAAAACTTATTTGATGTAGTTATTTTTTTACTTCTTCACCCCCCCGGAACGTTTATGCGGACGTGGCATATGGAAATTATACAGCACTGACAACAGAGTATTCAAGATACTGAAAAGCAGACTGCATGCTTTTAGCAGGATTTGCATACCCTGAAGATGATGTGGATGGGTAAGATCCTTGTTTTTGTTCCTCTTTTGAATATTCTTTATTATCTTGAATATTCAAATAACAAATATTTAATTATTTTCTTTAAAAAGCATTGTTGGAATATATACGTTTATAAAAATCACTACATGAATATTTGGAATTCACTTGAAATATTATTTTGGTATTGACACCTGTACTCGACTTCTTTCTGAAGCCTAAATGTTGTTGATAGTTGAAAATATTCTTTGTACTGAACCTGATGCATCTCGCAGCGAAACTCATTAAATAGATATAAAATTAGTTCTCTTTAAAAATTCCACATTTATAAATTCTAGACAAAAACCCGGAAACGGTTATAAATACAGGACGTCCGATAACTCTAAATATACGATAAATTGATATAATTTCAAATGACTCAACTCGAGAAGTGGAATCGATATACTAGTTATGAAATTATGAAAAATAATTATTTAATATTCTCACTTTAAAATTGATAATGTATTGAAAATAAATTCTAATGAGCCATTCTTTTAACACTTTTTTTAACCGTCTCTGAAATAAACCACTGTTTACGTGGGTGGTTTCGTTTAATAAGGGTAGAAAGTGTAGAAAACGCACTAAATAGATAGATAATTGTAGGAGGAGAGAGAAAAAAAAAAGACAGAGAGAAATTTATTCTCTAGCGTTATCTTCGTTTTCAAATCCCACTTGTTCTCAGTCCTAAGGTTAAAAAAAAGTACAGATTCCCTAACACTCATTGATACAATGAATTCCTTTACAGCCCGTTCCAAGAAAATTCTCAAAAAGTTCTCGGGCAAATAAAAGGCGTAAAGGTCAAAAAGCGATGAATCCGGATCAAGGGTTTCGTTCACTTTATTTGAAGAGAATCCATAAACATTTCACTCGAGAGCGCCAACCACGCGAAAAAGGGAGGAGAAAAGGAAATAAAGACTGCACAAATAAATCTCTGTTATTTCATTCAATCTCATTTCGTTCCGTTTCGTCCTTAAGAGATCAGTCTGGCTGCACGGCTTTTCCAAACGGCTGGAAAAAGCATTATTTTATCGTATAGAAGTTACGTTACAACGCATAAATCAAAAGGTGTAAGTCAATGCATCTACGTCTCTTAGACTGCTAAGTCTCCGTAAGAAGCGTTATCGGCATCTTTACATGAACTAAAATTTTCAATTTAACAATTATTTATTCATCATATGCTTATTAACAATGAAAATTTCACAACAAATTATCGGATGCAAGGGATTACTATTTTAAACTTGGCTGTTACAAGGATTTGTCAGAAAGAGGATAAATAAATCTTGAACCGCGAAAGGACGTTTTTGTTCAATCGAATATGTCAAACCTGACAATGGCTATCTGCCTAAAGAGAAGGATACCTCCGTTGAAAACTTTCTAAGGGCAAGTGGTATATAATCACGTTAGGCTCCGTCACAAGAGGGCTTTTCGGTCATAAGAGGTATAAGTAGAGCTTTGTTGCTAGGCGACTAGACATTGCTATAGCACAAAAATTGATTTAACGATTTTGCCTAAAAGTTCTAACTTATCAGCTTTATGCCAGCTTCGTATAAGAACTGACCAATTACAGCGAAGCAAACATAAACTGACATGCGGTCGACGGTTTCGTTGCTACACATTTATACATGCGATTTTCTCTGATCGGCTACGTTTTAAACCCTGTTGCACAGGTGTGAGAGGATGTAATTTTTACGGCTCAGACCACAAAATTCGCAAGTCCAGTCGTGGCAAAAAGTCACCTGCGCATGTCACTGGTAAACGCATTGAGCACTATACAGGTGACTACTCGACATTTGCCCAGTTCCGCCTCCAGTTTAGAAAGAGAGCACCCCAGGGGGGCGGATTTGAGGATCTCTCACTCCTCTTTCAATACCACCAACCTCTCAAGAGAACTTTCAGCTCGCCGCATGTTTAGAGTGTTCCCATGCCTCACAGGCACTACGCATTTACAAACATCCTTGAGCGCCATGTAGGTGACATAAAGGCTTTTGCTCAGTTTCGCCCCGAATTTTGGAAGAGAGCACTCGGGGGGGGAGGTGTCTGAGGGCCTCTCACCTCTGTTCCCCTACCACCAACTTGTCGAGAGGACTTTCAGCTCGTCGCCTATCTAGAGTCTCCCATGTCGCACAAACACTAGGTATTTACAAACATCCATGCCTTCTCCAGAATTCAAACCCGGTACCTTCGGCTCGGCAGCCAGAATCACTAACAACTATCCCGGTTGGCTTGCAGTTTGTCAGAGTTTAAACGCGGAACGAATTACCAATATTCAGACATTTTACCACTCGACTTTACCATTGTCATATACAGTTATATATATTCGGATATACTCACAAGCTAATTCACAAAGTTACATTAACAAATTAATTCACAGACTTCCACAAACTAACAAAAGGATGAATCTTCGTGCAATAAGCAGTGATACGGAGACTTTTTTTCAATGTGCGCTGTACGCTGTGTTCATTTAATTATATGTTAAATAAGTCTTTTATTAGTTAAGAAAATCCATAAAATTTCAACTATTTTTTAAATTAGGTGTCGCAATGTAACCCGTCTTCGTAGCTTTTAATTGCACAATCGGTGCGGTAATTCACAGTGTCACTATCAATATGTTTCAGTGAATAATAAATATTTGAGATTATTTTTAATACTGAACTTTTAAACTCATAACCCAACTAATATCGAGGAAACAATGAATACCGTAACAAAGGGACAGTGATTTTCCACTACGGAAGCTTGGAATTTTTCAATTGTTCTTTCGAATGCGGCACAAGAGTTTATTTCCTTTAATCATTTCTGTAAATTACAAGCGTCTTTGAAATAGTTTAAGACCATCCATCATTTAAATAGAAAGCACCAAAAAGTGCGAATATCTTACTCTCGAGCATTTTTGACACTCTGAAGACTTATAAATTTATCACCGTTTGCCATCCTCATTTAGATAAATGAAAACGTCACCAAGGTGATGCTATATGATAATGAATATTTCCGCTCCCTTAAATCTAGATGATGAATACTCAATTCGGGAAATAGGTGCGTTACAGGTGCCATAGAAAGAGACAGCCAATAAAAGTATTTTATAGCCAACTCAGCGGATAGGCTAGATTTGGAAAAGTTCCAGGTTTAATATTTATTTAATGCGGAAGAAGAAATTTTTATCGGCTTAAAGGGGCGAAAAATCGAAGAGAAACCAGAATGGTCTGCATTAACCTTTAAAATCGCTTTACGGAAGAAGATAGAAACTTTCCGGACTTCTCAAACCTTGGCTGACATATAAATGGCAGCTGCAAACATAAATTTGAATCGCTTTGCACAAAGGTACCAGCGAAGATTAGTTCTTTGAATTTGAAAGCAAAAATAGATGATTTCATTATTTCAAATATATTGTGAAGGCGTGTTATTAATTATATTAAAAAAAATCATTGAAATCATTCAAATTTATAGATCTCTGTGAACTGAATATCTTAACAGTATTTAAACTGTATTTAAATATATGCAATCCATGGTAATTAACTTTCTGTTGTTCTTACACATCTTCTGATCAAGAATCGCATATATTTCATTTTTTCCCTTGCAGGAAGATTAAAAAATTTTAATGTCTTAGGACTCTTTTTGACACAAAAATCGGACTTTCTCTAAAATGATATGCCAATGTTTTTCCACATTTCGATTCTACGACTCAAATTATGCCAAACTGCGAAGCTTTGTAAAAATCCCCCGAGTAGTTTTTAAAAAATTAGCTCTCAAAATTTTAGCTCCTCAATGTGAATTGTATTTGATATATATTTATTAATATCTTTTTTTTATTAAACTTATTTGATTCTTACTTTCATATTTCGAAATTTAGGTTCATTCCAAATAAAATTCTCCACAAATTTCTCACCAAAAATTACAAAATTTAATATCTAGGCATAATTTGAGTCGTATAATCGAAATATGGAACAAAATTGAAATATTATTTCAGAAGTCCTAATTATAATAATATTTAATATTAGAGAAATACTATATATAAATCTAATATATATCCGGTTGATCTTTACAATATGGTAACTGGTAGTTTGGCGACATTTTGGAGGCGATAAAGGTTACTACCTGGGACTTTGGTAATAATGTGAGCAGTACTCAGTTCCGATTACGCATTATTTTGTGTGAGGGAAATGAGAGATCATGGGATATGTCATGTGATATTAATGGACGAATTACGGTTCTTTAATCGGAAAAGGGGGGAAATCGGGAAAAAATCTGGAAATTTTGTATTTGGTTTTATTCTGTGTTGTGTGAAACAGTGTTCGTGAAATTTTGGATCCCATGGCCGTAACTAAAGTGAATTCGAAATGGGTATTTATGTATGTATTAAATTAATGTATGTGCTCATTTATATTTTAAGTAGTGTTTTTGAATTTAATTATATTTTAATTAAATGATAGATATTTTGTGAATTTTATGTTAGTAGGAATTTCGTATACGTTTTAGTTGAAGTAAACGTGCATGGAAATAATTTAAATATCTGACACTAAGTATTTGTAATGGTTGCGGTATGAATTCGTTGGTGACGTGTTACTTAGAGATAAAAGTGATTAGATAGATGATTTAGAGGTAAACGTTTTTGGATATTTTATTTATTTTATATGTGGAAATGTTCATTACTTTTTCGCGATTAGGTAATTTCATATATGTTCTTTTTACCGGGTTTAAAGATTGAGAAAATTGACATGTATTTTCGTGAAATTTTTCTAATTTATGAGAAAAAAGCAGTGTACATGGATATAGTGAGTGTGCGCAATGCCATTTTTGTGCAATTCTGGGATGTTTTTTTAAGTAAAAATAAGTCGGCGTGTACATGGTTTAGTGATATTTTAATTAAATGATAATTATTTTGTGAATTTTATGTTTGTAGGAATTTGGTATACGTTTAAGTTGAAGTAAACGTGCATGGAAATAATTTAAATATTTGATACTAAGTATTTGTAATGCTTGCGGTATGAATTCGTTGGTGACATGTATAATGTAATATATGATTTAGAGGTAAAAGTTTTTGGATATTTTATTTATTTTATATGTGGAAATGTTCATATTTGGAAAGGGTGAATACTTTTTCGCGATCAGGTAATTTCATATATGTTCTTTTTACCGGGTTTAAAGATTGAGAAAATTGTCATGTGTTTTCGTGAAATTTTTCTAATTTATGAGAAAAAAGCAGTGTACATGGATATAGTGAAGAGTGTGCGCAATGCCATTTTTGTGCAATTCTGGGATGTTTTTTTAAGTAAAAATAAGTCGGTGTGTACATGGCTTATGTGTATGTGTTATTTTGAAAAACGCGTAAGGAGCACTTTTTCCCAATTTTGCAGTGAATATTTGTCATGATTAAGCAGTTTTGTTAGATAAAATTTCTAGCATAAGTGTAATTCGGCTAGTAGATTGTTGGAAGAAGTGTTCAGTAAATAAAAAGAAAAGAAACATGTCTTTACTTCGTGAAGACAAAATGGCGGCGGGAAAAAAAAATAGAGGGTTGCTGTAGGTAGGAGAGTTGGTCTCCAAATTTTCGCCAAAAAAACGCCAAGTTACCATAATGTAAAGATCAACCATATATCCTAAGTCGCGCTTTCGAGACATGGAAAACGCAATTTTAATTTCGTCAATCGGCCCAGCAGAACGGGAGATACAGAACTCTCCCATCCCCCTCCCCCCGCAGTGTACATACGTAACATACTGGCATTAACAATCTGCATCAAAACTTGACAGATTCAGCTATAATTTAACAACTTTTCACATTAGACCAAATTTGAGATCCACCTTTTTAATCCATACATTACAATTTCAGGTACTTACGTGCTATCGCAGCTTCGTGCAATCTTCGGCAATAGCGGCTATCTAGAAAACGCATTTCGTCGTTGTTCCCTTTAGAAAATGTTCAGCAAAATTCTGTATTACGGCCGAAATGTTACCGTAGTTTCACCCATTGTTGGCGAATTCCACAAACTCATACTTTAAAACTAAGGAAAAAAAAATATATCACGATTTGTGCATAAAAACCGTTGGAACTTGGAATACAATAAAATACAACACATACGAAAATGGCGGCGTTGCTTGACTGAAACGATTGTTTTCAGCATGGTTGCCGGAAGAATGGTTATGCGCATGGATTCCAGAGTTTGGCACTTTCTGAAAATTTGGCTACTTCTACTAAGATGGTTGCGATAATACGTAAGTACCCAGTTTCATAATTCGATGCAATGACGGTTAGATATTCTTTTGTTTAAAAAAAAAAGGAGTATGGAAAAAAATACTTTTTTTCTCTTTCACATACCAAATTTTACGGAAAAATAAAAAAATATATATACAAATAAAACTTAACTAAGAAATTACTTATTATATATAAAAAAATATTCCTAAATAAAATACCAAACTATTGAGTTTACATCAGAAAATAAATGTATCGTGTGAATATGCAGGTTCTATTCATTTGCAAAGAAATAAGAACGATGTATTTTGCCTAAAACTTCATGTAGATAATATAATACTATTATTCCTTTTGCATGATTCCGAGCACAACATCGCGGGGTTTTGATAAACTGCATTATTTTCAATGAAGGTATTTTAGATTTTTTTATATAAGAATGGTCTTCTAATTAATCTGTTAAAACAAAATATTTTCGATATAAAATTACTACAAAAATGCTACTCAGGTCTCCAAAGCATATATGTTCTGTCTCTTATGTAGAACACACACACAACACACTCCATTGAAATGGTTAAATCAAAATTACAAGTAGTCAAAATATCAGTTTATGTCACAGGTAGTCACTGCCAAAAAATTTTCATTTTATTAATGCTAATAAAATATATATAACTATTTTGTTCATCTCATGAAAACTAATAAAGAATTTGCCATAAATAAAACAACAAACTAAAGGGTTGCATTCATTTTTTTTTTAATATATTTTTTTAGTCCAAATGGGATTTGTCCCTGAAGGACTATTGTTTTCGTTTTGCGATTTTGCTTTGATTCACTACAAACGGCAAAATACTTTTCAAACTGTTGCCACAAAATATTATCGCCCTGTGTTATACTTAAAGAAATTAAATAATGAAAAAATCTGCATAAATGTAATATGTATATTTCTCGCATTGAATGACGTAATCCTCCAACCAATATGGGCATGTGGAAGAGCAAATTTGAAATTTGGAAATTGTTTTATTACCGATTTCCAATTTTGTAAAACTTTAACGACAAAAAAAATAAATAAATAAATAAATAAATAAATAAATAAATAAATAAATAAATAAAATAAAATAAATAAATAAATAAAAATAAAAATAAAAAAATCACCTCCAGCGCATGAGTCTTTTTATCGGAAATTCTAAATATACGCTCATTTTAAAACTATTTTGCGATATCGCTGTTGAACTGAATTTTATAGTTTAAGTGGAACGTGAAATTTAATAAATAAATGTAATACACAAAAATGTTAAAAAAACGCCCCTTGGACGTAATTTAAAATCTGAAACATTTCAGATTTTCTTTTTTTCTTCATCTCAACGTTTTGCTAATCTTGATGCAATCTTAAAAGCAACTTACATGAACTTGGATTTACCGAGCCTGTTCGCAGATTTTTTTAGACAAAGTTCATTTTATTTACAGAAATATTTCACTTAAAACTTTTATGTTTTATATATTCTTTTATAACCCTTATTCTTTTCTATCTTTCTACAAAGTAATTTCTAAAACAATAAACCCTTTTGTGTAGTTATTGAAAGAGGTAATTCTTCCCATTCCTCTTAAACAGCTTTCCATAGCCCAAAGATGGTTGCAGATCGACATTTGGGCAATCAGCTTTTTAAAAGTCCAAAAAAATCCATGGGGGGTACAACAGGATATTTAGTAGGAAAATGAGTGAGCCTTGATACCCGTTTCTTGTGACATTTTTTCCAGGAAATTAACAGTGGATTTTGACGTAAGGCTGCTTGCTTTGTCCTGATGCAGTCCTGAAGAGAAGGTTATTTCATATTTGAAAATTGGGTGTAGATGATGCACGTTGCATTTTTTCGCCTTTTTAAAGTTCAAATCAGCATTAATCACTTTATTTACTGCTGACACTGAGCATTTTAATGATTTTGAAACTCTTCATTGACTTGACGGATTCCTTGCATATGTATTTGGAACAATTTTTCCACTTGAAGGCAAACTTTGATGGTTTTTTTTTCCTTTCCTGTTGACTATATTACCTAGCATAGCTTTAGATATCGAAAAATCATGGATTTTTAATAACTAGATACGAATATATATATATATATATATATATATATATATATTTTCGGAAAGAGCACAAACATATTCTTCCATCCATTGCTTCTTTAAAAGCGCTATTTTGCATGAAACAAAACTGTCAAGTAGCAGATAGTAATTTAAATTTTCAAAAATGCATCTGCAATTAAAAAAAAATTCCAAGCAGTTAGTTTTTTAATGGCAAAGTAAAATCGTCTAAAAATGTGCGAACAGCCTTTCTCTTGATTTAGTTTTGAAGTACCAACCTTTCCCATGCAGACAAATCTATTTTCAATTTCGTGCAAACTGGAGCTCTTTTCAAATTTGCCAGAAATTTAGAAAACATGCAAGTACTTCTGTTTGCCAGGAATATACTGAGTCTATTCTGCATAACCGAAGCACCAAATCTGTTGCGACGTAATATTATTGGCATATGGAAACGCCTCTCAGAATCTCTGCTTTACCTACCATCGCATGAAATGAAACTACCCGAGGGGCCTTCATTTAAATATTTATGGAAATGTCCACTTACCCAGAAGTTTTCTCGTTAACCTAACAAGTGCAACAAGAAGTATTACAGTCGAGAAAAAAATTCAGTAGAAGATCAAGTTGAAGTTTAACAAGACTTCTCTCCATATTTCAACTTTTAAATTACATTAGCGATAAATCAAAAGATCAAATTCTGTAACAAACATTATGCCTTAATATTAAAGTTCATTTGAAAATATCTTAGTATAATTCAGGTAAGCATTTGCATACAAACGCATATTAAAACATTACAAAATGGTGTTTAAAAATAGCTAATGTAAGCAAATGAATCAAACTTAATTTATGGTATTAGATAACATTAAAATTATGCAATAGTTCTGTGTGTAAATAAAATAACAGAGTTGACAGCTTTAAAATAATTGCTGTTAAATAATTTGTTCCAAGAAATGTTGTGAAAATTTTAAAATGTAACGACAATGAAAATTTATTAAAGAAATAAAATTTACAGTGCGGAATTATTAGTCTTCAATTCGAAATAGTAGCAGTACATTACTAAATTAATACCATTTTGCGTTCCCATTTAGTGGATTATAAAATTAAAATAACTTTACTTTGCTATTATCGCAACCATCTTCGCACAATTAGGCGATTTTGTACAGATGAAAAGGTAAAAGTTACTTATCGTCTGGAAATTGGTGGTTTCGTGTTTAAGATTCCCAAACTATGGATATTTATCGTAAAATGGTAAATATTATCAACATATGAAAAGGAAACTTACTTTAGCAATTTAAGATACAAATTTTAATTATTAATAAGGATTACGTAATACATTAAAAAACTGAAACACTTACATTCTTCTTAAAATCTTTCTGTAACTTTTTGCCCGATTCTCTCCCAAAGTACAAAGAGATCTGTTTTTTGCTTTAGAAAAATTTCAGTAACATTTTGTATTCTTTAGAAATTTTCCCTCACTTTCGTGCGTTGTTGGCAAATTCCGCAAACTCATATTTTAAAACTAAGACAAAAAATCTGACAATTCGTTTATAAAAACGGGTTGAACTTGAAATACAACGAAAAAGAATGTATATGAACGGCGATGTTGCTTAACTGAAAGATTGTTATGAAAATGGTTGCCGGAAGAATGGTTATGCGAATGGTTGCCAGAGTTTGCCACATTCTGAAAATTTGGCGACTTCTATTAAGGTCATTGTGATAATACCAAAGTACCTTAAAATTATTATCGCATTTCTGCAATTCTAAGATACACTGTTTTGCTTCATATAAATGTCGTCAAAATGAGGTGCGTGCTAGAATCGATGGGGTATTAGAATTACAGATTCTTTCGAATAACTAATTTTTCGGATAATACCGGTTTTTCAAAATTACTATTTTATGCAAAAAATTGCTATTGTTGATAATAAATCGAAATCGATTACTAAAAAAAAAAAAAAAAAAAAAAAAAAAAAAAATTCTGACGATTTCAGCGTTTTATTGCATTTTATGATATCCTTTCAGAATAATTTTTTCCCCTTTATTTACCTTGTTGGTGGCATCGAAATTAAGGGGCTATTTTGGAATCACTGCCACATTAGAATCGAAGAAATAGGATAATAGAACACCAGACGATGTCACTCTCTTTTACGATAGCTTTAAAAAAAAAAAAAGTAATTTTTATCAGTCGCTCTAAGACGCAGTTGAGAAAGATATAATTTTTAAGGATACAATTTTAATTTTAAAATGCAAGTATATATGTTTTTTTTCCTCTCTTGGGGGGAATATATAACTGTTTTGGGTTGAAACATTTCCTTCGATTTCTTTTCTGCACATCTATACATTTATTCACAATTCTATCTGTTTTTAAGATGAAAGTTAAGAAGTAGTCTTTATAAAAATTTTGAAAACTGTAATATAAAACTTATTTTTGCGAAAGAATTAATTTGTTGTTGTTGTGACTTAATCTCACTTGCTTTTAACAGTAAAATCAGAATAAGCCTACGACGCCCATTTTCAAATTTTCCTTAAATATGCTGTCCCAGATGAAAAAAACGAAAATTCAAAATAAATTATATTTAATGTTTAATTTTGAGCAATGGATAGCACAAAGATGACTATAAATATATTATTACAGTTTAAAATATAAAAAAATCACTTGAAATTTTTTAGATATAAATCTTAAACTATTTAAGAACTACGATTTACATATAAGTCTTAGGGAAAAATGCCTGTCCCTTTCAAGTTTTATGTTATTTCACTTCCTTGTTTTGTAACCTAAATTATTTTTTTACATAAAGAAGTTTAATTATTTTAAATATGAGCAAATAGTGTGTTATATTCACGATACAAATTAATTACAGTATTTTTTTTCTTTAGCAAAATCAATCAAAATTAATTTGTGTTCCACTTCACGTCAAGTCCGTTACCTTGAGATTATTTTAGCCACAATTAGTTTGTAAATCTGCCTAAAAAGCGCAGTACATATTCAGTGACATAGATAAACTAGTCAAGCTAAGTTTGACTACTTTGAATATATACTGCCACCCTTTACCCAGATTTATAAACTAATAGGGGTAAAATAATCTTAAGGTAACGGACTTGACGTTTAAAATGGAAAACAAATTATTTTTATTGATTTGCTAAGTTTATATCTAAAAATTTTCAATTGATTTTTTTATATTTTAAATTGTAGAAATATATTTATAGTGCATCATTATGCAATGCATTGCTTAAACTTATTTTATAAACAAATTTATAGTCATCTTTATCTTTATGTAATGCATTGCTTAAACTTTAAATGTTAATTTATCTTGAATTTTCTTTCTTTTCTTTTAGGATAGCATATGTAAGAAAATTTGTAATTGGGCCACGAATTTCATGGTGGCAAGGAGTACAAGATGGCGCCTGTCATTGGTCTTGAGCACCAGTGATAGTATGATTTAGCTCAGTTCCACCCTCAATTTTGATGTACAGCACCCCGGGAGTTGAGTTCGAGGGTCTCCCATCCCTTTTCCCCTACCACCAACCTCTGGAGAGGACGTTCCAGCTTGCCGGATATTTAGAGTGTACCCATGCCGCACTGACACTATACAAACGTCCATGCGTTCACCGGGAACAGAACCCAGGCCTTTCGGTATGGTAGTCAGCATCGCTAATTACTATCCCGATTGGGCGGCAGAATTAATTTAACATGTGTTACTCAACCATCTAAGCTGCTATAGCGCTGAAGTAAATGCACAGTTCATTATTATTTTGCAATAAACATTGAACACAATACTGAACTTTTCCTGTCAGTTGCAAAATAATTAAGTCAGAATTGCACTTCCTGTTGTGGTCTTGATCGCCTACCGGTGATCCACAGTAAAACAACGCTACGTATTGCTAAAGCGCGGAAACTACATTTCTCGGGTTCAGTGTTCTGTGACTGAGCAGTTCGATTACATTTCCCCATGCTTGCATTATAAAAGAGATCCATTTTTCCTTAGAAAGCCCTCTATGAAGGCAATTCTGCCTTTAGGCCCTTTCTGCTTTGGAATTCTTTACCGGAACTAATTAAGTAGCCAATCTATTGGTGTGGAATAAAATACATTACCTTAAATTTAATTCTCCGACCTTTTCGAGTAAATTGAGGGGTCCCGTAGAATGGGGATATTAAAAGAAACTCAATGCTTCGGTAATCAAGAAATTCATTTGCAGTCGCTGTTGGGTAAAAGTCATCGAGGTTAAGAGCAACGTTGCTAAGCAACGCAGGAAAAGTAATCTAAAAGTTGAATGGAAGTCATTTAGACGAATACAAATATGGAAAGAGATGAGGGGAATAATTACTCAAAGTGAATAGGTTCTCTTTTAATAAGAGTTAACTAATAACTATATGCTGCTTCTTCTAAAAGTAGACTTAAAAAAAAAAAAAAAAAAAAAAAAAAAAAAAAAAAAATAGAGAGAAGTTTAAGTTTTAAAGTAACAGTAAGGAGATAACATATCTATAGCGAAAGTATTTATGAAATATTTTAATTAGAATCCTACTTGCTTAATATTCTGCTACTGCAAAAAAATGGCAGTGAATGTTATCTAAGATAAGCTAACGGAATGCTTTATCAATATCCTGATTTCGTTTACTAATTCGCGAATTCTTTTTAGTATTCTACCTTCGATTTTTACTTCTGTGTACCAAGTAAAGAAGTATCGTAATCGCGAAAAATTTCGAGTATTATATTTAAACGAAAATATCCATCTTGACAACTTTGAATCCATTTTTACGATACTTTTGCATGACATTTGTACGTACGTACAGAATAAAGAAGTCTTTTTTTTTTCTTTTTTTTTTTTCTTTTTCTTTTTCCAAAATAGATTTAAGATGGATTAAAAACAGATTTTTCGCGACGTCTGTACGCACGTATCTCGCATAGTTCAAAAACGAGTAGCCGTAGATCGCTGAAATTGCAATCGGCCGCACCAAATATATATATATATTATTACCATTCTGTTACCTGGTTTGGTGAGCTCAGCTTTTTTATTCTTATATATTGGTAAATTGTGCGTTTTTTGCTTTAAAAGTGGTTTAATTATGTTATTCTTATGTCCAGTTAAGGCTTTTATGCCTTTAGGTAATCTGCATGGAATAGTTGTAGAATTATCAAGAATTTAAAAGTGGAGCTAAGCCTAACGAGGCCGCCATTTGTTTACATTTGTAATTCTTAATAGAATAGTGAATTAAGTCGATTGGTGCACCAGCTGCTGTACATTTTTGCCCAGTGGGACCAAAAGTTAACTTTCAGTTTTGTGCACCGAAAATTTTATCTTCCTGCTCGCTGGCCGAATTGCCTGTTTTTGCATAGATACGCTAATTTTAGTTGCAAAACAAAAATTTTATATGTTTTTAATTGTATTTGGTATTTTAGCTTTATCTGTATTAAGACTGAGTTTTTATATATTTTTGTCTCCCTCGGAAGTTGAGAACTGGATTAATTGAATGCGAAATATATCTCTATTGAAATTCGAGGAAATAAGTTGAAGTGAAGTGCACAAAACATGGCAATAATTTAATAGGCCGTAGAAGAAGTCAAGTGGTGTCCACATCTGATGTTTATCTTTATAATAAAAGGCATAGAAATAATATTTAATTAAAAAAATCAACATCCACAATTCATAGAAAATTAAATGATTACCCCATTTTTAAAAACAAGGAAGTTACTTAGCACACTTCATTATACCACCAAATTGCCTCATGTTCTACAAAATCTATCAATGCCGCTCCGTTCTTTAGAGATTAATTAATTTACTTCTTCATGACTATCATCTACTCAGCGTGGTCTGCATGCGACAAATAAAAATTGATTATAAACTTTGTGATATTTACTGTAATGTGGGGAACTTCAATGGATGCTACGTTGAGTATTGATCAAAGCTTGAAAGGTTCATAATTTCCTTTTAATTAATTGAGACTCCTAGAGAAACACTGGTTAACGGGCTTTTAAAAACCTTTTATTCAAAAAGGTTGAAAGTTTCATAAGCACAGATTTTTACTGGATTTATGACGTTTCCATTATATTAAGAAGATGATTCTATTGGTTTAATTTTATCATTCCTTTGTTTAGCTTTGAAATGTCTAGATAACATGATATTAAACATGCTGTATGCAATGCTACTCGTTAATATCATATTTCAATGTTAATAATATTTCTGAAAAGATGGTTTTCACTTTCTTGTACGAGGTAAAGGAAGTGCCATAAATCGCGAAAAATTCCGGGTATCATATTTAAATGAAAATATCCATTTCGACTGCTCTCAAATCCATTTATAAGATGTTTTTGCCTGACATCTGTGTACACGGAAAGAATAAGGACGCTTTTTTCTAAAACGGATTGTAAAATGGAGTCAAAATCCTATGTACGTATGTATCTCGCATAACTGAAAAAACGAATAGCCATAAAACGTTGCAATTTTTAATATGGGGCTGCTATAACATCTAGTTGTGCACCTGCTTTTTTCGCTGCAATCGGTGGCACCAAACTTTATTCCCATTGTGTTACCCTGCTCGGTAAGCTCAGTCGTTTTATTCTTATATGTTGGTAAGTTGTGCATTTTTTGCTTTAAACGTGAATGAATTTTGTTGTTTTAATGTTCCGGTTACGGGTTTTATGCTTTTAGTAGTCTGCATGTAGTTGTAGAATTACCAACAATGCAAAAGTTTAATTAGCGCTAAACTTAACGAGGCTGCCATTTGTTTACATTTATAACTCTTAACAGAATAGTGAATTAAATCAGTCGGTGCATGAACTTCAGCATCTTTTTGCCGAGTGAGGCCAAACTTAATTTTCAGTTTTGTGAGCGTTAAGTTTTGTCTTCGTGCCAGTCGGCCAAATTGAAAGCGTGTTACAAAATTTAGAACACTTTGTGGGTTGTTTTGAAACAAAAAATAATATTTTAACGCCTCTGCAAAAGCATATTTATTCGAAGTCAAGCAGAAGAAATACTTCTCGGAAAGGAAGGGAAAAAAACTGCGTGATGATTACATATTCATCATAGAGTTAACTATTCAGTTACAGACGCATTTAACTATTCAATTACAGAAAGAACTGCTGTGCTTTCTGATCATAAGTTCGATAAGGGCATAAAGGAAACTAACAACCATCTTGCATTATTATTAATTTTCCTTTTTGATTTGCGAAAATATAGAACTTCTCATGTGAATGAAGACAAAATAGCTCGACAAAATGGTATTCGCTGCCCAACTCAGCAAGTTTCAACATTATCAGCATATTCCTGCTGCGCACGCATAAAGGGGTGAGAAAGAAACGGTGCGATTAAAGATATAATGTATTGTGACGTGTACTTCCGATTTTCCTGCAAAACTCAATCACGGCCACTCTTATTCTATAGAACTACCAAGCCTACTTTCGGATTCAGGAAGAAAAAATTTCGAAGAAAAATAAAAAGCTGCTAAGGAAAATTCCGGAAAAGTGGAATTACCTCTCAAAGACACGGTGAGCCGTAAAAATCGGGGACCAGCTTTAACCAGAGTTGCGATCTATATCTTCGATATTTGGCGAGTTATCGCTTTTATTGGCAATCTTAGGGTAGCATTTAAAAATCCTTTTTCTAAAATATAATTCAATGTGATTAAATAATAAGTAATTGTCGCTAAGCAATCAATAGCACCTTTTACGCAATTTACACTGTCTTGGGTGCATAAAAACAGAAATCAAGGCCAATAATATATAATCTGAATATTATAAAGGAATTATGCCCTTTGACCTTTAATTTTTTAAATTATTAAGAGTTGCTGCTGCGCAGATTATAACAATGTGCATGAGAGCCATCTCTCCAAGAGGAGTGGGAAGGGGCAGCTTCTTTCCGTGGAAATCTTTCCCTGGAAAATTGGCTCGCATTCTCACTATGCGTTGGGAAAATTATGAACATAGAATTAATGATCGTTCGCAGGGATAAATATCAAACAAATATATTTTCCATTGCTAGCTTTTGGAAAATCTTCCAGACCGTAGTGTTTTGCTCTGAACACATTATTTCATAACAGCTGAATTTGATTATTCGACTGCTACAAAATACACAAAAGCTAAGCGGATATGGAAATCTGTTAACAATGATGGGACCTTACCGTCACCGAATGTACCATAAGGACCTTATGGTTATTAAGTGTACCATGAGAACTCTCAACGGCTCTTCAGCATAAAGATAGATTACATGTTTGATTTATCTAACTATAGTGCCGGTATCCTTCCACCGGCTGGCTAGATGGGAGTTTTGTCGATGTTTAGTCGATGTTTTCCCGTATGTAATGTGTATACGAGTCAGTATCCCTTAGGTTTGTTTGTTTGGTTTATGGCAAAGCACTTGAGGGTATCTGCCTAAGGGCAGAGATGGCTTTGTCGAAGATTTTTAAGGGGAACTGGCTCGTATACAAGTTACGCATGGGGAAAACGACGAAAAGCCCATGCAGCTAGCCCGTTCGTCCGGATTCGAACCTCGGACCGAACTACCAATGTTCAGCGATTTTACCGCTCGGCCGCTGATGGGCCAATTTCTCTTAGAAAAGTCCTTCACGAAGGTGTCCCTTCCCTTAGCTAGATAGCCCACGACGACTTTGTTGTAAACTCAATAAACCAAACTAAATCAAACTTTATGCAGGAACAGCGTATAAGGGGCAGGAGATTGCTTGGTTTTCTGCTTAATTAATTTCTCATAAAAGTGTTGTCTTATGTCGGGTACCTTTGTGAGGGTTCTTCCCTTGATAATTCTATTGAAATGACTGTCGCATATGTATTTTGCAGCACATCACGAAGATGGCGTCTTTTCATAGTTTTATTCTACAGTATTTTCCAATATTTCCTTACTCCATTCTTTAATTTATTTCACGAACATTTTTTACTTTTGAGATTTTGTGTGATATTTAAGCATTTCTTATCCAGTTATTTCCAGACGAAAGCGAGAGATTTCATTTGGAAGAGATCGGTTTTCTCCATATTTTATAACTTCACCACACACAGATATGTACTTGTGGTTACTTCGAAAACATAGATGGAGGGGGTGAGAAAAGAAGATTCCCAGAAGAAAAATAATGCAAAAATGAAAAATAATAAATAAAATACACATAAGTATTAAAAATTTCTTGATAATTATAAATCTTTTTTTATTACAGGTTGCTATCTTCTGTAATTAATCGATAAGAAAAGAAATATATCGACAAGTTTGCCGATCTAGAATTGTGGGCTGGCGAAGTAATTAATAACTATTCCTAACTATTTAAATAAATACAATTATGCCTCTTCAGCTTTTGGATTCCTTTAAATTTACATCTTGGTGCGATTTCGTTTATTTTACTATGGCAAAGCACTCGAGGGTTATCAGCCTCAGGGAAGGGATGCCTTCGTAGAAGACTTTCTGACTGAGAAAACCTGGCTCGTATACACATTGGGAAAGCCACGAAAACGCCCAATCATCCAGTCCGTTCAGCGGGATTCGATCCGCAGACCGAATAACCAGCGTTACCGCTAGGTCACTGATGGACCCCTAAATTTACAGTTAATAAAATGCACCTAATGTAATGAAATGCACTTAGTATAACGGAAATACAGTACAAAGTCTGTAATCCGGACGTCCATTATCTGGAATGATCTATAATCCGGACCTCAAAGACACAAAATTTTTTTTGTATGCTTTACGCAAGCGCGTTTAGCACAAAAAAAAAGAAGCAACTTAAACAACTTACATTGAAATAAATATTTAATAAAGTAAATAAATAAATATTAAGCGTTTTTTTTTTTTTGTAAATTTTGATACCCTTTAGATCATAATTGCTCTTTATGGTTTAATCCTAGTATCCGGTGCACAAGGAATTTGGCTACTTATGGCGACTTTATGATGAGCAGTAAACGGGACATATACGATGAGTAGTTAAACGAGTCATTTTGGTGTTGGCGATAATTTTCAAAATCGCGCCAAGGCTGCACCGTATATTAGGATTTTACCCTCTTTATTTCATAAATTACGGTTTCATATTTTTAATTGTACTCGTATAATTTCTGTATGCCATCTTACCAGATTTAAATTGATGATCTATAATCCGGAAAAACCCTTAATCCGGAATCGCCGAAGTTCCGACGAGTTCAGATTACGGACTTTGTACTCCTTATACTCTTTTACATGCTTGTCTATAAATCGACAGTATACAAGCAATTACTGGCCTACCTTTTTAGAATTTAGCACATCTGTTAAGCAAATGCTGAATCATAGGCAGAAAGAAACATTTCTTACCTGGAAGAAAAAAGTCAGAATCAATATCATATGTGTAAGAAATACACATAAAAAGTTCGAACAGAAAGAAATATCTTAACACACACACATTAGTTTCAAAATAACAACACATAACGAAATTCAGCAATACATAAACTGAAACTCAGCACGAAGTATAGCAACAAAGCTCAGTCCCTTATACTAAAAATAATTATGATTATCAATTTTAAAATATTTGACTATGTTTTCATATACAGAAATTAACAAATCACCGCTACATATTTCTCCATAAAAAGAACCGTATTCCGGCTGATACAGTTATGCTAATTAGAATCGTGAAAGCCGTGTTCCCAAATAATATGATATATAAATAATCAAAATGCAATGATAACACTATTGATTTGGGCTTGGGAAGCTTAAATTATGTTATGTAAATTCCCAAATATTCCATTTCGTAAAGTTCTTCATCATCAGAGTGGAATGATTAAGTTAGTAGGCAAAGGAAAACATTCAATTAATTACAACGCCGAATGATTTTTAGCAAATAAATCTTTGAAAGCAAGACTGGGTAAACTTAAATCATGCGCGGAGCAGACATTCTCTCAATTAAGGCTTTTATGGGGATGCCTTGAACATTATTAGATTTAATGGCTTTCAGTTGGTGAAGTGCGATTATTGTTAAAGAGATACATTTTATTCAGAAACCTAGAATTCTTAAAGAATGGATAACTTTCACTAAGGTACGGACGAATTCATTACAGCATATGTAGGATAACTGTCTTTGGACTGACCAACGGGGATGGTGGTTAGTGACGCTGACTATCGTACCGAAAGTCTGGCTTCGAATCCCGGAGAAGCCATGGATGTTTGCAAATGTGTAGTGTCTGTGCGGCATGGGGGCACTCTAAATACGCGAGGAACCGAAAGTATGGAGAGATTGGTGGTAGGGAAAAAGGGGTGGTAGACCGGACCCATCCCCCCGGGATGTCCTCCATCAAAATCGGGGGCTGAATTGACCGACGTCGTACTGTCACCGGGACGGTGCTGAAGGCTCTTGCCAAGGGCAGAAGCAGTCTTGCTCTGCTTGCCGCGATGAATTTCGTGGGCTTGTTCTGATATTACTGTCAGACACAGGCATCAGTTCCTTCAGAACTCCGCAGGAGCGTTTGGATTTATATGATTATGGCAAAGCACTCGAGGGCTAGCTGCTGCTTAAGAGAAAGGATGTCTTCGTGAAGGACTTTCTAAAGGAAACTCGCTCGTATCCACGTTACATATTTTAATCAGGTGTTGGTGTATTTAATTATGGCAAAGCGCACTAGGGCTATGTGCCTAAGGGGAGGGATGCCTTCGTGGAGGACTTTTTAAGGGAACTGGCTCGTATACACGTTACACATAGGGTAAACCACGAAAACACCCATGCAGCCAGCCCGTTCGCGGGATTCGAACCTCGGACCGAACTACCAGTGTTCAGCGACTTTACCGTTCGGCCGCTGGTGGGCCTATTTTAATCAGGAAAACGCCTATGCAGCCAAACCGCTCGCCTGGAATCCGCCTGAAACCGCTCGCCTAACCGCTTCAAACTACCAGTGTTCCGCAACCGCTCGGCCAATGGCGGGCCGGCACGAACGATTGGCGCAGTTTAGCGGGAACTCTGCAAACTTATACAATTCAGGGATTAATACGTTAAGCACGAATTTTATAAATGCAGTGAGATTGACTAGACCTCGTATCAGCGAGTCATAATTTAAGGGGGGCTCATACACCTTAAAGACCTTATGATCTTCGAATATGTGACGGCTGCAAGAATCGAGATATTTTATTTATTTTAAAAGCAATTACTTCCGACATTTTACGGCTGACTACATAATATAGTTGCTTATAGTAACCAGAAAGTTTGTCTTGCCACAAATATTTTTGTAATTTAATCCTCTTCGTAAAAAATGTTTCGTCATGTTTCCACCTTGCGCGTATCATATTTTAAAAATGGCTAATGGTACATACTTGAAATTGGATGGAATTTTTTATATGGGCACTAGTTTCTAACTGAACCAAAAATCTGATGAATATTTTAATATTAAAAAATTTTATGCACGAAAACATTACAGACTTTTTTAATAAAATACATTTTATAAACTCGACTCCAAATAAAATAAAAATTTAACAATAAATTCTTAGAATTTTCAGTTCACAGTAGTTTCTAATGTTATAAAAGCTATATATTTAAATATGGAATTAAATTATGCAACAGAATGTTTTAAATTGTGCGCGCAAGGTAGCAAGTTAACGAAACATTTTGTCACAAAGCGGATTAAATTATAAAAATATTTGTGGCAACACAAACTTTCTGATTACTATTTCAGAAAGCAGCTATATTATGTAGTCAGCTGCAAAAACATGGACGTAATTGCGTTTAAAATAAATAAGTTATCCCAATTCTTGCAACAGTCATATATTCAAAAACGTTATGGGTTTTAAGGTAATTTTGCAGCTAGATTCTCATATTATCATGTACAGCACAGATAAATTTCATTACATTTCATTAGCAATAAGAAGACAATATGAATAGAAGCTACAAACATATTATTTTTAATTTATTAAGTGCTAACAGCTGAAATTAATTGCATAAAAAATTTAAAGTAGATAAAAGTATCCGACATGCACACAAATTCAATCCGATTTCTAAGGCGCCGCCTTAAATTAGGCAATCCTTTACAATTTGCAAAGAGTTTAATGACACACATAACACGATTATTTTCTTATGCATCCGTACAGAAGTGGTGATGATTATACCAGAAATAAATAGTTTCCACTCTGCTACTTCCAACTCACGTTTGGCAATCATGTAGAAGTAACCTGATCTCTCATTACCATTAAAGCATGCCAGACAACTTGTTGGACTGAAACGCAGATCAATCAATAGATAATTTTCCGAAGTTTAAAGGCTGGTAAAGTTTAATTAAAATCGGCTCCTAATTAGCAAGTAGGGTGATACTTTCAAATAGTAGATTTAGACTTCCTAATTATAGAAAGCAGAATAGTTTCGCGCTGAAATTAAATGCGTTGATACTGTTAAAAGTAATACACACTACATGGAACAAAAAATTCTGTTCAGTAAACATTTAAAATTTTCCCCTTTTACTGATTTTGCGATATATAATAACGCAAATAGTACAGAAATTGGTTGAATTAGAAAAAATTTTTTAGTAATTGAATAAATTTATTTTGCTTAGTTTATAGTTAGTTGTTGCCATGTCCACTAGCTGACGCCTTTTACTCCCTTGTACGAAGTAAAGGATATTGTAATCAGAAAAAGTTGCGGGTATCATATTTCAACGATAATATCCATTTTGACCGCTCTTGAATCCATTTGAATGATTTTTTTTTTCGTGACATCTATACGTACGGACAGAATAAAGAACTCTCTCTCTTTTTTTTTTTTTTTTTTCAAAACGGGTTGTGAAATGGATTTAAAATGGAAACAGAAGAAATTCTTTTCGCGACGTTTGTACGTACGTACGTATGTATGTATTTCGAATAATTCGAAAACGAATAGCTATAAAACGTTGAAATTTTGTGTACGGGCCTGCCATAACATGCAGTTTTGCATCTCCCTTTTTTGTTGCAATCGGCAGCACCAAACGTGTATCTGTATGTATATGTATATATGCATTGCCACTCTGTTACTCGACTCGGTAAGCTCAGTTTTTTATTCTTATATATTAGTAAATTAAGCATTTTTTTAATTTATAAGCGATTGAATTATGTTGTACTTACTTTCTGGTTACGGTTTTTATACCTTTAGTTAATTTCCATGCAATACTTCTAGAATTATTAACAATTTAAGTATTTAAGAGGCCGCCATATGTTTACACTTGAAACTCTTAACAGAACAGTGAATTAAGGCAGTTAGTGCACCAACTTCAGTATCTTTTTGCCCAATGGTGCAGAAAGCTGACATTTGAATTTTGTGCGACGACCTTTCTGCTCGTTGGCTGAAGTGCTTGTTTTCCCATACAAAACTATAATTTTAATTGTAAAAACTTTTTTTTGTGTTAGGTTTTCTGTATTTGACAATTTTTAATGAAGATATTTTGAGACTTTACGTATTTTTGCCTTGCCGCGAAGTGAGAGATGAATTCATTGAATGAGAAATATATCTCTATAAAATTCGAGGAAATAAGTTTAAATGAAGTGCAGAAAAAGTGTGTGTAATTCAATAGGCCGGTTCATGGAATAAATCACGTGATGTCCACACCAAATATTTCATAAAAGCAACAGTAAGTCTGGAACGGGATCAATTAGTTAGCAAAAGTGTGGGATTTTATAAAGATTACTTAAAAAAGAAAATGATTAGCGATGGAATGTTACTTCGAGTTTACCATAGTTTCAACTTTAAACCATAATTTTCGATTCGATGTTTTGTTACATTACCATTTACTCAGCTCTACAACTGCAGTAATAGTCACTGGTGTTGTACCTCGCGCAATATCTTTAAAAAAAAAAACGATGAATTCAAATATGTTACAGTCTTCTTTAATCCTGAAGCAGTAACGTATCCATTATCACATATCCCAGGGCCATGGGCATATCGCAAAAGAACAGTTCTAGTTTCGGTATCAACGTAATAAAAGGTTTAAGAAGAATGCTTTACCAAAAATAACAAGTTCTCACTCTAGAGTTTTATGTACAACTGACACCTTGATGACACAGTTCTTGAGACGATGACTTCTGCTGGACATAACTATAACTAAACAATTTTGCATAGCAAAATTCTTAACCTTTTGATGATCATCAATGAGCTGAGCTCGCATTACAGATTTACGGCTCACAGATATCGCACATATTTGCGAAGAAAAAAAAAAAACTGCTTTATCTCTCAACCGCTGAGGATTTAAGAAAATCCTGACCAAGTACTTGACGTATAATGTTAGAAACACATTTTATCGATTACAATAACATATATTCATTTATATTAAATAGTTATATTATTAAAAATAAAATAATGAAATATGTATATTTGCTTAAAATCACTCAAATTATTAAGCAATTACAGATTGATTAAACTCGAAAAATAAATTTGAAATGTTACGTTTTGCCGAATAACACACAGGGAAATTGTTATGTGAAAGGCACATGGAAAATAATGTTTTGTGCAATGGCAACACTTATCAAGGCGAATGGATAATATATCTATGACAGTGGAACGTAGCCATAATTTAAGGATCCATGTATTTGGGAAAACTCTTCTAAGGGCATTTATAACAGTCAAAAAACTAATATTATGCCTTTCGGTGGTAAATTCGTCATCGTACATCACGAATTTACGAAAATGTATATATTTTAAATAGCTACCGAATCATAGATCACCATGTATAATAACTATTAGCATTGTTGAAAACGAAACTGTAAAATGTTTTACTAACGCTCTTACAAACGTGAGAAATACAATGCACATTCAATCGAAACACAGAAAAATGGTCAATCGATAGCCTTCAAGCTTGCCATTGCCAAGGTGGGAAAAAGGGTTCCTCCCATCGCCAAACCCCTATTCTTTCTCTCGCCAACACATCTCGATTCTACAAACGCCTAGAAAAGAAGGAAAAAAATCTCACCCGACAACCATAAAACTCAAGCAGGCGGCTGCTGGAAGCAGTTTCGATTTGCCGGCCAGATAAGCAAGCAGGGGCTTACCCAACATGCGAGCCCCCCTGAAAATGCTGGCCTAAGGGACCGAAAGGGAGTTCGGTGGTGTACCGGGGAAGTCCATAAGAGAGCGACGTCATCGATTAATCGATAGGTGGGCAGAGGGTACGAGTTGTGTGTTCCCTCCCCCTCGTGTAAGAACCCGTTTGTGGACGGGAGGTCAGGCAGAAAAAATAAGTAAAATAAAAAGCAGGTAGATACGGAGTTTATTCAGAATGAAACCAAGCACCCCGCGTCGCTGATTGGTTTTGATAAGAGCCGCAGTTAAGATTCTAACCTACTGTAATGAGGGTCCCGTGATGGATTGCAGTCTGAACACCAGCTCCAGCCTCTAAGTGCCATAGCTGCTCTTTCAATTTTGTTAGGAAGAAAAGACGAGGGGAATAATAGTCCTATGACTGATACCCACAGCTAAGGAAATTGAGAACGTAAATTGCTTTAAACACGCAATTATTACATTCCCAACTGAGTAGCGTATTGAAAGGTGGGCAAACACCAAATTGTCTTCACGTCACTGAGAAGAAAGTTACATAGATCAAAGTAGTGAAAGAAATGAGTAAGCAGTCTATCCACAAATTTCTGTGTAGCAGTATGTGTACAGTTTTTCACAAATGCCTTAAATCGGTTATTTTATTTGGATAACCTGTGAAAAATCTGGAATTAATTCCAGTACTTCACCAGGAATATGGAAAATATAGACATCAGCCACGGAATTAGTAGTACAATAGTTAACGTTACTATCCAGTGACATTTCATCTTAAATAAAATTTAAATGATAAACATGGAAAATAAAAAAATAGAAAAATAAATAAAATAAAAAAACATAGAAAATTACGATAAAAACGGGCAGATGAAAAATGAAAGTATTCCTAATGACTGAAGCATCAAGTCGACTCATTAAAGCTTGACTCATGCTACAGGACCAAAGGTTACCGCAGAATACATATGTGAGCAAAATCTCATTTTTTTACATGTAATAATTAAAACAATTCACCTTTTCTAAAAACTATTTGGGTTACCATAGCTGCATGTAGTAATTTGATTCTGACTATAGAAATTAAAAGGAATGAAGCAAATAATGCTTTCAAATTTAGCACTGAGCAGTCAAATTCATTTTAATTAGAAAACATTGTTTAAACTACTATTTAGTCTAATACCATAGACAGAGGCGACTGCCATAGAAACGGAACAAGCTCAAATTTTAAATCTGAAGATTCCAATGAGACCACTTCTAACTGTGATAGAAGCTCTTATAGAAGGTTAGGAAGTGAGGACGATACCTGGTGATTTATTATGACGATCTGGTGCTTCCCTTACTTTTATGGAAATAGACAGAGTTGTCCCATAAACAAAATCATTTATAGAAAATACAACACAGAGTGGCATAACAAGCACCCATATCAACTGCAGTTAAAGGTAAATATGGAAAACAAAAACACATATTTTAAGAATGCCATAGTTTCATGGATGTAATAATGTGTGACATTAATGGCAATCACCATGCAATGTATCTGCAAAATTAATGATCCGTGAATGTCATCAAGATAGCTCTCCTTAGTTTTTTTCTACACAGTTTTCGTATAAAAGTTCGTCTGCAGCTAAACTTTATCAAGAGCTCCCCCGCACCTTCTTTTTCAGAAAAATGACTTTGCGAAAATTTCTGAATATTAAAAGACTATTGTAACGTATTTGCGTTGCTACGCTACCAACATAATTCCACTAAAAAATGTAAATTTTTAGTGGATAATACGCACATAAAAAAAGAGATCGGTCGCATTTCGCTTTGTGTTGATATCTGTATTGGACGAATTTCTATTTACTTAAAAATGAGAAAGTTTTCACGTAGAATTTTATTGAAAACTAAATCATTTTTTACTGTGATCGCACAGCACTGGGCATACGCTAAACGATCGGCGGACGCCGTGGTGCCCGTGGGCATAGGGTTGGAAACCCCTGATTTAAGTAATTGTTCTTTCCATGATAACTTATCTGAAGCCAATAGAGTCTATAAATCAGCAAATGAGAAGCAGATGTACTTTTGATAAGCGGGGCTTTGACATAATTTCGTAATTTATTCGGTCAGTATAATGCCTAAGCCATTTTACATGATTTCGATCCCACTGAAGAATTATTTTACTTTGGAGACACAAATCACCAACTTAATTTCAAATGTTAATAAATGCGCAATTTTCAGAAGGAATTTATTTTACATTCGCTGAACACTACTATAGAAAATTTCGGCAAGCTAAACATACGTAAGGAGAAAATGAACAACTCTTTACCCGGAATTTCCATCTATCTGGTTGAGTTGTTGTACCAGTTGTGGATGCTAGAAGTCCTATTTATGTTCAAAAATGATTGGTGGGATTTCATAAAGGTTCTTGTGAAGTATGTATCATGTGAAAGGAAGTAAGTATTTGAAAAGTCCATGAACAAAATCAATAAATTTCAATATGTGCACCATTAACAGTACGGCAGAAGTCATAGCGATATAGAACTTCAGTTTATACTTTGGCAGCTCCTGGTGTTAACATATGCAGTTATTTATGTGATTCTCTTAAGATGGGTCAAGATAATCAGTTCTTTCACTGTCAACTTCATTTTTGACAAACCTCCAGAAAAAGTGGATATGATCATACTTCTTGTTAAAAGAAGATCGCCAGCTCAGTTGGATTTGAAAGAACAAGAAGCTCTGTTGCATGCTCAAGTACACACTAAGTTGATATTAGCTTCAAAAAACAAAAAAGAATCAATAATCTTTTTAGTCATAAGACTGGAAGAGACGTCAACCTTACGAGAATTTTGAAAATTTCCATATGCCATTAGCGGACTTTCACAGCCATAAATTCTATAGTTGTAGGAATTTACACAACCGTATATAAGGAACATGGTCTAATCCGAGAATAGAATTTCCGTTTCATGGTAAGTCTATAAAGCCTGCTAAAGAAGAGCTAAATTACCCTAAGCTCTTTGTCTTGTGGTTCAACTGAAAGGAGTCGAATCTCACATAAAGCTCTGACATCACTTTCTTACACATGCCGTCATACACCTTTGATATGGGAATACCTAAACTGTTGATTACGGCGTGAAATGGACTATTAATTTGGATTGACGAGCACATGTTGTCCATGGTGCCTCGCATACATGATAAAAATACATGTACATAATCTTTTAGAGTGAATGAACTACAAAAAAGCACTTTCAATCTATTTCACTTGATGTATACTTTACAGGCCTTGTGGAATCCCACTATTCATTCTTGGAGATATTTATACTTTGTTTACGGAAAAGACTATGCACAAATGCCAATATAGTGCAGAAACTTAACCAAACAAATTTATATATGTAAAGCCATTAAAAACGCTCTGAGAGCAAGTACATTAGAAATAATTGTACCAAATAGTTTCTTCATCAAAATAAATTGACAAAGAAACTACAAGAAAATGTCCAGATTTTTACAATGGCGAATAAATATCCTTGGTAGAAATTCTGTTATCTTAAACAACAGAAAAGTTAAATACTCCGGCGGTTGAGCGATTACTTAACAAATGAAGTGCTTTCTTCAATGTACATGCTATCAGTCCTTCATCAATCAATGCGTTAAGAGCCGAAAAATTGATCGGACATAAATCTGACATCCTAAGAGGCGTTATTATCAAATCAGAGAGCTATTACAGCACCCACTTTCCACGACGATACTTTTCCACAATGACTTAACAAATGAAAGGCCATTGTAGAGAAAGCGTCGTTATCAGATGCTAATGGCTTTATAGCAGCAGCCTGCGAATAATAGAAAGGGATGATTTGTCTGTCCTGCGTTATGATAACAGCGTAGCAATTTTTGGAACATAAACAGTACTTGCAATATGTGTACATGCTTATAATGTCTGCAATTATCGACCAACACATCGGTGACTGTTTTTTCCCTCGTCTCAAAAAACAACATAACTATCAAAACAGGAATTTTACAAATGTATGCAGAAATCGAGTTTCTTTACAGAGGCCTAGCTAACTGCAATGATTAATCATAGTTGTGCAAGAGCATAGAAAAAGCAATCGATAAGCGGTATGTCCCATAAACGGTGAATAATGATGACCAGATACCAGAAGTAGAAATTTCTAGGAAAATGTGTTAACTAAACATTATTCAGTCTTTGCATAGATTTAATTTTTATGCGATATGAATGTTATATATCCTTGCAAAAAAAAAAAAAGCATGTTGTTGATGTTTATTGGTTTGTTGAGTGGTTTTCAATAATGGTATAACACACGATGGCTACTTATTTGCCTAAGGTGGATGCTTTCGTGAGAGACATCCTAAGGAAAAATAACCTGTGCAGTTACGTTACATGTAGGGGTTTGTTATGGCAAAGTTATGGCGTGAGTTACCCGTCTAAGACAGTGATTATCAACCTTTTTCGCGTCATGCACCTCACAATTGCTACATGATCATTCCTTCCCTCTTTCTAAAACTTGAAAATTACATAAACATTTGTTTAAATTTAGATTATTTTTTACGTATTATAAATTAAACAAGGAAAAGCACACACACACACACAAAAAAAAAAAAAAAAAAAAAAGTGTTGACAAGTACCAAAACTTGAATAAAAATAGCTTTCTTTCTCACAAACTAAAAGTAAATACTTAACAGGAAAATGAAAAGCTGACCGTATTACCCCTACCCTCTAAAAATATGAAATCCATTTTGTAACAGCAAGATTATAGTCATGGGTATGATGCCATATATGTGTGTGTGTGTGTGATTATGGCAAAGCATCGAGGGCTATCTGCCTAAGGGGATGGATGCCTTCGTGGAGGACTTTCTAAGGGAAGCTGGCTTGTATACACGTTACACATGGGGAAAAACACGAAAACGCCCATGCAGCCAGCCCGTTTGCGGGATTCGAACCTCGGACCGAACTACCAGTGTTCAGCTAATACACCGCTCGGCCGCTGGTGGGCCCTGATGCCATAGATGAATGCTCAAATTACATTATTTTTATGACAGCCGAGTTTTATGCATTTTTATAGAGATAAAACACTTGTTATTCGAAATGTATAAGAGCAAATAAACATTCGTTCTCTTTAGCGAAGTGCATCAACGGCCGAGCTGAGCATTAATAATGCGACGCGCGTTCAAATGCTGGCGAATGGAATGGCTGCATGGTACTTTCTTGATCTTTCCCGCGTTAGTGTGGACGCGAACCAATTCTTTTTAAAATGTTCTCCACGAAAGCATTCCTCCCCTTAGACTGGGGAGAACTATCCCCTTAGACATGGGAACGATCACGAAAACGCCCTGCAGCCATTACGTTTCTAGGATTTGAACTTGGGTCGAATTACCAGTGTTCAGCTTGGCCGCTCATAAACTTCGCTAAAGAGAACGAATGCTTATTTGTTCTTCTACATTTCGATTAGCAAATATTTTATCTACACAAAAAACTAAAACTCGAGTGAAAATAGTATTTGCCATATCATATAAATTAAAATATTTCGGTATAAATGACTAAAATGTGGCAAAAGATGTACTATTATCTTCAGACTCTTACGTTGTCAATAAGAGGTAAATCCTTCTTATGATGATACCCTTTTTCAGGGCCGCTTTATTACGTTTCTGTAGGCTTAAAATTATCTGACGCATTAAATTAATAACATGAATACTTTCAATACCCCTGAAGATTAAAAACTCTTCCCCTATACCTCTGCATGATACTACTGAATATGTTTTCTTTGAATGGATGGATTTGTTCTATAGGGCAGGAGTTTTTAATTTTCCAGTGGTACTGAAAGTTTTTATATTATTAATTCAGTGCCTTGGATAATTTTAAGTTTACAGAAACAGAATAAACCTGCCAGGAAAAAATGCATTATCATAAGAAGGATTTACCTCCTATTGACAACGTAAGAGTTTGAAGATAGTAATACAGCTTTTCGCACCTTTTTCTAGCTATTTATACTTATATATTGCAACTTATATGATATGGCAAATATTATTTTGACTTCATTTAAAAAGAAAATTAAAAACATATTTCATTTAACTCCATTTCTAATTTTGAATACCATTAATTTGCTCAATTAATAATATATTGTTTATTTTTTTACTTTGCTTTTCTTTTGCCTGTTTAACTTTAATTTTAACTTAGTCGATATATATAGGTGTTAAATGAGATAAATTAAATAACGTTAAACTATTATAAGAAAAACAAAGATAATAAATTTTTAAAAAGCCTGTGGTTAACATTACTGTTGGTGAAGTTACGTGTTATAACGAAACACATGATACTTAAAAAATTAGAGTAAACAAATAATGATGTTGCCAATTTAGCAAATTTAGTTGGGTCTTCGGGGGTTGTTAATCTAAAGTTATTCCATTAGTCAATATCAAAGAATCCTATAATTAACGTTTCTGCCCCTCTAGATACTTCAATACTGACATTTTAATACTTGCATATGTATAATATATATAAGCAAATGCAGGTTCAGTGATTCAAGCGATATTCAGAAATGAATGTTCAGTAAACTTTGGAATAGACGTATATCTCAGTTAGAAAATGATAGCTGTTATGTCAAACTGCATAGCAGAAGAGCTAGTTAATTGATATTCTGAGCAAAGAAACCACATATGTAGACTAGCTAATGGCATGTAAAATTCAGCGTAATCAGATTAATTACATTGTCTGCTATTGACAATAAGCCATATGAAACACAAACTCACTAAGAAAAACTGTAGGAAAAAATACAAAAATAAACAATAGCAAGTAATTATGCAATAGTTTATATGTTTGCATTGCTGCAATAATACATCACATTGAATGCTTACCTACTAAAGATAATGGCTTTCCAATTTGAGAAGCCTTTAGCTACTAAAAATGCACATAGCTTATGTGTTGCCGAAAGTCTTCTTTGAATTTGCGGCTTCGTCTCCATTGTACGTTTCCAAGCTTTTTAAAACCATCAATTTAAGGCAATTCAGTAATGCACTTAGAAGAGAGTGTAAAGGAATCAAACATTTCCTTCTGAAAAAGATTGAATTGTCTTGCCTTAATAGAGAGAGACAGGGCTAGTCGACAAGGGCTAGGGAAGAGTCCCTCATGTAAGTCCTAGTCGGCGGAAGGATGCGAAAGAAAGAGGGGGGAATGAGAGTGGCCTCTCTTAAATTTATTTTGGTAAAATCCCAAAACGTGCGTCGAATGTCACTTGTGACAAACCACGCCCGCAGCGAGAATTCATTCAAAACTAATTCAATTTCGGTCGCAAATCAGTTCCGAGAGGGTGGGATGGAATATAAAACATGATTCGTGATTCCACTCGAGGAAGTTAAAAAAAAAATATTCTTGACGGTTACATGTATACATAACGACCACCTTATAAAAAATGTCCCTGAAGTACAAATTAAGGGACAAGAGAACCAAGCAGGGAGTTCTAAATATGGTGATTGAATTTATCATGTATCTCGAATGCCATTTTTTTTCATGCTTACCCCACCCTCAGAGGGAAAGGTCGAAAAGGAGGAATGGATGAACCACCCCTCATGTATTGATTTGAGGCTTACTTCTCTCTGCTTCCCCCCATAAGGTTCACTGATTGCCTCGTTACAATTGTACACTGAAAATTGATTTTTTTCTCACTTCCCTGGAGCTTTCCTTTTCAATACATAAGGGACATAGGGACTAGTTATATTTGCATCAGTTAATTGAGGCTGTGTTTTGAAAAAAAAAGAGGTAGAACGAGCCTCTAAGCTGTCATGGAACATCATCCAAAATATTTGCCTACATAAATTGCAGTTTTATGAATGCATGTTCAGATTTATAATATGAGTTTGCTAAATGCTTAGGATAAGAGAGAAGGATATATTGGGAAATGGGATTTGGTAAGGTGATTTCTTTGGTAATGATCCTTAAAATAGAGCGATAAATTACATTCTGCTTTACAGTATATTTCGATAGTTTTAATTTGCTGGTGTTAAAAGGTGAATCTTGATAGAGCCCAATTATGATTTGGAACAGTTACATACTAGTCAGAGGAACAGTCGAATGATTATGGACATAGAATAACTATTGACAGCAACGCATCTTTCAGAAATGATACTGTATCTATCCTGGATATACTAATGTTAACGAATTTAAATACATTTAGTTTAACTTTAGATACATGACCAAACAGTCACTGAAAAGTCAATATGGCATATACTTTGGAAATTTTTCGTAAAGCATGTTGAGCAGAGAAATCATTACTTAATCGCATAAGCGTGAGCAAGAATTATAAGAGTTACATAAGTTGGTATTCAACTTAGGCACAGAACCCAAAGGCCATCTGTCATGGGCGGCATCACGTAAACATGCGCCAGAACTAACTCGTGTGCAAAATTAAGAAAATTTGCGCCTTATGTCGAAAAAAAAAAAAAAAAAAAAAAAAAAAAAAAAAAAAAAAACTGATGGATTAACTTCAATGCAAATAGAAAATAGATCATTTTTAATGTTCTTGCTGGATTTTGTTGGATAAATAATGCCATTTCGGAGTCGAATCGATCAGATTTAGAGTTTAATATTTTTCCTTTCACATTTGCCCTTCGTTTCTTAAGAAACTGATCCCGTTTCATTGTGTATCCTGCGAATTCGTGAAACGCTTGATTTTCCAACACGGACCATGGCAGCCGTATTTCTTACAATCATGGATGTACGACTGTTATGTGCAGTAATATTTAGGTGCTGTATGCATTGTTTGTACAATAAACTGAACGAATACAAAACATATTTTAAAAAGTATGCAAAAGCAATTTCCTCTTCTCACAGACACAAGCATAAAAATGGTGTAATAATTCTAATTCATGATCTAAACCAGCTTTAGGTAGTCGACTGCAGACATCCTGATAACATTAAAACAGACAAAATTGCTTTGGTGAAATAAAACAGACAAAATTGCTATGGTGAAACTACTGGTGCCAACTGGCAGCCATCTTCTGTTAAAAATTCACTATGTCCCATTTTATTTGCCCACTATGGCATGTGGACAAGCCTTGTCGTCCATTAATAGGAACTTAGAAGCAACTGCGCCCTGCAGAGTCGAAGATATTACTCCATTTCGTATAGTAGTCATGAAACCTTTGTTAAATAAAAATGGTGTAATAATTCTAATTTATGAAATAAACCAGCTCTAGGTAGTCGACTGCAGACATCCTGACAACATTAAGACAGACAAAATTTGCTTTGGTGAAACTACTGGTGCCAACTGGCAGCCATCTTCTGTTAAAAATTCACTATCTCCCATTTTATTTGCCCACTATGGCATGTGGACAAGCGTTGTCGTCCATTAATAGGAACTTAGAACCAACTGCGCCCTGCAGAGTCGAAGATATTGCTCCATTTCGTATAGCAGTCATGAAACCTTTGTTAAATAGATCCAGGCATGTCTAGCATAATATCTGCCCAAACCATTAAAACCTCCACCACCGTAATGATCCTTTTCTCCGATAAGTAAGGGATGATACGGTGTTCCAGGCTCTCTCCAGATACATATATGCATATAATCAGTGGCCAGGCTGAATCTCGACTCATTTGTAAAAAGCACGGTGCTCCACTGAAGTCTGGTTCGAGGTGGATGTTCTATGCGATATGCTAAACGCACTCTCTTGTATGCTTGTACGCAAACAGCGGGTCTTCTGGTCTTCGAGCAATGGTAGACAGTGAAATTCGGGTTTCAGTGGCAGCATAAAGGGCGCGTGAGAGATGTGAAGCTGTAGTAGTCCTGTGTGCTGCGCTGAGAGTACCAAATAACGATTCTTATTCGTCGTTGTGGGTACGAAGACTCTCTGTGTGAATGCAGTGTACTGAAACTGCTTCCACAAACTGCACACGACAATGGGCGTTTCATTGAGCTCTGTAGCTACCCGCGCTTGTAATTGGTTTGCCTCCAATCTACCGACAATTCTCCATCTTATTTCGTCATCCACACGTTCGTGGCTACTCATTTTTCCTGATACCTTACAGAAGTTGCCCAACTCTTGCGAGAAACGCGGTAAATGTCATGAAGGAGTACGATCACATGAATCGCCAAAATCACCTCGCACGTTTATCCCCTTCACCGACACGCATATGTAAGCTTACATTCGACTTTTCGAATATTTGCATAATTCGTCGGTAGCAGACTTAGTACCTTTGGTTCAATATTTCTCGTAAAACAGACACAATTCGTAAATTATCTTAATTTTGCACATGTGTGTACTATTATAGTTCATAAGGCCCCACCTTTCAGCACGCCTTCGTGGCGTAACGGTAACACAACGCGTATTCAAGAGGTCCAGGTGTTCAAGAGTTCCGGTGAGGACACTGCACATTTTTCACGGCTTCTGCCTCAAAATAACCTAATGACTCTACAAGTTATATAAATTGGTATAAACTTTGACACAGAACCTAAAGGAGATGCCTTGGATGGAGACTTTATGAAACGTTTCCTGAAAGAAAATTAAATGTATTCACTTTACTCACGGGAATACTAAGGAAACATCCTTGCAGCTATGCTGCCCCATCGAAAATCGAATCGTGAATGCAATTACGAATCTTCATCCACACAGTCATCCCTTAGTCCAGGTTCCTTGGAAGGGAAGCTTTTGTCGTAGACTCTTCCAAAAGGAACCGGGTGTATATAGTATATGCATCTGAGTTATTTTCAAAAACAGAAACCAGAAAGGAAGTACCATTATTTAATAATTTGATCCATTTGTCAACTTACAAGTAGCTTTTCGTAGGTAAGAAAAACTGAACCCTGGTATTTAATGAAGTTGAACACGGTCAGTTAGTCTTCTGTATTGTCCTGATAGCTGCTAGCAGTTCTGAAAATAATTTCATCATGGGAGGAAATGACAAAAACATAATTATTTGTGTTTCGCTTCTGACTCTGATGAATAGCTTACTATGCATACTAATTGCCAATAAATTTAAGAATTACCTGGATTTATAATGAAAGTGACAGTCCCTTTGTCTTCCGTTACACGCTTTTCCTCTAATAAATCATTTTGAGTCTACAGAAACCTGATAATTGGTGTAGGTCTTCATCAGGAGCACATATCCTGAGTGTTTCCTGTAAGCTTCGTAATAGAATTTCTCCTGATAAGGAGACGGGTTTTTTATTTTGCATCGACGCTAAATTAAGATGGAATTTTGCCTATTTTCAACGTTCGTATTGATGTGTTCTTGGTATACCAGTTATTAATTGTATTAAGATCAGAGACTTCTGAACGTAATTTGATCCTGGAAATTAAGTCTTTTTAAGAAGCATCAGAAAATAATGTTATGAATTTTGTGTATAAGTAATTAATTTTAGTAAAATTATATGTGCAATTTTAGTATCTTTTGCATAGAGAAATACTTGAAAGAGACGAAGCTTTGCCGGAAAAATAAAAAAAGGGGCAAGCTGTTAAACATTGACTAAGTGTCTGTCTCGCTAAATTGACAAGCTATCGTCAAATTGGCGATGGATTTAGGCGACTAATTTTGTCGCCAAATAGGGTAAGAAACATCCAAATCATTTCGTGACATTTTGGTCCACTCCCTGTACAACGATAATTGGTATTGTAACCGACTTTCAGTAATTGATCCCTATCTGTAATTGTAACAGTGTCCGGCCTTTATCTGTAATTTTAACCGTATATGCCTTCCAGCAATTTCCAGAAATGAAAGGTACTAGAGATTTCTCGGTAGCCGAGGAAAACTATATAAAACCGAAGAGACCATCAGTTTCTCAGTTCTTTAGTTCAGAGTACTGAGAGATCTCCCTAGAAGCTTTGCCTTTTTAGACGTGCTTTGCATTGTACTGTGTTATTTTTCTTAGTAATTTGAACTTTAACTACTGATTTTACTCTGTGGTACTGATAAGAGCTGTACGATTATCTGTGTGGAAAGTTCTAGAAGTTTAAATGTTTCTTTTGGTAAAAATGTTACAGAATTATTTGGGTGTAACCGAACTATTTTATCGAACACCATCTAGTGGCAAAGAGAACAACTTACAGCAGTTGACCTCCAGCTGCTACAGTATCATGTCTCCGTGATTCGGATGTTAATTCTAAATGTTAGGTGTTCCGTTTTGGTGCATGATTCTGTTTTAATGCATATTTTCTTTGTAACTGTTCTTGTGCTCTGTTAATAAATATTACTTTTAGAGCTAGCCGGCGTTTGTATTTATAGAAGAATGGTTACAAAAATAAATTTTATCAAGCTGCCAACGGTTCTGTCTATATTCAATCTATTACGAACTTGTACGCACGCAACAATAATAAACATAGCCTAGTTTTACTTTTATAAATCAACAATACTGTTCCACAAAATGCCATAAATGTATAACATTCTGAATTCAGAAATTTGTATCTTTCTTAGATAAAATATTATTATAAGTAAGGTTGTAAGAACAAACGAAAAGAGACCAATTTAGGTCAAAATTTTGCGCATTGTGCTGCAAAATTAAGGAAATTAGAAGATAAATTTTAGTAAGCGAGCCAAAAAGTTACCAAAAACTGTGGCTCCGAGAAAACTCCAACATAAGCATATTTAGTTGCTATGTAAAGTGTGAAAGAGGAGAAAAAATATTTGAATATTTAATAAATAAAAAAGCTATATGCTAAACAAATTAGGAAATTTTTAACACAGTATAAAAACCAATCAATTGAATGAGGTAAAATAAAGATAGTAGGCTATATGCTAAACAAAAAAGTAGATTATAAAACACAGTAAAATACTAATCAATTGATCAAGGTAAAATATAAAAATATATTAAAATAAGAAGCGAAAAATGGTTAATTAGCCCATTTAGAAGCCCATTTTGGCTTTTCAAGGGAAATTTTTTAAAAATGAATTTCGAACCAAGCTAACTCCATTACGCGTTTCGCCGAAACAAACTATTGAAACTTTGCGCGACAAATTTTTTAACGAATTAAATAAACTATGTCTAAAAAACTTTAGTCTCAATTCTCTGTTCCAATTTCCCGACGCGTCAAGTCTCGCGTGCTGGAGATAAAAGTGTTTTTTTTTTTTTTTTTTTTTCTGTACTGTGTTGCCACTGCTCGCTTTGAAATCATTGGGTTTGGGTTTGTTAATCAAAAATTCGTTAAAGTTTTACAAAATATGAAATACACAATAAAATAAATTCTAAATTTAAAATTCAGGGTTTCAGGTGTTCATATTCGTGTGGAGGACTACTTCATTCAAAATTGATGGTTCTAGGTACCGTTGTTATTTCACAATGCGAGAAATATGCATACATTCATGCAGATTCTTCACCATTCAATTTCTTTAAATATAATATAAAACGATAATATTTCGTGGCAACGACTTCGAAAGTGATACCGCGCTTTTAGTGATGCAACGAAAAATATCGTTTTGAAACCAATAACCGTTCCGAGCTAACGCTCCTTTGGGCTAAAAATATCACACGTGCTGAAGCAAACAAAACAAGATGGAACAAAATAAATATTTTAATAAGCTTTGAACTAATGAAAGTTTTATGTTTTTCTATTCTCTGTCCTAAAAAACAGAGTAATTATAAATATTTATCTCAAAAGTTTGCTTATTTTCCAACTAACCTAGTTTTTCAACCGAGAAGAAAAAGGAAATGAAATTTATTTAATAGAAAGAAAGTGGCAACGCCCTGTAATATTTAAATAGATATTTTATAAATGTATATTGAGCTTGTGCGATGTTCCTGAATTAATCCAATACTTTGCAAAATAGCCAATTTTTCCAGCTCCATGAAAACAGTTACATAAACAATATAAAAAAAGAAGAGGAAAACGGAATTTTTTTATGTGCTCTTTCTTCGCTAAATTGGTGTCTTAACCAACGAAGCGTTATGATTTCGGAAACTGGAAAAGACTTCGCTTGCTTAATCATCTTGAGATTTAATTTTGCTTAGCTAGTTTGCGTATCACAAATTATTTACGTTTCTTTTTTAAAAAAAAGAACTGCTTATTTGCGATTTAAAAACATATTTTAATTTGTTTTATACATATTTACGGATAATTAACTTTTGCATTGTTAGCAATTTGTATATAAAATCTGTGTTTGTAATAACTAAAGGAAGGACTCCTTATGTTTGATTTTAGATTTAGAATAACAATAAATATTCATAAATTGGGTTACTTAGATTAAACATTCGAAAGGCAATTGAGTGCCCACATACTGCGTTTTCTCAAACTTCAGATAAAAGAGGAAAAATGAGCAACGCCTTCGCCGGGAATCGATCCACGGACCTCTGGAATACGCGTCCAGCGTGCAGACCTCGAAGGCATGCCAGAAAGGCGGGAGAAATACCTTATATGTTCCCCCTTTTAAAGGGCGACTGGGGTTTTTAGGGGACCCAGTCGCCAAATCCTGGGTGTGGAGAAACATCATCCACCACGCTTTTAGTTCGGTCGCCACTGTAGAGACATTAGAATTTTTTTGGAAGCAGGAAAGATGAAAAATGAGTAACTCCTTCGCCGGGAATCGAACCATGGACCTCTGGAATATGCCCCAGCGTGCAGACCACCACACCACGAAGGCGGGAGAAATACCTTATAACCCTTAGCACACATAATATAATTTCCAAAAATGTATTGACTGATGTAAATGAGATTGTTGTGAACGTGTATGTGAAAATAAAGCTAAATTATTTTATGACGTGTCTAGAGAGAAAAATGAAGTTTGATATGAAAATTGGGAGGAAGATTACGATAAAATAATATGTTTAAATCTAACATAGAGAGTTAAAAAAAAAAAAAAAAAGGAGACTAAGCTAACCAACTAAACAACCAATGAAATGAAAATGAAATATCTGTCGTAATTTTTTTTTTTTTTTTGTTTGGCTTTATAAGATTACGACAAAGCATCGAGAACTACCTGCCTAAGGCGAGGGATTCCCTTCGTGGAGGACTTTCTGAGGGAACTGTCTCGTATTTCTGATGGAACTGGCTCGTCCACATGGGGAAAAACACAAAAACGCCCATGCAGCCAGCCGTTCGCGGGATTCGAACCTCGGACCGAACTACCAGTGTTCAGCGATTTCACCGGTCGGCGGCTGGTGGGCCACCCTTAACGGCCACCTTAAACGTACAAAGGGAACAAGATAATAAACAAAAACAAAACAAAAATTCAAACTGAAATCTTCAGATGATACTCTATATTACACTATTTCCAAAAGTTAAACGGGATTAAATATATATATATATATATATATAATTTTCAGTTTAACGATTTTCAGTTAAACAGTTATATTAGGCCTAACAGAATTAGCTCCCATTAATTAAAGATATAGAAAAAATATTCTGCATTTAAAATAAGTTGTTTAAAATAGTAAAGCCAACCGCGGAAAGAAAATTGCCATCATATTATTTCGTCGTAAATTAACTCCAAGTGAAGACTTCTGCATTTATTTAATAAAGAAAAGACTTGCTCTTAAAGACAAGGCAAGAATTTATTTCATTGGATCGCTTGCGCAGGAGGCTTGGAACAAAATATTTCTCTCAAATGACACTACTTTTTATTTCGCATGAAATCTGAGATTCGTAGACAGCCAACCTCTCGAAGAAATATCCTTGGGTGGTTAAATTTCTGGCTAAATATTTTACTTCAAACGGACAAAGTATTAATAAAATATATGCTATTGCATAGTTCTAAAAACTCTTGTCTTTTTTTCCGGCACCGTTCCTGAGATAAGAGTTTGGATTTATTTCTGCGCACTTACGTATTATCGCAACCATCTTTTTAGAAATCGCCAAAGTTTCAAAATGGGTCAAAATTTGGCAACCATGTGCATGGGAATTCTTTAGTTTTAAAAAACGTCGTCGCCATACTCGTAAGCTTTCTTTTTGCTGTTATCCAAATTCGATGGTTTTTGTAGACAGTTCGTGATATTTTTGACTCAAATTCAGTTTTAAAAGATGTTGCTTGCGTGATTTTCCTGCGTTAGAAAGAATTGTGGTAAAATTTCTGAAAGATCATGGTATTTTGCCATAAAATCACTACAGAGAATAATTGCTTTCAATCTCTCCTTAAAGCGATTGCCCCAAATTCTCTACTGCAACAAAAGAAACAAAAGCTTACGTGTAAGTAGGCTTACTAATTGCCCTATTTTTTTTAATAAATAGTTAGTGAAAAACCTACACTACGTCTTCAATAATACATTTCTACGTAATAAATATATATTCTTTTAATTATAAGTTATTCTTTTTCTGTGTAAAAAACCGTCAAACTACGCCAAGGTGCTTGTGCTAATACGTAAAGACCTATTTCAGTTGTATTACTATAAATTGAATGAAACTAATATTTATTTTACTAATTACCTTTTCGTGGATGTTAACACTCTATTCTGCGCTTGCGTAATTAAGATATAAGGTATTTCTCCCACCTTCTTAGCATGCCTTCGTGGTGTAGTGGTCAGTACGCTCGGCGCGTATTCGAGACGTCCATTGTTCCAGTCTCGGCGAGGGCATTGCTCATTTTTCATCTCTCCTGTTTCGAAGTATTCTAATGTCTCTACAGTGGCGCCTGAATTAAAAAAAAGGTGATGAATGATGATTCTCCACCACCAGAATTTGGCGCCTCTAATCCGCAGTCGCCCTTTAAAAGGGGGAGTATAAGGTATTTCTTCCGCCTTCTTAGCATACCTTCATGGTGCAGAGGTCAGCACACTCGGCGCGTATTCGAGAGGCCCGTGGTTCGAGTCCAAGCGAGGGCACTGCTCATTTTTCATTTATCCTGCCTCGAAATAACCTAATGTCTCTACAAAGACATTAATTGCTTGTATTAAAACAGTTAAAATTTTTAAATGATTCGCGAAAATCAAACGAAGATTTCTGATGTGGACGTAAAATGACTTGTACGGCCTACTGAATTATAAATATTTTTTGCTGCACTTCATTTAAACTTACGTCCTCGAATTTCATTAGAGATATATTTTTCATTCAATCCATTCAGTTCTACTTTCGCGGCAAGGCGAAAGTACATAAAAACTCAAAACATCTTCATTAAAGAACTGTAAATTACAGAAAAATCTAAAACACGAATTGCAATCAGAAACAGTTTTTTTTTTTACAGTTAAAATTAAAGTTTCTATGCGAAAACAACCAGTTCAGGCAAGAAGAAGGCCAAATTTTCGATGCCCCAAATTGAAAGTTCACTTTTGCTCCGACAGAGCAAAAAGACATTAAAGTTGGTGCACCAACTGACTTAATTCACAATTCTACACAGAATTTCAAATGTAAGTAAATGGCAGCCTCGTTAAGCCTAGCGCTCCTTAAACTTTTAAACTGTTAAAATTTTATAACTGTTACATTTAGATTAGCTAAAGGTATAAAAACTTTAACCGGAACATAGGAACAACATAGTTCAAACACTTTTACCGCAAAAAATGTAGTTTACCCACATATATGTATCAAAACACCAAGCTCACCAAGCCAGATAACAGAGTGAGAATACATATGTATACATACACGTTTCGTGCAGCCGACTGCAACGAAAAAGGGTGATGCACAAGTGTATGTTATAGCAGTCCCATACACGAAAATTTAATATTCTACGGCTACTCGTTTTCGAATTATGCGAGATACATATGTAGGTACAGACGTCAAAGAGTACTTTATTCTGTCCGTATATACAGGGGAAAAAAATCATTCAGATGGATCTCAGAGCTATCAAAATGGATATTTCCTTTGAAATATAATATCTGAAATTTTTCGCGATTGCAATACTTCCTTTACTTCGTACAAGGAAGTAAAAATAAGCAAATGAAATTAATCATGTAACGCTCACAGTTTTTAAAGATCAAGCAGGTACTTCTTTGATATTTTAAGATTTATAGTAAAGTTTCTTCTTTCAAAATACTAATGAGAATAAAATTTTCGTTAATTTCTCCAGCTATAATGGATTTAATATGTACTTTCTAAATAAACGATAATATAACTGCAGGGTCGAGGTCTTTTTCATTCTAATCACCAACAGCCAATGGAATTTTATTTTCCAGATTTCGTCCTTAACTAATGATAAATACCCCATAAGCATGATTTGATTTCGAAAAACAAGAAATCTCTGAATAACTATAATAATAAACAAGCCAGTTCCTCATCAAATTTTTAAATTTTTAAATCATCAAATTAGCCTTCATACCAGCAGGCGTCTTGAATTTTTTGATTAAAACTCGTTTAATGAATTACGCATTATCGAGCAAGTTGTTAACACATTTTCATTTTTAAAACACTTTAAGTGCCAGTCTTATGTTCCTCGCACTAATAATTATATTTTTCAGAGGAAATAAGTCCTGCCAATTTATGAGAAGAATTAAGAAAGTTTTAAAATAATTATTCTAAATAGTAAAATTTTTTACTGTTAAGACCAGATTTAAGAATATAGCAGTTATCTTTTACATCGGCGCTTTGATTATTAGGCAAAGAAAATGAAAATCTGGCTGTAATTGATTAATTCAAACTGTCTTGCTGAAATGTTGATTTGATTGAATTATTCTTGAAAAATCCTTTTTCTTTTTTCGATGAAATTTTAAGATTTGCTTGAAAATGGTTGGTAAGAAAAATTTTATTATTACAAATTTCCTATTTCAATGCAACATTATATGAAGAATTCCTAATCTGTAACTTGATTCTTCTAGTAATAATTATTGGGTATAATCAGTTTATACCTTAACTATCAATTAGAAAACATTTATTTCAATCATTACATGAAGTGATATTTTTAAATAATTTATTTTAGAAAAAATAATTAGAGGAATCTTCGGATTATGGTAACTTGGCGATTTTTCGACGAAAATTTGGCGACCCTGCTACAGCAACCTGCAAGTTCTTTTTTTGGACGCCATTTTGTTTTCACAAAGTAAATGCATGCTTTTTTTTTTTTTTTTTTTTAACTCAACATTTTTTCCAACAATCTGCTATCAGAATACTAGAATTTATACTAGATATTATACTAGTACTTTTATGGAACAAAAGTGCTTAATCATGGCGAAGATTAGGTGCGAAATTGGGAGAAAGTGCAGAATCGCCCACTGCTTCGCGCGTTTTTAAGAATTGCAGATACGCGGTATACATGTACACGTCGACCTATTTTCACTTAAAAAAAAATCCCAGACTTGCACAAAAATGGCATTGCGCACACTCTTGATTTTATCCATGTACACGTCGACCTATTTTCACTTAAAAAGTCAAAGAAAACTGACAAAAATCCAATTCTTCTTACTCTTGTAAAAAGCGCCAAACAAATAAGTGGACGATTCTGCACTTTAGCAACGAAATTGTTTCTAAGTGCTTATTAGCTAAAATTACGATCAGAATTTTCCGGAAAATGTCACATGACATGTCTCATGATCTCTCATTTCTCTCAGACAAAATAATATGTGATTCGAACTGTGTACTTTTCAGATTATCGCTAAAGTCCTACCTAGTAACCTTTATCGCCTTACCAAAATATCGCCAAACTACCTGTTACCATATTCCAAAGATTAGACAATAATTATTTATCATTAATAAATATTTTGGAGCACTTTCGTTTAAATTTGTTGGTGTAAAAATTCAAATAAAACGAAACCTCTCTCTAAACACCTCTGAACACCTCTCATTTCTGATGATTATCAGTACTTTTGAAAAAATATAAATATTAATGCTGAACACCATTGATAGTCATATTTTGTAAGGCGACCCCCTCAACGGGGAACATATACATATATCGTCCGGACCTTCGGTGATCATCTTAAGAAGGTTTCATGGTATTTTATTTTTGTAAAAGTGTGATTTTAATACAAAGATAAACACAACAAAACAAAACAACAAAAACCTTAGTTAAAAAGTTAAAAATCATTGGGATTTTAGAAAACAACTCAGTTAATTCACATTTTTATTAATATCCAGAAAAACTGTATTAATTAGTCTGGACATTTTCAGTCGTACTAATTTATGGGATACATTGAAAATTTTCTACATTTCTAAAACACAGTGTTATATTCCATAGCCAATAACTGCAACCTGCAAACGGTACAAAGACCCTTAGGGTACCACTTGCATTTGACAACTTTGACAGCTACGTTAGCAGCAGCCGCGGCTCCATTTGCCGAACCATTTGAATCCTAGGGCCTGCAAGCTAAATTACTTGGATATTAGAACGATATAGTGACATCAACACAAACCTCCATAAACTTCCAATTCCATCATTAGCTATAGTAATTCCGAAAGTGAAGATTGCGAGAGACAATTGTTGCTGTATAGACAAACTATTTTGAAGAGTTTACTTTATTATATAATTGTGAATATTTGTTTATAGTTATCAAATTATTTATAAATATTAGCTATTTAGTTAATAATTATTATGTAGATAATTATTTTAGTTAGTAGCTACATTTATTATTAATTAAGAAATAACAAAACCAAAATACATCCCCCCCTTTTTTTTAAACTGAAGTGCTACGCTACACTAAAACGAATGGATTTTCAGCTATAAAATAGGTTAAAAGATTTTTAACTGAAAAATAATGGCTAATAGTTCAGGATAGCACAACCAGCCATCTGCAAAGGTTAAAAGGTGAATGCAAACATTGGTGAACTATTGCATCGAAAAATATCCTTTTATATCCATGGGGCTTTTTTGACTTGGCGATTCTGATCGCTGTTTGATGAAAGATTTAGGACAAGAGAAAAAATAAACTGCCAAAAAGCAAAACACGAAAGAAGGGAAAGAAAACGAGGGAGATACTATAGTGCCGTGCGGAGAAAAATGACTTTTCTATGATGCCGGAGGTTTTTCGCTTATATAACTCGCCATAAATAAGACAGAAATTCCTTTTCCCTTTTCTTTCCATAATATGGTTGTTTCTAAGTCACTTACGTTTTTATACAAGCAAAAACATTTTGCTTGAAAAATGACCAAAAAACATACCGCGAAAAACAAGTGGAAAGCATTAAAAAGAAAACAAATCGGGGGGGGGATGACTCAAACTATTTTCCCCAGAAAATGGATTTGTGCATTTCCTTTTTCCGAGAGGACATCTTATATAAAATTGGAACAGTTTCTTTCCTTTCCTCTTTCTAGCCCATCTTCTACCGATTCCCAAGTTCGTGTGCCCTTGCGAACGAAAAGAAATTTCCTTTCTTTCCATTTTCTTTTCCTCCATCGTATAGAAGGGTAAAATAATTTTCAAGGCATTGAAATGATCAGTTTGTTATTCGACGCCTTTTTGTTTCTCTGTTGCTCTTTGGAAGGCGGTTTGGATAGTTTTCTTTGATGTAACCACATCAAGAGTGTATCCATTTCCTGAGAACTAACACTTCAATCTTACTATAAACATAACATCATACACGAAAAATAATAAAAGACTCAATGAAAATACTCCTACTTTGTCACGTTCCAATATTTTATGCCCGGTACGTGTGTTTATGGATTTAAAATGGCACGACAGTTGGATGCTTCGTCAGCACATAATAAAAATTATACTTCCCAATTAAAATATCACCCAACAGATCTGAAATTGCCCACTTTTGATTTATCCACATATTTAAAATAATAACTTATACTTAATGCACAATCTATAAATCTCTTACAAACAAATTGCGTGGTAAAACCCCGCACTGTCTTAAGTTTAAGTTCACGCAAATTCAAGCAAGGCACAGAAATAGTTTTCTGCATATGGTGTCTGATTCTTTGAGCGAGGAAAAGTCTTTCGAAACACACACACATATATATGTGATAAAAGCAAAATTTAGAGGTACTGAAGAAGTACAGTGAGACGTTGAATTGCAGAAATACTGATGGCGTAGATACTTAGAACAAAGAATTCGTAATGACTAAGAAACTAAGCAATCGAGGCGGTTTTAATTCCATTTTTATTTAAATTCACATTTACAGCCATAGTTCATATGGCACTCTAATCGTGCCTATTTTCAAGACATATACATTTTTTAATACTATTGCGATAGGAAGAGAACACAGTGAAATGAAACGGCGTCCAAGCAGCAACAGAGATACAAGCGAAGTAAGCATTTATTCAATATGGCAGCTCACCAAAGAGGAAGCGTTTTGGTTTGCGTTGCAAAGGTTTCAGTTCTCAGAGTTTAAATTCCAAAATAACTACGTCATTAGCCTTACGCAAGCTTTGTGGCATAGATTTATCTAGAAATGATGCAGTCAAGTAATGTTATTATTATTTTTAGAATAAAAATGAAATAACCAGATTAAAAATGAGGAATTAAGAGGCTATTATTAAATTATATTATAAAGCTGATTTACATATTTTTTTCTTACATATATATTCTAGACCATATATTCCTTAAAAATTTCGAAAAGAAGAAAAAATAAGTACACAAACGGAAATGAATGCAAATTCATAAATATACCTCTAGAAATATTCCATTAGTATATTATTCCCGTAATATTCGAGTCCATTCAAGTTATGGCTAAGAATGAAATGTAAAGGTAACATGATTTGTCGTCTTATGTTGGGAGAATCAAAATTACCCAGTTAAAGAATAAAAAACTCTATTAGCCTGTGCAACTTATTCGCGCAATTCCAATCACATTTCCAGGAATTCTGCTTACTTACCTAAATTACCATTTCCAATCTGTAACTTGAGTTGGATTCAAATACCAATTAAAAATATTATAACTGGTGAAAGAAACATTTACGTAATATCTTTTGTATGTAATAAAACCTTTCCTTTGATTTGTTAAATGCGTACATAGCTTCTGGGGCAACATTCTAAACGACATGTTGCTCTTCACTCTACTGGGCAAGACAGGTTTTCTAGAAAACATTATATGATGCGTCTGCTAATGTCCAGACTGATAAAAGTTTTATCTTGATGTACTAAGTTTTGAAAGAATTAACAACTAGCAAGCCGGGATTTTTATTGTTTCGGAAACTGATGTTTCGCTAGTATTAAAAGAACTAGTGCTAATCCTGTTTCACAGCGAGGTAATCATTTTGATACGCACAGTTAAAGTCAAAGGCATGTTAGAGATTTTAAAATTCTCTTAATTTAAGGAATTTATTTAATACATGTTTTTAATAGTTTATTTCTACCCTCAGTATAAACATGTCTTATTAAAACTGCTATATATCACTTGCATAAGTTATTCTAAAGCATAAACATAAGAGGGAAAACATAATTTCATTCCAATGCCATATAAATGCTGGTTCTTACCATTTGTTGAAACACTGTACTTCAAAATATTTCGAAATGAATAATCGTAACAAAAATTATCGAAGATTTTATGTCTTAATAAACATAGATTTGTATTGTAAAAAATCTAGTTAAAAAAAACAATTTTTACAATTAAAATTTCTACACAAAAACAAGCAAACGGCCAGCGGCAAAAAATCAAATTTTTCGGCGGGGGAATAAAAAAAAAAAAAAAAAAAAACCCTGATTGTACCGCTCGGCAAAAAGACATTGAAGGTGCAGAAGCTGACTTAATTCACTGTTCGACTAAGAGTTTCGAATGTAAACAAACTGCCGTTCGTTATGCTTAACTCGACACTTAAACTTTTAAATTGCTGATAATTCTAGAACTATTGCATGCAGGTAAACAAAAGGCATAAAAACCTTAACCGGATCATAAAAACCACACGATTCAATCACTTTTAAAGCAAAAAAAATGCATGATTTACCAACATGTAAGAATTAAAATAACGAAGCTCACCAAGCCAGGTAACACAGTGGAAATATATATATACATATAGCAGTCCCATATACAAAATTTCAACGCTGTTCATTCTTGAGCTATGCCAGATACATACGTACGCACATACAGAGGTCAAGAAAAAATTTCTTCTGAATCCGTTTTGGTAAAAACAGTCCTCTATTCTAACCGTACGTACAGATATCGCGCAAAAACTTCGTTTAAATAATATCGAAAGCGCTTGAAATGAATATTTTCATTGAAATATAATTACTGAAATTTTTTGCGATTACAATACTTCTTTTACTTTTTAAAAGGAAGTAAAAATTTAAAAAAAAAATACTATAAAGGAGAATCCATTTTTAAATTAGTAAAAAATCTGGTTTAAAATAGCATAGATTTCTCATAATTTTTTCTGAAACTGTAGTGAAGTATATTTTTGGCACGAGAAGAAAAGAAAAAGAATGTTAATATTTTCAGGAGTTTGTCAGTAGACTTAAATTATAAATTCTGGAGTTCCGCTATTTAATTGAACTTACAGAATTTACTTACCGAAAAAAGAATTTATCTTCAAATTTTAGCATTTCATTTTCCCGAATATATATTACAGATGCTCATTAATATAGATGGAAAAATTCTGAAATACTTATGGAAAAGGAAGATTCAATTGGCTTTTTTGTACTAAATCAGAACTTTCATTCTAGATTTATAGCTTTTACTGCAGAAATAAATCTGCTTTGTAATACCCAACTCACAGCTTATCACAGAAAGGAAGTGCGCATGCGTAGTAAACAGCCCACCAAAATGCATTTATTATGTTTCTGACGATATGGAATCTGCAGATGTCGCAGAAATGGCAGAAATTTTTCTGATATTAGTTTATTTTTTTCATGTACTGACATTTGCTGAATAAATAATTTAATACTGATCAACTTTATAAAAAGAATATAGAGCTGATATGAAATTCTAGAACTGTACTATAATATTTAAACATAAATTAGGTTTCTAACATAAGGATATAAAAAGTCTGTTATATGATGCCTGTAGGAAATTTGTATTTCCTTTATCTACTGAATGGACCGATATTTCAATGTATATAATAAATACCTACTTATATATTCTTAAGAGATCCCTTAAGCAACGAAAGAAAAACCAAGTTTTCTCTGTTGCTTTGTTTCTTTTATCCAGAAAAGTTGTTCCTTGCCAAAGATGGAATTTATTTCAAACCCAATCGTTTCTAGGGCACAGCGTAAACTTGAAAGCGATGCTGTTAAATAATTCTCTCCAGAAACAACTAGATCAAATATCTCCGATTAATATTCTGATTCTTGAAAAAGCTTTTATGCGATCTCTCAGTAAAACCAAACATTTCAGATTAAATTATTTTCCGAAACAAGATACTGTTTCATATGGCTTCTTGTTTCCCAAGGAGTAATATTCCGTAATATAAACTAGTTCTCAATCGCACAACAAAGCACTGAAGAAAAATTTTGAATTTCCTCTTTCTTTTTTCCTCCATGTGTGCATTAATATATATAGTTTAAAATAAATATGATTTTTTTCATTCGTAAATGATTTTCATATGCAAAATTTTTACCAAGCGAGCAATAATATAATTTATTGCAGTGAAACATGAAGACTTAGATTACAAGGTTGCATTCGTAACTGCATATAAATTTGACTAGTTTCGTAACCGTAAACTCTTCACTTGTACAAAGTAAAAGAAATACTGCAATCGCAAAAAAATTCGGGTATCATATTTCAACGAAAATATCCATTTTGACCGCTCTGACATCTGTACGTACGGATAGAACAGAGGACTATTTTTTCCAAACCAGATTGTAAAATAGATGTAAAATAGATTCAGAAGAGATTCTTTTTTCGTGACATCTTTATGTGCGTATGTATCTCGCATAACTCAAACACGAATGGCCATAGAACGTTGAAGTTTTGTATATGGGACTGCTGTAACATCTAGTTGTGTATTTACTTTTTTTGTAGCAAACATGCCAAACATATATATATTCTCACTCTGCTACCCGAATCGGTGAGGTCTTATATTTTGCTGAATAGCACATTTTTTCCTTTAAAAGTGGTTGAATTATATTATTCTTATGTTCCAGTTAAAGTTTTTATGCCTTTAGTTAATTTGCATGTAATAGTTGTAGAATTATGTACAATGTATAAGTAACGCTAAGTCTAACGAAGCTGCCATTTGTTTACATTTAAAGCATTTAGTAGAAAGTGAATTCAGTTAGTTGGTGCACAAACTTCAGTGTCATTTCCCTCAATGGGAGGAAAAGGTAACTTTCAGTTTGGTGCATCAAAACTTTGTCTTCCTGCACGCTTGTTTTTTGCGTAGAATTGCTTGTTTTTTGCGTAGAAACTCTAATTTTAATGTAAAAAAGATTTTTTTTTAAACTACCCACCTACTGTATTTGGTGTTTTACGTTTTTCTATATTTTACAATTTTTAATGAAGATGTTTGGTTTTTATGTATTTTTGCTTTGCCGCGAAGTTAGAACTGAATTGATTAAATGAGAAATACAGTCCTAACGAAATTTCAGGATATAGATTTAATTGAAATGCAGCAAAAAATGTGCATAATTTAACAGGCCGTCATGTAGTGTCCACATCAGATTTTTTTTAATAGAGACACTAAACCATTTTATATCTTGGATATAATGTAGGGCGTTAGAAATATCTAATTTAAACAATATATTTAATTGTATTTTACTTTATATCATTTAGATACTGTATTAAAAGAGGAAATAAAGGCTTGAATTTAATAAGGAATGCATTTACTGCTTTTAAATCGCTCAATTGATGAAGCAGTAACAGATTGCTTACATTCGAAAGATAAATTTAAAATCTTACGTATTTCTTAATGGCAACACTCTGAGAACTGGTAATATGCGAGGCACATAGAACAAAATTGCTACATAAGCTGTTTAATAAGCTGAAACGTCTAATAGCTTGCTTTTCAGTTTATTAAACACCTTATGTGGTAACAAGGCGAGTGTAGCTTACGTAATGTAACGTAACTAAATGTAACGTAACAGTCCAAAATTTTCGGATAGTCTCCACGAAAGGCGCTTCTGACGTAAAAAATAATTGAGCTAGACTAGATTTAAATATAAAAAAAGCAATAGTTAATTTAAATAAAAGAAATTTTAATTAAATAAGAATTACTTTTATCATAAAGTATACATTATGTTCGGAGTATATATTTTTATTGTCTTACATTTCTCAGTATACATCGCATATTTTATTCAAATATTGCGCAAAATTTTTTGACTCAAAGAAAGGAAAAGTGTTTTTAAAGCTCAAGTAAAAAGAAAATTGGAATTGAAATTCTTGCGATGTATTCCAACAGCATAAATCACCATAACAAATACGCACATTTAAATTAAATAAAAATGTATTTAAAAAGAAACAGAAATATATGAATGAATAAAAAGAACTGAAACTGCATTTCAGTTTCAAGTGGAACAGATCGTGACTCAAAAAAGTAACTGGAAATCTTTTTAAAGCTCAAAAAATGCAACAAAGTGAAAAATTCTTGAAATACTTTTTAACGGCCTAAATCATTGGACAATAGTTACATCAATTTAATTCAGAAATATGAAAAAAAATGTTTTTAGCTCGCGTACCAACTTGAACTGAAAGAAACCATTCAATCACTATATTTTTTTCCCCTTAAAAAAGCACGACGTTTCTTGCGATCAACCATCAATAACGTTTGCTTTCATTTAATTTCTCCACTCGATCACTTTCGAATGAACCAGCTAGTTTACAGAATATCGTATTAAAATAACACACCTCCAAATATTAATTATCATAATACATTCTCAAGTTTAATTTTCGATAATTTCAGTTACATTTTCAATTCTGAACGCTTTCCGCAGTGTTTGCAACAGGATTTCAAATTACCGAGTAAACTTTACTTTACGTGGCATGATTAAAGGGCTGGTTGCAAGATTTATACGCTTAAATATTGATGCTAAATATTAATATTCAGCTACAGTGTAATAAATAAAGTGTAAAATGAAAAGTTTACTAAAATGAGTTTCCCATGTTATTTTTGATGCTGATCCCATGTTATATTGCTCTGACTTTAGAGCTAGTCTTTAGTTAAACTATTCCAATCAGAATAAAGGTTTTAAAATACATATATTTTTGTACAGCCATAATTGCGCAAAAAAGATCTTTTTCTCTTGCGCAACACAGGCATATTACAAGAACGTGCATTGACATGTGTCTGGATACAAGCGTTTATAGAAGCGAAGCAAATTAAGCACTAACGATTTAACAACAGGCTAAGGTTTATTCTTTCGCACACTCATTTATCGCGCATAGATTTGTAAGCCTGCCAACTAGAAGGTATAGTGTTTAGCTGAGGTTGTCCTTAGGTACGTGTGCTATGTAGAAATTAAATGACAGAGATTATTTTAAAATGACGTTTAAAAAGATTTATTTATTTATTTATTACAAGGATATTAGTTCTTTTAGACCATAAAGCCGAAACAATCAAATTAAAAATGTGACGTAAGTAGCTATTACGAAATAAAGTTATAATTTTAAATTATATATTTTTTATTTTATGCATAAACTAGCGGAAGTACCCGATGCCAGTTAAGTTTAGATTGTAAGTAACTGATTGTGAGTAATGTATGTAAACAACGGAGAGACTGATACTACTATAATCCTTCTTTAATAAAGATGCAAAAAGTACGATTCCTAGTCATACATATTTCAGTCTGATGCGATAGGGAATCCAGATAAAAATTTCGATAAAAAGTAAACTAATTCTCTTTCATTATATCAGTAACAATGACACGCAGTTTTAGTAATTTTCGTCTTTCTAATCAAATGATCGTGAAAGCTCGAGTTCCATCCAATATTTCAGCTATATTCAATTTTATTCGATAAAATGTGGCAAAAAAATTGATCAGAATTGATCAGAAATCAATAATGCGAACAAACATTCTTTTTTATATATACAGATTTCATAAAACTTACAAATTTTTGATTAAAAATCTCAACGATCTGAAAGCGAGTAGTAGCAACACTTTTCGAAATAAAGCATTTTTATCTCCGATGCCCGAGACTGTTGCCACTCGGAAAATTGAGTGCGAAAATTAGCGCTTTTAGAGTTTTTAATTATTATTTCGGCTGATTAAAGTCGTACGAAGATGGAAACAGTCGAAATGGCTTCCCACGAATTTTTGGCATTGGAATTAATGTAGTTAATGTTTGGCAATGCTATTTTTATTTCATCGTAAAACTCAGAAAATTTTTTATTAACAAACTCTAAAATTTGAAAGCAAGCAGTGGCAACAGCTTTTGAAATAAAGCAGATTTTCATCTCGAGCTTGCGAGACTGATGCCACTCGGAAAAAAAAGAGAGCGAAAATTGTCATTTTTCTGAGTTTTTAATTAATAATTCTGTGATTTTAGCTTTTTTTGGGGGGGGGAGTGGACGTCGACTATTTCCACGACCCAGACAAGAATCGTAGAAAGTTTGGCGACGATAGCTATAGTAGTGACTGAGTTATTAGAGGACAAACACACAGACTTTCTTTATATATATAAATATATGTAATGATTTAGATATTGATGCAAAAATATAATAGCAGTCATCGACGATAGTACAACATTTCTTTTATTGTTATCTAATGCAATCACAAATAACTCGATATAAAAAGTGCGTCTGCTCCTGAAAAATTATATCAGTAACTTAGGTATTTTGTTCTATAACCTGAAAAAAGAAAGAATAACAAGCGGCAAGTGAGTTCACAGCAAAGAAAGAGGATCAGTTTTGAAATACGTGGTTTAGAACGATTTATTAAAAGCAGTTATTGTTTTTAGTGCAGAAAGGGGAAATAACGAAATTAAAATGTGAACCAACGGGCTATTCAAATTTCCACCCACACTCGTATATATTTATCCAGCAATCTAGACTCGATTTTACATAATGAAAATGTAATACGAAAAATAATCCGATTATGACATGTGATAAAAATAATTATAATTGAAACTGAATTTATTAATGTTCCTTCATTAGTTGAATATGATCCTAATGCTATGGAAAATTAATTTAATATGATTCTTTATTGCTTAATTTAATTTGGTTATTAAAATTAATTTACTACGACTCTTTAAGAACTTCATCTGTAGCTGCTTTAATCGAAAAATGTTAAATTAATGGATTAAAATTCTTCGAAGCTAGAAATTAGTTATTTTTCTTATCTTTTCCTATGTTGATGAAAAGCTAATGTTTGTTCAATTATTATAACGTATTGTTTACTGTGATATGATTGTTTTTCCAATCTTCTATTCAGCAGCAAATTTACGTAGTACCTTGGACTTTTTTAAGTACATTTTCACGCATGTTTTAAACTTTGTATTTTTTATTTTATAAAAATATGTTACTCGTAAATTACCGATATGTTGTATTAACATTTTGAACAAAATAGTAACGTAAAATATTGCACAATTTTAGGAAAGGGGACTTAATATTTATCCACCCTGAACTGAAAAAAATTATTCTATACAGTGAGGTAAGAATAAAGCTACCTATTCTTGAATCTAAAAAAGCATTATTCCAATACAGTTAGTTCACTTTTCCCCTGTGGGGAAAAAAAATTTTTTGATGAAAATTTTATTTCATTTTAAAAATTAATTTAAAACTTCTTAACATGATCCAGCGAAAGCTTCTTCATACTCCTTCCGTAATTTATCATGTTGTAAATACGAATTTTCTACTATTCCTCGTCATCCCCCTTCTTTCCCACGAGATCCGACTTTGAGCGCCAAAACAACTTCAAAGAATGCTGAAAAAGAGAGGGGCAGAAAAAAAATCCACAACATCTGAATCGGAATCACGGTTAAGCTTCCAGGGTGATCTTTTTAAGTGCGCTGGAAAAACCGAAAGGGGGGGGGAGAATGCTAGAGACAAGGGGGAGAAGGGGTCATCCATCAAAAGGGAATTACAAGTGACGACGGTTATCGGCAAGTATTGGGGACCTGTCGAGGGAAACCTTCCCCTGGATTTTTGCCCAAGACAAATCCCTTCCCCAGTGTCGTTTTCCTCCCCTTCACATTCCTGAAAATGACACACGGAAATGGTTTTCGAATATTGCCACATCACATCCGTATATACCAAAGCGCAAAGCAGCGTTTGGTGCACTCAACAGCGAAGTTGTAATCGCATAATCCGAATTTTCTAGTAATGGGTATTAAAAAAAACTTACTTATAAAAAGAGTAGTTCGAAGCTCCCTATGTAAACTCTAAAGAGGACCATCAAAGCTAAACTTTTTCATTAAATAATGTTTTGTAGGCTTCCTCTCGCTTTGTACAGCATTGTTGATGCAGAAATGAAACATGCTAGATTGTGAATAGCATTTATGTTTATAATAGTTTCATAGTAACCGTACGTTTACATGCAATGTTTCAGTTGCACCAGTGCCGCTTGCAAATGTGAAGGTAATTGGCAACTCGTCTCTCGGAGAACTATTCATAGTACACTAAAAGCAACAGCACAGCTTATGGGTTTCATTTACCAATCCTTGAATGTACAATCCTTGAATCCTTAAGTGTATGTCTGCCATCTCAGTGTTCCTGAAACGCCGATTTAGTAACCTCAGAAAATCATCCGTGGTACACAATGATAACAGTGTAGTTCTTCAGTTTGAATTACCAGGCCACATACTAGAATGTGGAATAATGCCCCAATGATGTCCTTTAGCACCGAAAATGACAGACAATGCAAGAGATGTACTATTAAAGTGTCCAATGTGTCCCCTAAAGTTCGAACAGAGAGTTTCAAATTATAAACGTTTCTTCAAGTTATTTCATCCTTTTGTCATGTTATGATTTGTTTGTAGATACATTAGGTATTTTTTGGAAGCAAGTAAGATGAAAAATGAGCAATAACCTTCGCCGGGAATCGAACCACAGACCTCTGGAATACCGACCCAGCGTGCAGACCACTACACCACGAAGACACGCTAGGAAGGTGGGAGAAATACCTTATATGTTTAAAAGAACAAATCCGCGAATTTTATCGTCACCAGGAGCGCAGGATTGCGTCGGTCGCTGGCATGGGCCTTGTGTATTTTATGCGTGACAGTACAACCTAGGCTAGTTTCGCCTCAATTTTAAAGATGAATCCCAAGCAGGACGGTCATAATTCTATAACTGAATACTTCTACGCAAGAAAAAATATGGTTAACTTTATTTTTCTATTTTTTATGCATACGTATACGCGCATGCATAAAAAATAGAAGTAAACTTTGTTTGATTCACAATACAAAGCTGATTAAAGCTCAAATATTTATTAAATTAAAAGCTAGAAAGGTGCATTTCTTTCTACACGTATAACATGTATGAAGAATTACTGAGCATTAATTCTGATTACTAACAGCTGATTCAATTTTCGCTTTATATTTGTTCTGTATTTATTAACTATTATTTATTCGAACAAGAAATGAATTTCGTGTCTAGGGTTACCACCGATCCAATCGAATAACTACGGACTATCTGCCTTGTAATCTTCTCATTTTATTTAACAGCTAAATGATCGAATTTACGTGGAAGCCAAAATATGAAACCTATTAGCCTGCCTATTTGCTATGAAACAGGGAACAGTTTAAGTTGATGCAGAAAGGGATTACAAAATTCGTCTCGGAACATAATTACTTCTTTTTAGTCGTCAATTCCATGTTAAATTGAATGGTTACTGATAAATATCATACTTAGTTGCAATGCTTTTACTCTAATAGTTTTCAGGAGAGGGAAATATAAAGAATATAAATAAAGACATATCAGGAGGAATAAATGTAATAAAGATATATTAATAGTCTAATGAATGTATGAAATAATAAAGAAAAAGAAGAATAAAAACTTTAAAATGAATTTTATAGGAATAAAAATTAAATCATGCATTGTTACTGCAAAGATAATATTTAATTTAATACAATAATAGAGCATATAAAGGAAAATATCTCCTAGGAAATTCTAATTGAAATTTAGAAAGTAAATGTGTACTATTGTGGTAATAATTAATCGGAATTTGTAAATTAATACGGTGGAAAAGATATATCAAAGAAAACACTAGCTATCCCAAATGCTATCTGGAGAGAAGCTCCTATAAAATTCTCAGTTCCAAATTTAAGAGGAGTACATAAATCTTTCGCAGATATCTGTGGTGACAGAATAGAACATTAACGGAGTTCACGATTTTTATTTTACAACCAATATAATTACCAGTTTAAATAAAGCTACCTTGTTACTCTTATCGTTAGTGACTCCATTTTGTCGCAACATCGAAACGGAGCCCGAAAATACACAAAATTCAGCTCTAAAATAAAATGTAACTATAATCTTCAAACCATTTTTTATTCTTAAGAAATAATAATAATAAAAAAAAGCAAGCAAATACCTACATTTTCTTGAAACGGTACATCAAGAATAACACAGATTAAAGAAAAAGCGAGGTAAAAAATATACTTCAGGTTTCCCCACCACTGATGTTATCTTAACTTCAACCGCGGTCTCCGGGATAGGTGTCACAATGAAAAGGGAGACGCACCTTGAGAAAATCCTCCGTGCCAAGATCGGAGCTAGGATGCCAAAAATTCTTCCTTAAGCGCTTTGTCTTCAGATCCATTTCGCCAGTAAACTGTGTCTCGAAACACGGTGTGGTCTTTGAGGGAAGGCACCATGCGAAAACTATTTTCAAATTCTTCATCATTTGATATTACTAAAAAGCATACTTCCCGTAAGCTGAATCTCATTTGCTACTTTCAGGTCAAAGATTGACTTTTCAGTACCGACCTTTTTGCTTTTGTTTTTACTTTCATGTCTTGATAACACTAAGTCGCTCAGCAGATTATACACGTCGGATATTTCGAAAATAGCTTCTCTGATGATACTTAAAAACTAGCTGGAACAAATGAAGTTCAGAGAAGTACTGCGTACAGTTCTAGCTAAAATTACAAAAATGACAACACATATAGTTCATGACTCGTATCTTAACCACGTATTACAGATGTAATTTATATGTCAAAAACCAAATTCTGCATGGATGTACAGAGTATAAGCTATCCACTCTTCAAGCCTCTAACGTGTTATTCACTTGTTTTCAGATAATTTTATGATTAAGCAAATAATGAAAACACTATGCTTCTTGCTTTTGTGACCTATAGTTTAATTTGAGTATGATACACAGATTCATAGTTACGCAGTAATATATACCTTCATTTAGGGACAAATTAATACACGTGATACGTAGCTTAAGCAGTTTATTGCATGCTTATTACTTCTGTAACCTTTAAACCATGATTCTGTGAGAGACGTAAACTATGGGATATAGATTAAATGCAGTTACTTCAAATGTCTAATGACAATTTTTAGCTGTAAGACATGATTATATATAGTTACTTTTAAGTTTTATAACTATTTTTGTACCTCTCACTTACAGCGAGGATAAGTCTGGCAACAGTTGCAGGAAGAAAAATTAATTTTGCAGCGCTTGAAATTATCCTATACATTTTAATTTTAATTGAGTCAAATTTTTGCCTTCTTTTGCGAGGCTATGGCGTTACAATTTTGAGTTTGGGTGAATGAAATGGAACCCGCTGCCCCGCTGCGGATATTAGTAAAATACATTTAAAAAATTAGCTGCGTTGAGAAGGATAAAATCCTTAGGTTTGAGTTTGTGGTATTTTACCTTCTAAAGTTGTCTTGAGTTCAGAAATTGATGCCGGGCTTATTCTCGTTGTGCAGATAAGTTCAAATTTTGTTATTGTGTTTATGGTATATAACTTGCAAATATAGGACTAGAAAAATATTAAATACGTTTTCAAATTCTGCAATGGTGTTTTAAAATTTTAGATGTACACATTGCTATGTCATAATTCACATTGCTATGTCAGAGACAGTGGCAGTCAGGTGAAGTAAAACCGTTTTGCTCACGACATAACAACTATCTTTAACTTATGAGATATAAATTTTATGTTGTTATTTCTATGGCAGTGTAAAATCTAGTTTTCTTTAGTTAGCATAAACTGCTACTATACCTAGTTGCGAATCTTTTAGCGACTTATCTCTAAGACTAGAGTATGAAAAGAACAGGGGATGGGTGTAAAAGACCCTTTCATTGAGCTCAATTGTTTACAGACGACGCGGTCTTTGTGCTTGCAAATCCATGATCAACTTGTGATGATAAAACTGAAGGTAATGGTAAACTAAACTAAATTTAAAGATAAGCGAGTAGTTCCAGACTACACAAATTAATTTAACTTAGCAGGTTGATTCAGAAACCTATACCGGCGCGATGTTAAACTTTGGCGGCAAGAATGAGAAGACAAGATTCAGAATTCAAACAACTGGTAGAAACAACAACGTGCGCACTCAATAACGAAAGACGCTATGACTAACCCTTTTGCTACTTTAGATTAAATATATTCTCGTTCACACTAACTCTTTTATCCTGATGAGGAAATGCGAAAGAGACAAGAATGACCGAAAAGGCTAACAAATTAAAATAACTCTTAATAAAAATAATATGCACCTCACAATATAAAGCTCGAATTGAATTATCAGACATGTCGTATACATAGTTACTACAATAACCGGTACTTTTCCGTTTTGCCGGCGCAAGCGATAAAGTCGCCAATAATGGTACAACCGATGCCAAACGGAATATTCTCGCTGGTAACCTTTTACGCCTCATTTTCAAAACAAGTCGCAGCTTTTTCTTATCAGACTCATTGTTTCTTTCAATATTGGCATATAATTACATAGAATTTTTATCAGATAGTTCAGTTTTATGTCTAAGCCCATTTTCGGTAGTTAAGTCAATTAGGATGCAATCACAGCGCTTACCCGAAGCCGAAAATATAGAAAAGGTAAAGTCAAACGTATGTCGTGAGCAAAACGGTTTTACTTCACCTGACTGCCACTGTCTCTGACATAGCAATGTGAATTATGACATAGCAATGAGTTAAATTCATCCATTCTAATGAGAATGCATTAGCGAAGTAAAGCACTGCAGTTTTACATAGTTTCTGAGTAAGCTATTCGTACGAATTGAAATATTTCTTGCATTTAAACTTGTGTTCCAAATTAAGATTTAACTTGAAGTTAATGTAGATAATTACTGAGAGCATTATACTTTTGTAGAGTAGTTTACGTGGGCCGAGATCGCTTGGGGTCACGTGATATAAACCGGCGAATCAGGATGTTGAACCATGAAAGCATAGTAAATTCTTAAATCAATGTCTTTTTACAAATTTATTGTCTTTATTTATTGGCTTTTTATAAAATTTTAAGCGATATTAAAATTTTTATGCCTTCAAAAAAAGAATTCTTAGAACTAACATTTTTTTAATATTTTTTATATGTATACTGTATGTTGTCGCCAATAAAGTCTGCTTGGCGAGATTTGCGCCGGCGAAACGGAAAAGTACCCAATAACCTGTATTTACATTTAAGCTACGAGACGTGGGTAGCCACAGTTATGATTTATATACCACCCTATATCAATTTTGAAGTTAGCGGTGCCGGTTGCCATATCATTGAACCAATTTCTTTTACTCAATTACAAGGACGTTTTAGAGACGGTTTTGACCGAGCCAGGCTTCGAATTCCATAGAACGCACAGATCTATAGTCTTTATGGCATGGAGTGCCTAATATCATTGACAATGCTTAATATCCTCATAAGTTTGGGGCGCAGTAATAGTGGTAGGAGACTCTTGAATTTATCCTTCAAGGCTCTCTTCATCGAAATGGGGACGTAGTTGTGCAACTTTACGCTGTCATCTATAAGTTGTCCAACCCAACGATAAGCTCATGTTGAGCATGATGAAGTGGTGAATCTGATTAGGAATTTGCTCAGATCAGGAGGATAATCAACAAGAACAACAACATGATTTTATGTGAAATGCCAGCCATGAATTACACGTGTAGCTCCTATGCTCTGAACTATGAGACATGTACTAGATATTGTTACGAAATGTACAGGCGCGGTAAGATAGCTTCCCCGCAAAGCAGTTTTAGGGTTGCCAAAAAATGGCAAAGGAAGGAAGGGTTGCCACATTTGGCGAAAAATAGCCCATTTGGCGACAAAATTGACGATATGCCATGGACGGATGGAGAACCTTCTGGAACGAATTCTTACCGGTTTAGCCCAGAATATTTTCGAACACAAGCCGAAAGCTATATAAACCCTGCTGGTCCGCAGTCAGTTCGTGTGTCTCGTCGAGAGAGCAAGAGTGTGTGCCTCGCATAGAGTGCGAGAGAGTTAGTATCAAGTTGGTGTCTCGTCTAGCGAGTCAATCCAAGTCGATCGAGTTGACAGCCGGACAGCGAGTGCCAAGTGGGCCGTCGAGTGCATAGAAAGAATCTCATAGTGTATCGCGGTTAGTGGATCGTCGAGAGAGCGTGTTGAGCTCCGGGGACGACTGAACCGAAGAGTCGGGAGCTGTGCTCTGTGTGTCGTCGAGTGCATCGCGAGTTGTAGCGTGGAGAGTCTCGAGAGTATGTGGAGTTCCGAGAACGACCAAGCAGAGTCGGGAGCCTGTCCTCTAGTGCTTTGCCGTGAAGCTGCCTCCACTGTGATAGCCTGATAACCTGGAGGCTGTGTTGCTGATCGTGTCAGCGTGTTTATAGTAGTTCATCGACGACTGTAAAAACGTGTTTTGGAGCTCTCGTGACAATACTGGCCAATAAAAGTGTGTTTCGATACTTCATCAAGTAGTGTCGTCATTATTCACTCCAAATCCATACGAACCCCGTACGAACGTGAAGGAAGAAAATAACTTAACAACTGATGTCAGAAAAAAAAAACACGCAACAATATAGAAAACATGCAATTACTTCTGAGAGCTACGGCTAGAGATAAATTATGAGACTTGGGTTGCACATAATTGTTTTTATATTTTGCAGCTAGCCGCCCAACCAATATAGTGGTTAGCATCACTGACTACCATGCCGAAGGGTACGGGCTTGAATCCCGGAGAAGAATGTTTGTAAATGTATAGTTATAAGGCATTTCTCCAGCTTTCGTAGTGTAGTGGTCAGCACGCTCGGCGCGTATTAGAGAGGTCCGTGGTTCGAGTCCCGGCGAAGGCGTTGCTCAATTTTCATCGTTCCTACTTCGAAATAATCTAGTGTCTCTACATATAGTCGATGCGGCATGGCGGCACTCTGAATATGCGGCGAGCCAAAGGTCCTCTCGTGTGGTTTAGTGGAAAGAGAGCGGGGTGTATCATCCTCGGACTTATCCCCCCGGGTTGCTCTCCATCAAAAATGGGGGGGGGGAATTGAACAAAATCGCCCTGTCACGTGTAACCACGTAAACCCAAAGCAGCCATTTACTCGCGGAAAATCCAATCTTCGAAGAGCTATTAGCGTTCAAAATATTTTACACCATTGAACTAGAGGACATTTTTATTACATGCAAAGAATGCTGTTTAATGTGGAAAATAAATCTGATCATGAAGCCAAAGCATAAAATTGTCTCTACAAATTTATTTTATATTCTATAGAAAGCCACTAGCATAATTTCTTTCAGAAAGCGTGTTAGTTTTTTAAAATGATTTTTATTTAAAAAAATACCGAGAACATTTACAGACAGTTAAGATTCTGTTAAATACAACATCTTTTCTCGAATAAGGACATATTTTATGCATATACGTACTTTTGAAAACCAACTTCCCATTATAATTTCATCTTTGATTATTTTAATTAGTTTGAAAAATAACAATTGATGCAATAAGAATCATTTAATTTCAGAGGGAATTAAAAAACTTATTGATTATTTTAATTAGTTTGGAAAATAACAATTGATGCAATAAGAATACTACAAGTAAGCAAACAAAATCTCTCTTTCAAAATAAAACTAACATCAGTGATACAATTTTATTTTGCAATTATATTTGTTAGTTAGTTATGACGGTATTTTCTATAAAAATCCGAAAAACACAAAATGTTATTTTGCCGCCATTTCAAATTCTTTTTTTAACTTTCGCTCTTGATCTCTTTCAGAAAAAACAAATCAGAAAGAAAAACGCCAAAAAATTATTTCGACAATCACTTTGGGTAATTAATCAAACTCGAATAACATTTTGAGTTACTCAATATATAATGCATACATTTTACTTTTTAAAGAACCTCCTAAATGCGCGCTATGTAAAATTTAATGCCACCTTTTATTAGTATAAAAAAGTTATTATTTACGGATCAATAGGACATATGCACTATTAATCGATAAGTATGTCATTAATAAACTTCTAAGCCCACCCTTTAAAAATAAAGTAATAACAAATTAAAGAGAGTTAGATCAAAGTTAATTCTTTCGTTAGGAATAAGTTTAAAGAGAATGTACCAAAAGAAAAATGTATTATTCCTTCCCCCTATTATTGATAAAAAAATCCTCTTCCAATTATCCTTAATTACGAACTTTATTAACTGTTAAGGCTAATTTAACGAGCTGTTTAATTTAATCTTAATTAATAATTAATTAAGGTGAATGATGCAACTGGGTTAATTTGTAAAAGATGGTTTATAAAAAGGTTCACTAAAAGAAAAGGAAGACGGCGTTCTTTTCATGATTTTCATGATTAGTTAGTTATGAAAGGAGAGTAATTTCTTAATGAGAAGTCTATGGATTGGTTGCAAAATAAAATTGTATCAGTGACATTAGTTTTATTTTGAAAGAGATTTTGTCTGCTTATTTGTATTATTCTTATCGCATCAATTGTTATTTTTCAAACTAATTAAAAAATTTAGCATAATGCTTCAGATTTCTTTATTATGCTTTTCAGGCAGCTTGGAAAACTATTTATTATCCCTTGTATTGTTTACGTAGTTCTCCAAAAACTGTTTCCAATAGCTTAAGATTCTCCGCTCTGTAATGGGCATATCGTATCATATCAGGGATAAAAATTAGAGTCAAATTTAATGAATTCCAAGAGATTAGAGAATAGAAAAAAGGTCTAATTAACGGTTAACGATTTTGTACAAATCAATTGTTTCGAAGATTCAAAGTCTCGTAGTATAGTTGGTCCGAGTCAGGGCCAGGTATTTGCGATGCAGCAAAATACCCTTTTAATGCAGACATAATGATGATTTTCAAACTAAGCCGAAGAATATTGTCAGTTGGATCACCGATTTCACAAAAATACTTCAGCAATACTGAACCTTTAATTTAAAAAGAAATAATGAATCCATCTGTACTCGAGTTATTAAAGTAACAATATGCTGATAATCCTGATACCTAACCAAGATGGCTTTATGGAGTCTTGAAGGTCTTCCTCATATGTAACATAAATAGGAATCTTTTACGTTTAGAAAGTTGGCTACATAAGCATTCTTCCTTAGGCAAATAATGCCTGACAGCATTGAGATAAGCAAACAATGAAATATAAAAATTAGAGACTTTTGGTTAAGTATTTTATTGAAAAAATTCACATATGTATGCTCCAAGACATTTGAAACAAAACACCTATTCAGTTTAGTTTATAGTTTGCAGGTTTTAATTGTAACAGTTTTAAATTTAATAATGACTTCTCTTTAAGAAAAATGAAACGCAAATTTTTTTTCGTGTACCCATAATGCAGATTCATACATCATTAGACAGCAGACTTCGTAGCTTAGACACGCACGCTACCATCCCATTGAAGGAACTTATAGATGTTGTGTCAACAATGGTTAATGTTTTTAGAAACAATATCAGCCCCTTGTTGAATCCATGCCCAGAAAAGATCAAAGCTAAAGAAGTGTCTCTAATATTTTGGTCACTCTGCATACAAGCATGTTAAAGAACGAATATTTAAACAGCTAGTTCAATATTTGATTGTAATAAGTTTTTCCTCTAGTTTTAAATCCTTCAAAGATAGCATAAGATAATTATTCATGTATGATTCATAAAAGTGTAATCATGAATAAAATAATAAAAATATGAAGAGCAATAACATTGAAAAACTAATCTTTTTACTCTTTCTACCTTGACCAAAATAGCCTTCACTTAATACTGAATTACCTAAAATATTAAATTATAAGCTGCTTTAGTATTTTTCAGTTTCTGTAATGTAAAAGCAATTACACATTTCGATGTAGTATCACATTTGCCGTTTTTGTAGATTGTTTTTTCTTTTCGCACTGCAAAAGAATAATTTTAACGTTATGAAACGATCTGCTATTATACAAAATTAAAAACGCAATTTGGATACGATCCTTTAAAAAGCATCGCATGAATTCGATTTGATTTAAAAGACAATAAACAATCCTTATCTATCTCATTCTACAGGCATTTAATACTAGTCTCCATTTAAACATTAACAAGAAGGAAACGTATTCAAGAGACCGAAAAATATATTTAAAGCAATTTCTTGTTAAATCACATCTTAAACATCGTCCCGCGAGGCCCGTCTCGTAGATACCCTCATTTCTGGGAAAGCTGATCTATATGGCTTCAACCTCCCCAATTTTTTGTAAATTAAATACTAAACATTTAATCAAATGCAAGAAACTAGACGAAAAGATAGGAGAAAAAGATTTTTTTTTCAAGATTTCTCCCATCAAATGATACTTATTGAAATGAAAAATATTTTTTCATGCTACACTTGCAATTAATTACTTGTAATCGGTGGCAACGGTATGAATATATTTATAGTTTTAAATCTCTTCATTCAAATATTTATGTGAATAAATTCTTGAAGAGAAGTAGTTTTTTCCTGATCTCTTTCAGAAACGATTTCTTTTCTTTCTTTTTGTGTTATTATCTGTGAACAAGTCTTCCAACGATAAAATTCAAGAATTTTATTTCGAAAAGAAATTGAAAGCGAAACGGTATGAAATAATTACGTTTGGGGGAGGGAAAAAAATCAACTAGCTACTTGTACGCTAGAGAATTTTTATGTTTTTTCCATCGAATGAAAAGGAAAGTACAATGAATCAAGTGAGTCTTCAAAAAACCTTTGTACGTGGGAAAAAAAGTTCTAAAGAAATAGAACATTTTGGTTCTTTAAGAAGCTTTTGAGTATTGAATATAAATGGAATTGTTAAAAAAAATAATGAAAAAAAAAATAGTTGTTGTTCCGGAAGTTAAAATACATTTTATAATCAAGCAGTTTTGCAAGTACTCAAACAGTGTTTCAACGAATTTTTATAATTAAATAAAAACTGAATATTTTTTTTTAAAAAGATTATTCGTTTTGTAGTTTTACATAATTAGCGTCGTTTTCGAAAATTATATTTCACAAAACGTTTTCGGTCATGTAAATAAAAAAATACGTAGCGAAATTATTCGCTCGTTTTTATATCTAATTTATGTTACCAATTAAATTTTTAATTTCCTACGCTTTTTGTTTTGAGAACATATTACGTTGAATAGTTCTACAGCAGCAATTATTTTGACTGAAATATTTCACTGCATTAGACAGTACGCAACAAAAACTGCGAATAATGGGGAGGGAGGGGTTTTGGCATGTGGCCAGTTTATGATCACTTTCCCTCTTGCTGAAATATTTCTGTTTGAAACAACAAAAGTTTTTGAATAACGTCACTTTATGCTATTTTCGACAAAGAAGTTATTAATTTGAAAATGCCAACAATTGGACAGTTTAATAAATTATTCGCACTCTACAATTTAAGACAATAGCAAACTAAATTTTAATAATAAAACTTTCAAGAATTTTATTCATTTATGATAGAAACACTTTTCTTTTAATCTTTTATTCCTCGTTGGGTCCTCTCTAGTAAATGCTTCTAAACGTTTTACTTCCTTGTACGAAGTACAGGAAGTATTGCAATCGCGAAAAATTTTGGGTATCATATTTCAAAGAAAGTATAGATTTTGACCGCTCTCGAATCCATTTGAACGACGCTTTTGCGTGAAATCTGTACGTACGGGCAGAATAAAGGGCTCTTTCTTCCAAAACGGATTCTAAAATGGATTAAGAAGAGATTCTTTTCATGATATCTGTACGTACGTATCTCGCATAACTCATAAACGAGTAGCCTTACAACATTGAAATTTTTTATATGGAAGTGCTATAACCTGTAGCTTTGCACCTCTCTTTTGGGTTGCAATCGACCCCACCGAACGTATATATACCCACTTTGTTACCCAGCTCGGTGAGCTCAGTTTTTTTATTATTATACGTTAGTAAATTGGGCATTTTTTGGTTTAAAGTGATCGAAATATGTTGATGCCTTTATTTAATCTGCATGCAATAGTTGTAGAATTATCAACAACCTTTTGTTTACATTTGGCACTCTTAGAAGAATAGTGAATTAAGTCAGGTTGTGCATTAACTTCAGTGTCTTTTTGTCGACTGGGACAAAACGTAAACTTCCAGTTTTGTGCCCCGAAAAATCTGTCTTTCTCCCCGAATTCCTTATTTTTGCGCACAAACTTTTAATTTTAACTATAAAAAAATTGTTTTAACAGTTTTTAACCGTGGTGTTTTATGTGTTTCTGCATTTTAAAGTTTCTAATGAAGATGCTTTGAGTTTTCATGCATTTTTGCCTTACCGCAAAATGAGAACTGAATTAATTGAATGAGAAATATATCCCTAATGAAATTAGAGGAAATAAATTTAAATAAAATTAAGAAATTAGTTTAAAATTTAAAAAAAATTAAGTTAAATTCTTGAGTGTGCTCACCATATTATAACTGACAATCTTAAAATATGAGAAATCGAGAGCTATTCGCGTTGCATTTCGACGCTGTTTCAAAAGAGCTGCAAATTGACTTAAATTCACTTTATAATGCATGATTCAGGTTATTGAATTATAATGTCATTCCTGTGTAAAATATATTAATATTTAATTAACTATTCTAAATTATATGAACTTTGTCTAATTTCATTTCATAATTCTCTGAGACTTTTATTCTAAGAAAATCCTGAGCAGAGAAGGAAGATTTTTGTGATATTAAAGTGCATTTATATACAATGAAAATAAATTAATAATTGATGTACATACTATTGCGTGGATAAACTTAGTGACGTACCAAATGCTAATGTAAAACAAAATTAAATACAAATATTAACTAATTAAACATTAGTTTTAATCTTTATAAAATGTTCCACAGATATTTACATTTCAAGATTAAGACAACTCAGATGGAATAAAATGTAATTTAAAAAATTCTTCTGGAAATTATTAGGGAGTGAAGAATGGAATTTGCACAATTTAGATTTTATTAATTCAATAAATTTCATTCAAAGCTGTGAAATGTGTTTCTCAGTAAAGGCTAAAAATCAAAAATCGGAATACTGCTGATGTACTGGAAGATCTGATGCTTTTGTTTAACGTATAAGATATTTCTCCCGCCTTCCTAGCGTGCCTTCGTGGTGTAGTGTTCTGCACGCTGGGCCGGTATTCCAGAGAACGGTGGTTCGATTCCAGGCGAAGGTGGTTGCTCCTTTTTCATCTTGCCTGCTTTCAAAATAATCCTAATATCTCTATAGTGGCGCCCGAACTAAAAGGGTGTTGGATGAGGATTCTCCACACCCAGATTTTGGCGATTGGGTTCCCTAAAAACCACATTCGCCCTTTAAAGGGGGGAGTATATAAAGTGTTTCTCCCGCCTTCCTAGCGTGCCTTCGTGGTGTAGTGGTTCTGCACGCTGGGCCGGTATTCCAGAGGTCCGTGGTTCGATTCCCGGCGAAAGCGGTTGCTAATATGTCTGCTTCCAAAAATACCGAATGTCTCTACAAATGTTTATTGAAAATTTCTCTTATTTAATTCCATTTAAAAAAAAAAATTCCAGTTTTACTCTGTGTTTTTTAAATTGTCAGTGTTACGAGCTTAAATCAGGTCAAGTAAAATGTCAGTGCTTAAGTTTCACTTATGAAATTATAATCATTTCTTATATCCACTCATGATTCGATGTCTACAGTTTTAATTTTCCGTGACTTGCCTTAACTCTTTGAGAGAGAGATTTCAAATCATCCCAAATAATAATGCTGAGTGCATTTGCTGGACATTCCTTTCGCGTAAGCCTGCTCTTGTTCCCCAAGATATTTGAAAATATGTTCTACGCGTTCGTGGATTTGGAGTGATTGATGACAACACTTAATGAAGAATCAAAACACAATTTATTCATCGGTATTACACAGGGCAAATCCAAAGACGCGTTACAGTCGTCGAAAAACTACCACGCTGAAACAATCAGCAAGACAGCCTTCAGGCTATAACGGTGAAGACAGCTTCACGGCAAAGCCCTAAAGTACAACTCCCGACCCGGTTCGGTCACTCTCAAGTTAACCTCTGAACTCAAAACACTACTACTGAACTCAACATACTCAAGATACTCTACTCCGGGAACAGGCGGGGGTATATGTAGCTTTTGACCTGCCTGCCAGAACATTCTCGGGAAAACTGGTAAAAATTCGTTCTAGAATGGTCTCGGTCCGTCTATGGTATATCTCCAATTCTGTCACCAAACGTCGCCAAATGGGAGATTTCGCACCAAATATGGCAACTATGCCTTTTTTGCAGCTCTCTGGCAACCCTGGGGAAGCTATCTTACCGCAGCTGGGCATTTCGTAACAATATGTTTCGAAGAGTGGCAACAAGGAGATGGAGCGATTTTGACTGGTAGGAGGGAAACCTAACGTACGCTTCGGTTTGGTGTTTGAAAAATGAAGGACATACCACTAACATCCAGTGTAAATAGTTTATATGTAAATAATGAAACTTTCTAATGCAAGACTTGCAGATCCATTTATTTTCGACACTTCGATTTTGATTTCTTTAACTATCGACTTATTGCTTTGAACTGTGGAATGTTAGATACCCTTCCAGAAATAATGTCTCAGCTGGAAGAATAATTTGAACATACGGAATGCGATAATTAGGATTTTGCGACTCGTATTTTAGTCGCTTCTGAAGGTTAAACGCAGGAATTGCAAGTTATTAGTTTCATCTGAATTTGAGAGAAGAACCTAGACTAAAATTACTAGCAAATTACTCAGCCCAGTATTTGAGATAAGAGCAATACATGAGAATAATGGAAGTAATTGTTTTCCAGAACTGTTTAAAAGATGGTGAAGAAACTATTTCCATCACGTATTTCATTGTGCTGTTACTCAAAGCCATTATGTTATCGAAAGAGTGAATTTATATTTATTGAATCATGACAAATATCTATAGCATTCTACTGTTATAATGCCGTAAAGTATATCATAGGTTCGGGTATTACGCTTGTCACATGTAAATAACGCGACCTCTTAACAACAAAACAAAGATTCTTCAGATGATCTTTTCCTATATATAATGCCCTTTCGTAATGACGATAAACCTGTAATTTGAAAAGAAACGCGAGTCTGCGAAAACTTTAGAACCATTTTAACCATCAGTTTTAAACAAAAATATGACGTCAAAACGATAGTTCGGAAATATTTCTTAAAATATTTTTATATATAAAATTCTGATATCTAGCTGACATTTGAAATTTAAATGTATTTTTCTGTAAAATTAAGCTATTTAAAAAAGTATTTCATAAAATACACGTACATACACGTATCTTGATTGAACCTATCTAGATTAGCTATATAAATATAATTTCGTAAAGCAAGTTGGAAGATTTTACGCAGATATTACTCCGCAGGTATTATTATTAGATATATTACGCATATTATGCAAATATTATTATTAGGTATTACGCATATATTATTACTTATATATATTACGCAGATATATTACTCCTTAGATAATCCTTAGATACTCATTAGTTCATAAGTAAAAGCACTGAAACTCCTTCAAATAAAGAAATTCGAATTTTTAAATTGCGCATTTTGGCTGTAAGCCATGTGGACTTAATGGAAAACACAGAACATCAAAGAACTGTTATTTAGTTGACAAAAGCACACAAGGCTATCTGCTTAAGAAAAATATGGTTTCATGGAGAACTTTCTAAGAAAAGCTGGGTCGCAGCCACCTACACGCGAGAGAGAAAATTCCATACAGCAGCTTTTTCAGCATGAAACAAACATAGTCAAGCTGAATTCAGTGCCGGGTTGAACTACAATGCTGAATGCTGTTATCTCAGCAAAATGATATCTCAGATATGTTATCTGAAGGCTCGAGAGTGTGATGATTTAAAACAATAGAACTCTCACGATTATGGTTGCAGTGAAAAGATTTCGGAAGGCAATACCCCCTAGCACAAATTAATCAGCTCATTGAAAAACCATAAACGGCATTGGAACGATACACGTATGATGAAAATTAGAGGCGTAAGACATTTGCAAAAAAGAGCGTTGTAAAGGACCAATTACAAAACAAGAGAGGAGAGTTTATAAATGTTGAATTACACTAAATATACAATGTAATTCTATACAAACTTTTGTTGGAATTACAAGTTTTCAACGCGCCCACCTTCGCAGATGATACGCGCTGCATGCGAAAGATTATAGATAACAATGACTAACGTAACATCGCAGGCGGAATCAGTATAATCATTTAAGAGGATACTGGATGAATATGCATTTAAAATGGCATGGGAATGTTACATACATTTTGTATATTTGATAAGTGAAAAAACATGTAATGTGGTTCTATAAAAATGTTTAATGTCTTTAATTAGATATATCGTGAATTGAATGTATTTTTATTTAAATCAGTTAGATCAAAAAGTAAAAAAAGTAATGTTCTTAAGAACAGCTCCTAGTACTTCTAAATACACTCATGCCCATAAATTAAGGATAATTCGGAGTCACGCGGAAATCGAACTCTAAAATAAATATATCACCTGTAAAATCACTACACACATCTTCAAGAATCATATGCAAATTTCAGAAAGTAACCAGATGACACCGATGGTACGTCACAATGACGAGAGTGTAAGAAAGTGATATATAAGGAATACAGGAAAAGAAGTAAAATTGTTCGCAGGCGCTTTATAAGAATTTCAGTGCAATATCCGAATAGTTATGACACAAAGGACGCATTCGGATATTTTACGTGGTAGAATTATTGGCCGTCTGGAATGTAGGCGTACCCAACTGGAAGTATCAGACGAACTTGGAATTGCCCAGAGTGTCATCTCCAGGCTTTCGCAACGATTCCAAGATGATGGTAATGTGAGTAGGCATTACAGCACAGGTCGCCCCAGAGTTACAACACCGAATGAGGACCGGTATTTGGCAGTTACTGCCAAAAGAAACAGGCGGAGCACAGCCTCAGACCTGTCTCGTCAGCTCTCTTCAGCCACTGGTACGACAATTTCAAGGCAGACCGTGTACAGACGCTTAGGGCAGATTGGTCTATATGCTCGTAGACCTATCAGATGCGTTCCACTTACTGCAACTCCCTGTCGCCTGCGGTTAGCCTGGAGTAGAGAGCATGCATTGTGGACACCGCAACAGTGGGCTTCTGTGATGTTTTCCGACGAGTCCAGGTTTAGCTTGCAGTCTGATTCTCGCCGGATTTTCATATGGAGAGCTCCAGGTACCCGTTACCACCAAGAAAACATCATTGAACGACACCGTTACGGTGGTGCAGGAGTGCTCGTTTGAGGTAGAATTATTCTGGGTTCCAGAATTGACCTGCATGTTCAATTTGGAACCATGACAAGCCAAATCTATTGGGACGTCATTCAGGAACAACATGTACGTTTGTTTCGGGGCGCCATGGGCACAATTTGTGTTTATGGATGACAACGCCCATCCTCACCGTGCAAACATCGTAAGCGAATGCCTTCAATCAAAGGATATCACCAGTATGGACTGGCCAGCATTCTCACCGAACTTGAATCCAGTATAGCACGTGTGGGACATGCTTGGCCGACGAGTTGCAGCCCGTCAACCTCCTCCTACATGTCTACCGGAACTTCGGAGAGCATTGCTTTTTGAGTGGTGCAATATCCCCCAAGATCAGATCGATAATTTGATACTCAGCATGCCTGGGCGTTATACGGACTGTATTGCATCGTCTGGGAGACATACAATGTATTAAAAATCATACCAACCATGTAATATTGTTTTTTTTTTTTTTTTTTTTTTGTAATTTGCTCCAGGGAGAAAACATCGCTAATTTTTTTAATAATATCAAACATATAGCATCTTTTTTTGCTCTTTACCTTTTGTTTAATAAATAAGCTTTACAAATAAGTCAAATTTGTTTTGCTTCTAACTCTTCCTTTGCCTGATTTTGCATTATCCTTAATTTATGGACATGAGTGTAGCTTTGTCGTCAGGCAATAATAAGCAAATTAGTAAATCTTAAAGATAAATTTATGAAATTTTGCTGAATGACAACACACTTGAATAAAAAGTGGAATAACGCATTACGACGATCCCCAAATCGTGTTTCGAGAAGCAATAGCCCTTTTGGACTAAAACGCTTGAGAAGAATGCAAAATTATTCCGATATTGACATCAAGTTAAGAGAAGCAAATTTATAGTTTCGCTTTATATCTATTTAATTAAAAGTTTCGGTAGGAAATTTTTCATTACGTTTGGATAAAAACTTTAGCTTCACTTTGGCCCTTATTTAAGTACACTTAAAAAAAAAAAAAAAAAAAAAAATCTATATCTCTCGTTCTACTGCGCCAATTGACGAAATTTAATTTGCGTTTTTCATCTCTCAAAAGCGCGAATTAGGACATATATTAGATTTATATATAGCATTGTTCTAACATAAGTATTTTAACACAAAATCAAACTTTTTCTTAAATGATATACCGATTTCTTTCCGTACTTCGATTCTACGAATCAAATTATGCCAAAATGCCAAGTTTTGCGAAAATTGCTTGTGTAGTTTTATAGAGAAATTAGGTATTTTGAGAGAAGGAGAGATGAAAAATGAACAACGCCTTCGGGAATCGAACCGCGAACCTCTGGAATACGCGTCCAGCATGCAGACCACCACACAACGAAGGCATGCCAAGAAGGCGGGAGAAATACCTTATAGTTTTAAAAAAAAAAATTACCTCACAAAATTTAGCTCCTCAGTGTTAATTGAATTCGGTATACATTTTATTAATGCCTCTTTTTTTTATTATACTTACTTGATTCCCTCTTTCATAAATCGAAATTGAGCCTCAATCCAAATAAAATTCTTAGACATTATCTGATTTGTTTTTATAATTTGTATTTTTTAGTAATTTTTATACATTTTTCGAAAAACTGTTTGAATTATAATTTTGAACATATCTGCAAAAAAATGGAGTTCTTTAGTTAAAGTGTCTCAAGCTACACGTGAATTTATATATTGGCGTGTTTTAAAATTTGGCATATTTGTTATAAGCGCTAGTAACGCCAAATGTGGTTACGACACTTATTTTATTTGAAACAATAAATGATGGACTTTTTTTCCGCTCCTGCACTATGAAAGAGGAAGGAAGATAGGTTACCATAAATTAAAACGCAAACTGAAAAAAGTGCGCGAAATAAATTTTAAATTTCTTAGTATGTTTTCCGTCAAACTTTACAAAATTTAACATTTAGGCATAATTTGAGTCGTAGAATCGAAATGTGAAAAATAAGTAGGTATATTGTTTCAGAAAAAGTCCGATTTTGTGTCAAAATACCTATAAATCTAATATATATATCCTAATTCGCGTTTTTGAGACATGAAAAACGCAAATTAAATTTCATCTCTCTCTTATATATATATATATATATATATATAATGTTGTATGATCTTAAATCCATTTAGTGCGAATACAAGTTATTACTACTTGCGCAATTGCTGCAAAGTTAGTTAATAATAATTTATTTCCTAAACAGTATTGATTAATTGATTATATTATAATTATTAATTGATTATATAAGTTTAATTAAAGTAGAATTATGTTAAAAGTGTGAATCCATACTGGTAAGTTATATTTTGAAAGATGTTTTGAAGTAATTTGAAAGCAAAATGTTAATAATGTTTTAACGGGGACTGGAGTTAAATCATCATGAAGAATAAAATTTCAATTGTAAAAGGAAAAATTAAAACATGTAATCATTGTCATTGATCGGAAATTAGTTGACTTTTCAAGGGGAACAAACCAACTCCCGTTCAATGAACAATAATTGATAAAAATACGTAAATACGAAAGTGTTTCGTCTTTACTCTAGTTATAAGTAGAAGCCAAACCGGCAATTCTAGTCAGGCCAAATATTTCCGCGAACAGAAGGAATTATGAACCAATGCTGATACTCAAAGAACTTATTCTTATGAAGCATTTTAGTCAATTCAATTTGGAGTAAAAATCAATTACTGTAGAGAAATTCTATTTAACTCGAGTAACCGTACACGACACTTTCATGTTTATGCATTTGAGTACTATATTATTTGTAGAAATTAAACATTGGAAATTGACATTATGAAATCGGAATCAAAGTAAAGTTGAAATAAACATAGAAGATTATAAAAAAGATAAATAATGCAAACTTTGTAAAAACAAATCAAAGAGAACATAAAAATAATATAAAAATAAAATAGAAAATAATATAAATAAGATCAGTGAATGTACATGAAGATATAAAGGCCAGAAAAGGTATTAAGTAACTTACATTCTTTATAGATTAGTTTTTTCGTGCATTCACATGTCTTCCAACATTAATTTTAACAGTTCTTTTCGCGTGTAAGCAGTTTCTTTCCAGTTTTTTTCCAGATTAATATTTTTTTAAAAAAATTTCTTCTTTGTTAATACTTTAGTAATACAGCGTTGAACTATTTCGTGGAGCTACAGCTCCTGGTAACTTTTTAGCAAGATCGCTGCAATGTTTCTACCTACTATTATTATTATTATATATATATATATATATATACGTTATGAAAGTATATAAGAATCATGTCACAGGTTTTAATTTTGAAATGACGCAATTCACGAAGATTTATTAAAAGGCATATTACTATCTTTAGGATAGAAAAGAGAATTAATTATATAAAAAGGAAGATTTAAGGAGCTATTACAGATCAAAATTAGAATATTATCTTACATACACACAAATTGCAATTCTTACGTAAAGCATGATTTTCTAAAAAGTATTATTCCAAATATTCACATCTGTAAGAGTCTAGTTGCTCAAAGAAATGACTGAAGGATCTGAAAAACGACGAGATATCAAATTGCTTGCTCTAAAAAGTTTTACTGAAAAGGTTTGAGCAAGGATTTTAATAGTTTGGGGGTAATATGAGACTTCAGGTAATCAAGAAATTATATTCACTGTAAAAGAAAAAAGTGCCTAAGAAGTATTCTTTGAATAATTCCATTCATCGACTTAGATAAATTTAATCCTTCGAGAAAAATTGACATTGATATATAATACATTTCATCAAACAGAAACATTCATACATCAAACAGACTTTGAGGAACCGAAATTCTATCTTATTTTCATTTATTATGTACTGTTCTTCCCTTTCTCTTCTCTTTTATTTGCATAAATTATTGTATGCAGTTCCTAAAAATGGTTTTGAAAAGTATTTATTACATTTACATTTCTACGCACTTTTTCTTTTCACTTATATTATGCTTATACTCAGTTCTTTTTCATGGCAGATTCCTTTTCACTATAACGCTAGAGTCTTTATAAGGAAATTTTAATCCAAAGCCCATGTTATAAAAAGAATGCTTTTAATTGTGACCAAGTTTTCTAGAATGCTTGTTTTACTATAAGAAGCAAAAGTTTTTCGTAATACATTTATACTACTCACATAATAAAGAAGGTAAAAATAGCATCATCATTATTTCTTTGGAATACAATTGCTTTAGATATAATTCCGCCCCCGTCCTTTAGAAGTTCTATACTAAAATTTTGGCTCTGTTATGATCATCCAGCGGCTCCCCAGAGATGAGGAAGCTAATAAGCCCACACAGAGCCGCATAGAATGAGACGGAGGCAGGGGGGGGAGCAGAAGAGTAGGAATGTGACTACAGAGGCCACCTTTACGGTCCATCCATAATTTGGGACTGGTCATCACTGATGAGGTGTTGTGAGTCATGCGCACCGGCTAAACTCATACAGAGAGATAAGGATTTGAATAACTAAATTTGGAGGTAATGAGAAGGGTGGGATGTTTTTAATCCACTGAATACTATCATATTCTTGTTGCTGCCTGCATGGCATAATAATTTAACATCCAAGCCATAACAAGAGTGAGCAGAAAGATATTTGAATTTAACTTCATTATTTGAAAATTTAACGAGTTTATAATTCAGTAGAGATACTATGTGAAGCTGTGAAGGTGTTGGGGATTTTTTTGAGGGGAGGGGGAGATCATAGTCATCATCTGCGCAGGAAAACGATATTGATTGTAAACAGCTAATGAGTTCGCCCATGCCCAATGAATCCTTAACTAGCAAAGTGTTCGGCTATTTGTTTTTAATGCGAGAAAAAATTAAAAAATTTTAACATGAGGCATGGTTTAAGAAAAATACTTCCAAAAGAAGATATCCAAGACTACTGAAGGCAGATTGTTTAAATATTAACCCTCTCACTGCGTACTTTTTTTTTATCAAAATAGGTTAAAAAATTGCGTATTTTTTATTACATATTTCAAATCTACATAAATATACAACAATTTTTTGCAAAAGAGTTTTTTCAATACAGAATTAGATCATAGAAAAAGGTTGTCAGGATACTGAAATTGAAGAATAATGACGTAAAAGGAACATTTTGAAAATTAATATTGGTTAAATTATGATTCTTTTCTAGAATATTTCTACTAGCGTAGTAATATCTATAAAAAGGTTGGCCAACCTCGTCTATTGCGAGCTATCATGTGATCGCCGCATGCTTTTGAAGCAATCGCAAAGCTATATGTCTGTTAGGTTGTTAGTTTATTATTTTACTTTTTCCATTGCACCGGTAGATCACGACGTCACCCAAGGGAAAGATGAGGAGGAAGATAGCTCACGTTCACTAAAAGATTGGGCAGTACTAGCCCATACTTTTTCCGACCTCAAATATCACAACAAACTGCTAGCCTGATTCTTTTTGTTCTCCTTCCTAATATAAGCAGGTTTAAGTAGTCGTGTAGGTTCAAGTAGACTTAAGAGTATTTTCGAGCTATATTTGACCTCGAATTTCCTGATATTTATTTTCTCGGTGCTTACGCGTCACGTTAATTTTGCCGAAACTGGCTGAAGTATTAATCAGCTGGTTGAAGCATTAAATTACGAACAAAGGATTAAGATCTATAAAGAACTACAAACCACCAACCAGATGGTCCAAAGTTATTCTATCCGTTCGCACATTTCATAGCATTAATTTCCTAAGGCGAGATGTTTGTTAAAAAAGAACGGCTTGAAGTTTTTTTAGGATTTCCATTATCTCCTTAGCCATTGTATGCAAATGTGCCATCTGTTGTCCACCAGTAAACACTTAAATCTGGAAAGAGATGCAGCTGATATCAGCGTTTTAAATTAGCCTTTATCGAACTGTGGGACGCGACCGCAAACAGGGTCACAAACCAAAATGTCCCGAAAATTTAATTCAGATACACGAATTTCAAGAAATTACATTAATTAACATTAATGAATTTACGCAGTTACCTGATCTTTTATTCTTATAATATTACCTAAAAATACTTCCGTCTACAATGATATCAGAAAACGTAAGTAAACGGGAAACGTCAAATCATATTAAATAACTCTAGCATGACTCATCTGATTATTTCTGACTTGAGATGACTCTGAAGGATTGCAGACTTGAAGATACGCAATAAAAAAGATTAAAAAAAAAGTCACGTTCAAAAAAGAACTTATCAATCAAAAAAGGGACTTCGAATCAATCTTCTAGGAAAGGAAGTACAGTTTCGTTTTCGTATATTGCTAACTTCTACGACGAAAAAGAGTAAGTTTTTTTCGTTTTTCATTCTATTTAAGGATTTCTATAATTTTCGATCTAAGGTAAAATAAACATTACTGTTCTACAAATTAATTACATAAGAATGGGGCAATAAGGAGGGGAAAAAAAAGAAAATGTTGCCAATAATGCTGAAACGAGAATTAAGTGTAGCAAAAATCAAGCATCCCAAGCATAAATTACCACTTTCATCATCTTAAGCAGAAACTATTCTCATACCTTATTCCGATTCTGGTTATTGGTCATTATAAAGTATTTTCAGTAAGGTTTTGGTTTTAATAATGTTTGGTTTCCATAGGTTTTGGACCTGGATTCAGTAGAAATTTGCGTTTTTAGCATGTCATTGCAATAGCGAAAAATTTCGAGTACCATATTTCAAAGCAAGTATCCTTTCCGACGGTTCCCACATCCAGTTGGATGATTTTTTTTGCCTGATGTTTGTATGTACGGACAGAATAAAGAATTCTTTTTTTTATTATTTTCTTTTTCAAAACAGAATAAAGGACTCTTGTTTCCAAAATGGATTTAAAATTAATTCAAAAGGGATTTTTTCCCGTGATGTACGTATGTACAGGGTGTATCAGTACAAAGGTGACAAACTTTCAGGAGAGCTAGAGTACACCTAGACGATGGGAAATCACATAGCAGTGCATGGTCGGAAACGCTTACCTGGGGCGATAGTGACGATACAAAACGCAAAAAAGGAAGGACACAAACAGTGAAACAAAACGTGTTTTATTATGTTTAGTTCAGCAGAAACCAACAAAAACAAACAACGATCGCCATTAAAGAAGGTGCTCGAAATTACGACCCCGGACGCGTAATGGCAGACCGCACATTGAGTTGAACAGTGTTAAGCGAATTTCGCTTACAACGCACGTTTGATGGTGTACCTTTGGCGCGGGGAGAAATATTGGCGACTAAGCAACCCTACGTTAGCTTGTTCGTGATCTCCATGGCTGTCGAGTGTGTTCGAGTGATGGTTAAAACTGCAATGTTATGGAACTTTGCTTATTAGTTATTTTAACGTCCATACCGATTGCACTTGCTTATTTTTCTATTATATGTTTCATTTTAATTTGTCAATAACAGTGCATTTAATATTTGTTAACATATGTTCGTAATAATTCGTTATTTAAATGTAATTTGTTTACATGTTATAATTCAGTAATTGTAAACTGGAGTATCTCGCTTAGTTTGTTAGCGTACATTCGCGCTTTTATTTTCTCATTTCAAAAAATTTAATAACTAGCATTAAGGAATTGTAAAATTTCTTCAGTGTTATTTGCAAGCACTTGTTATATTCCTCAGAGTTTCTTTATGTATGTACGAATGGAACGTATGTTAAATCCTGGATTGTTTTTATTGCTTAAAAGTATAATGAATAAATTTTCAACTAATATATCCTAAATTTCAGTCTCTTTCTGAACGAAAATTTGTACAGTTCCAGAGGAATGTGCAGAATTTCATAAGTATTATATTTTACATTTTGAATGTAAACACTGCTTCACATTACTTCGCAATAATTTCAGCTTTCTAGTTGTTTGAGCAGTACAGCAAAAAATAGTATTTTAACACAGTAATTAATTTACATTTTACTCTACGAAGATTTAAACGCCAGATTTGTTTACAATTAGATGGCGATACATCTACCATATACCGTATTTATCTTCTTTTCAAATCGCGCCAACATAGTAATTACGCCAAATTGTTTTCTGGGCATGCGCAGTAGGCGACATTCGTTTAACACTGTTCAACTCAATGTGCGGTCGGCCAATACGCACCCCGGACTGTGATGCAGGAATCACATCTCCGGCGCATGGAAGATAGCATGGAAGCTGCATGACGCACGGCTCCTGCATCTCACGGTGCGGGTCGTAATTTCGAACACATTCTTTGACGACGAGCGTTGTCTCTTTATGTTGTTTTTTCATTGTTTTTGTTGTACTCCGAATAATAAACATGTTTTCTTAACCCATTCGTGTCCTTTCTTTGTTATGTCGTTACCATCGCGCCAGGAAAGCGTTTCCGACCATACATTACAATGTGATTTCCCATCGTCTAGGTGTAACATAGATTTCCTGAAAGTTTGTCAACGCTGTACTAATATACCCTGTATATATTTATAAGGTATTTCTCCCACTTTCCTAGCGTGCCTTCGTGGTGTAGTGGTTCTGCACGCTGGGCCGGTATTCCAGAGGTCCGTGGTTCGATTCCCGGCGAAGGCGGTTGCTATTTTTCATCTTTCCTGCTTCCAAAAAATAATCCTAATGACTCTACATATTTATTTCACATTATTAAAAAAAAATTACGTATATATTCACCTCCTTACCCGACCTTTATTTTCGAAGTTATTGGTCGTAGTCATGTACTTCTAATAACAGAAGTGTTTCAAATGACGAAAATGTTCATATTTTGGCAATGCCACATTAAAAAAAAGTAATTTTCTACAAATAACGAAATGTTACATTTAATGCGGTCTCCCGACTGTTCTGCTTATATTTAGGAAAATTTTATACTCGTTATGAAAAAAAAAAAAAAAAATATAAGTAGTTTGACGCCCGCACGACAAAAGCTGGCCTGGATATTTAATTTTAAAATTCGCAGTTTTTGATGTCATTTTCAACTTACCTCGAGCAGTCGGTTAATTAAGTTAGAATAATTCGAGGAAATAAATTTAAATGAGGTGCAGCAAAACATGTGTATAATTTAACAGGCTTGTAAAAGGAAGCTATGTGGCTGTCCATAATACATCTTTTCTAGGGCAGAGATTCAACAAACTAGATATTTTATACAGAACTACAATAGAGTATCTATGAGATAAAAATATAAAAAAAAGTTTCATAACTCTATGAATGCAGTCAAATCATGCAAGGTAAGTGCTTTTCATTTACTGAACTCCGTTGTTATGCAGTAAAAAAATACTTTTCGCACTACTTCCCCCCCCCCCTACTCCAACAGATCTTAGAATCGATTCTCCAGACAAATAACTGAAGATGTTAACGGCAAGGCTTTTATTCCAATAAGTTATACCAAGACTGGTTACTGGTCGTAGTTTCGTGAGAAATCACAATGAAACAGCTACCTAAAACCGAATTTCACCGTCAGTCCTTACAGGCGGGAAATATCGCTTTCAACTACGAACGGGAAATAACACCCTCTACTATGGGTGGTAATTCATACCACGACAGTTGCCGCCCGACCCCTCACAATATGAACCTTCTCCCTAGATGCACACAAGGGTGGGGTGACGACCAAACGACCATTTCATGCCTATGACTAGGAAGAGGGGTTGCGGGTGAAAAGGAAAGGTCGTTCGCAGCTGCCCGGCCTATCACGGATTTAGCAAAGCCCTGGAAGATGAGGGGGGAACGAAAAAAATTGGTAGCGACCGGGAAAGCACAGGATTTGTGAGGTGGCGGATGCGACGTGCAGTGGAAGTTCCCGATATCATCAGAGTGCCACGAATCAAGAGTGTTGGGATGGCGTGGATTTTCTGAAGGATTTGACGCCACAAAGTGTGAAAGGGGGTGGAAGGGGTTAAAGCAGTCGTTTTCTGGGTATGGGTTTTTGTTTTTCTTTGACGCTCGCACATAAAACGGCTTAAGCAGGGTTTTGAGCCCCGCCACTCACTGACATTTGGTCTCTTACAAACCACTTTTACAACATCCTAAACTGCGTTGCACGGATGGAGAGCCCCGTGGTAATTGGATCAAGCGACATACGGGGATTTGTTTTTTTCAACACTTTTAAAAAGACTGGATGACTGCAGACAAGATGTGAAAGCATCGTTCCCAAGAAAGTGAGCTGTGAATGGGAGCATTAGATATTGTTTTTCCCGCTTCCTTGCTTTTAATTCGGTTAATTTCCCATAAGACTGTTATCATATCAATACTTCTATTATCTTAGTAGTAAATATATTTTTTTTTTCAATTTTCTTCTTTACAGAAGAAACGATTCTGAGTGAAACTGTTTTTCATAAAGATTATGAATTAAAATTTAAATATACCAGTTTAAATTCAATAATTTAATTATATTATTGCATTAGTATTGTTACAAATTTTGTACGTATGTAAATAATGTTAGCGAAAATATAGTATTTTTCGTGTAACGTAAGGGGAAAGTGCAGAATAGCCCACTGCTTGGCGCGTTTTTCAAAATCGCCAACTCGGTGAGCTGCTGGATTTGCAACCCCTCCAGAAGACACTACGCAAGGCACGACATTTACGATGGCGAACAGGTAAAATAAATACAAAATAAAAGTTGAAGCAAAATTTTGAAAGCTGAAAATCCTTTAACAACAGCATAATAATTTTAAAAGACAAACGTGGTTAGGAAAACACAGTAAGCTTCAAAAGCTTAAATCGTTACAAAACCCTGAAGAATTAAAAAATATATATCTATAAAAAAATTGGGGAAAGTGCAGAATCACCCACTGCTTGACGGGTTTTTAAGAATTTTACAAACTCGGTATCCATGTACACATCGACCTACCTTTCACTTAAAAAAAAATCTCAAAATTGCAAAAAAAAAAATGGCATTGCGCACTCTCTTGACTTTATCCATATACACATCGACCTATTTTCACTTAAAGAAAAATGACAAAAATCCAGTTCTTCTTACTCTTGTAAAAAGCGTCAAACAAATAAGTGGAACATTTTTAAAACTGGAAATCCTTTCAATAAAACCTAATAACTTTAAAAACTAAAATTGTTTCAAAAACATAGTAAGTTTAAAGAACATAAAATTCTTACAAAACCCTGAAAAGTTAATACTTTCATTTCCAAAAAAATTTAAAATATGAAAATCCAGTCCTTATAAAAACATTTAAAAAATTAAAAATCGTTTCAAAAACATAGTAAGTTTCAAACACTTAAAATCTTTACAAAACACTGAAAATTTAAAATACTTTCACTTACCTAAAAAAGGGTAATCCACTCCGCTCAGCCGATGAACGAAAAGTACAGAATTCTCAAAATGTTCTCGAACTATTGTTTAAAATAACTGCACCTCTACGATCTATTATCGTCTACACCAATCAGAAACTCTAAATTTTAAAATACATACTGAGCACGCGCGAAAATGCTCCGAATTTCGCGCTCAAAGAAATTTTCAATTTAAAATACATACTATGCATGCGCGAAAATGCTCTGAAATTCGCCTTCCAGAATGGCAAAATCGACTTGGATACCACATTTGGCAAACTTATCAATCTCGTAAAAAGCGCCAAACACAACGCGCCAAATAAGTGGGCGATTCTGCACTTTGCCCTAACATGAAATGCTTGAAAGAAACAATGCTGTGCCGGAAAAATAAGAATACAGGGGCTACTGGATACTGAACAAATGGCTATCTCGCTAAATTGGCGAGATATCGCCAAACTGGCAATGGTTTTGGTGATTAATCTGGCTGGCACAGATCTCATTTTTAGAATACCGCTTAAGGTTTCCGTTATGGTTTCTTGAATCTCTTCAATTCCATTAAAATAAAGAGAACTGTGGCTTTTTTTGGGGGGGGGGCTGGTAATTGCTTGAAGAAAATGGAATTGTGTGATGGTGCTTGTGTAGTAGAGACCAATTATTAAGTTTCACATTTCCGAACCTAACATGCTGAATCCTCAGAAGTCTATCCATTACAACTTCATAAAATATGGAGTTCACCATTTGTTCCTCAACCAATTCTTTCAGAAGTTTCCTTTCCAATGAAATACGACCACCAACATGCTCTTTAATCGATTCTGAAATAGAAGTTTTATGGTCGTGGTAAACCTTTTCCGATCGAAGTAGATGAGCCGTTTTGTCTTAGGATAATACGATATAATACGAATATAGCGAATATACGAATATAGATATAATACGAATATATACCATACGAATATAGGATTATATTTGTAAGCATAACTGGAGTCACCATTTGTTTCGCTATAGGATTATATTTGCAAGCATAACTGTAGTCACAATTTGTTTGAAAAAAAAAAAATCAGGTTTAATGTCTGCCATTTGGATTAAATCATGACCGTTAGAAATTCGTTCTTTCATTTCTGTAGTTTATTCATAAGAGGCAAAATACGAATATATTTTTCAAGATTTTGCGTGCCAGATTTATGTGTTTTTATTGATGTTACGCTCATCAGCTATCATTCGAAGAAACAGGTGACGATTTTGCAGCAACAGCTGTCAATTCCTTTCGAGGTTCTTTCGTCATCTGTTCGAAATTTTGAAAGGTTCATCATCATTTCCTGGGCTCAACATCAAAACCTTCGTATCAATCATAAAATCGTCCCAGCAAAGAAAATTATTGGATTATGTTAATGCTTGATATCCAACTGCTTTAACATGTGAAACACGCAAACATGTTTTTTTTTTTTCACTTAACGGCAAAACTTTATTATTATTATTTGTTTAAATTTAGAATTCATGACAACAGATGTTCACTAAAGCAAAGGAAGGCATTAATTGCATAAGATTTTGTTAGAAAAATCTTTACATTACGCCCAAAGGAGCGTTTTTTTAATGCTTTGTGTGTTACCTTTATTTATTAATTATCATGTTCTTTGCACTTAAACCGTAAAATTCAATTGAACAGCAATATTCCAAAATAATTTTAAGATGAGCAAATCTTTAGAATTTCCGATACACAGTTCCGCGCGCTGGAGATAAAAATGTTTTTTTTTTTTTTTTTTTTTTTTTTTTTTTTTTTTTTTTTTGTACAGTGTTGCCATTCCTCGCTTTGAAATCGTTGAGTTTGTTAATGAAAAATTCTTTAATGTCTGACAAAATATGAAATAGGTAATACAACAAATGCCAAATTAGGTTTTCCAGATGCCGATATTAGGATTACGTCACTGAAAATTAGATGGCTCTAGGTACCGTTGTTTGATCACAATGCGAGAAACATACACGCATTTATGCAGATTCTTAATTATTTAATTTCTTTAAGTATAAAACAAGGCTGTAACAGTTTGAAAAGTGAATCGGCGCAAAATGCCAAAACAAAATTAATAGTGTTACGAAATGTACAGGCGCGGTATGATAGCTTCCCCGCAAAGCAGTTTTAGGGTTTCCTCGCCCATTTGGCGACAAAATTGGCGATATATAATGGACGGTTAGAGAACCTTCTGGAACGAATTCTTACTAGTTTAGCCCAGAATGTTCTCAAACACCAGTCAAAAGCTAAATAAGCCCTGCTGGTCCGTGCGCGGGTTAGTTAGTTGGTGTCTCGTCTAGCGAGTCAGTCCGTGCGGAGTCGATCGAGGTGACAGCCGGGCAGCGAGTGCCGAGTAGGTTGTCGAGTTCACCGAAGGAGTCTTTTAGTGTATCATGGTTAGTGCATGAGCGTGTTGAGCTCCGGGAACGACTGAACCAAAGAGTCGGGAGCCGTGCTCTGTGTGTTGTCGAGTGCGTCGCGAGTTGAAGCGTGGAGAGTCTCGTGAGTACGTGGAGTTCCGAGAACGACCGAGCAGAGCTGTTCTCTGGTGCTCTGCAGTGAAGCTTTCTCCACTGTTGTAGTCTGATAGTGTGAATGCTGTGTCGCTGATTGTGTCAGCGTGTTTATAGTAGTTCTTCGACGACTGTAACGTGATTTTGGAGCTGTCCTGATTAATATCGGCCAATAAAGTGTGTTTCGATACTTCATCAAGTGTCGTCTTAAATTCACTCCAAATCCATACGAACCCCGTACGAACGTGAACGAAGAAAATAACGTAACAACTGGTGTCAGAAGAAAAGAAAAACGCAATAATAGTCCTTCTGGGCTAAAAAACTTAGCCCTATAAAGACACTGTGTATTATATGGCCCATATATAGATTTTCATTACAGTGTCTGTTGCTTTGTAACCGGAACAAAATGATTCACATGAAGATTTCCCTTGCTGTGGCACTTTTTTTCACATGGTCTGTTCTCAAAATAAAAGAACAATATCTAGACGTGTATCTAGACGCAAGGTGCTTTTTCTCAGCTAAAAACTATTGTAAAAACGAAATGCAGAAGCATTCTTCAATTTGATAATTTAAACAGCTCGGTGACCAAGTGCAAGTGTCCAGAATCGTCAGGAATTCAAAGTTTCTGATACGAATTTGAGTAGGATTATTTTGCAGTATATTTTTCGAGAAAATTCTCATAAATACAAAATTAAAGATATCTAAATGTGAAAAATAATGTAATAGGACAAATTATGAAATAATGTGAAAAAATACGAAATTTTTAGGAATACTTAATATTTTCGAAATTTCAGAAAATCCCTCAAATTTCGCGAAACTAATCATCGAAATTCATGTGGTGATAAAATCACTAGCTTAACCATAGATCATTATCTAATTTCTATTATAATCGTCATGCTGTAGCCATTATTGTAGCAGCAAATGTATTTGAATAAATCAACAGTTAGAAAAATCGATGTTTCAACCGTGTCGCTTCCACTAGAGTACCCGCTGAGAACTGGATCATGACTCACAATGGGCAGTTTACTGACAAACAGAAACAAATGTGAAAAACCAAGGTAATTAAAATAAACAAACTCTTCTGGGAAAAATCGTTAAAATATCTTCTGCAAAAACTGTGTGAAAGCATTATCAAAACGAAATCAAAATAAACATAACAGAATAAACTCTATGTAGAACTGATTAAAGTTTTTGTACCAGCTTTCTTTAATGGTGCAAAATTAGTAGTTTTAAAAAACGGTAAAAATATCTGAACGTAATAATTTATTGGTTAGAACACGGGGAAAAAACAATGGGATACCATTCAGATGGATCGAAATCTGTACAAAGAGATGCACGAAGAATACATACATATGCAGGGGGAAGGAAACAAAAACTTAACTCGGTATAGATTTGTATGGAGTTTTATAGAAAAATCTAAGATAATTTAAGTTCATATGTCTCGGGCCTTATTTTACGGTAATTTTACACCCTTTTTCGCTCCGATAAAGTACTTAAAACAAAAGTATGCAGCTCATTTTCAAATTATATTTATATATTATTATGAGCTGTTTCACTTTTGAAATTGTTGCCACCAAATATGATAAAGAAATACAATAATGAAGATTCTGCATCAATGTATGTATGTTTCTCACACTGTGGAAAAGCATAGGTACCTAGAAACATGAAATTTTGAATAAACGTAGTCCTTCACTCGCATTTGGGCATTTGGAAGCCCAAATTTGGAATCTGAAACTTATTTTATTATCTATTTCATATTTTGTATAACCTTAACAAATTTTTGATTACCAAACTCAACGATTTCAAAACGAGCAATGACAACACTGGGCGGGAAAAAAAAAAAAAAAAAAAAAAAAAAAAAAAAAAAATTATCTCCAACGCGCGAGACTGTGGGTCGGAAATTCTAAAGATATGTTCGTTTTAAATTATTTTCTGATATTGCTGTTGAATGAATTTGATGGCTTAAGTGCGAAGAAAATGACATTTAATAAATAAAGGTAACACACAAAACGTTAAAAAAACACCACTTTGAGCGTAATATAAAATCTGAAAGATTATTATTATTTAATTTGTTTTAAGATTTGAATTATTTTACTAATTTTTTTAGAAAGTAAATTATGGAACATGGTACTGATCACCAAGATACCAAATTTCGGAATTTTTTGTGCGGTAGATAACCTTAACCTTAATTTTCTCGGTCATCATTATTGGGAATTACGAAATTGAAGCTCTAAACATCCAGACTCTATTAATATTCTATTTATAAGTTTACACATTTTATATTTTGCATAAATAAACATTTCTTGCACTTTGGTCAATTAGGTGGATAAAACTTTACATTTAAAAGATCTTACAGCACTGATTTCACTTTATACTTTTGCATAACGTCATAATAAAACGTGCATTAAAATTGAATTGCATGGTAGTGAAAGATATATTATAAGAAATATTTTCTCTATACAGAAATAAAAACATTTTGCATTTTTTTAAATATATCGCATTTTTTCTGCTCAGTACAGAGCAGGACATAATCTGTAAGTTCGGTAAATAGAAAAAAGTAATTTTATTCAATATCTTTCTAACTAGAAAATCGCATTCCAAAATATACGATTAAAATCTTGACCATGTTGTAGGAAATGATCGATTTCTAAGTGAAAGTGTAGATCATTTAGCGTTCCATTCACTGTTGACCTGGTGTGGTCTGCTAAGAGATTAATCTGCCCGTTCCGCCGTATGAAATATCATCTGTCATACGAAACCGTTCATCATTCGTGCAGGTTGCGAAAATATCTGATAGTGCATACACAGCCTTTCGAAAATCGTCTGCAATTCGTTTAGAGTGTAAAATTGTCCAGCATTCAGGTGTAGTGCGAAATCGCCTGCTATTGTCAGGAAAAATCATCTGCTATTCATATTTGAGGAGAAATCATATATCATTCGTGTGTGCAAGTCGTGACGTGAGCTGCACACATTTATCTGACACCTAAAATCGTCTGTCATTTTTTAGCGAAAAATCCATTTGTTGCCCATGAATAGCATAAAATTGTCTGCCATTCACGAAAATAGATTTATTTAATATCCGCGCTTTTGGAACATTCGTTTGCATAAAGTCGTCAGCATTTGTTGGTACTTTGAACACCTGTCAACGCTTTACAAACTCAGTTCTGTCTAGTTTTCTGTGTGAAGTAATTATTATTCGCATGCGAGCATTCCACGAAATCATTTGAAATTCACTTAAATTCACCTGCTACTTTTCGTCTGCGTTTAATATACACTGAAATGAAACGGCCTGCGAAACTCTTCATTTCATAAAACGACTCACCTTTTGCATTACCCAGGCACGAAATCGTTTGATTCCATTACGAATAAATTGAGCTATTTGATTCCATCAGATACTCGCCAAAATCCACCCTAAAACGCTTAGATAGATCATCTTCCAAAAGTCTCATGAATTAAAATCTCCTTCCGTGATCCACTTCGAAACGTAATCAGGGGGCAGCCGTGGTGGCTAACAAAGTAATATAACCCCCCTTCCCCGACCGCCGCCACCTATCCATCGCACGGCCAATACAGAACACACCGCTCGGAATAAATGGCATCCACACAAGTAATGAATACTTTGGATCATTGCGCACGCATACACTGCAGGTGGGGGGAGACGGGGAGCTTCATAACCGATTCTCTCGCACTAAACCTCTTGTCCGATTCCAGGAGGCACCGTATGCAAATTGTATGTAAATGAGTTGGTCTTCCTAATCAACTGCGATACCCCACTCCACTGCACTAATTGAGCTATAAGTCCGTAGAAAGCCATACACAGAGATATGGACATGGAATTTATGCACATCGAGAATTGGTTTCGGATTTCGGAGAGGAAAGCTAGGATGATGGCGACGTGTTAGTGGAAGGGTTTGATATTCCTGGAGATACAGGAGAGCAAGCGAAGGACGGGTTCATTATATACAGGAATGCAGGCAAATCGAAATTGTTCAGGCCAACTGCAACAAATTACGGAATTCTGCAGGTATAAGTGATTATGCAAGAGAAATTTAAAGCTGGGAGTTGGGATTAGGTAGCCCTTTGTCCTTCGGTCCAAAGTTGATCAGGCGGTTGGGGAAAGGGTTTGGAGGATTTGAGGGAGGACTGGAAGGGGGTGGATGGGTAAGAGCTCGTTCGCCGTGGGAGGCCGAAAGGGCGCGAGGGAGGAAAGAGGTAGATCACGAGATAGGTTTTTATGGGTGGTTGGCTGGATATGTTGCGAACTTGCATCGAAACAGAAATTAACCACAGACCACGAACGTGTACCTTAGTATTCTTAAATGTTCACAATTTCTGCCATCATACTACAGAATTTTTTAGACAATGTTATGTGATTAATATTATATGTTCCACGCCCCGCGATGTATTATTTTGCATAATGGGTTTCATTGCAAATAATTTTAAAATATTATATTTCTTTTCACATGTATGCGACCTCAGTTATTAATTTACATAACTATTAATCAGAACATGAACTAATTGTCCTCGAAAATATTATTACTCAATTTTGGATTTCGAAACAATTACTTAAATTGTAAAATGATTAAGTTTAATTAATTACTTCAAAGTTCTTGGAGTAATAAAGAAACAAAAAAAAAAAATAAATAACGCGATAATGAAAATATGAAAGCTTTTAAATACCGCTTGTTAAAACCTTAGCAAGGCCAGAAAGATTTGTAATTGAGTGAATAAACGATTAAAGGCAAATCACTTTAAACAGCTTGCAAAAGAAACAATGAGAGGTAAATTATTTTTCCTCATCAGATCACATTAGAAAATGATAATGGGGATAAAAGGGTGAGAGTATGACTAGCCTGCTATGTACATTTAGGCGTTTATTGTTTAGATCCATATGGCACGAGTCTAGACCCCAGAATTAAGGGACACAATTTTGTTCTGGTACTCATCATAATCATGTTCGTAAAATCAGAAAGGTGGACTTTGAGAGAATCGCGAGAATGCCGTGCCTAGACCTCCATAGACTGTTTTTGAAATTGCTAAACAAGATCCAAAATCTATAATGAAGATTTATTTCTGCTGCCGCCCAGTCGATATAGTGGTCAGAGAAGCTGACTACGATGCCGAAGGGCCTGGGTTCGAATTCCGGAGAAGGCATAGTTGTAACTGTCTGTCCCTTTCATAGGAAAGGCGATAGCGGACCACCTATTAGGTGCCTCCATAATAAAGAGACCACCACATCCGGCCTTGTATACATTAATTGGGTTACATTTGTAATTGAATGGGTTACATTTGTAATTGTACACAATCTGCCACTGGGAAAAAAATATTTCTGCTTTACATTTAAGATCACTTTTCCGCAAATAAAAAATTGTTCATTTACAGCATTCAATAAATGGAATATAAGATAATATTTTTTTCTGAAGTTTCCTTTTTTCCCCCCATTAACCCCTTTTCCTTTTTTTCGGGGGGGGGGATATATCACTTTCTATTTATTGTCTGTAACTGTGTAATTAACTCGCACCTCTAACTGATGAACCGTACTTCTACTCCAGTATTTTCTTTCACAGATTTTAGAACAGTGGTTCTCAACACTGTTTGGTTCCATGCACCCCTTTCACTTACGGTTAGACCTTCATTACCCTCCTTTTTTCTCAAACTCGAAAAATATATATCCATTTCAAAACAGAAAAGAAGCACGCCAAAGTGCAACATAAAATTAGTAAAGCAACATAAAATTAGTGCAACATAAAATTAGTGCAACATAAAATTAGTGCAACATAAAATTAGTGCAACATAAAATTAGTGCAACATAAAATTAGTAAAGCAACAACCTGGTTGTGTTTAGCCCAGATTTTTAAGAACTCAATTTATTTCGAGGGCAAACAGATATAGACCCGTCTTAATCAGGAGCAAAGAAATCTGCAAGACTGAAAAGCAGCACGGAACGCGGATGATCACTTTGCTACTACTAGCTTCAACTTCTGTGAGTTTTTACTGGTCGATTTAGCTTATTGTCCTACAGCCAATCACGGTAATTTTTGAATTATGGTACAATCATACCTTACACCCGGAGGTGCCTCTGTTATTTTGGCAAAGTCAAGCGTTCAAAGCTAAGTTCTTATCAGCGAGTGAATTGAGTCTTGAAATTCAGTCTCTATGCGACATGTTGAAACGAAAACAATTTCTCGGTCACGTGACGTGAACCAGCTAGTAGGAAAGTTTCTTTCCGAAATTGAGATTAAATTAATCTTCAAGACAAAATTTTGTAGAAATTTAACAGCAGAGACTTGAGTCATTAAAATAAATTCATTTAATTTTGAAATTTCACTTTTATAATTTGCGCAAATGAAGAAATAATACTGAAAACTCATTTTTTGGATTGAAGTCACATGTTGCAGGCCAACGAATGGGAAATGAATGTAAGTAAGGTCACGCGGTGTTATTTGGCTAATAGCGAACGTTCACGCTCAAACTTTGCTAGTAAAATTTTTATAAATACACTAAAACATTGCATAATAATGATGATTAAATGAATGAGGTAAATAATAGTTGATAAGTAAAGTCCTTAACCTGCTTTAACAGGTAACTTAAAGTCCATTCAAGAGAAATAAAAGTAGAACAACAAAAAATTTCTAATTACATATATACAGAGCGAGAGCGACGGTCGTATTTATAGCCTACGGCAGTAAAGCGAACAAGAAGGTAATGCCATTCGTTGGAAAAATTGTAACGAAATTGAAAAATTAAGCTAATAGAATTTTAAAAGCGTTAAGAAGGACAGGATTGAACTGAAGTCATTAACTAGACAACATAAATCTTTGTGAATGTGAAGAACTTCAAGAAAACCCAATTCAGCAATTGAAAGAAGCTTTTTGAATATTTTTTGCAGATCCAAAGTCAAATTTATGATCAAATTCCCAACAATGATTCGTATTTCTCGATTAAAGACTCATTATTAACAACTCAACCAACCAACAAACGGGTTATTAACAACTCAACCAACTATTAAATGCTCTTTTAAATTAACTTTTTGGATGATATCTCAAGCCCCGCTGACACGATATGCTATGAGTTCCCCAAGAATTAAAATCAGAAATGGAATCTTTAAGAATCGAACATTGGATTTTATTGATAGGCTAGAAGAAAATTGAATTTCTGGAGGCTCCCTGCAATTTTATAACTGACAGAAAAATGAAATGAAAGGTTATTAATGGTTAACAACAAGGTTATTAATGTTATTTCTAATAGCGGAATGTTTTCGTTTATTGTAAGCGGAATTTTTTTTTTAAATCTACGCAAATAGAAATTTGTTGCTTTGCTAAATTTATACATATACATTTATTTAAATTTAGATTATTTTAATCTGTTTTATAAATTAAACAAGAAAAAGGCATAGAAAATGTTGATAAATCCCAAAACTTAAGTAGTTACTAATAATATCCATACCATAGAACTAAATACCTAACAGGTAGTTAAAAAGGTCTTTTTATAGCATTCCCCTCTTGAAACTACAAAATTGCCCCCTTGGTTGAGAACACCCGCTCTAGAAGCTTTGAACAAGGTACATATCCATTATGTAAACGCATAATCGACATCGCTATTGGTTATTTCGCCTACGTTAGGTTAGGTTATTTAATTACGGCAAAGCCTCGAGAGCAATCTGCCTAAGGGGAGGGATGCCTTCGTGGACGACTTTCTAAGGGAAACTGGCTCGCCTACACGTTACACATGGGTAAAAACCACGAAAACACCCATGCAGCCAGTCCGTTCGTTGGATTCGAACCTCGGACCGAACTACCAGTGTTCAGCGACTTCACCGCTCGGCCGCTGTTTGGCTGGTTATTTCGCCTAAGACGATCACCTTTACAGTATAAACAAATCGTCTAGAACCGTAAACGGTCACCTTAGACAAGATTCACTACATATATTTCTAATTTCGAGAAATTTATAATAACGCAAAAACATTTTCTAAATCATACATACATAAATACATGAAAATAATAATACGCATATTAAATTGGTCTTTTCTGAAGCTTATAAAACATTCAAGAGTTTAGAAGAATTTCAGACTTCAGAAAACCAGAAAACATTTTCTTAAATAATTAATAATAAATATTCATATCCAAAACGCTTTTCTTAATAATTGTATTTTCAGCTCTACAAGAAGATTTAGTTTCTTGTTGTATAATATAATTAAATATACCATGGCAAGCTATGTTGTTGGGACGAAAAAACAAACGAAAAACGACGACTCTAGATTCAAATATTCAATACCTGTAAAAATAATCCTTTCAAATATAAATTATAATCTAGAAATTTCACAGCTGTAGAGGCAAATATGACATTTAAAACAAGCATTTCTTTGTTGGGAGTGTTGATTTGGAAAATCTGAAATGCTGATTTGAAGTGCATTGGGAAGGATTATAATTATTTCATTCTTATTAAAAGTACATTTTGTGAAATATATTATCACTAGTTTGCTATATTAAAAAAATACAAATATGATGCACAATGTTATTTCATGAATTCCTTTCTCACTGCAATATTTACTACACTAAAATTTTAGCTCATTTTGAATAAAACTGGTTATAAGTTTCTCTTTTGAAATAGTATTGAAACATTTGTGACATTTAAAATTTTAATATTTTATACATTCTAACAAGACTGCGAACAAAGTAGGTGAAGGAAATTCAAACCTTTTTGTACAAAAAAGCAAAAATAAATACAGAAATGTATTGTTTTCCGTGGCATTATTTATGAAACAGTCTTCTAGATAACAAATTAAATATTTATAAATTTCAGAAATTAAAGCAATTTCCTTTTAAGCGAAGAAGATGATTCCAAATAAATTTTAGTTATAAATGAATGACTGATTTAAAATGTAGAGACATTAGGTACTTTTTTGGAAGCAGGAGAATTGGAAAATGAGCAACGCCTTCGCCGAGAATCGAACCACGGACCTCTGGAATACGCGCCCAGAATGCAGACCACCACACCACCAAGGCATGATAGGAAGGCGGAAGAAATTCCTTATAAGAAGATCAAAATATAAGTAAATTTCAGCGTTTTTGAGGAATGACTTCACACTCACATTTTTCAATAGATCAAACCAGTTATTAAAATTAAGGCTAATTATTATAAACGCAAGTGTTAATTACAGAGATTTAATTTATAAAACATAATAGAATGCCATGGAATTCATGCTAAAAACGTTTTTAAATTATTATATGACTTGCTTCACCAGCAGCGTAACAATATTTTTTCAGGGAAATTAAAATCGACTACTAAATATTATAATATGTTAAAACAGATTATCATATTAATTAATTGTGCTTTAAAAATTTACTAATTGAGGGAACTACCCATTATTACTTTATTGCACGAAGTAAAGGAAATGTTGTAATCGCAAAAATTTCGGGTATCATATTTCAACGAAAATATCCATTTCGACCGCTCTCGAATCCATTTGAAAGATGTTTTTGCGTGACATCTGTACGTATGGACAGAATAAAGGGCTCTTTTTCAAAACATATTCTAAAATGGATTTAAAATGTACTCAGAAGAGATTTTTTTTCTTGACATGTGTACGTACGTATGTATATATTTCGCATAACTCAAGAACGAGAAATGTAGAACGTTGAAATTTTGCGTATGAGACTACTATAACATGTAGTTGTGCACCCCCTTTTTTGGTTGCAATCCCATTCAGTTTCCCGGCTCGGTGAGCTCAGTTTCTTTATTCTTATATGGTGGTAAATTGTGCCTTTTTTGCTTTAAAAGTGAATTATGTTGAATTATGTTGTTCTTATGTTCCTCTTAAGGTTTTTATTCCTTTTCTTAATCTGCATGCAATAGATATAGAATTATCAATAATTTTAGAAGTGTTGGTAGGCCTAACAAGGCCCCATTTGTTTATATTTCAAACTGTAAGTTTCTCTGTATTTTAGAATTTTTAATGCTGATTCTTTGAGTTTTATGTATTGTTGCCTTACCGCGAAGCAGGAACAGAATTAATTGAATGAAAAATAATCTCTAATGAAATTTGAGGAAATAAGTTTAAACGAAATGCAGGAAAAAGTGTATCTAGTTTAACAGGCCGTACAAGAAAGTCCATGCGGTATCCACATCAGATTTTTTTATATTCCTTAATAGACAATTTAAAATATATTAACTTAAATAGAATCCGGAAATCTAACCTGGAATAATTTAATTTGGAAAGATGTTTTTTGTTAAACGAATATAATTTTCGCTTAAAAAATTGGTAACTCGTTGAAAATTCTTGTTGTTTATTTATGTATTTTCTCGTTAAAAGTGACTTTATTTGACTTGTTGTTTATTTATGACTTTTCTCGTTAAAAGTTAAAAGTGATTATTTCTCCTTGGTCAGAACATTAGGTAATTAAAATATAGAAAGCTGTTAATTTCTCAAAAATTTAAAACTCTTTAAGATGTTTAATTCATGAGAAGTGAAGTGGATTCTCATATTTGAGTAAAAAATATCTTGCGTATATAAACGTTAATGTGTTGATAGATGGATCACATAGGTATTTCATTTTGACCTTCGAGTGAAGCTATAAAGCTCTTTTATTTTTTTTTTTTCTCTTCGTTCAAAAGCGATTAAAATTTGTGAACATTGGCAATTTTATTAATGTTTCAATTCCCAATGAAATAGTCTGGAGCTGTGTAATGTTTAAATGCTTTTGTATAATGTAAATAAGAACCTGTTTTCCTCAGAGACTCCTCCATGAAAGTGGGATTTTTATAGCAAATAGCTCTCATGTTCTTTGCCATAGTTATTAACTAACTACGCACAAGGTACTGCTGATTAATTTGTTAGCATTTGCTGACGGCCTTAAGGCATCACAATAATCATGAGAATATCACAGCCTGCTTGAGTGTGATTGCTACAACACATTTTAAACGAAAGCGTTTGAACTGAAAAACATTACAATATATTTTTTCGCACTGAGCGACTTGGAATAAGCAGTGATGGCAAGGATTAGTTTAAAAACATTTGTTGACAAAGGCTGGCAAAGAAAGGATATATTATCATTCGAGCGCTTACTTTTATTTGCTTAGCTCTATCAGACGTTAAAAGTAATTTCTATTTGCTAGGAGTGATTTGGAATTAATGTAACGACAAAGGAAAGTAAAAAAGAGCAAAGATTTCTGAATTTATTACAGCTTGCTCTCTGCGCTGTATTTAGGTGCATCACCTTCCCCTTTCCCCACTTTTTTCCCCCCATAGAATGGTTAAGAATTAATAATGATGCCAACGGTAAACAAGATTTGTTAACTAATCGAAATTTACTTTTATTTATTAAAAAGGAACTGAAGAATCCAATCTTTTTAGATTGAAAAAGAATAATCTAGAATAAATAGTGATCACAAAAGAAAATAAACAGGATCTGCTAACGACTCAGAATTTCCTCTTCTTTCACTGTACAGGACCTGGATTACGTTGCAGTAATTTAGTTTATTTGCTGAGAATGCTTTCGAATGAATACTGGCGACAAAGAATGGTTATATGACCAATTAAAGAAATCGATATTTGAAACCGAGACTGGATATCTTTAAAAGAGTGTTACTTCGCAAAGTGAGTTTTAATTAATAGCGATGGAAAAGAGTGGCAAAATAGTATCTTCTGATGAATTGAAACTAATATTTTTACTTTTCGTGTGAACTGTATAAGTTAAATTAACCCGTTTTCTTCGCAGAGTGTGAACTGTAATTAATAATGAAGAAAATAATAATTAAGGAAGACGAATCAGGATCTATACGGATATTAATAGTTCGCCTTACGATGCTTTTTACTTCTGTGATAACGAGCATGCGCTCAAGATGTGATGGTCATTTAATCGATTATGAAAAACGTAACGAGAGTTGACTGCCTAAGGGAAAATATGTTTTCATAAACAACTTAATGAGGGTTCGATGTTTGTTGATTCTATGAACGGAAAGCAAGAGGAGCTGCAGGGGATGAATATTGTCATGGAGGACTTTAAAAGGAAAGTGGCTCGGATTCATATTAGAATTAGGGAAAAATCACGGAAAAGTAAACCTTTATTATTCGTAAAACTCTTAACACAAATGCACGTACATTGTGCTTACAATAACACTGACGACTTGCGATGGAACTTAAGAATAATTTAATAACTTCAAAGATAAATACTGACAATGCACTAACAATTTAGTGTAAAGCTAATTAGGCTGACTCAATAACTCACCCGGCGATATACTTATTAAATGACCAAAAGACGTATCAGCAACTCAGCAGCAGCAAGGACAAAATAGTTACGTGCGCTGGCTAGCGAAAACACGCTCTGAATTAATTACTAGTTTCGTCTTTTATACTCTCTTCATGTGACTTTAAATTTGCATCCTGGCGAGGAAATGCGAGAGGAAAATGAGAGGTTCAGGAAAGATACCAAACTAAAATAATTTGATATGCATATTAAGGGAAGGCCTACACTGTTTTGTAAGAGATTTCTTTGCTAGAAATCTCCTGAAAAACGAAAATGCAATCTTTCTCTCTATTATTAGGGCTTTGTGCCTCTGAATATACACACTAGAATCTAAGTAACAGTGGACCAGAATAAACACAGTCCAACAGCGATTTAAAAATAACTTCGGTTTAATTGTTGTTGTAATTCTGTGGGATATGTATAAAACTGAAATATAAACTTTTAAATAAATACTCTATTTGTGCAAAAGCGTATATAAACACTTCATTTATAACGAATATATTTCATTAATTCTACTATTTTAATATTTTTAATTCTACAGGATCCGAAATGGCCAGTGATATGAGCCAACAAAGGTACGATAGGTTAGTTTGTTTAATTCACTATGGCATTCCCACTAAAAAACTACTTAATTTTTTTTTAATTTTTAAAACCTTACCTTCATATTAGAAATATTTAATTGAAACGTTAATGACTTTCGTTAAAATAGCACATGTCTAAGAGGTTAAAAGACAGCCTTTTAAAGAAATCTTAAGTGTAGCGAAAAATGTCTTTTATATTTATTCTTAGCAAATGTGACTTGTGTTGCTATAACTTATGGTACACAAAAACAAGGGAAAAAAACACCACCCACTTTTTTGATGGACACCAGTCATACATTTTAACATTCTTAATGAAAATTATAAATTAATATGAAGCAGAAGCTTTTAAATGAAAATCATTTTTATCCTTTTAATATTAGAAAGAAATAACTGTTTTCAATTTTACAGTTTGCTTTTTAATGACTAAAGTTTAGTTCTGCAAAAAGAAGGCTCTTTTTGGCTGTAATTAAATTCTTTTTACATAATTAAATGAAAACTCAAAATACAATGGAAATGAATTAGTTAATTAAAGCATTGAAAACTTAATTACTTGATTAGATTTTATCCACCTTTCCAAAAAGCTGTTGCCAGTTGCTTTTTGACTTCCAAATTCCGCTCAGTTTTAAACTGGAGGTATTATATATAATTAATTAATTAATCCTACAGCTAAAAATTTATTTTAACGGTTAAACTTTGACTTAAAGAAACCTATCCTAGCTTTTTTGGCTCATTTCACTGATCAGAAATTAGACAGTAGCTGTGCAGCTGGTAAGTGAATTAAAGGTTTAGAGGCAATGTAGCTGGACCAGGTATTTAGCCTTGATTAAAAATTAATGTTTATAAATAATAAATCTTAATTACAAAAACAAACAGCTTCTTCGTGCAATACTTTTAATATGACAAGTAATTATTTGGGCATATGTTATAGTTTCTGTCGTAAATCGCTACGAGTAGCTTAATAAACCTTTACATTTGATTTTAATTCAATTAATTTTGTATTTGCTATTAAACAATTTTATTGGCAACAGCTCAAAAAGAGCCTAACACTTAACGAACGGGTCGAATCTTCTCGGTTTCGAAGAATTTTATAGGAGAATTAATTAAACATGTATGTATGGTTTTTAAAGCGTTGTAGTTTATTAAATCAACACCATTACTAATAAGATTTTGTAAAGTTATTTATTAACATATCTACTATTTTTTTCCGAGTGTGATATTTTGTAAAACATTCCCCATTTTGAAGTAGAACCTGACAGAATTAACATATATATCTTGTTTCGTTTACAGTTTTTCTGATTCGTTATCACTTCCGAAACGATATACCTTTTTTTTTTTCTGGTCTAAAGGGGCATTTTGCCCAGAACGACTATTAATTTCGTTTTGGCATTTTGCGTCGATTAAGCGTTATTTCACTTTTCAGATTGTTGCCACCAAGTATTATCGCTCTGTATTATATTTAAAGAAATTAAATAATGAAAAATCTGCATGAATGTATGTATGTTTCTCGCATCGTATTAAAACAACGCTACCTAGAGCCATCAAAATTTGAATAACGTAATTTTCCACAGAGTATGGGCATGTGGAAGCCTTAATTTGAATTTGAAATTTGTTTTATTATCGATTTCATGTTTTGTAACACTTGAACGAATTTTTGATTAACAAACTAAACGATTTCAAAGCGAGCAATGGCAACACTATACGGGAAAAAAAAAAAAAAAAAAAAAAAAAAAAAAATTATCTCCAGCGCGCGAGACTCTGTATCGGAAATTCTAAAGATATGCTTATTTTAAAATTATTTTGCGATATTGCTGTTGAACTGAATATTAAATTTTCTCAAATTTGGCGAGAAACTTATCGAGAAATTTAAAATTTTTTCTTGGCGCACTTTTTTCAGTTTGTGGCGAAATTCTTAATTTTAAGGTAACTTTTCCCTTACATTGTGCACAAGAGGGCAAAAAAGATGCATCGTTCATTCTTTCAAATAAGTTTAATAAAGTGCGTTTAACCATATTTGGCGTTATTATCGCTTATAACAAATATGCCAAATTTCAAATAAATTCACGTATAGCTTGGGAAATTTTGAATAAAAAACTCTAATTTTTTGCAGGCTTACCTAGAAAGCTTAAGGTGATGTGTAAATTTTATGGGTTATATGTTATTCAATTTTATGTTTAAAAATTTATAAAAATTAATAAAAAATACAAACTAAAAAAATTAGAAAATATCTGCGATATTATTTTATTAAGATTGAATTTAAATTTCGAATTGTAAAAGGAGGAATCAAGTAAACTTCATTAAAAAAAAAGAAACATTAATAAATATATACCACATTCAATTGACATTGAGGAAGTACAATTTTGAGAGGTAATTTTTTTAAGAACTACTCGTACAATTTTCACAAAATTTGGTAATTCAAGTTCGCAAATTTTGGCAAAATTGGCAAAATTTCGAACGTAAAATCGAAATATGAAAGAAAAAAAAATAGGCATGTCTTTTCAGAATAAGTCCGATTTTATGTCAGAATACCTATGTTAGAACAATTTTCTATACATAAATCTAATATGTTTATTTTTAATTTTTATTTATTTATGGTGAAAGTGCACATTCACATTTTTTGCGAAACCAAAATATCTTTGCTATGTTGACTTCCTTAATATGCAAAAAACATTGTACGAAACATACTTGTAGATTTTATGACACCTACAAACTGAATCTACAATTATTAATAGAAGGAAAATTAATTATATTTAAATAGGTAGCAGTTGCAATGCATGCTCATTTAACAGACGTACTTTACAGCCCTTGGATTATAAATGAGCTCAAATGGGTCGAACTATTAACTATAATTGCTCTCACATGCATCAATTATCATTAAAATAGTTCTGCATAAATATAGTTTTGAATTAATTCATATAAATTCCAAAAATTTTCGAACTATTTACTTGGCTAAACTCTAATGAATTTGATTTCATCTGAATTGCACACAAACCATTATAGCAGAATATATTTCATTATAATGGTTCTTAGTTAATTAAAATAATTAAGTGTTCCATTAATACTACGAGTAAATCTGTCATTGCATATTTATTTCATTAAGATCATATTCTTTGTAGATGGTGATACTAAATATCATATTTTAAAAAGTCGCGTTAATAAACGTAAACAGGTAAGGAACTAAATTGCTGTTTTAGCTTTAAACACAGTTTTCAGTTTTAACCATTTTGTCTCTCAGTGCACAAAATACCAATTATCAAATAATAATTAATACGTTTATTATTAAATTATGAAAAATCTGTATTGTATGTACGTATGTTCCTAACACTGCGGGAAAATGATAACACCTAGGACTACCAAATTTTAAAATTGTATAGCATTACCCATATTTAAAATTTTGAATTTTGTATTTATGTCATATTTTGTGCGAATTTAATGAATTTTTGATTTAAAAATTCCACTATTTTAAAGCAATATGTTGCCACTGCTCGATATAAAATATTTTTATCTCCGGCATCCGGCAACATCCGGCAAAGTTAATTATTTATTTAACTTTGCCGGATGAAGATATTCAACTTTCAAATTTAATCTGTCTGTTATTGATTAACAAATTAAGCGATTTAAAATGAATAAATATTTAATAAAAGTTTTTACAATATTTAATCTGATTAATTTAAATAAAAAATGCATTTAATTCATGATATGCTTAATCAATAATTTTTATTTTTATTTATTTATTGTGGTAATTTATCAAAGATTTGTCTAACCGTGTACAGTATACAAAATGATACAGAATAACCCTCCTTTTTTAATGTTATAATGTTTTAAAACTTTTTCTCAAGGCAAAATCTTCCTTGAAGTGTTTTATTATAATTTGAAGATTCGAAATGTAGTTATCTTGCCTAGCCGAAAGGATTCGTAGGGAAATTCTGCAGCATTCATTGTATTTCCTACGTCGACTTTAACCTATATCTCGTAATATTATGATTAATCTCGTTTTTTGATCACTTTGGATGCTTTTTGAGAAAGACTCGACAAATTTCATTGCACGGATAAAGAGAAGTCAGAAACTCTGCTATAGAACAGTACTTAAACTAAATAAGAATAATAGTACATGAAAATTGAAAAGTTAAAATCAAGATGCAAATGAAATGAAAGAAATATGCAAATAAAAGTCAGATAAACAGGATATTTCTTATATATCAATATGCCAACATTTGTAAATGTTACGTATTTACATTTTACCCGCCAGAGGAGATTTTCAATACATTCCTTTTAATAAGAACTATTTTAGGTGGTTGAGGCTTGGCAAAATAAATTTCCAGATTCAGTAGATTAAATTATCCGCAGAAACAAAATAAATATACCCACAGAAACAATCAACTACTTTTGAAATTTGAATTTAAAAAAAGCACAATTCACTTGCATAAATACTGGAAAAATGGAGAAAAACAAGAATTACTCAAGAATCAATATTTTTTAACAAATTAAAAGTTTTTTTGAATGATTTTCTCTTTACTGAATTATATTGTGAAACATACTGGAATTTTATTTGAAACGTTTAGTTAATACATGTGATACTGAACCACAGCAATGATATGTGAGTTCCACTGTGATTATAAAAACCTATACCACATAATATTAAGCTGGTCATTTTTCTAAACAATGAAGCTTTTGAATATTGAAATATATTAGAGAGAGAGAAAAATAAAGCTTTTGAATATTGAAACAATCCAACAGTTTCGTTTTTTTAAACAGTATAAATTTATAATAGCCATCTGGAATTCAGCAAGTAATTTATTTTACATGTTATTTAATTGTTATCATCAATTTCTGGGAAATTTTGATTCCGAAAACAGAATAATTTCTTTGCTTTTAGCTATTATTCGTTTCATTCAATCAAAACCTTTTGATGATGACACTAAATTCAAAACATTTCAAAATATTTATAGCATCAGTATTTTAACCACTAGTTATGCATCTAGAAACAAATATTCAAACTTCGATCTGTTGCCATCTCTGCCTAAATCAGGGAATGCTGTTAAATTTAGAAATTTCGGAAAAAGAAAATCAGTTAAAGAGTGACTGAATTCACCTAGGCAATAAATGAAACAAATACAGTTTAACAATTACATAAATATAAATTATAATATTAAAAAACTGATACGCCATTTACAGAGTTCCGACGCAAAATCGCAAAACGAAAACAATAGCTCTTCAGGGACAAAGCCCTTTGGACTAAAAAAGTTGGATCAGAGATATTAATCAAAAAAAAAAAAAAAAAACGAAAGGTTTCAGATTTTAAATTACGTCCAAAGAGGCGTTTTTTTACCGTTTTGTGTGTTACTTTTATTTATTAAATATCATGTTCTTTGCACTTAAACCATAAAATGCAGTTCAATAGCAATGTCGTAAAATAATTTTAAAATGAGCCTATCTTTTGAATTTCCGATACACAGTTTCGCGCGCTGGAGATAAAAAGTTTTTTTTCCACCAACAGGGTGTTGCCATTGCTCGCTTTGAAATCCTTGAGTTTGTTCATCAAAAATTCGTTAAAGTTTTACAAAATACGAAATCGATCATAAAACAAATTTCAAATTTCAAATTTGGGCTTCCACATGCCCATATTCGCAGTAGGATTACGTCATTGAAAATTTGATGGCTCTAGGTACCGTTGTTTTATCATAATGCGAGAAATATACATACATTTATGCAGATTTTTCATTATTTAATTTCTTTAAATATAATGCAGGTTGATGCATTATAACATTTGGTGGCAACAGTTTGAAAAGTGAAACGGACATTTATAGTGATTCAACACAAAATCGCAAAATGAAAACAATAGTCCTTTAGGGACAAAGTCCCTTTGGATTAAAAAAAAGTAAGCTGAAACGATTCAGATTTTAACGTTCGCCCAAAAGGGCTTTTTCAAATATTTTTTGTATATTTGAAAAGTGGAAAAATACATAACGTAATTCTATAAAAATATTAATTGTTTTAATTAGCTATAAATGAATTAAATGCATTTTTATTTAACATAATCAAATTCAAAAGTAAAGAAATATTTTTCTAAAGAACTGCATCTTTTACTTTTAAATAACTTAGTTTGTTTATGAGTAGAAGATAGATTAAATTTGAAAGTTGCCGATAAGACTGATTTTACATTTTGTCGAATGGCAACAGATTTGAATGAAAAGTGAAACAGTTCAAAATCGCGTTTCGAGACTAATAGCCCTTTAGGACTAATAATATTTAAATAATACGTTTCAATGCATAATATTTTTATACTTGTAAAAATATATAGATATATCTGTTATTTAGGGGCTATTTTAACATTTTTGGTATATTTTTATCACTTTGGACAGATACCAATCAAAGCAGATTTAAAAAATAAATACGTATGTATTAAACAAAATAGCAGCCAAACTGATTTTGTTACTGTTTGGTCATGCCAGTCACTTCAAACAAACAAATTCCTTCTATTTCAGAACTAAAACCTGCTAGCAGTAAGCATTTTATTTATTTTCAATTAGATTCTAAATTATTTTAAATTACAAATTAATAATCAATCTTCAGAGAAAAAAGTAATTCACTTACATACTATCTTTATCTATTATCCCTAATGTTACATTTTTTAAGTTCGAGATAAAAATAACAAAATCTACAAATATAGGATGCAGTATAAAAACTATCTTTTCAACAAATATACAACTTTTTTCAATTCCATTACCGTCTTTTCCTAATTTGCGTTTTGTCCGATAAGTTTTATTTTAAGATGCGGCTGTTATAAATATTAAAAAGCAAACGTTAAAAGCATAAATTTAAAATAAGGATTTTTAGTTAAATGGAACAATGTCTTTTATTTAATTAATGACAGGAAAAAGTACGCAACGATAAAGCCATTCCACATTTCAAATACAGGGAATTGCGACATTCTTTAAACATATTTATACAGGCAAAGTACAGTAATTAAACTTTGGAAATTGTTTCCAAGACATAACGGCAGCGTACTTTATTAATACATTTACATTTCATTCTTCGTGGTTTAATAAAATAACTATTTTTGTAAGAAAAAGGCCTACTATATACGATTTATATATATAATATGTATAACTGAGGCTCCAACATATACTTTTTGCAAGTGGATGCATATTTTAGCATTTTTTTAAATCGAAAACTTTGATCTTATCTTGAACTTTCAGCTGAAGATAAAAACAATTTGAAAATATAAATTAATAATCAATTTTTAATTCTAGCAAAAACTGCCAAAAATAACTTTCCTGTTTGTTGTTTCTCAAATATTAGAGGTAAGTACATTTATTTATAATCAACGTTTCGATTTTTTTCATAACTACCGCATCATTAAGTATCTGTTGCGCCTGTTGACAAATTTAAATTCATATATATCTAAGTAATATATCAACATAGTGAAAGCTATACTGAAATAACTCGAATTAAGTTCAGTCAATGTCTTCTATGCTAATGAAATGTCAGTTAACATTTTTCTCCAAAGATATGGCTCAAGCTCAAGAACACATGAGGGGTAATTAAGAAATAGCATATAATTTATTGTTACCTTTCAAAGGAAATGTTAATTTTTCTGTATATAGTTATATACGGAATATAATTGTTCTGCATGTATTCTGAAGGTCTTAAAATTCGGTGTAATAATATATTTATTCTTATGGTTTAATTTTTTTAAATTTATTTTTGTATCTGAGTTCCTAATAAAATTTTTCATAAAAAAATTCAGATCTATAATTCCAGTACTTCAAACAGTTTAATATTTACATTTTCAAAATTTGTTAATCAAAACTTTTACATATCACACGCAATAAAATCAGACGAACGAAGTTCATAAAGCTATTTCATAATTCAAGAGTCAATATTAGCTACGTCTCAGTTGTCATGTCTAGAGTTTATTTCGTGTTTTCTCTGTTTTTGTGGGTATTATACTTTTTTTTGGCTTAACAGTAACATTTATTTGAACATGAATCATAAATTTCTTGCAGTTGAGGTAAATTTTCTGTATCAGTTAACATGCGCAAAATAAATCACCATAACTATAAATTTGAAATGTGCATCATATTTATTGTTATTCATCTATTGTAAATAATGAAAATAATATGAAATGGTTATTTTATTTGTTGGAAAAAAGTACTGTAAGGGAGAAACTTTTTTTCCCGCTCTTGTCATTAACATAAGCACACACTGTAATCGAATTTTGAAAGTAAAGAACTCACCTTGAAGTTTATTTAGATGACATAAGTCCGGAACTACTCTATATAATTATGATAAAGCTGCGGTTATGACTAAACCACTGAAATATTCGGCTGACAACAAATCGAGCCGACGATTTGGGGACGAATGTGGAAAATAACGCGCACAAACGATATTACTCCTGCTCTCTCGGCGTCTACCTTCGCTCTGTTGGCAGCACGCGGCGTCGCTTGCTTCTTTGATACACACCTACCGACTCCTCGGCCCCTTCCTCTCATTCTTCCCAGGAGCGATTCCCTTCCACCTCCCCTATTCTTTTCTAAGTGATGAGGGAAAGCGTAGTAAAGATTTTCGTTCATAGATGGCGCTGCACAGCAGGCTATCGATCCGTTTGGGGAACATGCTCTACCTACAATACGAAATTCTATTTTCGTTCCTCTTTTTACGCTTGTCACATTGTGATAAAGTTTTTGATAGGATTCATTTTAACAAATAAATATCCTCATTTCCGTAATTCGTAGTTTACGTTTTGACGTTACCGGTGTAATTTTCAAATAAGAATATCGTTTTATGTCAAAGGAAAACAAGATATATAGTGAAAAATTATGAATACACTTTTTATTGATAAACGTAAATTTCAGAGCAAATAAATTATTATTGATAGGTACAAAGATGTTTGCATTTTATACATTTAATGAATAATTTCATTTCGGCAGTATATAATATATTTGTTATACAGAAAACTGGAAAACTTATAACTATTTTTCTTTCTACTATACTTTTGCAACTAACTACTTTTCCTGATGATATTTCGCATCATTTGGGCATAAATGCGCCTGCGAATTGCTGTAGAGTTTTTTTTTTTTTTTTTTATAGCCCACTTACTTTGGGATTCAACTTGATATCTTTCAATATTTTTCTTTTGGCTGTTGTGCTCAAAATTTCTTTCTTAGTTTACCTTTTTTTATTTTTAAGCAATCCCTCACTTTTACGTTCTAATTATTTTCTAGACACTCGTGTGACTTTGTTTTAGAATTTTCACAGTTTCATAATGAGATTTATCATTCTTTGTTAACATTAAAATGAAGTTTCTCACATCTTTACCTTTTCTCTTCATGGTTTTTCATATTATCCTCTAAAATCACAATTAAAGCATAGCAAACAAGTTGTGTTGAGAAATAAACAATAATTGCCCAGAATGTTACGTACGTATTGTTAAATCTGCAATTTAAAATAAAATAGTGATAATGAAACACACTTTTTGTAGAAATGAATTTCAGTTGCCCCCCCCCCGTAAAATGTATGTAATAGCATCCTTAAATTTCCCATGAACATATTTTAATTTAATATTTTTGCTTTTATATATAAAGACCAAAGTTTCTCAATCGGGGGGGGGGCTATTTCATAGTTTCAAGGAGGGATATGGTCAGTCTTTTATTTTAGCACTTAAGTATTTAGTTTTAGTTTATGAACATAAAAAACTGCTTTTATTTAAGTTTTAACATTTCCTATACTTTTTGTTGTTTAATTTATTAAACACGTTATAAAATAATCTAAATAAATGAATGCAGTGTTTTCAAATTTGGAAATGAGGGAGATGATGTGCTAGCATTGGTAAAAAAAAAAAGATGCATGGTGATAAAGAATTGAGAACCACTGATACAGACAACCAAATGCCCGCCCATTTATGCATAATCGTAAAATTTTGCACATTTTATGATTTTGCGAGGAATTATCCAAATTAAGTATACATTTTTGTAAAAAGGGACGTGTATTCTCAAATGCTAGAGTCACTAAATCTGAACTAATTATTAACTGGGAAAGAAAACATTCTAAAATATATCATTTTTATCTATTTATACGTCTTATACAAAAATGTAACATCTCAAATTAATTATAAAGGCATTTTTGCAATGATTGTGTTATTATGTTAACGACGGTTACTGTAATTAGTTATTAGTTCATATTACATAATTTGCTAATTCTTCCATCGGTAATTAAAACATCTAAGAGAGGAAATATCTGCTACTACAGTTTTAGTCATTGCATTTAATTAACCAGATAGATGTAAAACTGCAGGTTATTTGGACGCAGACATTTCCACACTTTTACCATGTATGGCACATTTAAGTTAACACTCGTGACCTTGAAACACAGTAGTTTCAATTCTGAATTATTGCTAGGGCTACACGGTTTTTAAATATTTTGTGTTATTGCTGTTAAATTGATGTGGTTTAAGGCGAAAACACGATATTAATTAAATAAAGGTAACACACGTTAAAAAAAATTCCCTTTGGGCATAATATGAAATCTGAAAGCTTTCAGATTTTTTAACCGAGAAGGGCTATTAATTTCGTTTTGGCATTTTGCTTTGGTTAGCCATAAATGTCGGTTCACTTTTCAGATTGTTGCCACCGAATATTAGAGCCCTGTGTTATATTTAAAGAAATTAAATAATGTAGAATCTGCATAAATGTATGTATGTGATAAAACAACGCATTGTGATAAAACAACGGTACCTAGAGCCATCAAATTTTGAATAACTTAATCTTTCACTGAATATGGGCATTTGAAAGCCCAAATTTGGAATTTAAAATGTGTTGTATAATAGCTTTCTTATATTGTAACACTTCGAATTATTAATTAAAAACTCAACGATTTCCAAGCGAGAAATGACACAATAACTTTTTGTACGGGGAAAAAAAATTATCTTCAGCGCGCGAGACTGTGAATCGGGAATTCTGAACATATGCTCATTTAAAAATATTTTGCGATATTTCTGTTGACTTTAATTTTATGGTTTAAGTGCGAAGAACATGATATTTAATAAATAAAGGCAGCACACAAAACGTTAAAAAAACGCCCCTTTGGGCGTAATGTAAAATCTGAAAGCATTAAGATTTATTATTTTATAAGTAATTATAACTTTTATTTTTTATAAGTAATTTAAACAATTTTTCATAAAAAATACATGTTATTATTTTTTTACTTCTTTTTTTTCTGATATTATTTTAGATTTTACTGTTTGCATTGCAAGAATTGCAGACTGGATGCGTTCGGCAAATCTAAAAACGCATTTTTAACATACAAGATGGCTTTAGCGACAATCTGAAATACCAACTTCATCAAAATAACCACACTATTCATTTTATCTCAAGAAGATAGGTAAGAAGACTAGCATTTTTCAATACTCTTTTACGAACTTATTGAGGCATTCTGCTTTACTTGGAGTAACAGCCAGGTAATTTCGCTTAGACCGATCATAAAATAAAAGCATTTCTGTGTGGCAGGCATAAAGTGCAGATTTAAACACAAAACTTTCGCGACGTGCCTCACGGAGCTTCTTGTTATCTAAGCGCACCAGCTGGTAAACACTACTGCAATGAGATCTGGAACAGTGAGACGTTCAAAAAAAAAAAAAGTTTGCTTAATCCACATCCGCACCTCATCGTCATATACCATCGTAATTAGTGATACCTAGGAAATACTTTTCAGCAAGTTCTCCTCCAGTCCTTTCGGCCTAACCGCTAATCTTATCTTCAGAGAGATTAGAAAGGGATTTTTGAGGCACCGCTGCTCCCTCCGGTTGGACAGAGCTCCCAGAGCTGCCTCCCTAATCTTTTCTCCCTCTCACGAAAGGTCAAAGGTCTTAGGGGGTCCGCAAAACTAGTTGGCCCGCTTTTCCGAAGAGTGGTCATTCCCGCGAAAGCACCTATTCCAGAAAAGGCGGGAAAGTCTGGTATATTATGTAGCCAAGTTCCACAAACTCGGAAACTTACCATTGAACTGAATTATTACAACTGAAAAAATATCGATTTAGTGATGATTTGAATAAAATCAATCACTATAAAAGATGAGCTCAAATTAAGGGCTTTACAAATGTACTGAAACTACAATATTTTATGTATAATACAAATAATATTCGAGGCTTAAAAACCGTCATATGAATGAAATAAGAAAAAAGGAAATTCAGTAAATAAATATTTTATAAAAGTTTTTGTATTGTACATGTGAATGTAAAATATTGCATATGCATAGAACTTATATCCGCAAAAGAAGGTAAGTGTTTCACAGATTTTAGTTAAAAAACTAGCGAGCAAGCTCGCCAGATAAGCAGGCTTCGGCCAAAAGCAATTTATTATCTCTATGTACACACACACACACACACACAAAAAAAAAAAAAAAAAAAAAAAACTGAAAGCTTTCAGATTTTACATTACGCCCAAAAGGGCGTTTTTTAAACGTTTTGTGTGTTACCTTTATTTATTAAATATCATGTTCTAAACCATAAAATTCAATTCAACAGCAATATAGCAAAATAATTTTAAAATGAGCATAGCTTTAGAATTTCTGATACACAGTCTCGCGCTCTGGAGATAAAAAAATTCGTACAGTGCTGCCATTGCTCGCTTTGAAATCGTTCAGTTTGTTAATCAAAATTCGCTAAAGTTTTACAAAATAGGAAAAAGATAATAAAACAAATTCCAAATTCGGGCTTCCAGATGCCCATATTCGGGTGGAAACGTTCAGTATTCGAAATTTAACGGCTCTAGTTACCGTTATTTTATTACAAAGCGAGAGGCATACATACATTTATGCAGATTCTTCATTATTTAATTTCATTAAATACAATACAGGGTGATTTGGTGGCAACAGTTTGAAAATTGAATCGACATTTACAGTCAGCCAACGCAAAATGCTAAAACGAAAGTTACAGTCCTTCTGGGCAAATAGCCTCTTTGGACTAATGAATGAAAGTTCTACATTTTCAAACTATTTTAGCTTCATCTTGACTCGCTTCAATAGTCTAGTCTTATCCTAGTCTTCCAAAAATCTGAATTTGTCTTAGATTTATGTTGGCCTGATTCACTTCACTGTGTCTTGCAAGAATGTCAGTATTTCTCCTTTATGTCGGCTTCACTAGCTTCCGCTTAAAAAAATTAAAAAAAAAAAAAAAAAAACACCACCCTGTCAAAGAAAGGGAAAAAATACAGAGAAAAAGGGAAGGAGGGATAAACAAGCTGCGTGATTCCACAAATTTTTTTCCCCACCGCTGTTTAGAAGACAGGCTTCGACCCACAACTCCGAACAGCAATGAAGTTCAGCGAAAAAAATAACTTGCAGAGTGTGAAAATTAGCGCTTTCAGAGGTTTAATTAATATCTCGGCTATTTAAAGTCGTACGAAGATGAGAATGAAATGGCTTTCCATGAGTTTTTGAAATCCGGGGGGTATCAGTCTCGAAACGCAGTTTCCCGCCGTTCCGGAAAATATGATGTAACAAACAAACAAACAAACAGACGCGCACAGGTTTTAATAGCATTAATGCTTAAATAATATAATATGTCAGTAAAGCGATGGGAAATGCATACAGTATATGAACTGAGTACGCCATTGTTATCGCATTTATAATATGAATTTAACTATTCTATAGAAAGTTACTGCAAATCCAAACTAATTAACTAAGTAATGAAGATAAAACACGTCTATAGTCTACGTTTAGTGATCTTTATTAGAGAATGCAGATCAGGACACATGGGAATGGAGCATATGGGACAACTAAATTTAACATGTGCGACAAGAATTATCTTAATATATTATCAGCCCTGGTCCTTTAACACATTACATATATATGCATACACACATGCTGCACTAAAGGCAACTGTATGAGACTTGCTATAAACATGCAATATTTAATACAGCAGCGTAATTATGTATGGTTTATTATAAACTGTCCTGCCTTAAATTAATTATTAGCTAGTGAACTATGTCGATCTTTGAAATTCATGTTTAAACTTCAGTTCTCAACTAGATAAAGGGTTTGGCTACATGAGGACTTTTATATTTTTCTTCATATTTAACATTAATATAAGGTCTCGAATTTGAAACGTCAATGCAAGGTTTTGATTTTGCAAATTTTGAATAACTTAGTCCTCCATCTGAGGATGGGCACTTGCAAGCCCAAGTTTTGAATTTCGAATTTGTTTATCTCTTTCATATTTCGTAAAATTGTAACGAATTTTTTACCACCAAACTTAACGATTTCAAAACGAGCAGTGGCAACACTGTATGGAATAAAGCCTTTTTATCTCCAGCGCACGAGATTGTCTATCGAAAATTCTAATAATATGCTGTTTTTAAATATTTTGTGATTTTACTGTAAGCGCCAAAAACGGAATACTTAATAAATAAAATAAAAACACAGAACGTTTATAATACGTTCTGTGTATTATTCCTTTTTATTATACTTTATAATAAAAAGACAAAAATAAAGTTTTGTAAAGCCATCTTGGTAAGAAAACTGAGCACTGATGTAATAAATTGAGAAAAGACTGAAAAACAGAGAAAAATGTGTGCCAACACTTAACGCTGTATGTACTGCTATGCTGCTTTTAAAAATATTTGCAATTTTGCTCTTGAATACAAGAAAGAATACTTAATAATAAAGCTAAAAAGACAAAAAAATTAAATAGTAGGAGGGAATGTAACAGCAGAATGGTAGACTGCGAGTTCAATGAAAGCGTAACATAACCTTAACAAACCCTATTGGGCGACCGTTCAAATCTGAAACTTTTCTGAGGTTTTGTTTTTCTCTACTTAAATCGCAATCTCCATATAATCTGAAAATTCGAGCTGTTAAGGAATTTAATCAAATTTGAAATGCTACATTTTACAGCGCCAAAGATAAAAGTAACGAATTTGTCATATTCCGTAATTATGGAGTTCTTAAGGAATATATGTTTTGTTCCTGTAGTGAACCTCTTCAGTGTATAAGAACCCAGAAAGCACTCTATCTTCTTTCTTATCTTTTCACCTAATGGTTCATAATCTATCTCAGATGAAAATTAAAAATATTTTCTGGCAGTCTACAGACATATTGTATTCTAAGTTCAAAAGGTATCTGCGAATCAGGTACTACTTATAATTATTTTCCTCTTAAGGTGAGAAACCAAATTATGCCTAAATTTTGAATTTTCTAAAATTTGGTGAAAAAATTTGCCGAATGTGGCGAGGATAATTCACTTGGTGAAATTCCTAATTTATGGTAACCTATTTTTCTTTTCCCTTTCATTGTGCACGAACGGAAAAAAAGTTGATTTGCTCATTCTTTCAAATAATTTTAATAAAGTGCCTAAATCACATTTGGCATTATATTGCTTATAATAAATATGCCAAATTTCAAAACGTGCCAATATATAAATTCACGTGTATCTTGGGAAATTTTGAATAAAAAACTCTAATTTTTTGCAGGTATGCCTAGAATTACATGTACTTTAGGATGATGGTATACATTTTATACTTTATAATTTAAAAAAAATTCCAAAAATTTATAAAAATTATTAAAAATTATAAACTTAATCAAATATAAAAATAAATAAGAAAATATCTGTTAATTTTATTTGGATTGAACCTAAATTTCGAACTGTGAAAGAAGGAATCAAATAAGTTTAATAAAAAAAAAGAGAAATTAATAAATATATGCCAAATTTAATTCACATTGATAAACTAAAATTTTGAGAGCTAATTTTTTTAAAAACTACTAGCGCGATGTTTACAAAACTTGGCATTTTGGCATCATTTGAGCTACGAAATCGAAATATGGAAAAAAATCGATATGTTATTTCAGAAAAATTTCGATTTTGTGTCAAAATACCTTTTCGCCGCCTGAAATAATTCAAAGCCCCCGCTGCCGATAAGGAATTTCGGACACACAAACCTTCTGAGTAAGACACCGAAGAAAACACTTTTCCCACATCCCACTAGAAAGAACGTAAGTTAATTAATGCTTATTCTGGCCTTTTATATCTTCATGTACATTCCCTTTTTTATTATTATATATATTTAATTTTTCAATTTTTATTATCTGATTTGTTTTTGAAAAGATAGCATTATGTTTCTTAATTTTCTAATATTTATTTCAATTACTTTGGTGTTCTATTTCATAATTCCAATTAAGATTACCAATGTTTAATTTTTATACAAATCGTTTTGAATTAACATGCATAAAAACGACGGTGTCGGGGCACAATTACTCAAGTATTTTATCAATTTTACTACATAAATTGCTTTTCACACAAAATTTGTACTAGGGAAAATGCTTAGTTCAGAATGAGTTCTTTGGTACTCTACTTTGGTTCTAAATACCTTCACTTCACGGAACTATTTGGCCTAACTTAATTTGCCAGTATGGCATCACCATTATTACTTGAGTAAAAGACGAAACACCGTCGTATTTAATAATTATTGTTCATTGAACGGGAGTTGGTTTGTTCCCCTTGAAAAGTCAGCTAATTTCCGATCAATAGCAATAATTACTTGCTTTAATTTAATTTCTTTTTCAAAGTTTGAAATTTTGTGATTCATGATTTACTACAAGTCCCCGTAAAACAGTTTTAACAATTTACATTCAAGTTACTTTAAAACAATTTTCGGAATTAAACTTCCTACCTATGGGTTCACTCTTTTTAGATACTTCTACTAAAATGAATATTAGGAGATAATATAATCAATATTTCTTTAGTAAATAAATTATTATTATCTTACTTTGCAGCTATTGCTCAAGTATTAGAATAACTTGTTTCGAACTAAGTGAATTTAAGATCATACAACATATGTAATAATAATGCTATATAAAAATCATATGTCGTAAATTTCGCTTTCAAGATATGAAAAAGCAAGTTAAATTTCGTTAATCGGTGCAGCAAATATAGAGTAGTCCCCGCTGTCTTTTTGTAAAGAGTGAACATCCGGAATATTTTGCCGCAGAGATTTTGCTAAAAGGATACTTTCGCATTTCATGAGCACGTGAGGAGGAAAAAATCTTACAAAGTAAAAAGCCCTTTCTACTACATGTCCTAATACCGAAACACAACTATGAAGGCAGTATTTTTATGCATTCAAGTTACTGGTGACATAAAATGAATAAACAAATAAATAAATAAATAAATAAATAAAAATGAATAAAATAATTATAATAAAAAGACAAAAATCTGAAAGGTTTCAGATTTTAAATTACGTCCAAAGGGCGTTTTTTTAATGTTTTGTGTGTTACCTTTATTTATTAAATATCATGCTCTACGTATTAAAATATCATATTTTAGGTACTCAAATTATAAGATTCAGTTCAACAGCAATATCGCAAATTAATTTTAAAAGGAACATATCAATAGAATTTCCAATACAGAGTCTTGCGCGCTGGAGATAAAAATGTTTTTTGTTTTCGTGCAGTGTTGCCATTGCTCGCTTTGAAATCGTTTAATTTTTTAATCAAAAATTCATTGAAGTGTTACAAAATCTGAAATCGATAATAAAACAAATTTCAAATTCAGATGAGGGCTTCCACATGCCCATATTCTATGGAAGATTACGTTATTTAAATTTTGATGGCTCTAGGTACCATTGTTTTATCACAATGCGAGAAACACACACACATTTATGCAGATTCTTCATTATTTAATTTCTTTAAATGTAAGACAGGGCGATAATACATCACGGCAACGATTTGAAAAGTGAATGCAACCTTTTAAAGTTTTCGACTCAAAATGCCAAAACGAAATTAATAGTCCTTCAGAGCAAATTGCCCCTTTGGACTAATAAATTGTAAAATCGAAAATGAAATATGTTAAATACCAGGTTAATATTACTAATGAAACCTACATAATATAACTTTATTGTTAATAGATAATTAAAAAATAATTGTAACATCATTTAACATTAATAAACACTGTACTTTGTGAAATATTATACTGCTGAAATATATTATTGCACATTAAATGGGTGTTAAGCTTTACATTTAAGATTAGAATAACACTGCTTCAGAAAATAAGTAATATAATATGCATTATTTACAGCGATATATTACAAAAGTGTAATGGTTGAACATCCACGAATCTTTAATCCAAAGTTAACAAAGTTTTATGTTTTGGAAAAATCGCTCGAAACTGTGATGCAGATCTAATGAAATTTTACGATTATTTCGTCGAACAGACTCGAAAATGCGATTTAAAGTTAATGAATGTTTATGATTATTTCATGGAACATTGTTTCGAAAATCACGTTCTATCAGAGCGTGGTACCGATATCGAATAATATATATATATATATATATATAATTTATTTCCTAAACAGTATTGATTAATTGATTATATTATCTCCTAAGTATAATTAATTTAAAAGTGTGCATCCATACTGGTAAGTTATATTTTGAAAGATGTTTTGAAGTAATTTGAAAGCAAAATGTTAATAATGTTTTAACGGGGACTGAAGTTAAATCATCACGAAGAATAATATTACAATTGTAAAAGTAAAACTTAAAACATGTAATTATTGTCATTGATCGGAAATTATTGTCATTGATCGGAAAAGTTGACTTTTCAAGGGAAACAAACCAACTCCCGTTCAATGATCAATAATTGATAAAAATACGTAAATTTGAAAGTGTTTCGTCTTTACTCGAGTTATAAATTAAAGCCAAACCGGCAATTCTAGTCAGGCCAAATATTTCCGCGAATAGTTGCTACTCAAAGAACTTATTCTCATGAAGCATTTTAGTCAATTCAATTTGGAGTAAAAATCAATTACTGTAGAGAAATCCTGTAAAACTCGAGTAACCGTCCCCGACACTATCATCTTTATGTATTTGAGTACTATATTATTTGTAGAAATTAAACATTGGAAATTGTCATTATGAAATCGAAATCAAAGTAAAGTTGAAATAAACATAGAAGATAATAAAAAAGATAAATAATGCAAACTTTGTAAAAACAAATCAAAGAGGTCATAAAAATAATATAAAAATAATATAAAAATAAAATAGAAAATAATATAAATAAGATCAGTGAATGTACATGAAGATATAAAGGCCAGAAAGGTATTAAGTAACTTACATTCTTTCTAGTGGGGGAGTTGGCAATGTGTTCTCTTCGTGTCTGACTCAGAAGTGTAGGGTGTCCGAAAATTCTTAGCGGCAGTAGGGGCTTTGAATTATATCAGTCGGTAAGACTTGGGTGAAGTAATTTATGGTAGTGGGTGGGACTTGGAATTCTTGAGGGATGTATTTTGTGGAGTTCTTATCTGAGAGAGACCGTCTGTTAAGATTTTTTTAAAAATACTAGTGAATGGAAATTAATTAATTTCTGGCTAATTGTCGTGTCGCAATGATTAAGAATTTAAGAAAGGAAAAAGGCATTTTCGCTGTCCAAGAGCTAGTAGATAGTCTAAAGGCAGGAAATAGGCCCATTTTTTTAGTAACAGTATATGTCTGAAGACAATTAGCTTTTTACAATATATACAATTGAGTAATTACACTATATACAAATCTTTCAACTGACAGTCATCCAACTTATACCGCCTTCTCAGGTTTAGGAATAAATTATCATATCCCTATCAGTTAAATGATTTAGAGTGAGTATTTAACGCCTGCTCTTTTAAGGCAATGGTTGATAAATTGAAAGGGAATTAGATTATTTTTGAGAATTTTGATAAGGATCAAAATTTCGCGTTGTAAATCTATTGTATCTGTGCATATAGTTTTAATTCGTTGTATTTGATTAATTATAGTATTGTTAATTACTTTTTTGGATATGTTGGAGTTCCAATTTATTAATTTGTTAGTATTGAAATTGAAGTTTCTTGTTTTGTCAAAAAGTAAAATTTTTTTGTAGTTAATGATTTGAAGATCTAGAAAGTCCATGCTATTTTGTGAATTATTAGTTTTATTAAGTTTAAGACAATTCGGATAAATGTCGGAGTTTTCAATTTTACCAAAATTATTAATTGTAATAAGGTCATCAATATATCTGTAGGTGTGTTTGTTGTAATTTAACTCTTGTGGTTGTAGATTTTTTTGGAAGTTAAATTCTTTGACAAATAAAAAGATATTACAGATCGAGGTGCTGGAATGTAAGCCCATTGGCAATCCTCTGACTTGTTTAAAAAGTTGATTTTGAAACTTGATGTAGTTATGAAAAAGTGTGCATTTTAGGTAGGTTTTCCATTTGTCAAGAGTCATGATATTGAGTATATTAGGGAAAAGTTTTGGTAGATCAAGTAGACTGGTATAGATTTCTTCTAGAGGAAGTGAGGTATATAAGTTTTCAAAATCATAGCAGTTAATGTTTTGGATGTTAATGGTATGAATGGTATTAATAACAGGAGTGTTATTATGAATGATCCAGCAATAGTTATGATTAGTGTTACAATCATTGAAAATAAATTTACAGATTTTATTAAGTTGAATTGAAAAATAATAGTCTATATTTTTCTTGTAATTATTAGTTCCATTAGCTATAAATCTAAATTTTAATGGTGTTTTATGGAATTTGGGAATCGCATAAAGATTAGTAAATCTGTTGTAGTTTGCATTGAAAGTAATATTGAGTTTCTTATGAAAAGTTTTAATCCTGTTTATTATAGATGTTTCTGTAAGGTTGGCTGATTGATAAGTAGTTGCGTTGAGAAGTTCTTTATGAATAATCTCAGTGTAGAATTGTTTTCATATAATGCTAAAGTTATTAGTTGCTTTATCTATTTTTGTAATAGTAAAAAGCTGTTTTAATTTACTAATATCTGATGTAAGTTGCGACCAGTTCAGTGTACTTTTAAATTTGAGGTGACTGATTTCTGTGGATATGCGTTGAAGAATTTTAGCTTTCCATTTTAAGAAGGTATCTATGGGAAAATTCAGTTGATAGCTTGCTTTAACTATAAATTCGTTGATGTTGTTTTCGAAAGTCTTGTAACAGTAATTTGTAGTCATGTTTCTGACTGGTCTAAATTTTGTACCATAACTCATTAGTGTTTTTAGTTGATGGTTTTGTATGATATTCAGGTTGCCAGTAATTATGTGCTGGTGATGAGAATCTACGTAATTGCTGTAAATTGGTGTCTTACAGTGTCATTCTGCAGTTTCATCTATTTCATGGTGGTTAGTAAGCAAGTTGCTTAAGGTCCTTTGATATTTAAATGCAATCATTGGTATAGTGTCAACTGCGGGGAAGTAATCTTTACAATCTCTGATGATTCTTGAGAAATGAATATTGTCAAACTGCGGATGCAGAAAATTGACTTTAAAATAAATTTTGCGTTGAGTGAGACTATTAGAGAGTCTGAAAAGACTAAAATCAAGAATCATGTCTTTAATGATTTGTATGTCGTCGTAGCTTTCTTGAATGAATTTTTTTAGTTTGATAAGGAATTTATTAGTACAAGAGTGTAACCAGTTGAGAAGTTTCTTGGGAAAGCAGTCTGAGTCAAAAAAACATTTCAGTTGTTTTTTCAATGCAAGTGTATCCAAAGTGAATAAAAATCTCGCATTATTTTTTATTTTGCTTCCTCTTTTTCCTCTCTGCGTTTTGATGCTGTAGAGTTTAAATTGGCTGAAAATAGACTTCTTAGAAGTATCTCTATGACTATGTATATAAGTGTTAAGTCCATATGGATAAAGTGAACGTTGTTTTAGTATATAGATAGATTCCTGAAAAATTCGTGTTTTGTGATTGGGTATTATATCTAGTATCTGAAGTTGAATAGAGTTGAAGTCATGGTGTTTAAAGTGTTCTAATTCTGCTGTATTAAGTTGTGATGGTGTACTTATTTTAATGTTACTTTTTGTGCGTTGAATTTTTTGATTTGAGCTCTATGGTTATTGATTCGAAAGATTGTTTTTAGTCTGTCCTATATATTTAATATGTCAAGTACCGCATGTAATCATATTAAATATATAGGACAGACTAAAAACAATCTTAACTTTCGAATCAATAACCATAGAGCTCAAATCAAAAAATTCAACGCACAAAAAAATAACATTAAAATAAGTACACCATCACAACTTAATACAGCAGAATTAGAACACTTTAAACACCATGACTTCAACTCTATTCAACTTCAGATACTAGATATAATACCCAATCACAAAACACGAATTTTTCAGGAATCTATCTATATACTAAAACAACGTTCACTTTATCCATATGGACTTAACACTTATATACATAGTCATAGAGATACTTCTAAGAAGTCTATTTTCAGCCAATTTAAACTCTACAGCATCAAAACGCAGAGAGGAAAAAGAGGAAGCAAAATAAAAAATAATGCGAGATTTTTATTCACTTTGGATACACTTGCATTGAAAAAACAACTGAAATGTTTTTTTGACTCAGACTGCTTTCCCAAGAAACTTCTCAACTGGTTACACTCTTGTACTAATAAATTCCTTATCAAACTAAAAAAATTCATTCAAGAAAGCTACGACGACATACAAATCATTAAAGACATGATTCTTGATTTTAGTCTTTTCAGACTCTCTAATAGTCTCACTCAACGCAAAATTTATTTTAAAGTCAATTTTCTGCATCCGCAGTTTGACAATATTCATTTCTCAAGAATCATCAGAGATTGTAAAGATTACTTCCCCGCAGTTGACACTATACCAATGATTGCATTTAAATATCAAAGGACCTTAAGCAACTTGCTTACTAACCACCATGAAATAGATGAAACTGCAGAATGACACTGTAAGACACCAATTTACAGCAATTACGTAGATTCTCATCACCAGCACATAATTACTGGCAACCTGAATATCATACAAAACCATCAACTAAAAACACTAATGAGTTATGGTACAAAATTTAGACCAGTCAGAAACATGACTACAAATTACTGTTACAAGACTTTCGAAAACAACATCAACGAATTTATAGTTAAAGCAAGCTATCAACTGAATTTTCCCATAGATACCTTCTTAAAATGGAAAGCTAAAATTCTTCAACGCATATCCACAGAAATCAGTCACCTCAAATTTAAAAGTACACTGAACTGGTCGCAACTTACATCAGATATTAGTAAATTAAAACAGCTTTTTACTATTACAAAAATAGATAAAGCAACTAATAACTTTAGCATTATATGAAAACAATTCTACACTGAGATTATTCATAAAGAACTTCTCAACGCAACTACTTATCAATCAGCCAACCTTACAGAAACATCTATAATAAACAGGATTAAAACTTTTCATAAGAAACTCAATATTACTTTCAATGCAAACTACAACAGATTTACTAATCTTTATGCGATTCCCAAATTCCATAAAACACCATTAAAATTTAGATTTATAGCTAATGGAACTAATAATTACAAGAAAAATATAGACTATTATTTTTCAATTCAACTTAATAAAATCTGTAAATTTATTTTCAATGATTGTAACACTAATCATAACTATTGCTGGATCATTCATAATAACACTCCTGTTATTAATACCATTCATACCATTAACATCCAAAACATTAACTGCTATGATTTTGAAAACTTATATACCTCACTTCCTCTAGAAGAAATCTATACCAGTCTACTTGATCTACCAAAACTTTTCCCTAATATACTCAATATCATGACTCTTGACAAATGGAAAACCTACCTAAAATGCACACTTTTTCATAACTACATCAAGTTTCAAAATCAACTTTTTAAACAAGTCAGAGGATTGCCAATGGGCTTACATTCCAGCACCTCGATCTGTAATATCTTTTTATTTGTCAAAGAATTTAACTTCCAAAAAAATCTACAACCACAAGAGTTAAATTACAACAAACACACCTACAGATATATTGATGACCTTATTACAATTAATAATTTTGGTAAAATTGAAAACTCCGACATTTATCCGAATTGTCTTAAACTTAATAAAACTAATAATTCACAAAATAGCATGGACTTTCTAGATCTTCAAATCATTAACTACAAAAAAATTTTACTTTTTGACAAAACAAGAAACTTCAATTTCAATACTAACAAATTAATAAATTGGAACTCCAACATATCCAAAAAAGTAATTAACAATACTATAATTAATCAAATACAACGAATTAAAACTATATGCACAGATACAATAGATTTACAACGCGAAATTTTGATCCTTATCAAAATTCTCAAAAATAATCTAATTCCCTTTCAATTTATCAACCATTGCCTTAAAAGAGCAGGCGTTAAATACTCACTCTAAATCATTTAACTGATAGGGATATGATAATTTATTCCTAAACCTGAGAAGGCGGTATAAGTTGGATGACTGTCAGTTGAAAGATTTGTATATAGTGTAATTACTCAATTGTATATATTGTAAAAAGCTAATTGTCTTCAGACATATACTGTTACTATACTGTTACTAAAAAAATGGGCCTATTTCCTGCCTTTAGACTATCTACTAGCTCTTGGACAGCGAAAATGCCTTTTTCCTTTCTTAAATTCTTAATCATTGCGACACGACAATTAGCCAGAAATTAATTAATTTCCATTCACTAGTATTTTTAAAAAAATCTTAACAGACGGTCTCTCTCAGATAAGAACTCCACAAAATACATCCCTCAAGAATTCCAAGTCCCACCCACTACCATAAATTACTTCACCCAAGTCTTACCGACTGATATAATTCAAAGCCCCTACTGCCGCTAAGAATTTTCGGACACCCTACACTTCTGAGTCAGACACGAAGAGAACACATTGCCAACTCCCCCACTAGAAAGAATGTAAGTTACTTAATACCTTTCTGGCCTTTATATCTTCATGTACATTCACTGATCTTATTTATATTATTTTCTATTTTATTTTTATATTATTTTTATATTATTTTTATGACCTCTTTGATTTGTTTTTACAAAGTTTGCATTATTTATCTTTTTTATTATCTTCTATGTTTATTTCAACTTTACTTTGATTTCGATTTCATAATGACAATTTCCAATGTTTAATTTCTACAAATAATATAGTACTCAAATACATAAAGATGATAGTGTCGGGGACGGTTACTCGAGTTTTACAGGATTTCTCTACAGTAATTGATTTTTACTCCAAATTGAATTGACTAAAATGCTTCATGAGAATAAGTTCTTTGAGTAGCAACTATTCGCGGAAATATTTGGCCTGACTAGAATTGCCGGTTTGGCTTTAATTTATAACTCGAGTAAAGACGAAACACTTTCATATTTACGTATTTTTATCAATTATTGATCATTGAACGGGAGTTGGTTTGTTCCCCTTGAAAAGTCAACTAATTTCCGATCAATGACAATAATTACATGTTTTAATTTTTACTTTTACAATTGTAATATTATTCTTCGTGATGATTTAACTCCAGTCCCCGTTAAAACATTATTAACATTTTGCTTTCAAATTACTTCAAAACATCTTTCAAAATATAACTTACCAGTATGGATGCACACTTTTAAATTAATTATACTTAGGAGATAATATAATCAATTAATCAATACTGTTTAGGAAATAAATTATTATTAACTAACTTTGCAGCAATTGCGCAAGTAATAATAACTTGTATTCGCACTAAATGGATTTAAGTTCATACAACAATATATATATATATATATATATATATATATTTAAATCTCGCCATTTTGGGTTTGCAATATTGCTGAACTGAGACATATTAAAGAAACATTACTCTTACAAGGTTACAAGGATACTTACCTATAGCAAATAAGTAAGTAAATATATTTATTAACCCTAAAACACATGCAGATATTTTGCACAACCACAACACTTTTTTAATTTGGCTTTTGTTTTATAATTCGAAGTATTGATCTTATAGGTATTCTTCCCTATTTGGTATTTGGGGTATTATATCACTGGTTTTATAACGGGTATCTGATTAACCTATGTATCAGGTCTTGAATGCTGAAATTCTGTATTCACTTTGCTAAAAATATTTGAATAAAATGAAAAATCCTGCGAATAGTAGAAGCTTAGCTAAAAGACGTGTGCATAGTGGAAGAGGATGAAATAAGAACAGAAGATAGAAGTAGATAAAATAAGTGGGTTTAGTATGAATAGCGGAAGCTTAGATAAAAGAAAAGTGTATGTACTTTTAATATTTCCATTGTTATAAGTTTTCCATGTTAATTTATATCAGAATGGTACTGTTGCAAAAGTCTCTTTACTTGGATCTTGGATAACATCTTTGCTTCTGGCATCAGCGACTAAGAGCTATAACCAGTAAATTAACATTCTACCAGAGGTCAATAAGGTTTTTAAAATTAAAGATGTACGTGTTTAAATACACCGCGCCTGAAGGCGAGATCAATATCATGAGTAAACTCATTAAATAAATTTCTGCAATTAAATAGCATATCATGGCGTAGTAGTAGAAGCGAAATCAATGGCGACGTCAGGTGAAATGAGAGAGTCTTAGCACCAGGGCGAGGCAGTAGTAAGTCTCTTTAAGTAATGACAGAGGATATTTAACCCTTTAAAAAGCATCACATGAATCTTGGCTCATCACACAGGAATGTAAATCAGGAGCTAAGCTTATTGTCACCAAGCGCGCCTGTTGGAATTCAGGAAAGTTCCAGAGCCGCAACAAGATTTTCTAAACTCCATATTTACGGCATTGTAAAAGTCGTGAAACAGAAAACCACAAGCCCACATTTACATGATCTTAAAAGTAGTGAAACAGGACCACAAGTTCATATTTACATCATTTCAAAAGTAGCAAAACATGTTTCAAATGGAAAGAAACATCTGATTCTTAAACACTCATTCAATAACACTTTGCCTCCAGCATGTGATGATGCTTCGAAGAAAACGCAAATTTTGTGGTATATTTGCTTTATTTAATTACAACCTGATGAAGGAAAAAGTACTCTTTCTTTTTCAGTTTCTAAATACTTTGATTCTTCCGTCTTGTAAACATTGATATCTATTACCATTTTGTAATACTAATTAGGATTTTGTAATGCTTATGAAACTTCTAATTAGGATTCTTACTAAATCTGGGCACTAGCGACTCAGATCATTTTTATACAGCCTCAAAATTATACCGTAATTCCCCTGCAAGCTCGTTCCGCGAAAAGCAAGCCCTACATCTATATTACCCTCAATTTTACGGATTCTAGAAATTTGCGAAAGGTGACATCGTCTTCTAAGCTGGAAATCTCATCAGATTTATTAGAACTTCCCAAAGTTTCCCTTCGTCATGAATTTCTTATTAATTCGGACCTCGGATCAACTTTTAAATTATTTTTTAATATGTATGAAATCCTGTATGGTATTAAATGTTTCTGATGCACTACATGCGTTTTTTGTACCGCTCACAAACCGCCTCAAATTAGTTTCTACCGTTACTATAATTATTCAGAAATTTCGCAGACTTTTTCTGTAAAGTATCCGCAAGTATTCATTCATCCATTCGGTAAGGCTTCCACAAGCAAATATAACTTCTAAAGAAATTTTATTTTCAAAATTATTTGATAGTATCAGTATATTTTATGTCGCCCAAATGCGATAGTATATAGTGACTCTAACTATCTTATTGAATGGCTCGCATCGAAGGCATGGATGTTTGTAAATGTACAGTGTCCTTGCAGTATGGGGGCTCTCCAATGTCGAGCCGAAAATCCTCTTCCTTGGTTGGATGGTAGGAGAAGAAGGGTGAGATACCCTTGGACCCATTCCCCCGGGTGCTGTCTTTTAAAATTGGGGTGGATTTAGGCAAATCTTGCTGTAACCTTGTAAGGATCTTAAGTTTTACTAACGTTTATTTTATTTTAAATCTTTACTATCACTTCTTATTTTCTACTTCCGGCCAGAATTATAAGCGTTAAGGTTTTTATGCAAAGTTGTCTGGCGAACGCCAAGTATTTAAGTTGTGGCTTTTTGCCAAGCGAGAGAGAGGAAGCAGTGAGTCAAAGCAGGCCGCTTACCTTAGAAGTTACTTAGTTGCTGTTTGCCTTCCAGGCCAGAGGTTTTAATCCTCTTGATAAATTTAAACGTATTGTAGTGTTCACAGTCTCTGTACTACATACGCTTCCTGTTAATATAAGGCCAATCTTCCACGTTTATTATTCTAAAGTTAAATTAGAGTTTAGTTTTATTTTTATACTTTTACGTTAGACCCCCAAGTAGCGGGTCAGTGTATTCCGAAGTACGGAAGTTATTGTATATAGAGAAAAATAAAGGGTTTTGTATACCCTTCGTCTGTATCCTGTCTACTTACCACAATTAGTGAACATAGCTTTAGTAAGCTCTCTGTTCCGAGTCAGGTACTTGTATGTTCCCGAAGAAGGTAAGAAGGAACAATTGAACCTGATAGTGGCGCCCAACGAAGAAGAATAACCATGGCCGAGTTTCAAGAAGAACCTGTGCTGCCTGCAGAAATGGCTCAGAATGCAGAAATGCCAGCTGCCGCCCTGGAAGGATTTGGTTACATCGTCCAGACCATGCGCGCTTCGATGAAACCAGAAGCAACATTTAATGGAAACTCACCGGTAATCAGTTTTTTGGAAAAATTGGATGACCACTTCATGCTCTACCCCGTGCACGAGTTTCAAAAAGTTACCTTAGCTACCAGCGCTTTGAGGGGCCAAGCGCTTAACTGGTTCAAATGTATAGGCAGAAGTCTCTTGGGTCAAGCAGGAAGTCCCACCTATACTTACGAAAATTTCAAGACTGCCCTACTAAGAGCCTTCCCTGTTGTAAGGGATCGTGCGAAATTAGAAACGGAACTTTTCAGTATATATCAACAAAGAATCGAAAACCTCTCGAGCTTTATTTTAAGAAAAATTCACGTTTTCAAACTCTTGTATGGAAACCGTCCGGATCCTGAAATAATTCAAGTGATTTTGCCGAGGTTACTGCCCCAAGTGCAAGACTTTATTGAATTAAGAAATCCGACTACACTGGAAAAGTTATTTGAGCTAGCAATCCAGTTTGAAAGTAGAAGAACGGCGGACGTCGAAAGAAGACGCCAGTATCAACAGCGAAACCAATTTGGTACGCCAAGACTACAGCAAACTCAAGCACACGGCTACGGAGAAAAAGCGAATCAGTGGGCAAGGAAACCCGAGCATACAAAAACAGCCGACGAACGTCGACAGTTCAATAGCAACCCAGGAAAAAAGTCTCAAGGCCAGTGGAAAAAGAAGGAAAAATAATTTAAACTAAAACGGATTTCTGCTGACGAGAGGGTGCGGAAATCCGAAGGCCACGAAAACCCCTCTTCCTACAAGTTAAATACAGTAATGGTGAAAAATTTGACTCTTCCGAAGATTGAAGTCTTGGTGAATAATATCCCAGCCACCGCACTCCTTGATACAGGCGCGCAGTGTTCCTGTGTGGCAGAAGATTTTTTTAGGAAGTAGTTTCGCAAATACCGCATATATAATTCGGATAACACGACAGTGTTAGCGGCGCAAGGAGAAAAATGTAAGTGCGTAGGTAAAGTACCGTTGTATATCCGTATCAAGGACGAACAAGTAAAGGTGATGTTTTTTATAGTAAAGAATCTGCAAGCACATATAATTTTAGGAATAGATTTTCTTTCAGAAGCACAAGCTACGCTGGATTTTAATGAAGCGTCCCTTAAGCTGATAATGAAACCAGTTCGTACAGAAAACGCTGAACCGCCGATGTTAAAACTTGACCACCTCTCTAATGACGAGCAAGGAAGAATCCGACAAGTGGTAAGTGAATTTGCTTCGTTATTTAGTGATATTCCAGGATTTACTCAGGTTACTAACCATAGTATTGACACCGGAGATGCAATGCCAGTTCGTCAAAAACCCTACCGGTATGATAAGAATAAGGAAAAAATTATAGAATGGCATATTACCGATATGCTACGTAAAAAGATCATAACGCCCATCTCAAGTAGTTATGCTAGCCCGGTGGTTTTATGTAAGAAAAATAATGACTATCCTTTGACGCATCCAAAAAGGTGGAGATTCGCTATTGATTACCGTAAATTAAATTCCATAACGAAATATCCGGTATATCCGTTACCGATCATAGAAGAAATTTTAAGGAACATAAAATCAACCAAATTTATGACGACTTTAGACTTAACGAATGGTTATTTTCAAATAGCGGTCAGGCCTGAGGACGTGCCTAAGACTGCTTTTATAACCAAATCTGGCACTTATGCATTTTTGCGTATGCCGTTTGGCCTTTCAGGGGCCCCGGCAACATTTCAGCGATGCATGGACATCGTGTTAAGACCTGTTCTTGGAAAGTCCACATTTATCTATTTAGACGATATCATTATTACTAGTGATAATCTCGACCAACATGTACAGGATTTAAGACAGGTGTTTTCTTTATTAAATGAGGCCGGTCTAAAAGTTAATGTCGAAAAGTGCAAATTTGCAGCCCCTGAATTAAAATACATATTTAGGTTACAAAATATCTCAAAAAGGAATCGAGACAGACGAATCAAAAATAATTGCTGTACAAAAGTATCCGACTCCAACCACGGCGAAGAAGCTCTCTTCTTTTCTAGGACTTTGTTCATATTATAGGTCCTTTATAAAAATTTTTGCAGCTATTGCTGAACCATTGTTAAAATTAAAAAGGAAAAAGGCAAGATTCTAGTGAACGGCCGAAGCCAATAGTGCTTTCGAAAAATTAAAACAAGCATTAACGCAAGCCCCTGTGTTGAAATTTCCTGAAAAGGATGAGAATTTAGAAATTTCAGCGGATGCTTCGGATTATGCGGTAGGAGCGGTACTTTCGCAAAATCAGCAGCCCGTGGCATTTTTTAGCCGAACTTTAAATCAAACACAAAGAAACTATTCCGCGACCGAGAGAGAGGCACTTGCAGTTCTGTTAGCAGTGCAAAAGTTCCGAGTCTATTTTGGAAAGGCGCCGATAACAGTGTACTCTGATCATGCGGCGGTAACTAGATTGTACTCAGGGAAAAATTTATCCCCAAGGTTAATAAGATGGGCACTCAAGCTGCAAGAATATAATCTGGTAATCAAGCATACCCCCGGTAAGGAAAATATCGTAGCAGATGCCCTATCAAGAATTAAAATAGACGAACAAGGTAATACCGTAAAGGTGGCAATGCTTACAGCATGTACAATAAATTCCCGAGAAACTGTAATAACCGAACTGGGTAAGGATCCTGAGTTTGGAAGTATTTATGAGTATTTAAAGGATCCTGAAAATTTTAGCCACCAAGATATTGTGGCGATAAGAAATAGGGCGGCCCATTACGAACTAATAGATGGTCTATTATTTTATACAAAAACTACGAATTCCAACAACGAATTTCGACCTGTTATCCCAGCTAGTCTTAGATTAAATATCCTGCAGGAGCTCCATGACAGCCCTTTAGCTTCTCATGCTGGTATTCGAAAAACTATCCAACGCGTACGCGAGGCGGTCTACTTTCCTGAACTGCAAAAGTTAACAAGGGCGTATGTCCAGTCCTGCCCAACATGTCAAGTAGTTAATTATATTAATTTCCGCCCGGCCGGGTTTCTAAATAGTATTAAATCCGAATTTCCAAATGAAATAATTGGCATCGATTTATTGGGCCCTTTCCCAAAAAGTCAGTTAAATAAACGTCGCTATTTCCTTGTTATGGTTGATCATTTTAGTAAATGGACCGAAATTGTTCCCTTAAAACGAGCCTCCGCGAAATTAGTTACTGATTCTATTTTAAATAAATATATTTTAAAATACGGGGCGCCCCTAAAAGTTATATCGGATAATGGTCCTCAATTTGTAAGTAATATATTTGAAGACATGTGCCAAAAACTGGGCATACGTCATTTAAAAATGGTCCCGTATCGGCCGCAATCAAATATAGCGGAACGGGTCAATAGAAATATAGTGAAAATTATCCGTAGTTATGTTAAAAATTTTCATAAAAGCTGGGATAACTATGTCAATGAATTTGCTTTCGCCCTTAGGACCGCAAAACATGATACAACGGGCAAAACTCCTGCTGAGTTATTTCTAGGCAGAAAGATTATAACACCGTTAGATAAATTATTTTATGTGCAACAAAGAGCCCCAGAATTTAAAATGGGTGATATAGAAAAACTAATTAAGGAAGCAAAGAAGAATACGGAAGTAGCACAAAGAAAACAGAAGCTCTATTATGATTTGAAACGACGGGGAGTAACTTATAAAGTAGGGGATGAAGTTTTAAAAATTAAGCATTCACTTTCTTCAGCACCAGAAGATAAAACTGCCAAATTTTTTCCACGATTTGAAGGACCATATGTTATAGAAAAAATAACTCACGCTGTAGTAGTGTTAAAAGCCAGAAATGGTGAAACCTGTTCCGCAAACATTGATCAAATCAAGCCCTACTTCGATCGTAATAAAATGCAAATCTTTTCAGATCTTTTGCAGGATCCGGCACGGCAGACACCGCAGGCACAAGCTCCAGAGGTGGGAAAACGACAAGTACAAGGGCAAGCCAATAAGAGGCAGGAGCAAGTGAAAAGAAAATTGCCCCGCGGAAAAATTGAAGGTAGCAAGAAAAAGAAGCCGTTCCACCGTCCAGAAAAGAGAGTTCACGAACACCCCCAGAATGAAGAAGGGAGAAGGACGACGTATGTCAAGAGAACCAGGAGAAATGACGGCAACTATAACCCGGCTCTAAAACGGAAGATCTACTCATCCGACAGGACTCTCCGCAGCAAAAGTCGCCGAACTGCGGAAGAGCCATCAGCGGCGGAGGAAAAAGTACAAGGAAAATTTGAACGGCCAGCAACGAGGTCCAAGCAGGAACAGGACAGAAGTTTCCCGGTTCCGCCAAGACCAGCTGCCATCAAACGGCCAAGACCACAAGCAGAGGAGAAAAAGAAGGTATTCAAGGGTGACCGAACTGATGAAAAATGGAAGCTTCCAGAGGAAGGCACTGAAGGGCGAGCCCGTACAAGAAGGAGGATAAATCAAACTACTATCTGCAATACCTTTAAAGACTGGGCCCAGAAAAGGATGTCCGAATATCACAAAGATAAGTAAAATTTTATGTTACTTTGCAAACTTAAGTTAATCTTTCATTCTTACTGCAAGTGGCAGATTTCAAGAAGTTTTACCTCATGCGAAGTCTACCTTTATCGCCAAAAGGGCGAGAACTGAGTTGTTACCGATTTTCGTATTATGTTTTTAAATTACTCGCGCGTAAAACTAAAGTTGATGTATAATAGCGTTGTGTAAAGACTTAAATATTGAAAAAAGTTATTGTATAAATTTTATTTAAAACATTCTAGCAAGAAAGAAGTTTTCGTCTGAAAGACTTTTTGAAATGTATTATTTCAATGTAGAAAGAATTGGCACTTGCTTTGAAAAGAATAGAAGTTAACAATGTACTACTAATGTATGTTTTCAAATGTGTAAAATTAACGGCATGTTGATATGTTCTTATATACAAAGTGAACTGTTATTTTAAATGTTAAGAAATACCGTGATATGGTAAAAGTGAATGTTAAAATTTTTTTATTCGTGTGACTGTAAAAAGACTAAAGCATGGCGAATATGTGTTAAAGGTTGAATGATGTAGTTAGGCTCTCTGACGCTACACTTTCAGAATAGTACCTCAGGGTTTAGAGTTGAAATTAGGGTGTGTTAAGAGGTCTTGTTATGTTGAATTTTAACACGTTAGTGTTTTGATTGTAGGAGGAAGTGTGGAACACGTAGACAGAAACACATTCGTGTTTGGTGTTCTTTTACAACACATGTCAGAGAGCACGGGGAGAGATAATTAAAATAGTCATGAATGAAATAAGAATGTTAAGAGAAGTATAATTGTATATGTTACTAGCCATTTCATTGTGTAACATTTCATTAAACTAGTTTTCCTTCCAGATCTCTGGAAGGAACCAGAATTGAATAAAAGCTCCTGTTTAGATGCAGTACAGATGAAAAAAAATTGTTGTATATCTTGGGAGCTGCTTGTGTAAAAACAAATTTCTTTCTTTTCAATTTCTAGTTTCTAGCGAAGTATGTTTGTAAAAGATTGGCCTCGCGTTAGATTCTAGAGCTAAAAGTTTTCAACAAGGTCGTTTTAGACCTCAGTTTCAAACTAATTAACTCTGGCGGGAAGTATGTAAGGATCTTAAGTTTTACTAACGTTTATTTTATTTTAAATCTTTACTATCACTTCTTATTTTCTACTTCCGGCCAGAATTATAAGCGTTAAGGTTTTTATGCAAAGTTGTCTGGCGAACGCCAAGTATTTAAGTTGTGGCTTTTTGCCAAGCGAGAGATAGGAAGCAGTGAGTCAAAGCAGGCCGCTTACCTTAGAAGTTACTTAGTTGCTGTTTGCCTTCCAGGCCAGAGGTTTTAATCCTCTTGATAAATTTAAACGTATTGTAGTGTTCACAGTCTCTGTACTACATACGCTTCCTGTTAATATAAGGCCAATCTTCCACGTTTATTATTCTAAAGTTAAATTAGAGTTTATTTTTATTTTTATACTTTTACGTTAGACCCCAAGTAGCGGGTCAGTGTATTCCGAAGTACGGAAGTTATTGTATATAGAGAAAAATAAAGGTTTCTGTATACCCTTCGTCTGTAGTCTACTTACCACAATTAGTGAACATAGCTTTAGTAAGCTCTCTGTTCCGAGTCAGGTCCTTGTATGTTCCCGAAGAAGGTAAGAAGGAACAATTGAACCTGATAACCTATATCTTGCGCAGGGCTTTTGCCAACGATAGACGTAATCTTGGACTCCTTGCCATGATAAATTTTGTGACTTCTTCTGATGATGTCAGACAAGTGAGATCAGTCACAGCAAAAACCTTTTTTTTATTTTACTTACCTTTTTAAATAACATTCCTAATTAATCAGAAAGGATATAAAGTAATTACGCTTGGACGTTGATCAGTTTGTTTACTAATATTTTTTTTAAAATGAAGTGAAATAAATTAATTACTTTCTTTTGGACACTAAGTAGCTTTAGTTTACCATATTTCATACATGTATTTTATTTGCACAAGAACCCCGCCACCCTCTTGCGAGAGCTCCACGCTGCTTGCGAACCGCTCTGAACCGGCCTTGATATAAACCATTCTTCATGGCATCCCTTGACATTTCATCTCGCACTCTCTGGCCTCTCAATCCGTTGCATCCCAGATACGGAGGTTTTGAATCAGAAGATGTGTACTGGCATAAGGATAGATCGAAGACGATGTAGGACAAGGAACACGCTTTAAAAATCCATGTCGAGGGGAAAGTGACTTTTTAAACTGCAGCTTATATTTCAAGAATCTGCGGATATCATTTTTGCCTCACAGATCCAGCATAGATTTTCATTTATATTGAAATCTTAAAGGAAATACCGTTATGAAGCTATGCATGGTTATCAAAAACATGCAGCGTCATATGCTTAAAAAAAGATCAAGATCACTTCAGTTTATGATGTGATTGCATATATACAACGCGAAAAAAGACAAGCTCCTAAAAGTTCTCGATAGTTTCCACCTACTCATTCTTGATATGTGGCAGAAACGTTAACATTGGCTCTGCGCTTAAAAAAAAATAATTACTCAAGAATATGAACAGTATTTCTTTTAAACCCACTTAGTCCCTTCATTTATACGTAATTTTGAATTAAGTTTTAATAATTCTAACAAATGTCGTTTCATTATTTATGGCACTTATAAATAGAATATAAGCTATTTTTTTTAAAACTGGTATGTGTCCATTTTATATTATACGGAGATATTTAAGGTTTGCATTTCAATGGTTTGAATTGGTATATGTAAATACGCTCATTTTATGTTTTTTAATTATTAAATTGATTTAAATTTATAATGTGATTGTTTTAAAAGTGTTAGTTAAAATAAATTTATACTTTTCATGATCTCAAATGGACTTAAACCACTTTGAAAGTCAACAAAATGTGAAAAATCATACATTTATGAAATATTAAATATGGAATTTCAAATTGAATCAAACCGATCTTTCATGAAATTTTTATGAGATACGTAAAAAAAAAAAAAAAAAAAAAAAAAAAAAAGGCTCTATTTCAATATTTCTTCACGTAATGTCCTTTAAGTTAATTTAAGTACAACTTATATTGTAAGTGCCATTTTTAGTCCAAAGGGGCTTTGTCTCTGAAGGACTATTGTTTTCGTTTTGCGATTCTGCGTTGAAAACTTTAAAAGGCTGTATCAGTTTTCAAATCGTTGTCACCAAATACTACCACTTTGTATAATATTTGAAGAAATTAAATAATGAAGAATCTCCTGTTTGTATGTTTCTCGCACTGTGATAAAATAACGGTACCTAGAGCCATCCAATTTTGAATGACGTAATCCTATTGCGAATATAGTCATGTGGAAGACCAAAATTGAAATTTGGAATTTGTGTTATTATCGATTTCATATTTTGTAAAACTTTAACGAATTTTTGATTAAAAACTGTTTTGATTAACAACTGTTGCCATAGCTCGCTTTTAAATCGTTGAGCTTGTTACTCAAAAATTCGTTAAAGTTTTACAAAATATGAAATCGATAATAAAACAAATTCCAAATTTAAAATTTGGTCTTCCACATGCTCGTAGGATGATTACGTCATTCAAAATTCGATGGCTCTATGTACCGTTGTTTTATCACAATGCGAGAAATAGACATACATTTATGCAGATTTTTTACTATTTAATTTCTTCAAATATAATGCAAGACTCTAAAATTTGGTTGCAACAGTTTGAAAAGTGAAACGGACATTTATAGTGATTCAACGCAAAATCGCAAAACGAAAACAATAGTCCTTCAGGGACAAAGCCCCGTTGGACTAATAAAGGTAGTATACGAAACGTTAAAAACAGCCCCTTTGAAGGTAATTTAAAATCTGAAACCTTTCAGATTTTTTAAAAATATTAGTTTATTAATATATAGCATTATGAGAAAGTTTTTGAAAATAGTCATCATGTTTTGGAGGAATATAAGGTAATACATCCATGACGCAGTATAATTTTTGAATTTATGTAGTTAAATTTTTGAATGAAATATTATGTCTTTGGGGAAGGTGGACTTAATGGACTTGTATCACTTTCAAAGAAAATGGCTCATATATAAATGTAAAGAGTTTGTATAAATTTAAATATAAGATTTCCTCCGCCTTCCCAAAAAATCACCTTACGTTTCTTTTAACATCAAAAAATGCCTGACAATTAGCGCTGAACCGAATTATCAGTGCTTTAATTTAATATCCATACTGGACCATAAAAGATATTTTTATTGAAACTACGTTCTTTCTTGTTGAGAGTACTTTGCGTTCCGTCTTCGTTTTTAACACTTACGAAGCGAAAAAGGTTATTTTGTTACAGATTATTTTATTGCTTTTAAGAAAAGGATTATTTTATTACACCTATGTGTGGCCCTCGAGGTGATAAATTTTCCCTTGTAGCACCCACCTGCGTCTTCTTCAACTATTTGATGACATTTCAAAAAGCAGAAGACAAGAAATGAACCTTTTGTTGAAGCCGCGAAAACAATAGGACAAGAAGAAATCAATTCAGAAAATTTTTGCTGTTACAATTTTCCCTTTTGGGGATTTTTGTAGCATCTGCCCGAAGAAAAGAAGGATGGTGTCAGCCAGCTATTCTCGCCTTCTCCATGAAAACAGGGCTTTAGGGCTTTTACGAATTCGAACAATATATTTGCTAGGGCATTTTTTTACGTCAAATATAAGTTCAGCTTGACCTTTTCTGTTGCGATTTCGCCAAGTATTGAATAAATCCAGATTTGATATTAAATGACTTATGATTGCACTTTTTTGCCCAAGGTGAAAAATATTACATAAAAAAAAAATAAGAATATGGCCTGAGAAAAATCGCTTTCACAACCCATCAGCGTGAAGCAAAACTGTCTATAAAAATATGGAAAAAAATTGCTTGGGATAACAAAAGTAATTAGCAGAAAATGTTATATAACATTTGGAAGTTTGCTTTTTATCTCCAACAGTCAGTAATTTAATAGTATACCTATAGCACATAACCGCATAGCATGCAGCAAAATGTTTCAATTGACGTTTTTTGCGAGAGTTTGAATTCAGTGATATCATTCAAGTTCTCATGTAAATATTATTGTTTCTACTATCTATAACTTAGTTCTTTCATTTTTAATGATGTTTATTGTATTGTAAATATTGTTCTTTTTACTACTCATACCTTAGCTTTAATGATCTTCTTTTTTCGTTATTTACAATGTGTTCTTACAAAAACCGATATAATTTACATAATCAAATGAACCTATTCTCTGGATTAAACTGTTTGAGAATATAGATAAGTTATTTATAGTATTTTTTCTGTTAATTACAATAGTGGTTATTCCTCTTGCCTGTATTTTGCCCTCCCGACAGCTTATAGGTAAGGGAGGTAATGTTTTCAGTCCAAAGTTTGGTGTGTGTTTTCAGAGAATAAGCACTAATTAGGGTACCCACAACAGGTTTTTTAAATTTTTTACAATTATATCTGTTTGACTGCGGGTAATGATTTTTTTTCGTCCACAATAACTCTTATATCAAACATTTCCATTTCCGATATTTAAGCCTCTTACTTTCATATAAAGAATTGATTTTGGGTTGATTCAGGTTTTGGGTAAAACTGAGCAACCGGAAGTGGTACCTTATTGGAAGCGTAAAATAGTTTTTAATGGCCAAAGTGAAGTGGAATTTTACTTGAAGCCCATAACAGTTTTTAATGAAAAGTTGTATTGAAATCTAACCAACTTTCCAGTTTTAGTAAGACTTATATATTAATAGGAAAAACACATTTGTTTTTGGTTAAAACTTATAAATCGGAAGGGATACTTTACTTGAACTTCTGAACAGACTTAAGTAAAAACGTAAATATATATATTATGAGATAATCCAAAACTTCTCCTCAAATTTTGTAATTAAATGTATTCTTAGATTTATGCCAAATGTTACAAGAGTGCGTTTATTATGAAGCGATTAAATGTATTAGCCTCAATCAACAGTTTTGTTTTTATTTTACTTTTATGTCGAATCACTTTTCAAATGAAAGGATGCTGCCACCAACTGATCGCCATTTACTATTTTTGGAGAAATAATGTAGCGTTATAAAACGTATAGCGAATATAAAAAGAAATGTACAGCAACACATAGTGTTCTATAAGAACACTAAGTGATAGATTTCGTGCTTTTAAAAATTTGTGATTGTTAAGTCATTGATTTTTGAATCCCAAGCCCTATATTACCAGAAGATAAGCTACGATGTAATATTTTCAAAAGCTTGAGAACTGATCCGTATGTGAGCACGTATAGTTATCTTTGCCTATTGCAGTGGAAGAATGGAATAATGCAAATTGCTTGTGTTTATAATTAAGGCACAGAGTTTATAAATTAATTAGATTTTACTCATAAACGATCAATCTGAAGTCATAATTTACTTAAAGCTCGTTGCTATTAGTATAAATCTTAAACAATAGTATAGCTCGTTGCTAAAAGTTAAAAAGAAATGTTTTTGTACCGTCAATATACGTGCGATGTGCAAGGAAGTTTCTATTAGTATATATCTTAAACATGAAATTGGGCTCTCGGATTAATCGCGATTTTAAGTTAAGCGTGAATGACGTCACTGATATCTCCAGTAAATTGGAAGCTAGCTTTAATCCTTAAAAATCCGAAGCCTTGGCTAACCTGCAAGATTCAAATACCGAAAACGCCGGTCCCCGTCCATTACCTTCCCCGTTCCTTTCCTCCCCTCTCCGTCCATTAGCGCACAAAGAGATGTGAAAATTCCAAATGACATCCCTTTCCACTTCCTAGCAAAGAAGCTTCCATAATCCTTTTAAGGCAAGCTGTCTGCAATAAACTAATATAATGCATTTGGGGAAATTGCGCCGGCTAGTACATAACCTTACGGGAAAGGAAAAAAAACAACATCTCAATCTCGGCCGTTTCGGGCGGTTGTGATCGTTTGAATGAAAGGGAGTCTCGGGCGTTTTGGCCTTCAAAGGGTTAATTCAATCTAATGTAGTTAAAATTATGATGTAGTTAATAAAATTAAAATATCGTCAAAATAAAAATTATTAATCCAAAGTTAGATATATCTGCCTAAGGAAGAAATTCTGCAACATTTTGGTCGGTCAAAAGAACCCCGAAAATAGAAAACTTAGCTGAGCTAAATTTCTAATATAATAAGCATTGCTTTAAGTAAAAGATGACTAAAAATTAAACAAAAGATAAGGAATGAATAAATTACTTTGACAAATAGTTATTCATAGTGATTAAAAAGGTATTTCTCGCTTCCCCAAGAAAAGAAACTTCAAACAAGACAGAGGCTCCAGCAGGTTCATAATGGATCTCACGTATCAGTTTTTGAACAAACATTGCGTAGAGGAGATGGAAACGATTGTCTATTTCATCTGACAAAAAATATCATTCAGCTTGAACCAAGAGAAGAAATATACTGTTAACCAACAACAGGATGCCACTGACAAAACAGCCCAGGCACTTAATGTCTTTACAGATCATTTTTCACGTACATGCCGTATAAGCTCTACACAGGATGTAGTCAATAAATCTATGACTACATCCTGTGTAGAGCTTATACGGCATGTACGTGAAACCCTGTATATATGAGCTTGGTATACTGAGCTTTCTATAAGAAATGAATTGTCTGTATACTGTGAGACAAAGCTAAATAAATCCGTTCTTCCTTAGCATAAACGTGTTTTTTCCCATGTGTAACGTATATACGAGCGCGTTTTCCTTAGAAAGATCTCTACCAAGGTATCTTCCCCTTTAGGCAGATAGCCCTCGCATGCTTTGCCGTAATTAAACAAATCAAACCAAACCTTAACATAAAAAGGTGTAGAGACATTACGTATTTTTTGGAAGCAGGAGAGATGAAAAATGAGCAACGCCTTCGCCGGTAATTGAAAAACGGACCTCTGGAATACGTGCCCAGTGTGCAGACCACCACACCACGATAGCATACTAGAAAGGCGAAAGAAATACCTTATAAGGGATAAGAATAAATTGTCTTAAATATTTTTTAAAGTGGTAAAATATCTGAAGCTACTTTCAAAATGTTAGCGATCATACATAAATCAAAAAGCGATTTTCTGAAAAGCATTTTAAGGAGGTGATTTAAGAATGGTTCAGATAAAAAAATTTACTTATGTTTTTCAAAAACTTCCTTGCACATCGCACGTATATTGACGGTACAAAAACATTTCTTTTTAACTTTTTCTTACATTTTGTCGATAAACGGCGAAAGAAACTTTATGTAAATTCGTTTTGCAATCGGGAGATTAAAGAATTTTTTCATTTGCAAGATATTACTGTAAACATAAAAGATACCGAGCACTTGGAAGATTCTAAAGCTTACTTTTTATGAAAGTTTTTTTGTTTAGTTACTTTTTTGAAGAATATAGCTGCTTGTGCAATAAAATAAATGCAAAAATTCTTTAAAGATCTTGATTAATTATCAGGCAACTCATAGAATATAAATTAACTTTATAGAAGAAAATTATTACTTAAGTAATCGATAATGAAAAAAATGCTAAGTTTTATTAATCAAATGAACTGAAAATGAAAAACATAATCGTGTACATGGTAAAAATTTCATCTAAATAAAAATTTTAATTCCTTGTGCATTTTAAAAATAATAAAATCTAATTACTTGAAATCTGCAATTCAGATTTGTACCTGGATTTATGTTTCCAGCTTTTGTCTAATACATATTTTATTTATTCTTTATATCACGATTCTCTGCAAATCAATGTTAATATATGAAATAACATATTAGAGGTTCTAGCATATTTGAAATGATGGACAAATCACGTCTTTTTCTGTAAAGAAATACTATGAAATAAAAAAAAAAATATTTCGAAATTGGTTTTATTAACATGATAATCGAAATATGTAACTTATCCATTAGTTTTTAAATATGCGAAATAAGTAAAATAATAATAATAAATAAATGGCGGTAAACAACTTTATCCGTAACAAATCAGTCACCATTGAATCTTTTCAGTTTTTTCTCAGTTCCATAATTACCTTGATTACAGACGACATTGTTCTGTATAATCTTAGGAAAGGGGACACTTTACGTCTAGTAACACATATCTAGCTCCCAGGGATTACTTAATTAAGAAATTCAGTTATATTTCACATTCATTAATATAACTGTTACAACATCGTTGATTAATATTCAAATAATTATTTTGAATACTTATATAATTACTTCTATTTCTTGTAATTTCTACTTGAAGAAATTTAAAGGAAATCGGAATGTTCAGCCTGGTTAGTTGAATATGGAAGAATACACGAAAGCTATCTGCCTAAAGGTGATGTCTTCATGGAGAACTTTCTAAGGAAACTGAGTCGTATTATTATTATACAGGAGGAAAACGATCGTGCAAGCAGCCCAGTATTATAATCCGCGTTAAACTAAGCCAGTATTCAGCGGTCTTAACCACTTTGCTGAGCGACCAGAGTTCAGAAACATGTATTTATAATAAATAATATATTCGTTATTTCGTAATAATATATTCGTTTTAACAAAAAATGTTTATTTTTTAAAATCAATTTCACTCAGAAAGTAATAGAAATAAATGAGTTAGTTTACAAAATCTGAAAAATAATTTAAATGATTTTAATAGTTTTTTCCATTTGATAAAATTGACATTTATTACAGAAAAGAAAAAGCATTTATTTATAAATACTAAAAGGAATAGAAATAATTACACATGCTAACAATTATTCGTAACTACCGACAAATAGTGTATGATAGCTCCAACAATTCTGTTACAATCCTTGTTATTAGCGATATATAAACATAAAGCACTAACATAACGAAAGCAAAATTTTCTGCTTTCTCCTAATCCTTTGCATTAGCCTTTTCTTTTCTTTTTAGTCCAAAGGCGCAATTTGTCCAGAAGGACTATTAATTTCGTTTTGTCATTTTGCGTGGATTCACGATAAGCGTTGTTTCACTTTTTAGACTGTTGCCACCAAATATTACCACCCTGTATTATGTTTAAAGAAATTAAATAATGAAGAATCTGCATGAATGTATATATGTTTCTTGAATTGTGATAAAACAACGGTACCTAGCGGCATCAATCAGAATCTGAATAACGTACTCTTCCATAGAATATGGGTACGTGGAAGCCTTAATTTTAATTTGAAATTTGTTTTATCATCGATTTCATATTTTGTAACACGTCAACGAATTTTTTATTAACAGACTCAACGATTTCAAAGCGAGCAATGGCAACACTGTATTAAAAAAGAAAAAAAAAAAAAACATTTTTTTATCTCCAACGAGCGAGACACTGTATCAGAAATTCTAAAGATATGCTCATTTAAAAATTATTTTGCAATATTGCCGTTGAATTGAATTTTATGGTTTAAATGCTAAGAACGTATTTAATAAATAAAAGTAACACACAAAATGTTTAAAAAAAAAAAAAAAAAAAAAAAAAAAAACGCTTCTTAGGACGTAATTTAAAATCTGAAAGCTTTGAGATTTTTTTTTTCTTTTTTTTTTCCTTCTTTTTTGCTCTTTCGTTTATATTTTTAGAAGTGCTGTTTTTGTAATTTGCTTTAATACATGCTAATAGTAACGTAATGTGGACCTTGAAAATTAATAGCCATTTCCGATTCTTCAGCAACTTTGCTCAGTATTTTTCTTGTAGGAACGGAAAATGCATATTTTGTCCATTCTCTAATTCACGATACAGAAGGATTCTACAGTATGCTTGCTTCTCTTCTTCTAACAATACACTTCTTGTTTGCATTTTCAAAATTTATGCAGCCCAAAGGCGCTCTTGCAAATTATATGTTCCTGACCTTGAACCTTGTATGCTTGCTTTCTCCATCCCTACGTCCAGGAACAACCCACAAGAATGATTGGCGTTCCAACTGTCACTTGGGCTAGCGGACAAAGAGAGAACTGTCCATAAATTTTGTCCGTCGAGGCTTCGAAAAGCAGTTGCTTGAGAATTGCGTTCGTTCATCGTGGAATGCCAAGCCTGTCAAGGAATGGTAAGACTCTACAATTCTGCCGACAGCCATGTGGTAGGATTAGGAATTGTTTGATGTATTGAATGTTTTTATACGTCCTTATAAGAGAATTTATTGATGTATTCGGAAAGATGGATTAGGAAACGTAAAGAAAATCGTTATCGAATGTAAGGAAACAAAATAATCTCTTCGTACCCGACCTAGGATTAACAGAATAAATCCATAAGATAATTTTCGAACTTTAACGCGGAAAAGCAAAATATAGATTACCTTGTAGAGACATTAGGTATTTTTGAAAGCACAAGAGATGAAAAATGATCAATGCCCTCTCCGGGACTCGAACCATGGGCCTCTCGAATACGCGCCGAGTGTGCTGACCACTACCACGAAGGCATGCTAAGAAGGTGGTAGTAGAAATACCATATATAATCCCACTTTTAAAGGGCGACTGGAGATTAGGGGACCCAGTCGCCAAATCCTGGTGGTTGAGAATGATCATCCACCATCATTTTTAGTTCGAGCGCCACTGTAGAAACATTAGGTATTTTTGAAACCAGGCGAGATGAAAAATGAGCAATGCTCTCGCCGGGACTCAAACCATGGGCTCTCGAATACGCGCCGAGTGTGCTGTGCCCTACACCACGAAGGCATAAGGCGGGAGAAATACCTTATAACCTAATATTAATATTTTACTTATCAGGAAATGCTTTTATAATAACGATTCTATTAAATGTTTAAATTAAAATAAATAAACAGTAGTCTAAAGAATTTATGAAATTTCTCATTAAAGATGACGTCAGTTGTCGGATAGAATTCAAGATGTTCTACTACAAAACAGAAGCAGGCCGAAAGAGAGGCATTTGTCCCAGAAGAACAAATAGGAAGGATGACAAAGACTTGTGCAAAACAAGAAAATAATTTGGAAAGAAAATAAACAATTTAATTTAAATAAATACATTTAAAGTATTTCCTACCTTTATGAATACGTTACATAGCTTATTGGTATGTGATTTCACAATTAATTGCATATGAATTTCAAAAACAGAATAAAAAATAATTTTGTCTTACAAACAAACCCAGATGTAATCATTCTTAAAAGTGTTACAGTTTATTTTAAAATTTTGTATACAAAATTCCGCTTATGTACAATATGAAGCCATTTAAATTTCAAAACGCACGCTCAAGTGACTAGAAAGCAATATGCGTTTTACTGTTCGAAAAGTTTGCATAACTTCTGAAGGCAAACTGAAGAAATTAGAACTTTTGTTTCAGAGAAAAGTGATATGAAAATACGGAACTTGTATACAGATGACGAAAAGCGGGTAAAGGAGAGGTGATAAATATGAAAATAATCTCTTTTGCTGTTGAAATAATTTTCGAAGAATTTGATGAGAAATATACGTGCGAAAGTATAATATTCAGCTTTAAGCTAATTTATTTTGAATGATCCTTTTTCCAATAACTAATTAATATTATATTGAATTAGTAAAGTGAATACTATTTATACTATTTCGGAAGGATGTAAGATGGGTTTTGTGCCTCTCATATTTTATGAGAATAAGTCTGGCAACAACAGCTATAGTGGTAACCATGGCTACATAATTTGTTGCGCGAGCTTTCAAAAAAGAAAAGTAGTGAAGTAAAAAAAAATATGCATCGCTTGAATGGCAACAGCGAATGGTAGTCCATACATTTTGTTTTTAATGCAGCCAATTCATTTTGCGATGCTATTGCGTTAAGAAACTGAGTTCTAGTTTGGATGAAATGAAATCCGCTGCGAATATTAGGGATATTTCTCAATTTTCTGTGTTTTGGAAATGCTCCTATGTTTAAGTTCGCCGTATTTAAATTACAAAAGTTTCATCAAGATTAGAAGAAATACGTTGGGCTTATTCTTCGATGTACAGATAAGTGAAATTTTACGTTATTGTGGTTATATATAATTTGTAGCTGTCCTTTAGTATATCCCACCCAGAATATTCCCCTAAAAATATCGCCAAGCATAGCGATAAATGATAGGATCTGGTAACCCATACCATTCGGCAAACGCAATGTAAACAACCGTAAATTTCTGGAATTACGATTACCGCTAACATTTACAGCTAATAGTGGTCAATTACATTTATTCAATTTCAATACATATTACCGAGACATTTACTCAAAGTTAAATGCACGTGATCCTGCATTCTTACTTGTCCGGTGTAGGCTTTCTCTTAAAATTTATCTCGCTCTGCATTGCACGAGGAAATACAGCAATTTTAATTACAAATCTACTAAAATTAACTATCTAAATACAAAATTCGTAACACCGTTATCGGCGATTATTTAACGTTCATATATCGTGGAGAATATTGTTTTGGACATAAGATTTTTGGCTACTTTGGAGGTGAAATTTTTACATTTAGTTATGGCTTGCTCTAAGCTTGCTGTTAGTGATAATCTAATTAAGTATGGGGCGATCTTAAAGGAAAATATAAGGTGAGAATTTTCAAACAAGCGTAAAAGTTTGGAAAAGCCGGGTATTCCAAACAGATGTCTTATTGTATGAATTAACAAGAGATTGTGAACTTTTCAAATGATTTTTGATAGACTGTGGATTACTGAAGGATAGAATTTGTTGTGAAAAATGTAAGATACCATTCGAGTTAGTTTATCAGAAAAAGTCATCCAGTGGTGGTATCTGGAGATGCAAAAAATGTGGGGCTGAGAAATCAATTAGGCTAAGATCTTGGTTCGCCTGTAGTAAGCTTAATATACAGTTAATTAATCCTTAATCACATTATTATTTGTTAAGGGCGAAATATCTAAAGGTTTTCGGCATTGTTTTTAAAAATTACATCCTTTTAACCTTAATCGTTTTCATTAATCGTTCCTTAACATAATTTTTTTTCTTTTAAAATCGTGTATAATAGTCGTAAATTTTATTTCCATTATCCATATTTTCTGGTGAAAACAATATGGTCGCCATTTTTGAAACACGCAGTTTCGTCGGAAATCTTGATGCTAACCATTTTTCAAAACACGGTATTGACTCGCTATGGCGCCAAAAAAATTCGCCAATTTTGAACGTGGGCTATACTGAAGCTGTTCCTAATTTGCAAATATAAAAGGGAATAGAATTATATTAAATGCTTTAAAAAAATCTGGAATGGCATTTGAATTTGTAGATGTTGAGTATGCATTCTATATCGGAGCCTGTTGCAGTCAGATGTGGAAAGTAAGAATTTTTGCTCACGATAATGGGTTCATTTCATGATATTCCGATGATCTGAGTTAAGAGTAGTTCAGCATCAAAGCTAAACTATTTGAATAAGACAAAACCTAAAAAGGCAGATATTTGTGGGAGACTTTCTGAGGGCTCATATTCACATAACAAATGGGGAAAACCGCGAAAATCAACACTGCTGGTTCGAACTCAAACTTGGTAGAACTACCAGTATTCAACGGTTTTAACCATTCGGCCATTAGTGGGGACAGTTCAGCATCAAAGACATTAGTGGAGGTCGTGCGTTATCAAAAATCACTGACATTCATTTGGAAAACAGGCCCCAAAATGTTTTATTTCCCCGTGCAATGCAGCACGAGACATATTGTATTTTAAGTGAAAAAGCTACGCCGGAAAAGTAAAAATACAAGAGCACGTGCATTTAACATTGACTAAAAGTTTATATCGTAATTTATATTTAAATTGGATAAATGTAATTGACTACTGTGTTAGCTGTAACTGTAATTCTACCCTTGCTGGTTTCCAGAAATCTAGAGAAGCAAAGGAAATTACTAGAACTCTCTCGCGTCCGATGGAAAGGGTTAAAAGGCCGGAGAGAAACAGCTCAATTGTTTAGTGAGCTGTTGTTGTTTACGTTGATCGGATTATTCTCTATGCTTTGCGTTTTACTGAACGTTTTTAGTAGTTTAAAGTATAGCTACTGATTATATTGCGTGATATTGTACGAATATCTCTGAGGAAAAATCCAGCGTTCTATTACATTTCTTATGATAAGAATACATCTCATTAACCTTTTATCGGGCTTGTGCATTCAATCTAATACGAACACGTACGCACACAACAATACATTAAATTAAGACCGTCACTATACCCAGACACAAAAGGATCCAGTGACAAAGAGGACAAGATGGATTAATGAAGCCGTGTTTTATTGTAACATTTTAATAATGCTTCATCTATATACTATATTACAGTGTCATATTATATTTTAATACTATTAAATAAATAATTGTTAATACTATTACAATGTTTAATACTATTAAATAAATGTAAATTGTTATTGAAATTAGAAAAGCTCCTTAATGTTTAGCTTTAATTTGATATTTCCCCTCTCTGTTCTAAAAACAGTAATCTTTTTCTGCACTTCGTCGAGACTAATCCATGTCATATGACTCTTACATAACGCTGGCGATGTAAATGGAACTAAAACTCAAACACTCAATAATAATTTTACTCAGATGCATTGAGAATCGAAACAGTGTGAATAGGAGTTAGCTTCCTTTAGAAAGACAATGCATCCTTTCTCATAGGCAGATAGACTTTGTGTTCTTTTCTCTGATCATTGTGTTTATCATGTCCTATTAATTTCCTTTTCTCTGTTTCAAATTAGTTTAAGTTCCTCCTGAAACAGAAAAGTCCTTCCCTGTTCATAAAATTTTCTAAACATCGTTTAGATTAGGGTTTCTTAAACTGGGGTCGCCAAAAATTTTAGCAGTTTGGATATTTCTTTAACTTATTATAATAATTTTACAATTACCAAATATTTTTACACAATGTATCTGATAAATAGATAAAGATAAGACAATACAGACAAAGAAAAAAAAAACGTTTCGGCGCATTCTTTTTATAATATAAACGTTCATTTTCGTCTGTTACTTATTTAAAATTTTCACATTGTTCTGTGTCTTAAAATTAGAAATTAAAGTTAATGACTTAAAACTGCAATAGTATATTCAAGTGAAAAAATTGACACTTTCTCTCACACTTGTGTCAGATTTACGCAATACTTATTGGGTGATACAAAATTTTCGTAAATATTATGGGGTCCTGGGGGTCGCGAAAAAATCTCAGTGATAAAAAGGTGTCGCGACTGAAAAATGTTTTTAAGAATCCCTGGTTTAGATCATCGACAATCTTTTCAATCTGAATGGTCGATGAAAGTTTTAATGTGCGATGAGCCTGATATAAATGTTATCTCTACTACGTTTATGTTAATGTGTGGACTACATTAATAGTCCTATACTACGTGTGGACTACATTAATAGTCCTGTACTATGTGTGGACTACATTAATAGTCCTATACTATGTGTTGACTACATTAATAGTCCTATATTATGTGTGGACTACATTAATAGTCCTATACTATGTGTGGACTAAATTAATAGTCCTATACTATGTGTGGACTACATTAATAGTCCTATACTATGTGTGGACTACATTAATAGATTTTTAACGCTCCTGAAAAAGCATCGTAAAGTAACGGAAGTTTTATGTCATGTTACTCTGTTTTCGGTTAGTATACAGCTCAAAACATTGCCATCAGATTGCAGAGGATTATATGTGCAACAACGTTGACTTTCAAATGCTCCAATATCTAGGTCCTTTATAATATTATTAAGGGGGAAAGATTTTTCGTGGCTGTTTATCAATGTTCTTTTATTGTTATTCGTCAATGATAGATGATAATGATGCTAAATGAAAAGTTCAGATAAAAGGGACAGACATTGTTTCGTGATTTTTATGCTTTGGGAACTTTTGAGAGAGAACTTTCGCACAGTTTTTGGATACAGTAAGTAAATACTGAAAACATGAAAGAGGTAACGTTGGAAGACTTCTTAAAAGGAGCGACAACGATTTTTCTTCTTCAAACAAAGCATGTTCTTTTTATTTCTTTGTCTGAATCATGAACCACGAGTAGCTCTATTTAACTGCACTCAGCAGTGATTAATTATCGTTTTAACGGCTATAAATCGGAAGCTAATTCAAGAAAGAAAAATCGAATATGATAGGAAATTCTAAAGCAGTATAACAAGTCAAAGCTATCATCATGACTAAAGAAAGGGAAACAGATCAAGAACCTCTTTGCTTCCATTACCCAAACTTCAACAAGCTGCTTACTCATGTATCAAATCCACTGTTTGTGTATTTATTTAGGACAAAATAGGCTATTACTGTCTTACTGCTGTCTGCCTAAGGGAAGTGATGTCTTCGTGGAGGATTTTTTTTAACAGAAACTGTTTCTCGTGTTCATATTCTACGGATATTTGCGAAAAATCTTGCTTTTCTACTCGACAGGTTTGTGTGAATGTGCATAAATAGCATGTGGGTGCATAAAACTTCAAGAGTTCGATGTGTAGCATACACATTTGAACATTGAGGAAGACTGTTTGGTTTCACCTTTATTATATTTTGTTAAGCCTCAATGGGGAATGGATAGGATATTTTTGGAGGAATTCTTGAAAAGTTATCCATCACATACCTGCATTTCTTCTATAACAGACGCGGTTTCAACACGATGGTCTTATTGAGTAGAAAAAGGTCTATTCATAGATGATACTAGAGACCTTTTCTGCTCGACAAGATTATGGGATATGGTTATAGAATAGACTCAAGCCAGATCTGTTTCTGGCTACTACATTCCTTCAGCTTGCCATTTATTGATTTTCTTGTGAGCCTTAAGGATCCAAAGCCTTAGGGAGGCCTTCTCACACTTAACTCATATTCACGTATACTCATGAGAAGCTTATGAGTTTTCAATAAGCTTGCGAATCTATGCTTCGATGTTCATGCATTGTTGCCGATAGCAAAATCTTTAAACATTTGTTGTAGTAGAACCATAACAATTCTAATCCTTGTTTTTAGTTGTAAATTTTTGTGACTGATAAATAATATTTTTATTTAATTAATGTACCTATAGCATCTTGGGTTGCATTTTCGGCTACGCGTTTCTATATGAGGATGATTTGCTTTTGTGTACTTGAACAATCCTCAAAAGTTTGTTTATGAAATTTTGGATTTTCTTGTATATGAATACTATTTAAATTATTATTTAATTTAACGTATCATCAGTTGCAGAAAATATACATGAATATTTAAGAAGTTGATATTTTTAAGTTCTTTCATTTGCCTTTCAAAAGTTAGTTTCATTAATTTTTAACATACCTGTACATATAAAATTATTTTTAAGTAAATCAAAAGAAAAAAAAATGTGATATTTTGTTCCTTCGGCACACAATATACTATACTGGACTTGTTTGGTTGGTTTGTTTGATTATGGAAAAGTTATCGGCTATCTGACTAAGCGAAGGGACATGAAGGACTTTCTAAGTCAAACTGGCTTTCATTCATGTTACAGAGGGGAAACCCACGGAAACGCCCATGAAGCCAGCCTTTTTTTCATCAGGTTTCAAATGCAGTTGGAACTAAAAGTTTTTAACGACTTTACCGTTGGTGGGCTGTTTTGATAGAAATTAAGTACACAGTGATAAAGATGATAATGTTAAGTATTTTATAACATTACCAAATGGATAAAAGAGTATTTTATTACAATATATTGACCAAATGTGCAATCAATATGACGTATTATGAATTCATTGTTTAGTGGAAATTTCGAAATATTTTATCACTTTTTAAATGCAGAGGGAGTTAATGTTTTCATTATATATGATTTTTCTTATTTCATGCTGACGAAAATATGTTCAAAGCTTTAAAAGAAATTTGACCGAGTCTCAGATAATCCTATATCGGGAAAAGAAGATCCAAAATCTCAGCAAAATAGGAGGGAAGAGATTTATTGATCGTAGAACAAGTAAGGAAGACTGTGTAAAAAAAAAAAAAAAAAAAAAAAAAAAAAAAAAAAAAAAAAGGAAAAAGTCAATGCACTCGGTTTTTCTCGAGGAAAAAATATTACAGCTTACTATTATCGTAATACTTGCAACAAGAATAAATGTCTAAAATGTTTAAAATCAATTTATTCCAATCTTATTAACGAAACTAAATAGCTTTTAATTCGCTGTTACAGTTCTTACAATTTACATAAAATTAAATTTTGTTTATTTGAAACAATAACAATTTTTTTACAATTTTAATGATTTAATAGCATTTTATGAGTGAAAATGTGAAACTATGCATTCTAATTTCCAAAACTTTCACGCGACTGCTTTTTCTTATTAGTTTATCAAAATTTAAATTTAAAATTATTTTAATCAGTATAGAAAACTTCTACTGAAGTTAATAGGTTAATGAAAAACAAAATTCCTTATGGCATAAATTGAATGAATGAAATATTTGGAATATTTTCTATACCCTGCGATTTGTAACATAACAAAAATAGGTGAGAATGATGTGAGGTAAAATATATCACATTTTCAGTAGAGGGTATGATCATGTAGCATTCGCTCATTTTCGACACCTAGATTTTATCACGAGCAAAGCCTCCGCTAAAACACAGAAAGCACAGCGAGCAATAAATCAACCTCTCTTCCCGGACATCCACAATCACTTCAAACAGGGTTGCATGCGTATTTTAAATTAAATTCGTGATCAATTCCTGTTGTAGGATTTGCCCATTTTTTCTGTCAATGACAATTAACATTCCAGATGTGTTCAACATAATTTAATTGGAGAAATAAGAAAGCCAATCCATTCCACCATTTTCTTCATTTTTTCTTTTTCAATTTTTCAACTTTCAATCTTCTGCTATATCATGAAAATAAACTGAAAAAAATTCCCATAGCAACCGCCGCGCTCAAATGTGAAGCACTGAACTGATTCAAAGGATTTATTAGGAGGCCGACTTCTGAAAATTTTTCGTTGAGTTAGAAGGAGAGCCCCGTTAGAATCCCGTTAGAATCCGGCTTGTTCAGAAAACATCAAGTGTGAGGTGAAGAATTAGCAACTGTAAGGAAGACAGAAATTGCTAAAATGCTGTGTGGAAGGAAACTCAATGCTGAAGTTGCAAATTGATATCTTATGGAGCTAAGAAATCTTGGTTACAGCTTGTAGGGTTTATATTTATTTTAACTAACATTTATTTTAAGTTTAAACTATCTTTCCTGTCAAGCCTTACTTTCCCCTGGAATTGCCAATGCCAGAGTATGTAAATTTTAGTAGAACGCGCAAGGATTCAAATTGTCAGAGGAAGTATTCTGAGTTAAATAGAAGGGAAACGAATTAGAAGGTGTTGTTTTGGCCTCCTCGGTGATTGCGGTGATTTGTGCCCAGAGGGCGCACCGCACAAAAGGTTAGTTGCGTTACAGAACGTAAGGGAAGCGGACACGCCAAAATGTCGGGCGTATTACCGCTAATTGAGGTAATTGCATCGTATCTGTCAGGTGGCAGAAAACTAGTATGATGTATCAATTCACATGCCAGGTGGCAGAATATGTCTATCATGTACATGCCAGGAGGCATAACGCTTGTAAATATGCCAGGTGGCATACGACTTGTAAATAAATTGTAAATAAATGTACAGTAAAATATCTTGGTGCAATAGATCAAGGAACAAGCATCAACAACCTTCTGATCATTTGGATACGTACAGGTGTGCTTTCTTGCTTCACGAACGTGGAGGTAGCTATTTAGAAATTGAAGAACCACGCGTTTCGGCCTGTGTGCTTGCCTAGGCAATTTGTTAATCTTTCAACGTAATATTCAGAAGTTTGCTGAATTATCAGCGGTATCTTAGAACGCGGTGAGGTTAGTTACGTTTAGAGAGCCTCGTAGTTAGTCACTTGTTATTATCTCTTTTCAGTTTCTTATTTTTATTTTACCGCCGGGTCGGCGTAGTTTGTGAGCGTCAAGAGCACGCATTTGTAATTTCTAAAGTTGAATAAAAAGGGACTTAACCCTTCTCAAGACTTTGTCTACTTTCCAGTTCTCAGCAGTCACCACTATTGTTGCGTGCAGGTTGGAAGCGCGCAACATTACATTGGCGCCCGAACACTTGTCGAACTGAAATAGCCGAAAATTGGAAAGTTGCTGGATAACAACAAGAAATGGCAAGCCAGTTAGAAGGATTTGGATACCTGGTCCAGACGATGAGAGCGTCAATTAAGCCAAACGTCAATTTCGACGGAAAAAATTCGGTGGCGATATTTCTAGAAGGCCTAGAAAATCATTTCCAGCTCTACCCTGTGCCTGAAAGACAAAAAGTTGCCATCGCCACATTTGCACTAAGAGGACAAGCCGCGCTATGGTGGAAGAATATAGGCAAATTTTTATTAGGGGAATTCGGAGGCCAGACATATACATTTGAAAATTTCAAAAAATCGTTATTAAAGGCCTTCCCTATAGTGAAAGATCGAGCAAGGCTAGAAGCCAAACTATATAGTTTTTATCAACGGAATATAGAAGAGTTGACGGACTTTATTCTGCGAAAAATTAAGCTGACGGATATGCTGTATGGGAAGAAACCCGACGCGGAGATTACTGAAATAATCTTACCAAGATTGTTACCTGCTGTTCAAGACTACTTCGAAATTAGAAACCCAAGCACATTGCAGGAGCTCTTCGAATTGGCGGTCAAGTTTCAAAATCGCAGAATAGCGGAAAAAGCTAGAGGGGCATCGTATTCTCAAAGTATCCGAAGGCAATCTTCAAATGAGCAGACCAGAAATGCAAACCGCTCTTATGGGGGAAAGAGCTATCAAGCTAACTCATCGAACCTCGAAGGTCAAGGCCCAAAAAGGAAATTTGAAAACAAACGTCCGCGTACCCAGAAGGCAGAAGTTGAAAGGAAAGCTTTAAACGAGTAGAGGGACCTCTGAAAGCGAGGGTCCAGACCGTGGAAGTTTTGAAAAAAACCCTCAAAAAGACACTTAAATACGGTCATCGTAAGGAACTCACAGTTACCAATTATATAAGTCCTGGTTGGCGATGTACCAGTAGAAGCCCTCATCGATACAGGAGCAGAAGGTAATTTTATGAGTGATATTTTTTTTAAGAAGAACTTTAATAGATTTCGATTATTTAAAAATAAAAACACAGAAATCATAGCAGCGCAAGGACAAACTTGTCAATGTATCGGAAAACTATCTTTAAAAATACAACTTCAAAATGAAAGCCTTAAAGTATTAATTTTTGTAGTAAAAAATTTGCAAAATCCACTTATTTTAGGTATGGAGTTTTTAAGGGCCGCGAAGGCCAAACTCAATTTTCAGGACAGTTCTATTGTGCTGGAGATGGACCGGAGGGTGGTGGAACCAGAGGAACAACCGCAAGTCGACCTTAGCCATTTGAATGACCATGAAAGTCAAGCCATCCAGCAAGTGGTGAGTACTTTTTCAAACTTGTTTTCAGAACGGCCTGGTAGCTGTCAAATAGTTACGCATGAGATACAGTTAACTGCCGACAAACCCTGTAGGACTAAACCTTATCGCTATGATAAACAGAAAGATCTAATCATAGAAGAACATATTCAGGAGATGTTAAAGAATAAAATAATAACGCCCATAAATAGTGAGTACGCGAGTCCAGTCGTACTATGTAGGAAAAAGAACGAGTTTCCTCCTTCGGAAAAAAGGGCTTGGAGGTTTGCTATCGATTACAGAAAACTTAATCGTATTACTAAATTCCCAGTTTACCCTTTGCCGGTTATAGAGGAAATTATTAGAAAGATTAAATCTACAAGATACATGACTACTTTGGACTTAACGTCTGGCTACTATCAAATAGCTATGAGACCCGAAGACATACATAAAACCGCGTTTATAACAAAATCGGGCACTTATGCATTTTTACGCATGCCCTTTGGGTTGTGTGGGGCCCCATCAACATTCCAGAGAGCCATGTACATTGTTCTAAAGCCTGTCCTAGGAAAATCGACTTTAATCTATCTAGATGATATAATTATAACGAGTAGTACGTTGGAACAACATATTAAAGATCGAAACTTCGAAGTTTTTAAATTATTAAAAGAGGCCGGTCTTACAATTAACGCCTCAGAATGCAAGTTCGCAACTAAAGAACTTAAATATCTCGGTTATAAAATTTCGCAAAAGGGTATAGAAACTCAAGATTCAAAAATAAAAGCAATCAAGAATTTCCCACCTCCCAACACCGCCAAGAAACTTTCTTCTTTCCTTGGGTTATGTTCTTATTATCGGTCATTCATAAAAGATTTTGCTAATATTGTTGAACCCTTGTTAGTAATTAAAAGAAAGAAAAGTAAATTCACGAGGACAGCAGAAGCAAATACCGCATTCGAAAGGTTAAAAGAAGCGCTTATCAATGCCCCTGTTTTGAAATTCCCGGAAGGGAACGAAAACCTGGAAATTGCAGCAGATGCGTCGGACTATGTTGTGGGTGCTTTTCTTATGCAAAATGGCCATCCTTTGGCATTTTTTAGTAAAACGTTGAATCATACACAAAGGAATTATACAGCTACAGAGAGAGAAACATTAGCCGTATTAATGGCTGTACACAAATTTCGAGTTTATTTCGACAAAGCGCCAGTAACAGTCTTTTCGGATCATGCGGCTGTTGGTAGACTTTACTCGGGGAAAAACATAACGCCCAGGTTAATAAGATGGGCTTTAAAACTCCAAGAATATAATCTAATAATCAAATATAAACCGGGTAAGGAAAACAATGTAGCTGACGCACTTTCTCGTATAAAACTGGACGATGAAGGAAATGAACTTAAATGCGCTGTGTTGACTTCAAAAATTTTAGATTCTAGAGATACAATTATTGCTGAATTGAAAGCTGATCCTGAATTTGGAAGTATCTATGCATATTTGAAAGACCCTGAAAGCTTTGAGCACACAGATATCGATGCGATAAAAAATAGAGCAGAAAACTATGAAATAATAGATAATTTATTAATTTATACGAAAACAAAAAACGAAAATCTCGAGTACAAACCAGTCATCCCAGCCTCGCTTCGATTAAGCATTTTGAAGGAATTACACGACGCGAAAACAGCGGGTCATTTAGGGGTCATAAAGACTTTAAAAAGGGTACGCGAGGCGGTATATTTCCCGCAATTATACAAAATAGTAACTGCGTATGTCAGGTCCTGCAATCAATGTTAGTTAATAAATGATATTAATTACAGCCCGGCCGGGTACTTAAATAGCATTCGCGCTACATTTCCGAATGAAATTTTAGGCATAGATCTTCTTGGTCCTTTCCCCCAGAATGAGTTAAATAAAAATCTTTTTCTTTTAGTAATTGTAGATCATTTTTCACACAGGCGTTTCGGCCTGTGTGCTTGCCTCGGCAGTTTGTTAATCTTTCAACGTAATATTCAGAAGTTTGCTGAATTATCAGCGGTATCTTAGAACGCGGTGAGGTTAGTTACGCTTAGAGAGCCTCGTAGTTAGTCACTTGTTATTATCTCTTTTCAGTTTCTTATTTTTATTTTACCGCCGGGTCGGCGTAGTTTGTGAGCGTCAAGAGCACGCATTTTTAATTTCTAAAGTTGAATAAAAAAGGGACTTAACCCTTCTCAAGACTTTGTCTACTTTCCAGTTCTCAGCAGTCACCACTATTGTTGCGTGCAGGTTGGAAGCGCGCAACATTACAAGCTAGCCATGAAATTTATGACTAGACATCTAGCCATTAAGTCAGCGTTTATCAGAAAGCAGCGGCTGCGATAGTTCTGCGAAAGGTTCAGCGAGAGTTTTAGAAAACCCGTAGCAGAGAGAGATGACAGATTTCGTAGCAAAGAATGCTTTGGAGGCTTCCAAGAAAGGTTCGTTAGGCAAATAAAGGGAAGATCACCCACAGAAAATAGAACAAGGTGAAGATTACCTACAGAAAACAGAACAAGAGGAAGATCACCTACAGAAAACAGAACAAGGGGAAGATCACCTACAGAAAACAGAACAAGGGGAAGATCACCTATAGAAAACAGAACAAAATGAAGAACACCTACAGAAAACAGAACAAGGTGAAGATCGCCTACAGAAAACAGAACAAGGTGAAGATCACCTACAGAAAACAGAACAAGGTGAAGATCACGTACAGGTGAACAGAAAAGGAGCTTTGCTAAAAGGAAAGCGGGTGTTGATAAGAAGGCAAGCATTTCAAACTAGGCAGGGGCACTTTCTTTCTTTTCATCCACAGCGAGGCAGCCGATCCACTGGGGAAGTTAGCATATTGCCAGGTAGCCCTGTTGACGGAATTAACTTGGTTCACATAACACACTTTGGTGTATATTGTGCTCAAGACGTGTGCTTGGGGCGGTGCAGACAAATGCTGGACGACTCAATGGTGCAGTGATGGAAGAAGGGTGCATTGCAGGTGAGGAGAACAATTTCAGTTTCTAGGAAGGGGTACTGTGGGGCAGAGAGGTCAGTCACCCTAGAATAAGGAAAAGTGTCTCAAACTGAACTGAAAAATGTGCGATTGAAACATGGGGAATTGCTGCATATGCAGGCCGTGTTAAATGGAATCCTATCAATGGTATTGTTGGGTACAATAACACACAGTGGCCTTTTTAGCGGAACCTTTTTAAGAAATATTTTTGGAGAAAAAGATTATTTGAAGGCACAGGGACGGAGGTTATAATAGCGTAGGGCGAATATTGTGAGCGCACAGGGAATGTGACATTGCATGTGCAGGCGAAGAATGTGGAAATAAGGTTTTGTTTTATGCTGCTGGAAATTTGCAGGCAAATGTTATATTGGGGTTGAATTTTTTTAAATCAGCAGATAGGTGGATTGACTTTCAACAGGAATCTGTACAGTGTCTGATGAAGGGTTCCAGAGGAAAGGGTTATCTGGAGAGAAAGGAGCTTTTAGAAAAGCTAACAGACTGCGAGTATGGATATCAGGAGAAGAAAGTGGCAACGGGAGTGGAAGAAGTCAATAGTCAAGGGTTCGAGAATGAGAAGACCAGACCACCATAGGACACCGGTAGATCACGGAGATCCAGAAAAATCAAAGACTGGATAGGGAAAGAAAGCGGCGGGTAAACGAGAAGAGTGACAATAGGCGACCAGAAGACTATGCTTCATAGCCTATATACTTACTCATGCGAGGGCAGGAGTTCTTAGAAAAAAGAAATAGACTAAAGCAAAAAGTTAGAGCAAAAACAAGGAAACCGAAGTAAGCCCCGGAAAAACAAAAGATAATTGCAAATATATCTCATTCGCATTAAACTGTAATCTTATGTTTAATTCGTACAAAGTTGCTAATATTTTTTTACCTCAAGCGAGGATTTATAAGAGTTGCGACACACCTAAAAATTTCCTTCTGTACGCACAGAAAAATTGAATGAAAAAAGGATTTATAGGTTACTATAGGTTACTCTGAACCTTCTTTATTTATAGTAGATGGCAGCTCAACACAAACCAGTCCATATATTTACCATCTTCCATACCATAAACCATCTTCCAGATTTTGTTTTAGGGTATAAAAGGAATTGTTTGAAAAGAAATTTCTATGTTATATTTTTGGCTGCATGCTAAACTCCTTATTCTATATTAGTTTCAAACTTTTACCTTGAAATCTTGCCTAAAATCAAACGACGAACCCTAGGTGTGCCAAGACCGGGCCCACCGATAATCTAGGACTACTGAGAGTCTGTATTCTTTGTTTCTCTGCATCTCATCGGTCAGTTCATTGACAACAATGCTCGTTTCAAAGCTCTATTCAATCAGTGTGCCCATTTTAGGCACACCCACAGAATTAAACGATAAGTGCTATCTTCCCAAAATTTTACTTGTGTAGGCCTTCTAGGCCTAATTAGACTGCCTACCATTTTTTTTTTAATTAAAACTCCAACTTTATAAGGTAGCCTGCCGGAAAGGGTTAAATAATAGCAATTAGTGTATAGAGTCTCACTTGTTTTGGTAACTTACACTAAATCTAAGCGGTTACAACCGAAAACATTGCCCTTAAAAACATCGCAGGTGAAAACGTCGCGATGAAAACAACGTAAGGAGAAAACATTGTGGGAGAAAATAAAGCAAAGAGAAAACATCGCAGTTCTAAAACATTGTGGTAGAAAATATCCAAAATATCGTCGTCGAAAATAAAAGCAGTTTAAAAACAACGTCGTCGAAAATATCGTGGTAAAATTAACACTAGAATTGCCGAATTTCAGACTAACCGAAAACCGCCATTGGGTGTCAATTTGACCCTCATAAGAAATGTAAGTAGAAACACAGTAAATGATTGAAATGATCACATAAAAGAGTTTTTAGAGGTTTTTATTTATTTTTTATACTTTAGAATTTTTTTTCGTGCAATTAGTGCAAATTAGCACACAATATCTTTCAATGTAAGCTTACAAAAACAAAAACAAAGAAAAACAAACAAAAGATACAAATGCAAAAAGTGGAAAATAGAACATATGAAAAAAATTACAAAAAAAAAAAAAAAAAAAAAAAAAAAAAAAAACATAAATTGGGAATAAACACACAATGTTTTCCAAAGTTTGTTATACATTACCGCAGGTGATACAATATGAACGCTTGACAGTGACAGCAACATATTTACTACCACAAATTGGTTTCTGGCATCCCTCACAGCTGACAACAGTCTTGTTTTGTCCCTTGCAACTTTGAAATGCACATTTCTTTCGTTTAAGTGTCTGTATTTGAGCAATCGGGGGGTCATCTGTTGCGTAGTGCACCAACTCGTAGTTCTTCCACGAGTGCAAGAATAAATTCTCGACGGGAAATAGAGGTGCCCAAAGATTCTTTGAATATAATCCAAGCATTGAGTGCAGCAATGTCAAGGACGTTGTAAGAAACATGTACAGGCCATCTGCGACTTCCACTACTTGTACTATATTTCCTCAGCATCTGATCTGCGACATCAACGCCACATTTTGTACTGTTGTAATAAGTGACAGTGTTCGGTTTTTCTTTATGCTGTTGTCAACAAACACATTACTGTGCATCGTGCTCAGAATCACGACATTCTTTTTGCTCTTGCACCTATATATCGTGAGTGTTTTGTCTCCATTTTTCAGTGCAAAAGATGAATATCGTGCCGAAGAAGTGTCACGAGCAATAGGGGGTAATTCTCGCTTGTCCCGACAATTGAGGTTTTTTTCGCAGAAAGTTCATCTGCAAGTTTCACAGAAGTAAAAAAATTGTCAGTTGTGACATTGAGTCCGGAGTTTAGATGTGGTTGCAGTAATTTGAGAACTACACTTTCCCCAAATTGTAAATTAGTTGGTTGTTCTTCATCCTTGCCCAGATAAGGATAACCATTCAAAACATATTTAGATTTTACATCAGTTGCTAGCCAGAATTTGATGCCAAATTTGTCCGGTTTATTCGCCATGTACTGGATAAATCTACATCTTGATTTACAAGGCAACAATTGTTCATCAACGATTATTTCTGGTCCAGGATTATAGCATAAATAACAGTTTTCCATTAGCTTGTACCAGGTTTCAGAAGCGAGAGCAAATTTGTTAGTGGCGAGACGATTAGCTCTGGTGCTTCGGACATCGAATCTGAGATACCGCATTATTTCACGGAACCGATTGCGTGACATTGTTTCTTTGAACACAGGTGGTCCCCAATTCTTGTTCCACAAATCATCTGCACAAAGTTTTGAATGGCTTAGTGCTATACGGGCATACAGGAGGGCAAAAAAGGCATTAAGTTCTTTCAGAGTAACATGCCAGTTACTACCATCTCTAAGTTGGCGTAGAACCTCAGCAACTGTACATAATTGAATGTGTTTCACCATTGATTCACTCACCATCAAACGCCACGCTGAAGCAGGATTTGTTCCTATATTACGATGAGCAAACGACATTGGTCCACTTGCAGTGGTTACAATATTTCGAGCTGGCGTGCGACCTGAAGTGGAAGCGGTGCTGCTAAGGTTCATAGGGGTCTAGAGAATACCGCTGGATGAGGTATACTTCTCATTACTGCTACTAGCAACGTTGTTGCCTCGTCCTTGACCACGACCACGTCCACGTGAGCTTCCGGCTTCCCGCATAGGGATCACATTTCCAGAATTGTCCTCGACATCACTATCACTGCTTTAAGAGAGCGACGCACTCTTGTGTACTCAATCCTCTTCCTCTCGGCATTGCAATGGAGAGGGAACATGCTCCGTTCTGGATTTTATTTTTCTCCCCTGAGTCATCGCGATAAGAGCTGCGTGTTTCCCAATGCGCAGAAAACGAAAACGTGCCATCGGGAATTCGAAAACGGACATTCGCTTAAAAATATGTCGCTTTTCTTATGAGGGTCAAAATGACCCCAGTTGGCTGTTTTAAGTATATCTGCGATTATTTATTTAAATAATTAACGTGGAAATATGAAAAATTGGCATAGTATACTTGGAAACATTTTAGAAAAACTAAAGTAAGTTCTGTAAGTTGCATGCATTTCCTACTGATTTTAAATTTTTAAGTGCTTAAGTTTCTATCTTACTTTTTCAGCAATATTAGTTTGTTCAAAAATATGAAATGTAAAAGTAAAAGTATCCCTCCTTCCTTCTTGTTGTGGTCCCAAATCATTATGCGAAAATGCATTCACAGCTTTTAAAACTTGAAAAACGCATATATGCGGTGTTATCGTCATGCGATAATTTGTAGGTACTTTATTTTTTCCACAATACCACGATATTTTCGACTACGATGTTTTTAAACTGCGAAATTTTTTGAACCGCTTTATTTTCGAAGACGATATTTTGTACCACGACATTTAAAGAATTGAGATGTTTTCTCTTTGTTTTCTTTTCTCCCACGCTGTTTTGTACCCTGACGTTTTCGCCTTGCGTTGTTTTCTCCGCGACGTTTTCGTCCGCGATGTTTTTGCCATAACGTTTTCGGCAGGCACCATCTAATCAGAACTAAGCGCTATGTCTAGAAAACAAGCATAAACATATGAAGGGTGTAAAAGACCCTTTTATTAAGAACTCAAATAGTTCAACTGAGATCACTCTCGGTGCTTACAAACCAACCAGTATTTATGGCGTAAACTGAAAAGTAAAATTTTAAATTAAAAGTGAGTCTTAATTAGCTAAACGCACGCGGAAAAGAGCGTATTTTGGCTCTAACCTGCACAGGCGTGACAGCATTATTTGCAAGATCAAAGCAACGCCATAGACAAAAATGATATCGTAAAGTATCAACTAGTAACATGGCCTTCAACAGGCGGAACACCCCTGACTAAAACAATCTCTAACCTTCATTTAAATACATGCCAGCTAAAATTTGCATTGTTGCTGGAAAACGAAATGAAAAAGGGACAGTGTATATTCGGAGCATAAAGTAACTGGTTAATACCTTACAAGTGTATGGGTTTATGCATTGTCTATGTTAAATCTAAAACTGAGTAAGCTTAAAGAAAACCAGTGTATTTTAAATACTTTGAAAATAGTATATGGTAAAAATTCAATGCTATTCACTAAAAGTGCATTATAAATGAAAAAGTATTAAAAATTAATGGTGGGCTCTTCAGTAAACACTATTACTATTTTTGCTTTTAATACAGGAAATTAGGACCGAAATTTACGAGTGCGAGTTATACCCTGGATATAAACATGGTAGCTTAAAAATAAGGAAAAAAATAGATTTTTTACATGCACCAAAATGCTGTTTATTTAATTTTAAGTAATTGCATAACCTTATGAAATTAAACACTTTTATTATCAGATAACATGAAGAGCTAGTCACGTTCGTCTTCCGCTATATCTTCAGGCGTATCATCTAATTTTATTTCATCTTTATCATCATCGTTATTTTGATCCGTAAATAAATAATCATTATCCGTTTCATCATTCACCAACACCAAACGTCCTTGTTGCAGCACGATTTCCATTTTCTTTCGCAAAATGAATGGCTTTGCATTTGAAACCAGAACTGTGTTTGTTTCATTTCGCAGGAGCCATATTTACTACTGAAAGGATAAAATCTCGGCTTCAAATGATTAAAGAAAGAAAAAACATCTAATTCCTAATTCCACGATTGGAAATTATCTATAATAGCATTCTTTTGGACAGCTGCATTGAACACAATCCATCCTCTTTGCTGGAATATTTACGCTCTCAAGTATTTAACTCACACACGCATTGTTCCCCTTGTCGCTTGTCATTGCGGTTTACCATCGTTCGAAAGGTTAGGACAAATGTTCGAATAAGTGACCTCAAAAGATAAGAGCATTGCAGATGTATCTTTTAGGTTTCTTCGTGAAGAATTGGGTGCGCGTTATACGGCGAATATAGCTAAAAATTAAAATGTATCTTGAAATTATAGATGCGCGTTATACGCCGGGAAATGCTGTAAGTGACATAGATTCTGAAATAAATTATAACTGAAGTTTGGTGTATCTAAGAAATTAACGAAGTGAGAACTGGGATAGGAATAAGATAATTTTTTGATCAAAAAATGGAGATACATTTGATCATCCAACACAAAGCTATAGAGCGGGGAAAATAGTTAATGGGTACTAATGTAGATTATTAAAGTAAATAGTGAATGTGATAGGTTTCTTAACCTATCACCTTGATCACCTATAACCTATAACCTTGATCGCATTAATCAAGTAAACATATATCTTTATATTGTTACGGTTTTCTTTCTTCTTTTCTGCCCTAGTTGTTACGTTATTTTCTTCCTTCACGTTTATACGGGGTTCGTAGATTTGGAGTGAATAACGAAGACACTTGATGAAGTATCGAAACACACTTTATTTGCCAGTAGTGTCAGGACAGCTCCAAAACACGTTTTACAGTCGTCGATGGACTACTATAAACACGCTGACACGAACAGCGACACAGCCTTCAGGTTATCAGGCTATCACGATGAAGACAGCTTAACTGCAAAACACCAGAGTACAGCTCCCTACTCTGATCGGTCGTTCTCGGAACTCCACGTACTCTCGAGACTCTCCACGCTACAACTCGCGATGCACTGGACGACAGACAGAGCACGGCTCCCGACTCTTCGTTTCAGTCGTTTCCGGAGCTCAACACGCTCTCTCGACGATGCAGTAACCGCGCTACACTAAGAGACTCCTTCGGTGAAGTCGACGACCCACTCGGCACTCGCTGCTCGGCTGTCAACTCGGTCGACTCCGCCGGGATTGACTCGCTAGTTGAGACACGAGCTCGATACTAACTAACTCGTACTGTAGACGAGGCACACTCACTCGCCCTCTCGACGAGGAACACTCTGAGACACACTAACTGACTGCGGACCAGCAGGGTTTATATAGCTTTCGGCTTGTGTTCGAGAACATTCTGGGCTAAGCCGGTAAGAACTCGTTTCAGAAGGTTCTCCATCCGTCCATGGCATATCGCCAATTTTGTTGCCAAACGTCACCAAATACGCGAATTCTCGCCAAAAGTGGCAACCCTGCCTTCCTTTGTCATTTTATGGCAACCCTAAAACTGCTTTACGGGGGAGCCATTTCACCGCGCCTTCATTGACATTTCGTAATAATATGTTTACTTGATTAATGCGATCAAAAACACCCATTTCTAACTTGGTTTTTCCTTCCACAAGTATGGAAGGAAGTGAGAACAGAGACGAAATTCCAGTGGCTGAAAAATTTTTTAGCGAGAACGGCAATTACAGTAATGGCATATTTAGCTTATACTTGGCGTAGATGTTTGTGAATGCGGTGGCTCAGTTTTAGTTTCAGAATATAAAATTGCCCAGCAAGGTAAGTGAGATCTTTGCTTTCGAATAGTACAGATTATAATGAAGGCAACTGTAAATTATTTATCCTAATTTTACCCATTACCATTTTGTCTAAAGTGCACTATCACGTCTCCTTTTCGTAAGTCTTACCAGGATGTGAATTAGATGTATGTGCACTGCGAAAAAAAAAAAGGGCAGATCTATATTTCCCGTTCTACTTGGCCGACTGACGAAATTCAGCTTGCGTTTTTCATGTCTCGAAAAGCGTGACTTAGGATATATATTAGATTTATATATAGCATTATCCTAACATAGGTGTTTTGATACAAAAGTCGGCCTTTTTCTAAAATGACATGTCAATGTTTTTCCATATTTTGATTATACGACTCAAATTATGCCTAAATATTAAATTTTGTCAAATTTCGTGCGACATTTACAGAGAAATTAAAAAATGTATCTTCGCGCGTTGCACCAAGACTAATATACTTGGCAAACTTCTTAATCTACGGCAACCTATTTTCCTTTCCCTTTTTTCCTTGTAAATGAGCGGAAAAAAAGTAACTTTGTTCCTACTTTCAAATAATTTTAGCTAAGCGCGTAAACCACATTTGATGTTAGTATCGCTTTCAGCAAATATGCCTAATTTCAAAACGCGCCAATATGCAGATTCATGTATATCTTTTGAAATTTTTTATAAAAAAAACTGTAATTTTTTGCAGGCATGCTTAAAAATACTTTAGGATGAAGTTAAAAATTTTATAGGTTACAAAAATTTTTCGAAAATTTTATAAAAAATATTTAAAAATATAAATTTAGAAAACAAATCATAATAAATGTGCGAATTATATTTAGATTAAGCCTAAATTTCGAATCAAGTAAGTTTAATAAAAAAGTTATATCAATAAATATATATCAAATTCAATTAACATTGAGGAGCTAAAATTTTGAGAGCTAATTTTGTAAAAACTACTTTTGCGATTTTTATAAAACTTGGCAGTTTGGCATAATTTGAGTTGTAGAATCGAAATATGGAAAACAATTGGCATGTCATTTCAGGAAAAGTCCGAATTTGTATCAAAATACCTATATTAGAACAATGCTATATATAAATCTAATACATATCCTAAGTCGCCTTTGCAGACATGCAAAACGCAATATGAATTTTGTCAATCGACCCAGTAGAACGGGAGATATAGAACTGTTAATTTTTTTTCCGCAGTGTACATAAGAACAGATTTCTGGAAAGTTAGAGAACTTTGGCGGCGATGCTGGACATTTTGGTATTTTCGCGCCCAGCTCTGAGACTTGCATTATCAGGGGTTACCATTTTTGCTTTGCTGAATCACTCTCTCATTGAATTAAAATTGAACCAGTGCTTGTTAGACTTTTGTGCTCTGAATCAATCTCCAGCGTTAATTTTGCTTTGAATTCTAATTCTCATTTTATATTATCTAAAGTTCTGCAATCTGAGGAGGTTTAACTTGAAGGCAACCATTCATCTGTTGAGTGAAAAAAATGGTATTTAAATGTATTTCTGAATCCATATTTATTTTCATTGACGAGGTAATAAATCACCTGCCAATCTTAGAAGAGTTCAAGAAATTACTAAATTAACTTACAAAGCGAAAAACTATAATTGCTCTTCCAGCTTCCAATCATAATAATCATTAGGAAACTTGATGGGAAATGCTCTGCTTCTGGTCTTATCCTCTATACACTATGGCGTTGTCTCTTACGTTACGATTCCAAAGTTTGAGTATGCATCAGCATTTCTTTGAAAACCTACCCTTATTCCTTACAACAGAAGCTTTTTACATTATTATACATTTTCTGTTTTACTTTGAGGTTATAACTTTTATAAAAACGTTGTTCCTTAAGTGCTGCACGTCAGTATAAAGTATAAATCAAATATTATTAATTTTTTCAGCAGAAGCCAATCAGAGAAAAACCTTTGCATCCTATTTGCTTTGAAACTTAAAGATAAGAAATTTCTTATCTTTACCAATTGGAATTAAAGTTACTTCGATGAAATTTACTTCTTTAATGCGTCATCAAAATTTCCGTAGACACCAAATTACCAAACTAAATACAACAGTTATCCTTTGGCAATGCAATTCAATAAATGTTCTTTTTCCTCCGATAAGTACTATTACAGTGCTACAAAATAATTTTTATTAATAGCAAACGTAGTATTGCAGACAGCCATAAAATAGTTTTTCATGATCAAATAAACAAATTAATAATAAACATAAAAATAAATAAAATGAAATTATTCATGTCTTAACATACCGAAGTTTTGTACAAAAAACGACTCCAAAATCTACTTTTCTTTAAATTTTAATGATGTTTTCCCAGTGTGTTTTATTTAATACAAAAATGAATTTCAGTGTTAAAATGAATAGCAGAAAATATATCATCGGCACCCATTTTTCTTTGTTTTTAAATCTTCCTACATCTTCAGATTAGTCTCTTATCGGAGAAGTCAAACAACAAGAAACAGCGTACTCTGCTTTTCAGTTCACATTTTAACTTGAGACATCCAATTCTCTTCCTTTCCTCGACATCTTGGGCACACGTAACGCATCCAACTTCAGTACTACTGTTTACCGTAAACCTTCATCGTTTCGCCTTCCACCACACTACTAGTTATATCATTCAAACTGGCTCTTGATCAAGAACTAAATTATTTAAAAGAAGTTGCTATTGACAGGGCTTTTCACGCAACATTATTAACCAAGCAGTTAAAAAATTCTCATCTCAACACATCAAAAGGCACACTTTTGTTTTAGGAGATTAAAAGGATTCGGTTGTCATTCCTTTCTTTCCATCAATTAGCTATAAAAGTGCACGTAGGGTACAGAAATTTAACTTTCGGGACGTTTATTCTCCTACCAATAAAATTTCCACTTCCATACTTAAGGACCCTTTTCCGGATATGAATTCCTGGAGTATTTATAGGATTCCTTGCCAACGTGGTTTAATTTATATTGGTCAAACTAAGAGAGCCGTAAAATTTTGCGTTAAAGAACATGAGGCATATGTTAGGAAATAGAAAACACAGCAGTCCTCTGTTGTCCAGCAATATTAGTCCGAAAATCACACTTTTGATTTTTCTGCAGCCAAAATTATTCAAAAGACATCTTCCATTGTCGAATTAGATTTTCTAAAGGCGTTTCACATTCAAAAAAATCTTTCTCTTCTAGTAAACGACCTTAATTCGAATCCAGCTTTACCTTTAGGGAAATTATGTTTTAGTGTTCTTGTTTCATCAATAGATGGCGCCAATAGCTTAACTCCTGTCCAGCTATTTTTATCTTATCACCATACCTTATATCATTCATTTGCACTTTGGCAGCTAAGGCTGATGGTTCTGATGATCGAAGCTAGTCATGCAAAATTTGCAAATGTAACGCTGATTTTATTTGTTTGACTTCTCCAAAAATCATTATTCGGCGTGTTATTTTAACTTAAATTTAGTCGTTCCTCTTTCCACTTTAAGTAACTTAACTTCTGTTATTATTCATTTCCTGTTAGTTTATTTTTGTTACTGACTTTTAAAAAAATGCAAGGTATTTTCACTAAACATTTATAGTGCTTATGATATAACTTAGTTTTTTCTTTAATAGTAAAGCATTTTAAATTTCTTTTAGGCATGTAAAAATATAAAAAAATAGTAAAAGAAGCCAGGCAATGAAGTTTGGATACCAATAATATGACGTTTCCCCTTACGAGATTGCTGTAAGTGCATTCTTATAAAGACTAGACAAATAAGGTAGGAAGAAATAGCTTCGGTAATTGAACAACACATCTGTCATGAGCGTGCTGTTCTCTTCCATGTAGAAATTCAAAGGGTACCTGAGTTTATTTAAAGCATAACATTAATTAAGAGAAAAGCACTCTAGCACTCCATTTTAAATGTGATAATAAAGTTGTGCCTTCATCCACATTTAAAGCAGAGAGTTAGAGTGCTCTTTAGAGCTCGAATGTAGTTAATTTCGTAACTCATGCACAAACAAAAGAACAGCAAATTCATTTCTAGACGAGCAGAAAATAGCATCAAATCAGGATTCTTTTGAAGCGAAAGTAGGGAATGTACAGACGTCTCGTATTAGTTATACAATGGAGAAAATGTTTAGAAAAGTAGTTTTTATTACGTACATGCATACACATAGAGTACAGCTTTCGAAATGAGTTGGATTAGATTTGGATAATCTTTTTTTTAAATATATTGTTGCGTGCGTACGGGTTCGTTATGAAATGAACGCACAAGTCCGATGAAAAATGAACAAAAATTTATTATTATCACAACAAAAATGCTTAAATTTTCTCAAATTATCATGCAGTATTACAATATCTCACAGTAGTTATCTTTTAACTACTCAAATGTACAATAGAACGTAATTCAAAACAGCTAAAGAACGCTAATCCGCGAATTCGCTACAATCAACAAGAGCAGTTTTCTAAGCAACAACAAACTAAGCAACTCCTACAAACTGAGATGTTTTCCTCCTTTTATAAGATTTTAAAATCACGCGCTAGAATTTTCCAGTACTTTCTCGAAATCAAAAAGAGATATTTATTTATTTAATGCACGCGCTCTTGTATTTTCAATTTTCCGGCTTAGCTTTCTTTTAATATTCGTCACGCGCTGCACTGCGCGTGAAATAAAACCATTTAATTTATAATTGAACTAACATTAGCTTTTTAAATACTAAATTCGTAACACTGCCCCCTTCCCAAGGACTGCACGTCCCGGGCAGTACAATCCCTGTACAGGAAGCTAAACTTACAACTGTGGCATAAATGCATTAATAAGCATTACATTACAATATTAAACAACATGAACAATAAATGCAATAAATAAAACAAATCAAATGCTATCAAATACAAATCAAACACTAAATGCAAATCAAATACTAAATACAAATCAAATCAAATACACATTTAAAAACAAAATGTACCATGGTCTTATACTATTTACAATTATTTACATTATGTACTATGGCCATAGTAACAAGCTAACCTGTCGTAAGAGTTCGAAGACTCACGGATCCGAACCACGACGTCATTCGTGTTCAGCGCTGTATATGGACCATCCGAAGGTGACTGTAATTTAGGACTCAGTCCTTTTCGTTGAATCGGGTTCCACAACCACACCTTGTCTCCTTTGTTGGATCTATGTCTAGTATCTCTTGTGTCGCATCTGGTCTTCATTTTCTCCGTCGCCAAGTTGACTCGCTTTCGTGCAGAACGGTGCATCCCCTCAAACCGGGCCTGGGCGTCTTGGATGTGTTCCTCAGGCGATGAAGGCGCATCCGTATGGCGATCAAACACGTGGTCACAAGGCAGACGAAGGTCTCGACCGGAGAGCTTCTGAGATGGAGAATAGATGGTAGTCTTACGTTTCTTTTCGACCCTGGTATGATTTCGGCGGCTTCCCGAGCTGGGTCTTTCGGACAAGGCGTCGGCATTTCCAAGTGAGGATATCTTCTGAGGATGGATAGTCATGTCACCAGATGCTGAAAGCAGTTTGTTGTTTTTGAAGTCTAAGGAAAAATTGTATTTCCTTAAAAAGTCCAACCCGAGTATGCATGGATGTGTGATATCCGCCACATAAGCCGTGTGATGGTAGGCGGCACTTCCAAACGTGATGTTTACGTTTAACTTCCCAGTTATGTCGATCTTATCACCAGACGCAGTCTGAAGGGTAACACAGGATGGCGTCCAAATAAGTTTATCTTTAAACTGTTCAGCTAAATCTTTCCTAATGATGGTAACATTAGCTCCTGTATCAGTGATCATATCGCAAGGAACTCCATCGATATTCCCATTAATGGACATTCCGTTACTGTTGCCACTCACTGTATAAATTTTAAGCGCTTTAAAACAAGGTTTTTCATTATCTGACAACCTCCGTTCCTCGATATGGTCACTAATTTGTTTACTGCGTCGTTGCTGGGAAATGGTCTTATTTTCCGTACCTCGGGATGTTCTGCAATTTCTTCGTATGTGGCCTTCAACTCCGCAGTTCCAGCATTTTAGAATTAGTTTCTTTTCACTTATGTTCCGTCTCAAGCCACTGACGTGTCTGGTAAAATCATCTGCTTTATATTCCATACCCTGGGGTGTTCTGCAATTTCGTCTTAGGTGACCTTCACTACCACATCTCCAACACCTTAGAGCCACTTTCTTCTCCCTCCTACTCCGTATCAAAGCGTCGACTTGTCTGGCTAAATCATCTAAACGAGCCATCAGTTGATCCACTGGCTCATGGACTCGCACAGCTCTAACTGGGTAGCGATCTCTACTAGTTGCTTGCTGGGCTGCCTCGAACTTCATGGCGTACAACAGAGCGCTTTTCATGTCTTTTACATCTGCCATTCGAAGAGCTTTCTGTATTTCAGGATCCCGGATGCCGTCGATGAAATATTGCAGCGACAGGATTTCTCTTGTTTCTGTCGGGCACTCCGAAAAGGCGAGGTGGGACAGCCTTTCAACATCCGTCCCGAGCTCCTGAAGTGTTTCGGTAGGCTTCTGTTGACGAGATTTTAATTGGAGCCTGCTGTAGTCTTTTAAACACTTCTCCCCAAAGCGCAACTCCAAGGCGCCGGACAGAGCTTCGAAATCTAACCTTTTGTTTTCTGGAAGAGTCTGAAGGATATCCGCTGCTTCGGCTCTTAGAGAAGCGGCGAGATGACAGGCCTTAGCTTGGGAATCCCATCCATTCGCATCCGCCACGATAGAAAATTGTGTCTTATACACCTGCCAGGAGGTCTTCCCATCATATGTGGATAGCTTCAGAGGTGAACGAGCAGGCTTTGGTAAGAATTTAAAATCATCACTCCTGCTCCCTGCCGACGATACGAATTTCTTTAAAGTATCCATTTCTTTGGCAACTGCAGAAACTCTTTCATCAATTTGTTGTTCGATTTGGTGTTGGACGGCACAAACTCTTCCTTCAATTCGTTTCTCCACAGCAGAAACTCTCCCTTCTATATGTTCTTTTACAGAAGAAACTCTTTCTTCTATTTCTTCTTTCACCGAAGAAACTCTTTCTTCAATATGATCTTTTACGGAAGAAACTTTTTCTTCAATATGTCCAACTTTATTTTCAACTGCGTCAATTCTGCCTTCCATAGCTTCAAATTTATTTTCTATTATGCAAGTAATTTCTCTTTTCATTTCTTCTTGACCAGCTTGAACGGCTTTCATTTCGTCCTTAACGGATTCCTGGCCCAATTTCATTTCTTCCTTAACGGATTCCTGGCCCAATTTCATTTCCTCTTTAATTTCTTCTTTAAAAGATGTTTGGCCAGCTTCCATCTTTTCTTGTACAGCTTTTATATCTTCCTTAACGGAGTTGACGGCTCCTTCCATCTTTTCTTGGAAAGCAGCAAATGCAGTCATCATTTGCCTGAATTGTTCTTCCATCGCTCTTGTTATTGGCATTCAAATCCCACTTCTGACACCAAAAATTGTTGCGTGCGTACGGGTTCGTTATGAAATGAACGCACAAGTCCGATGAAAAATGAACAAAAATTTATTATTATCACAACAAAAATGCTTAAATTTTCTCAAATTATCATGCAGTATTACAATATCTCACAGTAGTTATCTTTTAACTACTCAAATGTACAATAGAACGTAATTCAAAACAGCTAAAGAACGCTAATCCGCGAATTCGCTACAATCAACAAGAGCAGTTTTCTAAGCAACAACAAACTAAGCAACTCCTACAAACTGAGATGTTTTCCTCCTTTTATAAGATTTTAAAATCACGCGCTAGAATTTTCCAGTACTTTCTCGAAATCAAAAAGAGATATTTATTTATTTAATGCACGCGCTCTTGTATTTTCAATTTTCCGGCTTAGCTTTCTTTTAATATTCGTCACGCGCTGCACTGCGCGTGAAATAAAACCATTTAATTTATAATTGAACTAACATTAGCTTTTTAAATACTAAATTCGTAACACTGCCCCCTTCCCAAGGACTGCACGTCCCGGGCAGTACAATCCCTGTACAGGAAGCTAAATGTACAACTGTGGCATAAATGCATTAATAAGCATTACATTACAATATTAAACAACATGAACAATAAATGCAATAAATAAAACAAATCAAATGCTATCAAATACAAATCAAACACTAAATGCAAATCAAATACTAAATACAAATCAAATCAAATACACATTTAAAAACAAAATGTACCATGGTCTTATACTATTTACAATTATTTACATTATGTACTATGGCCATAGTAACAAGCTAACCTGTCGTAAGAGTTCGAAGACTCACGGATCCGAACCACGACGTCATTCGTGTTCAGCGCTGTATATGGACCATCCGAAGGTGACTGTAATTTAGGACTCAGTCCTTTTCGTTGAATCGGGTTCCACAACCACACCTTGTCTCCTTTGTTGGATCTATGTCTAGTATCTCTTGTGTCGCATCTGGTCTTCATTTTCTCCGTCGCCAAGTTGACTCGCTTTCGTGCAGAACGGTGCATCCCCTCAAACCGGGCCTGGGCGTCTTGGATGTGTTCCTCAGGCGATGAAGGCGCATCCGTATGGCGATCAAACACGTGGTCACAAGGCAGACGAAGGTCTCGACCGGAGAGCTTCTGAGATGGAGAATAGATGGTAGTCTTACGTTTCTTTTCGACCCTGGTATGATTTCGGCGGCTTCCCGAGCTGGGTCTTTCGGACAAGGCGTCGGCATTTCCAAGTGAGGATATCTTCTGAGGATGGATAGTCATGTCACCAGATGCTGAAAGCAGTTTGTTGTTTTTGAAGTCTAAGGAAAAATTGTATTTCCTTAAAAAGTCCAACCCGAGTATGCATGGATGTGTGATATCCGCCACATAAGCCGTGTGATGGTAGGCGGCACTTCCAAACGTGATGTTTACGTTTAACTTCCCAGTTATGTCGATCTTATCACCAGACGCAGTCTGAAGGGTAACACAGGATGGCGTCCAAATAAGTTTATCTTTAAACTGTTCAGCTAAATCTTTCCTAATGATGGTAACATTAGCTCCTGTATCAGTGATCATATCGCAAGGAACTCCATCGATATTCCCATTAATGGACATTCCGTTACTGTTGCCACTCACTGTATAAATTTTAAGCGCTTTAAAACAAGGTTTTTCATTATCTGACAACCTCCGTTCCTCGATATGGTCACTAATTTGTTTACTGCGTCGTTGCTGGGAAATGGTCTTATTTTCCGTACCTCGGGATGTTCTGCAATTTCTTCGTATGTGGCCTTCAACTCCGCAGTTCCAGCATTTTAGAATTAGTTTCTTTTCACTTATGTTCCGTCTCAAGCCACTGACGTGTCTGGTAAAATCATCTGCTTTATATTCCATACCCTGGGGTGTTCTGCAATTTCGTCTTAGGTGACCTTCACTACCACATCTCCAACACCTTAGAGCCACTTTCTTCTCCCTCCTACTCCGTATCAAAGCGTCGACTTGTCTGGCTAAATCATCTAAACGAGCCATCAGTTGATCCACTGGCTCATGGACTCGCACAGCTCTAACTGGGTAGCGATCTCTACTAGTTGCTTGCTGGGCTGCCTCGAACTTCATGGCGTACAACAGAGCGCTTTTCATGTCTTTTACATCTGCCATTCGAAGAGCTTTCTGTATTTCAGGATCCCGGATGCCGTCGATGAAATATTGCAGCGACAGGATTTCTCTTGTTTCTGTCGGGCACTCCGAAAAGGCGAGGTGGGACAGCCTTTCAACATCCGTCCCGAGCTCCTGAAGTGTTTCGGTAGGCTTCTGTTGACGAGATTTTAATTGGAGCCTGCTGTAGTCTTTTAAACACTTCTCCCCAAAGCGCAACTCCAAGGCGCCGGACAGAGCTTCGAAATCTAACCTTTTGTTTTCTGGAAGAGTCTGAAGGATATCCGCTGCTTCGGCTCTTAGAGAAGCGGCGAGATGACAGGCCTTAGCTTGGGAATCCCATCCATTCGCATCCGCCACGATAGAAAATTGTGTCTTATACACCTTCCAGGAGGTCTTCCCATCATATGTGGATAGCTTCAGAGGTGAACGAGCAGGCTTTGGTAAGAATTTAAAATCATCACTCCTGCTCCCTGCCGACGATACGAATTTCTTTAAAGTATCCATTTCTTTGGCAACTGCAGAAACTCTTTCATCAATTTGTTGTTCGATTTGGTGTTGGACGGCACAAACTCTTCCTTCAATTCGTTTCTCCACAGCAGAAACTCTCCCTTCTATATGTTCTTTTACAGAAGAAACTCTTTCTTCTATTTCTTCTTTCACCGAAGAAACTCTTTCTTCAATATGATCTTTTACGGAAGAAACTTTTTCTTCAATATGTCCAACTTTATTTTCAACTGCGTCAATTCTGCCTTCCATAGCTTCAAATTTATTTTCTATTATGCAAGTAATTTCTCTTTTCATTTCTTCTTGACCAGCTTGAACGGCTTTCATTTCGTCCTTAACGGATTCCTGGCCCAATTTCATTTCTTCCTTAACGGATTCCTGGCCCAATTTCATTTCCTCTTTAATTTCTTCTTTAAAAGATGTTTGGCCAGCTTCCATCTTTTCTTGTACAGCTTTTATATCTTCCTTAACGGAGTTGACGGCTCCTTCCATCTTTTCTTGGAAAGCAGCAAATGCAGTCATCATTTGCCTGAATTGTTCTTCCATCGCTCTTGTTATTGGCATTCAAATCCCACTTCTGACACCAAAAATTGTTGCGTGCGTACGGGTTCGTTATGAAATGAACGCACAAGTCCGATGAAAAATGAACAAAAATTTATTATTATCACAACAAAAATGCTTAAATTTTCTCAAATTATCATGCAGTATTACAATATCTCACAGTAGTTATCTTTTAACTACTCAAATGTACAATAGAACGTAATTCAAAACAGCTAAAGAACGCTAATCCGCGAATTCGCTACAATCAACAAGAGCAGTTTTCTAAGCAACAACAAACTAAGCAACTCCTACAAACTGAGATGTTTTCCTCCTTTTATAAGATTTTAAAATCACGCGCTAGAATTTTCCAGTACTTTCTCGAAATCAAAAAGAGATATTTATTTATTTAATGCACGCGCTCTTGTATTTTCAATTTTCCGGCTTAGCTTTCCTTTAATATTCGTCACGCGCTGCACTGCGCGTGAAATAAAACCATTTAATTTATAATTGAACTAACATTAGCTTTTTAAATACTAAATTCGTAACGATATTTAAAAAATGACTCTTTTCTAACAAAGCATTTATTTAGGAGAACTAAGGTATTTATTTAAATTGAACTCAAAGTTATTTTTCAACATTTAATACTTCATTTCAAATCAGATTATAATACTTTAAATTAAAAAAAAAATCTGAAAGATTTTAGATTTTAAATTACGTACAAAGGGGCATTTTTTAACATTTTTTTCTGTTGCCTTTATTTATTAAATATCACATTCTTCGCACTTAAACTATAAAATTCTGTTCAACAGCGATGTCGCAAAATAATTTTAAAATGAGCATATCTTTAGAATTTCCGATAAACACTTCCGCGCGCTGGAGATATAAAGACTTTTTTCCTCCTAGCGTGTTGCCATTGCTCGCTTTTAAATCGTTGAGTTTGTTAATCACAAATCCGTTTAAAGTTTTACAAAATAGGAAATGATAATAAAACAAATTCCAAATTTCAAATTTGGGCTTTCAGATGCCCATATTTGCAGTAGGATTACGTCATTCAAAATTGAATGGCTCTAGGTACCGTTGTTTTATCACAATGCGAGAAACATACATACATTTATGCAGATTATTCATTATTTAATTTCTTCAAATATAATACAGGGCGATAATATTTGGTGACAACAGCTTGAAAAGTGAAACGGGCATTCGGAGAGATTCGACGCAAAATCGGAAAACGAAAACAAAAACCACCTTTTTTTTCAATTTTTTAATTTTCTCACGTTAATTGATTTTTTTTTTGGTTTCTTTCCAGACATTTTCCGCAATGTTTTCAGGCATCTGCTTATTTAACTCTTTAAGCTCGCAGGTCCACCCATAAAATCTTGTATATTTTGTCTAATAGCATATCGCTATTTATTTTATTTTATTCTGTACATAGGCATTTCCATTCCATTAATTATTATCTTTATTACACCTTAATGTGTTAATTCCAGCGGACGCGTCGGGAAATTGGAATAGAGAATTGAGGCTCAAGATTTTGACAAAGTTTATCTAATTAATTGAAAAATGTGTCGCGTACAGTTTCAATTGTCTGTTTCGGTGAAACGCGTGAGCGTTAGCTTAGTTCGAAATTCATTAAAAAATATACCCCTGACGTGCCATAGTGAAATTTGAATTGGGCTAATCGACCATTTACCGCTTCTTAATTTTATTTTTAACTCGATTAATTAGTTAATACTTTTACTATGTTTTAAATATACCTTAATTTAGCATATAGCTTACTATTATTGTTGATTTTTACTTGTAAATAATCAAATGTTATATTTTTCTCTTTTAACACATTTCATTGCTACTAATTTTGCTTATGTTAAAGTTTTCCCAGAACCACAGTATTTAAGCAGCTTTTTAGCGTTCGGACCAGAATTTATCTTTTAATTTTTTTAATTTTGCAGCACAATGCGCAAAATTTTTGACCACATAGGTCTTTTATCGTTTGTTCTTTCTACTTTACTTTAAATTATATATATATATATATGTGTGTATATATATATATATATATATACATATATGTGTGTGTGTATGTGGGATGTCATCTTCGACATCCCACATACACACACACGTTCGACCGAACTGTTTTGTGAAAAAAGCGCAGATGACAAAAAGCATGTGCAGGACGTATTAGCAGAAGCGTACGATATTAGTATAAAGAAAAAAGAACTTTTTATTCTTTACTGTGACAAATTTCCTGTAATCAAATTGTCAATTGCACTAGTGTATGCTTATTATAATCCCTAGACTTCAGAAGGTTTCAGCGATTTTACGAAGTACGTACTCGGATTCAAAGATAAGACGGTGTTACGTAATGCCGTCAATAAACTTCGGAAGATATCCACGAGACAGTTTTATGAATAACTTTATTGAATGAACACGAGACTTTTAATGTATTAATGTTTTAATGTCGCGAGTTTTTTGTATCCTTTCTTTTTTGTGGATGGCATCAGTTTTCGTAGTTGCCATGCACGTTCTAATCCGTATTTGCTTAGTGGTAGAAGTGTTCTATGAATTTAATGTTGTTATGAATTGAATTGAATTATTATATTGTATTTGTGTTCTGTTTATTGAATAATATCCTAGTTCCTGCTTTACTGTGAAACTGTGAAAATACTGATGTCAAGTGTTAACAAAGTTGTTTATTCGTCAAGAAACGTGCAGAATTAAAGTAGATAAGATTTATTTCTTTTTCTATAAATATTGAAATTGTAAACAGATATTCTAATAGTAGACTCACTGTGTCTAATTATTATTAAGGTTTATATACGTATATATTAAGAATCTGAACAACCGTTGACGGGTAGTCTCGGCGTAGTTCTGATATTTTTGATAATATTTTCGTTACAAGTGGCATCCGCGACAGGACGTAGTGAGGTTTGTTAGAATTATTTTGTTGAATGGTATTTTGTGAAGTAAAGCTGGTTTCATTCATCGTTTTATTATGAATCCTTTAACTGTGAAACGCGGAGGATTGCGTTCTTCCTTTACCAAGACTGTTAATGTTTTGAAAAGCGAAATTGGTAAGGATGATTTTTCAGCAGGTATAATTAAAGATAAATTTACAAAGTTGCAAATGTTACAGAAAGATATTGAGGAACTTAACGAGCAGATTTTGAATTTTATAATTTCGACTGATGTAACGTCTGAAAAAGTTAAAGATGAAATGGAAAGCTGGGATATTTATAAGGATGAACTTATTACCATTTCTCACTTAGTTAGTGAGAAGTTAGGTGCCTTAGAACAGATAAATTTAGAAACTAAATCGCAAAGTAGTGTTTCTAGTAATTCACCTCGTAATACTAGATCGTTAAAGCTCCCGAAAATAGAGCTTAAGAAGTTCGATGGAGAATTATTGAACTGGCTTCCGTCTTGGTCTCAGTTCGAAAAAATACACGAGGACCCTGATTTGCACGAAAGTGACAAATTTCAGTATCTTGTGCAAAGCATGAAACAAGAGACGCGCGCTAGAGACTTGTTACAGAGACATTGACAGTTACCCAATGTCTGCGAAAAATTATTCAAAAGCTATTAGTGCTCTTAAGGAACGTTTTGGGAATCATGATTTATTAATTGAGGTATACGTGAGAGAGCTTGTAAAGTTGATTGTAACGAATGTTAAGACAGGCAGTAGTGAAAAATTACCATTGCCGCAATTATTTGATAAGATTGAAGCACAAATAAGAGCTCTCGAATCCTTAGATATTAAAACGGAAAGCAATGCTTGTTGGTTATATCCCATGGTAGAATCATGCCTCTCGGAGGAAGTCCTCAGAGCCTGGCAAAGAAGCCCGCTTTTTGGAGAAGTAAAGGAAAGTCAGAATATTTCTCGCCTAACTAATTTGATGAGATTTTTAAGATGCGAAGTGGAAGGAGAGGAAAGACTTAAGTTAGCACGGAGTGGATTTGGAATTTTTGGGCAAAAAGACAAGTATTCAATGAATCGAAAAGGGATTTAAAAGGCCAATTTAAATCGAAACAGTTAACGAATGCCCCTACGGCGATAGGTTTCCTTACGACGAAAGATAATAACTGTATTTTTTGCGATAAACTACATGATAGTAAGGACTGTTACGAAGCACGCTCTCTGTCATTAGATGAGAAAAAGAATAAAATTAGGCTTAAGAGGTGTTGCCTAAAGTGCCTTTCGCCTGGACATGTTGCTAAGTCGTGTAAACAGTTTGTGCGTTGCTATGTGTGTGGTAAGGCTCACAAAGTTTCTCTCTGCCCGGATCTGCAGATGCAGGAAACTCATGAAAAGGCAACAAAGCCAGACACCGTTCAGGCAACTACGGCGGGACAGATGTGTTCCACAGAGGTAGCTCTCATGACAATTAAAGTCAATGTGTTAGGAAAATCAGGCACGAGAGAAGTACGAGCGCTTCTCGATTGCGGATCACAAAAATCATACATTTTGAAGTCTACGGTACAGGAATTAGGACTAATTCCCATTGTCGAGGAAACTGTAGCTCACATGCTTTTTGGAGGGGTTAAAATTGAACCGAACGTACATAAAATGTATCGAATCAAGCTCTCAATCCTTACATGAGAAAAGAAATGGAATTTGTGTTTTTGGATCAGGAAGCTATATGTGGAAATATAGTAAGCGTACCTAAGGGCCCTATTTTATAAGAACTTAAGCGTAAAAAGATATGGCTTTCAGACATGGGAACAGGTTGCCCGAAGATAGAGATGCTAATCGGCAGTGACATTTACGGTTCAATTCTTACAGGGAAAGTAAAACAGTTTGATGGAGGTTTGACTGCAACTGACACTACATTAGGATGGACTGTTTGAGGTTCACTTAAGGAGCATTCCGAACTACAAAGTAGTGGTATATCTACTCTGAATGTTTCGGGACCTAAACGTATCCGATCTTTGGAACTTAGAGACAATAGGAATTTCAGATTCCAGCAGTAATTCTACAAAGAACGCGGAAGAAGATATTGCTTGGGAACAATTTTTAGGCTCCTTAGGTAAAAATGAAGAGGGGAGATACTGTGTTGGTTTACCCTGGTTAGAACATAACATCGATTTACCATCCAACCGCGATATTGCGGAAAAAAGGCTTCTCAGCACAACACAAAGACTTAAGTCTTTGAATATATCTTAAGAGTACGATAAGGTTTTTAGCGAATGGCTTGCTAAAGGCGTGATAGAGGAAGTTTCGTTGTGCGATCTTAAGTCTAAAGGACATTATCTGCGGCATCATCCTGTTATTAAACCGGATAGTCTTACCACCAAGGTACGGCCGGTATTTGACGCATCATGTAAATCTAAACGAGCACCTTCTCTTAATGACTGTTTGGTAAAGGGACCGAATTTGATCGAAGAAATACCTGCCTTATTATTAAGATTCAGAGAGAAACGCATAGAAGTTACGGCTGATATAAGACGCGCATTCTTACAAATAGAGTTTAAAAAAGAGGACAGAGATTTTTTAAGACTCCTTTGGGGGAAAAAGGATGGTCTTATAAAGGTGTATCGTCACACAAGGGTAGTTTTTGGTGTTAGATCCAGCCCGTATCTTTTAAGTGCTGTCATTACTTTCCATTTATCTCGAGTGCCTGCGGAGCGAAATCACGTAGCAGAAAAGCTTCGAAATTCTTTTTATGTCGATAATTGTGTCACGTCTCTTGACACAAAGGAAGAGTTGAAAGATTTTATGGATAAATCAATTGACATTTTGGCAGAAGCTAAGATGGACCTACGGATGTGGACATTCGATCCTATAAACGACGTTAATAAAATTTCGAGGTATGGTAATTCGGAATCTCTTTCTGAGAATCAGATTTCAGTATTGGGTATTCTATGGGACAGAACGGATGATAGCCTTTCTATTCATATTAAGCCTGTGCGAAATCTAGACAACCTGTCAAAAAGAGAGATTTTGTCATTAACATAGGGGATTTTCGATCCGCTAGGGTTCTTAGCTCCTGTATTATTACCGGCTAAGTTATTGATTCAAGAAGTTTGGTCTATTAAAGCAGATTGGGATTCTCCACTGTCAGAAGAGGTCAAACGAAAATTTTTGAAATGGTACTGTGAATTACAGATCTTATCAGATTTGAAAATATCCCGCAGAACAAGATAGGGAAACAAACAAACTTGGACTTTGCATGTTTTTTGTGACTCGAGCCAGAAAGCTTACGCGACCGTGATTTTCTTACGCTGCGAAAACAATGGTGACACATGTGTAAATTTTCTGATCGCAAAATCTCGTGTTGCACCTTTAAAAAAGATGACAATACCACGTCTTGAACTTTTAGCATGTGTTTTAGAAGTACGTCTAGCGAAGTATGTTGTAGAGGCATTATCCTTAGACGAAATGGAAAAACATTACTGATCTGATTCCACCACAGCTCTGTCATGGATCAAGCGCAATGATCAATGGGGAACTTTTGTAGGAAATCGTGTCAAAGAGATTTGTGCACTTTCAGAGGAAAATAAGCGGTCTTACGTGCCAAGCCAGTTAAATCCATCTGATATACCATCTCGTGGTTGTACCCCTCATCAAATTCTAAAGAATTCATGGTGGGAGGATCCTAACTGGTTAAAGAATCCGAAGGATAGTTGGCCACGCCTTGAAATTAAACCCAATGAGGCATTAATTTCTTCCGAAATCAGAAAGAAAACTGTAGTATTAAACGTTAGCGTGAGTACTGATACATTTAAGTGGTATGAAAAATATTCTAAATTTTCAGCAATTGTAAGAATTTTAGCATGGGTTCTAAGATTTATTAGACGCTGTCAGGCAAAATCTGTAAATAGAGCAAAATTCTTGTCTGCAGCCGAGTTAAAAGATTTAAAAAACACTTTGAGTCTACTAGTTCAACGTGAAAGGTTTTCTCAGACTGGAGATGTAATAAATGGTCTTTCAGTCGTCAGAGATGAAATAGGACTGATAAGAGTGAAAACAAAGATTCTCGCAAGAGATGATGAATTTGGATTTAAATATCCAATTCTACTTCCGTCAAAGCATCATATTGTGCAAACTCGAATACCATAAAAAGAATTCTCATGCCGGTGTTCAAATGCTCATGTCAATGATTAGAGAAGAATATTGGATTATTTCAGCTAGACAAACAATTAGATCAATAATAAAGAAATGCATTACCTGCAAGAGATTCACAACAAAATCATCTTCAACCATACCTATTCATTTACCTTTAGACAGAGTACGGGACGCTCGAACTTTTGAAGTCACCGGAATTGACTTGTGTGGTCCTCTTATTCTTAGGAACAGGACTAAAGCCTGGGTGGTGCTGTTTACATGTGCAGTCTACAGAGCAATACATTTGGAGATCGTGACATCCTTAAATGCAGATTGTTGTGCACTCGCGTTGAGAAGATTCATCGCTCGACGAGGCCGTCCGACAGTTATCTATAGTGACAATGGCACGAACTTTATCAGTGTCTCTGGTTCATTGAACCAAATTGAGTGGCAAAAGATAGCTGCTCTTGAAACTCTAAATCCAATTAACTGGAAATTCATTCCCCCCCAACCGCAGCATTGTGCAGATGCAGTTCTCCAACGATGCAGATGAGTTGAGGCCTCTAACACCATCCAACTTTCTCCAAGATGTAAAAGAGATTGGAACGGCTGATCTTGATCATTTGGATAGGAACAAACTGGTAAAGAGAGAACTTTATTGTCAAGAACTGCGTGAACAATTCAGGCAACGATTCCGGAAAGAATACTTAGGTCAGCTGGTGCAAAAAGCTGGCACATCTGACAAAATTTTCAAAGTTGAAGAAGTGGTCCTTGTTGGTTCTGAAAACCAAAAGAGACTTAATTGGCCACTTGCAGCGATTGAAGAACTGTATCCAGGGAGAGACGGCCATGTGAGAGTCGTCAAAGTCAAGACTCCACTTGGTCATCTCGTTCGTCCAGTCCAAAAAATTTACCCTCTAGAAGTTAATTCTTCTGGGGATCCCATTATACCTGATCAACATATTACTAATGACCCACCAGCAACATCACAGAATGACATTCCAATTCAGAAGGATGTTTCAGCAGCTCCTCGGACGTCAAGAAGAGGCAGAGTAATCAAGATACCTAAGAGACTGGGCTACTGAACTTTCGAACATTCTTGATTTACCTCGAAGGTGGCAAATCAAGGTGGGAGGATGTTACGTAATGCCGTCAATAAACTTCGGAAGATATCCACGAGACAGTTTTATGAATAACTTTATTGAATGAACACGAGACTTTTAATGTATTAATGCTTTAATGACGCGAGTTTTATGTATCCTTTTTTTTGTGGATGGCATCAGTTTTCGTCGTTGCCATGCACGTTCTAATCCGTATTTGCTTAGTGATAGAAGTGTTCTATGAATTTAATGTTGATATGAATTGAATTGAATTATTATATTGTATTTGTGTTCTGTTTATTGAATAATATCCTAGTTCCTGCTTTACTGTGAAACTGTGAAAATACTGATGTCAAGTGTTAACAAAGTTGTTTATTCGTCAAGAAACATGTGCAGAATTCAAGTAGATAAGATTTATTTCTTTTTCTATAAATATTGAAATTGTAAACAGATGTTCTAATAGTAGACTAACTGTGTCTAATTATTATTAAGGTTTATATACGTATATATTAAGAACCTGTGCAGAACAGCCGCTGACGGGTAGTCTCCGCGTAGTTCTGATATTTTTGATAATATTTTCGTTACAGACGGAATCTACATATATATAGATATCTGTATCTATATATATATGATACGTATTGTTAATGTTAAATAGATTCTTAATTTTATTATTAATTTTCCGGTACAGCATCATTTCTCTCATCTTTTCATGCTATATTATACAGAAAAATACAATAATTTCACATATAATTGCACTAAAATATTCTGTCTATGTACAAAATTAGAATATATATAGTCACACACGTACATTTATGTATATAATAATTTATGTTATAAATATGCATATATATTTGTATTAAACAATGTTAGTTTAAGTATTTTTATACGATATTTATGTCTTACATTTATTATCATACTTTTCTTTTATTATGAGTTACTCTAAAAATTCAAAACTTGTTAAAATGAATGAAATTCAAGACAGTCGATTCTAAATTCTGTCGGGTACTAATCATACATGGCATAATAATATCGTCATATTTGGAAAAGTTTCGAAATAGTACTTTAGTCTGTTAAACAAAGATTTTAATAAAAGAAAAGAATCAAAGAAATTTCTAAACATCTTTTCTTCGTGAATATACTATGTGAGAAAAGTCTGCATTCATTGAAGCTCAGGCAGACAGACAATGTTGAATTCATGTAGATAAGTGAAAGAATTCTGTTTGTTATCTTTACTGAAAATTCTCATAATCAATAATTTTCATTTTAATATTGATGTTTTCAAATGCTCATTCGTCTGGAAACTTTGACTTATTTTAGATTATGTTTTTCTATTTTATTTATATTCTTTAAATTATGTATTTTAGATTATGTTTTATTTTAACATAATATCATTATTAGAGATTTTATATTATGTTTATTTTATATTTTTTAGCGTATTTTAGACCATGTTTTATTTTAACGAATGATTTCTGGCGATATTCTTATCGATATGTATGTATTATAGTTGACTATATTTAGGGTGACATTTGATAATTTCAATAATGGTTCACACAACTTTTTCTCTGTATCTGTATATGTTTAATGGAAACAAAACAGAAACAGAAACTAACTGATAAAACCAAAACAAAATGTAATTCATAATTGATTTTAATATACACATAAAGCTGCAGTAATACATGGTATTTAATAAAGATTTCAATTTGCTAATTTAAGTAAAAAGGAAATATTTAAAAATGTGAGTTGATACATTTGCAATGGATTAGGAAAATTCATTATATAATGTTCTAATTTTATTCTTACTTAACGAACAGATGTTTTCGTATGTATGTAATTCAAAATGTATAGCAATATTGATATAGAAGCAGCGATTAATTACAAAGCACTTAAATATAGATGACCTCACAGAATTCTCTTTCCTTTTCGTAGACACTGAGCAGAATACGAACGAGCAATTACGAACGCAGAAATTAAAATATAAACGTGGCATAAACTTGGCATCAGAACTATAGGTACAATTCGGTTTCGGGAACCGTAAAAAATTGCAGCGAAAATGCATGTGCAAAAGCGCCAAATCTAGCAAAGTCGCCCATTAAACAGCACGCCAAATCTTGCGAACGCGCTGATTTCAAATTGCGTAAATTTTAGATAATTCTATATTTGTAAGTCGCCATTGAAATACTAGTTTAATTTTTTAATTCTCTTTTTGATAAAGCTATGGATTTTACAATTTGGGAATTGCCGAATGAAGAAAAGTCTGCAATAGAATTTTTTCAAAAAAAAAAAAAAAAAAAAAAAAAAAAAAAGGCATCATTCATGATAGAAAATTATTTGAACAATCATGAGATGAAATTATGCTTTATCGATAACTCGGTAGCAAAATTGCGGTGCAGGAAAGAAAACTGTAATGAGAAGAAAGGATTGAAAATTCAAAATTGGTTTGAAGGATTGAAAATTCCCTTCCTTACAGCCGTTAGGTTCATCTATTTTTGGTGTCAGGAAATGACATCTGTTGAATTTTGTGAACTTCAGTTTAAGATGAACCACAGTACAGTTGTAGACTGGAACAGTTACATGCGTGAGGTGTGTGCCTCAGCTTTAATTGCTCGGCCCAAGTCTAAAATTGGAGGATGTGGCAAAATTATTGAAGTAGACGAAAGCCTTTTCAGTAAAAGAAACAACAATGTTGGACGTGTTTTTCCGCTACAATGGGTTTTTGGCGGATTATGCAGAGAATCAAATGAATGTTTCTTAGTCGCTGTTCCACATCGATCGGCGAAAACCTTATTGAGCATCATAAAGGATAATATCGCAGAAGGAAGCGTTATTTATACTGACTGCTGGAAATCATACAAGTCAGATGAACTGCAAGATGCCGGTTTTGAACACTTTACTGTCAACCACAACTACAATTTTGTGGACCCGAAAAGTGGATGTCATATACAAACAGTAGAACGGCTGTAGGGCAGTGCTAAATGGCGTAATAAACGCCATCGGGGCACTGCTCGACAGCATTTTGATTCTTACTTGTCCGAGTTTATGTACAGACGTTTGCACAAAAAAACTGAAATTTTTTCTGCTATGTTGGAAGACATAAAAAATTTTATGCCACTCGTTTAATTGCAAGTATATTTAGCCTTTTTCTCATAAAGTAATACAAAATTGTATTATATGAAATTAACGTCTCATCTAAATTAAAATAAAAATCTGAAATAAGTATTTACTATTATGTTTCCATTCAGTTATTTTAGCCTTTTTTATATAAATAATAATAATAAAAAATTGTATGATGTGAAATTAACCTTTTATTTAAATTAAAATAATAATCTCAAAGTTATTTACTTTTATGCTTCCATGCAGTCATGTTTAGCTTTTTGATATAAATTATAATAATAAAAAAGTACTATATGAAAGTAAGTTTTCATTTAAATTAAAACATCAATCTTAAATAGTTATTTACTATTACACTTCCTTTCTTGCGTTAGGGTTGCCGCAATTATTTTTGGCAGCACTGGCATCAACAATAGTTTGGCGATTTTTTACGGTCCTCAAAACCGAATAGTACCGAACTATAAAAATAGAAATTTAGGAGCGTAGAACTTTAAATATGAACATAGACAATAAAAATAGTCATGGCGCAAGCGTGCATCAAAATGAATTTTCCCCGTGATTCACTACGCACATAGAATGACAAAGTCGTGTAGATATCTTAAGAATTAGAACTGGCCGAATAAATGTTTCCTTTGGAGTTTGGAAACACAGGAAGCCATCCTGTCGACTTACACTGTTGCGATAGGAAGAGAGCAGCGAGGCAGTGTCTTAGCCAGAAGACAGGTAAAAGGAACAACGTAAATGTTCTTGAATAAGCACGATTAGAGTGTCAAATGATTTGTGGCTGCAAATGTCATTTGAAATAAAGATGAATATTTAATATGCCTCGGTTGCCAAGTTTACTGTTCATTACGGATTCAACACTCTACATTCTACGCCATCTATATTGAGAAATCTTTTTTATTAGATGTATATATACAACATATATGCATATACGTTTAGTTGAAACATTTTAAAAGATATGTATTAACACCTTTATGATTGATTATTATGCATAACAATGAAGTCATAATTCGGAATCCGTAGATTTAATGGCAAATTTTTTGTCAATACCTGATTACAATGAAACATTTCTCTATACGCAGATGATTCTTAAATATCCAAACTAAGTATGACTGAAATCCACACGGATATTTGAGCAATCTATTCGATAAAAACAACGTTCTTCTATAGGCTAAACGTATATTCATTGTTGTGAAAGTAAGGAAATATTATAATATGATCTTGTTTATCTGCATCTAAAACACTATTTATTGTTGTACAAGCTAAGCAAATTCATTTTTTACTTTTATGAACTTTTATCATTTAAGATACAAAGGTTATGAAATAAATATTAACATACCAATTTTTTCCTACTTAGTGATAATCAATAAACTACTATAATTTTAAACAAAGGTTATAATTATGCTTCCTATGTTGCTATCATGCTCTGACAATAAATAAGTTATCGTCTCTGACACATGCTAGCGATTATTTTATGCTAGTTTATATAGATTTCATTATCTCTGTTTAAATAGACAGCAGCAGCAATCAAATATGGTTTATGTAATATGGATTCAAGAAATTCTGAAACATTCACTCTAATTTCAATCAAATAAACAGAGAATACGCTATATTAAAAAACACCGTACGTCCTTGGCAATTTCTGTTGTATGATGAAATTCGTAAATACAAAGTTAGATGAAATATTTGAAACGGCAACTTTTTGATTTCAGCTGATTGAAATAGGATTAATATTTCCTCATTTTCAATTTACTTATGAACGGAAATCATAGAAAAGTTAAACCTTTTTCAGAAACTTCTTCCTTCAATGTCTAGACTGATTTAAAAAAAAATTGTGCTTCTTATTTTAAGGAATTTTGTAAAGGAAATACGCTTATTTAAAATTAATATATAGGAATCTAGCTAGATTTCTCAAACATCTCGTATTTAGTGTGAAAGCCCTTAAAAAATTATCCAGATATTATGCAGTATAACAAATTTCCATGTTGCATCTTTTCCTTTTAAAGAATTTCCATGTTGCATTTTTAAATGCATTACATTTCTGAAATATAGATACATAATTTTTAATGTAAATTAGGAATTTGAAATGAAAATTAAGATATTCAAAACTAAAATCAAGCGCAAAAGCAGACACACACATAAATACATGCATATATACCTACATACAGACATATATATGTGTGTGTGTGTGAAATATAAAATATAAAAGACACTTAATTGGCAATAGACTTTTAAATTTCTAATTTGAATTACAAAAGACAAACCCCTTCGCTTCTGCACTGACGTCCTTCTTCCCCTGCAGTATTCCGCACTGCTGTGAGCTTTTCGAGTATAAACGCTTCAGCGCCTTGTGAGTATTCTTTATCTATTGATCTTTGTTTTGTTCATGAAATGACTTAAGTTCATTTGCCAGTGACTGCGACTCTTGGTATTACCAAAACAACAATCCTCCCATTAAAACTTCCACGGACTGGATGTTGTTTGAGGATCTCATGAAAGATAGGCTCCGCAGTTTCATAATCTTAGAACGTAGGAAGGTATATCGACAAAGCAGTGAAATATCTCAGGCATATCATCCAAAGTGCTATTTCTGAAGCTAGAGGGATCATCACTGACAGTAAAAAGATTTTCCTTCTCGCTTGGAACATTCGTAATTTGATGAAATACCGAAACAGACCTCGTAAACAATACTACCTTACATGGGATCTTACAATCAAGAGAAAAATCAGTCAACTCAATAGGAACATTAAAACAACAAAGAACGCAAGCTTTCTTATTAATGAATACAAGGATGAATTCTGGCAGGAAAAAAGACTTAACCTGGACACACATGAGATGGTTCCTCATGGGCATTTATTAAAATCTTCAAGTAACCGGCCTTCGTGTTATGAAAACCAAGTTGTGTTCTCCAGTAACGATAAAGCAAATATTTTCGGCGCACATTTAGCAAAGCAATTCCAGCCTAATGATTGGCCGGTAGATCCATCTCTGAAATTGAAACGCTCGTTAAAGTTCACTGCTTAAACCCACCAATCTCCAATAACCGTATCACTCTGACCACGCCCAGAGAAGTTTCAGTTATTATTCGGTGGCTCAACAAAAAGAAAGCCCCAGGTATAGACAGAATTACGAATAAAGCTATCAGAAGTCTCCCAAATATCATCTGTAGAATAAGAATTATTTTGAACGCTTGCTTAACCTTATTTCCCGAAAAGTGCAAAACTGCAAAAGTAATTCTTCTCCCGAAATCCGAGAAGAACCACCCGAAACCGGACGGATATCGCTCCATTAGCCTTCTGCCAGGGATAGGAAAAATTTATGAACGTATACTTCTAAAAAGGATGAAGCCCTACCTCAACCTACTCCCTCTAGAACAGTTTGGTTTTGGAGAAAATTAGTCAACTACTAAACAGCTTCTCAGAATTTCAGAACTTACTAGCGCTGCCTTGCATTCTAAATTAAATGTTGCTCTCCTTGTGCTGGATGTAGCGAAAGCCTTCGACCGCATCTGGCATGAGTAGCTTGAGTAGCTTATTGCTAAACTGATCAACCTGGGCTTCTGCTTCAACTTTCTGAGTCCAGTTTGATCTAGAATTATTGTGATTCTCGCCTTCCTCACCAACTGCACGTTCCGAGTTTCTGTGGGAAACGCACTCTTTATGGATAAAACGATGGAAGCTGGTGTTCCGCAAGGTTCAGTCACCGGGACTTTGCTCTCTCTTTTCTACGTTTCTGATTTCTCTGTGAATGATAACAATAAATCGATGTTCGCCTGCTATGCAGACGACACTGTGTTAGCCGTGAAGTCTGCAAATATAAACCATGAAGTGAAAAAACTTCAAGAGTCCTTTTGGTTGAGAACGGGTGCGAAGCCTGGAAAGTGTACATAAATGCGCAAAAATACCAACTACTCATTATTAGATGAAAGAAGCTCAATACCCAGTTCAAGAGAAATGCTGTTTAATGAACCAGTTCCTATTCTCAGTGAAGCGAATACTTAGGTGTCATACTTAATAGAAGATTTACACGGACCTTTCACATATTGCATGGGAGAAATAAAGCGCTAAGAAACATGATATGTTTAATCCCCATCATCGGACAATTATATAAACTGGACTCAGCGAAAAAGAAATTAATCTACATCTCAACTATTCGGCCAATCATGACGTATGCCTCGCGTGCCTGGGCACCCGCTATGGAGGCTGATGTCCAGAGCTTCAAATTGTAAAAAATAAATTTTCAAGAATAATTACAAGAGGTTACTATTTCGTATGAAACCATGTTTTGCACCATGATCTTAAATTGGATACCATACTCCCCATTGCAAACGCGAAATTCTTCACAAAGCACGTGACTGTCAGCATATGAAATACTTCAACATTCTTCACTATGATATCTGAAACGAAGACAGATACCTCAGACATTATATAACACATTATTTTCATGAGAATGGAAATCAGAATTTCCCTAATTAGTTTGCTGTCTTTTTCGAACTGTGATTACTTGCTTAATTTCAAAACTTAGCAGCATCGATCAGTGCCCTGGATGATCAACTTATGTGATGGGTCATGTGACTGTGAAGTGATAAACTGAAATGTTTTACCAAGACTTACACTGCTTTGTGTATTATACAAACTTGTAAATATGCAAGTAATTATGCCTTTTCTATTATTGTTTTCATCTACTAATTGCAATTGTATTTATATTTATCTACAAGATAAACTGCTATTAGTTTTATAAAGCTCTCAGCATTTTGTAATGCTCACGCTGATGTAATTGATCTGTCATTTGACTCTGATCTCACTTTTGCGAACTTTTATTTGAATCTGTTCCTACACTTCAAGCGTTGAGACCTGAATCTTTTATAGATGTTACGTTCCACACCTTTATTATGAACTTTTTGGTGTGTTTGCTCTTCATATATCTTGTTACTAGCAGCTACGCGGCAAGCCTTCGTCTAGCTTTTAAATGTACCGAAAAAATGCCTAAAGGGAATATCAAACGTTAAATTTAAAAACTGCACATAATTTTACTCTACAGAACAACTTCATTAAAAAAAATACCCCACAAATTAAAAAATATGTATTACATATGACAAAATTACAATGAAATAAGCATCATCCTTTAATACAATATTTATTATCCTAATATCCTTCAAATATTTATTATCCTAATAAATAAATTAACCAACTTCCCGTTGCAAAATCTTAAGAATTCAAATGGTTTAAAGAAGTTAAGAGCCTTGTCTCCTAAAAAAATCATGCAAAGCTTTTTATATAATTAAAACATAATAAAAATTTACAATGAAATAAGCATAAATCTCATATTTTCAAGAGAAAACAGTCAACAGTCCAGTATCCAAAGTAATGAATGAAAAACTGATGCCAAAACCACATTTCTAAAAGAATGAAACTATCATCAGAAAGCAATAACTAATCAAAATTTTGCTTTGTAGATGACATAACTCAAAATATACAAACCTTTTTGCCATTAGCTAATAAAGAGAGAGAGAGGAAAAAAAGAAAGACAATTCTTTCTTTTGGTTCCTCGCGAGACACATTCGCGTCAGAATAAGAAGATTGCGATGCGCGTGTTGCATGTCCTTCCTCCCCAAAACAAAACAGCATTTTATCTGATATTTTCACAGTCAGCAGTCCAGAATACAAAGCATTGAATGAAAAACTGTTGCCAAAACCACATTTCTAAAAGAATGAAACTATTTAAAGTGATGCGATTTCATCATAAAGGATAAAATTAAAAAAAAAATAAATAAAAAATAAAAATCTGATTCGAATTTTGAAAAAATCGCTTCTAGGTGCACTGGCTCTAGTCCAGATGCTTCTATATACCAAATTTCGTAGCCCAGCCTATTAGTTTACGTACAGCACGAACGAAAGACACACAGACAGACTCTTTCTTTTATTATATGTAGAGATTGTGTATTTTTCAGGAAATTACCCTGGAATCTTGCAACCAATCAGTTATCTTTTCACCCTTCACCACATCTAAACCTGTCAGTATTTGTCTACTTGAAGCGCTGTTTATAGCACAATAATTTACGTCAGCCGGAACACATAATGCAGTATGCGTGCTAGTCACGGTGTACATTTGAAGCTGGAGTTGGAGTTGTGGACTCTCTACACCGATGTCAATTCTGGGATCTACGATCATGACAGTTTTATGGGATGTGCCTAAATCGTCTTATTCGTTATTGAGCCAGACCCGTCGCCTTTTCGCGCTATATTCGCTGTATAACATGATTCGCGCACTCTCTTTCTCCGATTGCACTGTCCTGGTAAATCACGTTTCTTCGCTAAGCTATACTTTTTCATTAAATATGCAATTGCGAAGTTTAAAATTTCGGGGTCAGCAGAACATATTTGAATACTCGATGATAACTAATTTTTAGAATGATGAATTCGCAGATAGTATTTTACAGAAATCCAACTGAGGAATAAATGTTCCTTTGAGGTTAGTAGCACGTAATCGAATCCTGTACGAGTAAAAATGCAATAAAAACACAAATTTGGAAGCACTGATGTAAGAACACTGAGATGGAGATGCGCAGAAATACTGATGGCGTAGATACTTAATGCTTAGAACGTCCATCCATTTTGAAGAAGAAGCAGTCGAGCCGAATTAAATTCTATATTTATTTAAATTATTATTTGTGGTCACAATTCACTTGGCACTCCAATCGTGCCAATTTCCAGAAAAGTTATAATTTTGATACTATGGCGATAGAAGTGATCATAGCAGCACATAGATGATTGCACCAAAGCGTCTGGCCACGAGGAAAGCACAAACGAAAAGAAACATACCAGTTCAGAGAAAGAAGGGAGGGAGTCAAAAGTTTCAGTTTTAAATTTTGGTTTACGATTTGATGATTGATCGAGAGGCATCTGCATTAAGGGTTACGTAAGATCGCATGATTAATTCGAATGACGCTATTTCAAAGACAGAGAGAGGAAGTCCCCATATTAAATAAAAAATCAAAGAGGTTATGGCCAATTAAAATTATAAGTTTGCTTTCATGTTTTTTATATTATAAATATTAGTTATTAATTTCGATTATCCAAGAAATGAAAAATAAAAACTTTTGTTACAGGAAGGATACTTATTTCTAGTTAATTCCTTAGAAACTGAGATCAAAGTATGGAAGTAAAACTTACTGAAGTATTAAATTTATTTTAATAAAATTAATTAAAACAGAAACACAACATCATAAAATTGCATTGTTAATCCCATGGAAAAAGGCTGACTTTCAAGGGAAATTAGTATCCTTTCACAAAATCACCAGTGATTAGGAAATGATACATAATACTGTTTCTTCTCTTTCGTATATTTTTGAATGAAATTTCTTTCAAGATGTGAAAAAAATACAAAAAAAAAAAAAAAAAAAAAAAAAAAAAAAAAAAATTTGGAAATTAAAATCTAGAATTCGAAACACACGAAACAAAATCCCCTTAATATATATATAGTAAAGCAAAATTCTAACTTCAGTTTGAAATAGTCATATAACTCTCCGTTTAATTTAACTGATGCCTCTTTTGTCTTAAAAATAGTAACTGCTTATAATAAATCTCTCTGAACTACGTCATTCCTAAATTAAATGCACATCGTATGACCCCTTACCCTATTGATTATATAAACGCTTCAGGGAATAAGGTTGCAATCGGAAACGGGACGGAAAAATTCGGTACCATAACTTTTAACCACTAACGGCCGAGCGGTAAAATCGCTGAACATCAGTAATTCCGATTTGGGTTCGATTCCAGGCGAACGAGCTGGCTGCATAAAGAACTTCCGGGGTTTTCCCTATGTGTAATATGTAAATGAGTCAGATTCCCTTAGAAAGTTCTTGACGAAGGCATCCCTTCCCTTAGACAGATAATCTTAGTGTGCTTTGCCGTAATCAAATAAACCAAACCAAATCAACCCAAGCCTTTCTTTTTGAATGCGTTACATTCTTTCTCCTGTTTGCTTTCTAAAATGTCATCGCTCATCTATTTCATCTATCGCATTAGTCATAAGATCTAGAAAAGTTACAAATATGATTAAGAATGAGCACGCAGATTGTGTCCATTCCCATGTGTAATTCATAATAAAAATGGGCTTCTCAAGAATAGAAATAAAATTGTCACGACGATTTTAATGCATCTGACTGTAACTAATATGCATTTACGCATTTACACGCCATCGTTATTTACAATATCGGCCATGACTGAAGGAATCTGAATCTTTTCCATCTAAACCATCATCTATACATCTTGGGGATGGTACATGGAAAGTTTCCTTATTATAAATTATGTATATACACGTGTATATAGAGAGATAAAAGATATACATGTGCATAATATATATAAAGGAATTTAATAAGAAATTTTGATTCTTAAAGTGTAACTATAAGAACGAGTTTCTGAAAGTCGGATATGAAGACAGAAATTTAAATAGAAACGTGACATTATTCGAGGAATATGTACGACGCATTTCGTATATATAATATAATTTCTCGGAAAGTATCTAAAAATTCCACAGGGAGAAGAAAAGAGTTTGCTATGCAAGCTGGATATATAGAGCTATAGTCGCATATATAAATTGCGAAAAGCTCTGGATTTTCATAAAATGCTAATATTCTGCATTTCAAAAAAGATTAAACTTCTATTAATAGATTTTTTAACTATATTCATATTTTCAGAGAATACAATAAATTCTGCTTTGTTAGCAAATTAATAATTTTTTATATTAGTGCAATGTTTGTTGAACCTACCGATATTTCCGAATACAGTTTTATTTGATTTGCATATGTTATCAGGTTCAATGTTCCGTCTTACTTTCTTTGGGAACATGCACAGACCTGACTCGGAACAGGGAGCTTACTAAAGCTATGTTCAATAACTGTGGGAAGAAGACAAGATACACAGGAAGGGTCTTTCTCGAAATTATGTGCAGATGGCAATGTCTTGCAATGGCAATATATGTTCAAGCAATGTTGTGTTTTAAAATTCGAATTTTTTCATATACTCTTGCTGATATAACCGTGCAAAATTTAACCTTTACATTTTAGCATTTTAGCTGATCAAACGGATCCTCAACCAGTCTGTCTGATCCCTAATTATTTTATGTACATTTTTTATGCCATAATATTACATAGTTTATTTCTTTATTTATGCAATTTACTTTTATTTAAGTTTACTTTTAAGTGATACCTATATTTAATTTCTGATATTTAAAAATTTTCTAGATTATTTAAAGAGCCAGAAATAATAATATGTAATTTTGAAGGAATTCGGTATCACTTCACGTGCTAATAAATTTTACGGTGCGTGATTTGGAAAGGTTATTAATTACAGAATAATACAGCATTTCTAAAAAAAGAAGTAGGTTTTTTTCTCACTGCTAAAAATATAATTTCTTTTTCAGTAGTAAAATCTGTAATGCGTCTCTTGATAGGGAAAGACGAATAATTACATATTTCTATGTTCAGCGTGTCGCATGAAATAAATATTTTTCACTATTGGAGCGGTTGGAATTCCGCAAGATGATTGTCTATTGTGCAGGTTTGAGTTAAAGTCTCCAGTCTCAAGCTTAGGGAATTTTTTCCCTTGGCGATTCGTTAAAAATATCATGCACACTCCGCACAAGAAAAGAAAAAAAAAGACAGTTCTATATCTCTTATCTTACTCGGACGATTGGTTGAATTTAAACTGCGTTTTTCATGTCTCGAAAGCTTGACATAGAATATATATTAGATTTATATATAGCCTTATTCCAACACAGGCAATTTAACACAAAATGTTAATTTTTTGGAAATGGCATGCCGATTTTTTTTCACATTTCGAATCTACGACTCAAATTATGCCCAATGAATAAACTTTATGAAATTTGGTGAGAAACTTACCGAGAAATTTAAATATTTACCTTGGTGCATTTCTTTCAGCTTGCGGCAAAAATAATTCACTTAAGAGTAATTTTTAATACAATAACTTTGCTCCAGTTACTCAGGTAGTAATTTAAGAAACATATTTCCTTTAATTCCGAAAACCAACGTGCTAAACCAGTCATAACAGCTTTTAAAACGAAACAACTTTGTTCTAAAGAAATAAATTTTTTACTTTCCCAGTCGCTCCAGTCAGTGACTGTGTGTCAAATTTATTATCCGTATTTGAGAGTCACAATGATGATGATTTTACGGCATAACCTGTTTCAGCCATCATCGTGACATACACACAAGTGTAGCTGCAGTTACAGTATATGATCTTTAGTTAGCGAGTATCAGCTAACTGCAATGCGAGAGGCGCAAGCTATTTTCCTTTACCTTTTTTTTTAAATGTGCACGAGCGGGGAGGGGAGGTGTATAGTCCATTCCTTCAAATAAGTGAACTTTGGTTGAAATTTGGGTTTATTGTTGTATATAACAAACATGCCAAATTACAAAACGTGCCAATATATAAATTCATGTACACTCATGTCCATAAATTAAGGATAATTCGGAGTCACGCGGAAATCGAACTCTAAAATAAATATATCACCTGTAAAATCACTACACACATCTTTAAGAATCATATGCAAATTTCAGGAAGTAACCAGATGACACCGATGGTACGTCACAATGACGAGAGTGTAAGAGAGTGATATATAAAAAATACAGGCAAAGAAGTAAAATTGTTCGCAGGCGCTTTATAAGCATTTCAGTGCAATAACCTAATAGTTATGACACAAAAGACGCATTTGGATGATTTTTTACGTGGTAGAATTATCGGCCGTCTGGAATGTGGGCATACCCAACGGGAAGTATCAGACGAACTTGGAATTGCCCAGAGTGTCATCTCCAGGCTTTGGCAACGATTCCAAGAGATGGTAATGTGAGTATACGTTACAGCACAGGTCGCCCCAGAGTTACAACACCGAATGAGGACCGGTATTTGACAGTTACTGCCAAAAGAAACAGGCGGAGCACAGCCTCAGACCTATCTCGTCAGCTCTCTTCAGCCACTGGTACGACAATTTCAAGGCGGACCGTGTACAGACGCTTAGGGCAGATTGGTCTATATGCTCGTAGACCTGTCAGATGCCACTTACTGCAACTCACTGCCGCCTGCGGTTAGCCTGGAGTAGAGAGCATGCATTGTGGACACCGCAACAGTGGGCTTGTGTGATGTTTTCCGACGAGTCCAGGTTTAGCTTGCAGTCTGATTCTCGCCGGACTTTCATATGGAGAGCTCCAGGTACCCGTTACCACCAAGAAAACATCGTTGAACGACACCGTTACGGTGGTGCAGGAGTGCTCGTTTGGGGTGGAATTATTCTGGGTTCCAGAACTGACCTGTATGTTCAAATTGGAACCAAGACAAGTCAAATTTATCGGGACGTCATTCTTGAACAACATGTACGTTTGTTTCGGGGCGCCATGGGCACACAATTTGTGTTTATGGATGACAACGCCCATCCTCACCGTGCAAACATCGTAAGCGAATGCCTTCAATCAGAGGATATCACCAGTATGGACTGGCCAGCATTCTCACCGAACTTGAATCCAGTACAGCACGTGTGGGACATGCTTGGACGACGAGTTGCAGCCCGTCAACCTCCTCCTACATGTCTACCGGAACTTCGGAGAGCATTGCTTTTTCAGTGGTGTAATATCCCCCAAGATCAGATCGATAATTTGATACTCGGCATGCCTAGGCGTTGTACGGACTGTATTGCATTGTCTGGGAGGCATACAATGTATTAACAATCATACCAACCATGTAATATTGGTTTTTTGTAAATAGATTTTTTTTGGTAATTTGCTCCATGGAGAAAAAATCGCTAATTTTTTTAATTATATCAAACATATAGTACCTTTTTTTGCTCTTTACCTTTTGTTTAATAAATAAGCTTTACAAATAAGTCAAATTAGTTTTGCTTCTAACTCTTCCTTTGCCTGATTTTGCATTATCCTTAATTTATGGACATGAGTGTACATCTTGGGAAATCTATCTATCTATCTATCTATATATAAAAGAAAGTCTGTGTGTTTGTCCTCTAACAACCCAGTCACTGCTATAGCTGTCATCACCAAACTTCCTACAATTCATTCTATGTCCTGGAAAAGATCGACGTCCACTTTTTTCCAAAAAACGAAATGGCTAAAATCAGAGACATTAATTAAAAACTCGGAAAAACGATAATTTTCGCCCTCATTTTTGCGAGCGGCAATAGTCTCGAGAGCTGGAGATGAAAATCTGCTTTATTTTGAAAGTTGTTGCCACTGCTCGCTTTCAAATCCTAGAGTTTGTTAATAAAAAATTTCTAAGTTTTACCGTTTTACCATAATATAAAAATAGCATTGTGAAAAATTAAATACATTATTCCCCATTCCAAAAATTCGTGGGAAGCCATTTCGACTGTTCTCATGTTCGTACGACTTTAATCAGCCGAGACTTTAATTAAAAACTCTGAAAATACTAATTTTTGCACTCATTTTTTCAAATGGCAACAGTCTTGGGCGTTGGATATAAAAATGCTTTATTTCGAAAAGTGTTGCTACTGCTCTCTTTCAAATCGTAAAGTTTGTTAATCAAAAATTTGTAAAGTTTACAAAATCTATAGATATAAAGAAGAATGTCTGTTTATGTTATAAGGTATTTCTCCCACTTTCCTAGCGTCCTTCGTGGTGTAGTGGTTCTGCACACTGAACCGGTATTTCAGAGGTCCGTGGTTCGATTCCCGGCGAAGGCGTTTGCTAATCTTTCATCTTGCTGGCCTCTAAAAAAATCCTAAGGACTCTACAAGTGGCGCCCGAACTAAAAGGGTTGTGGATGATGGTTCCCCGCACCCAGGATTTGGCGACTAGGTCCCCTAAAACCCTAGTCGCCCTTTAAAAGGGGGAGTATATAAGGTATTTTTCCCACTTTCCTAGCGTCCTTCGTGGTGTAGTGGTTCTGCACACTGAGCCGGTATTTCAGAGGTCTGTGGTTCGATTCCCGGCGAAGGCGTTTGCTAATTTTTCATCTTGCTGGCCTTTAGACTTTTTTTCTGGCTTAGTATTGAACTGTCGACGTTCGCCGGTTGTTTTTGGATACTCAGGTTTCTTTGCCCACTGATTCGATTTGCTTCCGTAGCCGTGTTCTTGCCTTTGCTGTGGTCTTGGCGCACCAAATTGGCTTCGTTGCTCATACTGGCGTCTTCTTTCAATGTCCGCCGTTCTTTTACTTTCAAACTGGATTGCTAGCTCAAATAACTTTTCCAGTGTAGTCGGATTCCTTAATTCAATAAAGTCTTGCACTTGGGGAAGTAACCTCGGCAAAATCACTTGGATTATCTCAGGATCCGGACGGTTTCCATACAAGAGTTTAAAGACGTGAATTTTTCTTAAAATAAAGCTTGAGAGATTTTCAATTCGTTGCTGGTATATGCTGAAGAGTTCTGCTTCTAATTTTGAACGATTTCTTACGACAGGGAAGGCTTTTACTAAGGCAGTCTTAAAATTTTCGTAAGTATAGGTGGGACTTCCCGCTTGACCCAAGAGGTTTCTGCCTATACATTTGAACCAATTAAGCGCTTGGCCCCTCAAAGCGCTGGTAGCTAAGGTGACTTTCTGGAATTCATGGACTGGATACAGCATGAAGTGGCCATCCAATTTTTCCAAAAAACTGGTTACCGGTGAGTTTCCATTGAATGTTGCTTCTGGTTTCATCGATGCGCGCATGGTCTGGACGATGTAACCAAATCCTTCCAGGGCGGCAGCTGGCATTTCTGGATTCTGAGCCGCTTCTGTAGGCACCACAGGTTTTTCTTGAAACTCTGCCATGGTTATTCTTCTTCGTCGGGCGCCACTATCAGGACTTGTATTCCTCTTCACTTGCTTTGGAAACATGAACTGTCCTGACTCGGAACAGGGAGCTTACTCAAGCTATGTTCAATAAATTGTGAAGTAGACAATACACACAGGAAGGGTACACGAAACCCTTTATTTTCTATCTTTACAGAGATTTCCGGAACTTCGGAATACAAAGACCAACCACTTGTGGTCTGGACGTAAGAATATAAAACTACTAACTAAAACTCGAACTGAAACTAACTTTGGATTAATATACAAGTGCCTAGCTTTAAGATTGGCCGTTATTTAACAAAATCCGTATGTAGTACAGAGAGCTGCTAAAACTACGATACGTTTAAAATTATCAAGATGACTAAACCTCTGGCCTTGAAGGCAACCAGCAACCGAGTAAAACTACTATGGCAAGCGGCTTGCAATAACTCTTTCCTCTCTCTTGCTTGGCAAAAAACCACAACTTAAGTACTTGGCGTTAGCAAGACAAATTTGCATAAATAAGTTAAAGCTTTTCTGGCCGTAAGTAGAAAATAAGAAGTGATAGTAAAGATTTAAAACAAAATAAACGTTAGTAAAACTTAGGATTCTTAGAATGTGTTTGTTCGCGTTATTGATTTCTGGTCACTAATGATCAATTTTTTTGCCACATTTAATCGACTAAAATTGAATATAGGTGAAATATTGGATGGAACTTGAGCCTTTGCCATCATTTCATTAGAAAGACGAAAATCATTAAAAGTTGTGTTCCATTGTTGCTGATATAATGAGAGGGAATTAGTTTTTTCATCTACGGAATTTTTTATGGGGGTTCCATATCGCATCAGACTGAAAAATGTATGACTATGAATCGTATTTTTTGCATCGTTATTAGAGAAGTATTAGAGTAGTGTCGTTCTCTCTGTTGTTGGATATTCTCAATTTAACTGAAGTGGCATCGAGTACTTGAGCTAGTTTTCAATAAAGAACTATAATGTTTTTCATGTATAACCTAGAAATACAGCTACTTTAAAGCGATGGTATAAAAAGTTTTTCCAAAAACTTACAAAAATTACCAAAAAATATAAATTCAAAAAATAAATCAGAAAAATATCTGCGAATTTTGTTTGGATTGAACCTAAATTTCGAATGTGAAAGAAGGCATCAAGTAATTTTAATAAAAAATTAGATATTAATATATTTATACCGAATTCAATTAACATTGAGGAGTTAAAATTTGGGAGCTAATTTTTTTAAAAATACTCGTGCTATTTTTTACAAATTTCGCACTTTGGCATACTTTCAGTCGTAGAATGGAGATATGGAAAAAATAGGTATGTCATTTCAGAAAAAGTGGTATTTCGTGTCAGAATACCTAAGTCAGAACAAGGCTACGTATAAATCGAATATGTAGCCTAAGTCGCGCTTTGGAGACATGAAAAGCGCAAGTTAAATTTCGTCAATCAACCCAGTAAAACGAGAGATGTAGAACTGCTCCCCTTTTACTTTTGTCTGTGCAAGGCGTACATACCCATCCTTATAAAAACATCTGCGTCGAATATTTGCAGCAGTAAACGTTTAGCGGTTGCGCAGGCGTTTATAAATATTTTACTTGCAGGAAGATTACGCATAAAATATCCTTTATCTCTTCCTAATAAGATATTGAATAAGATACACGTTTCTATATTGAATGACGTAAGAGTTTTCCATGTATATTCGACTTTTTTTCTAAACATACAGTTTACTTATCAAAAATTCACATTGAAATGATGTTCACTTTCGAATCCCAATGGAGCAAGAATATCCAGAATTCACGGCTTTCACAACTGCTGCAATTAAGTTTTTTCTTCATGGAAATGGATCATTGCATAGTAATTGAACTTTCACATGCCCCCCCCCCTCCAAAAAAACTCCAATGAGGTAGTATTCGCGTTTGAAGTCCATTACGTAGAACCAGGCCCATCCAATATGTAACTCGGTTTTGTCCGGGAAAAATTATGCTTAACGCATTTCGTAGAATTTTAAAAGCATGCAGTAGTACTCCTCGCTGGTGAAAGATGGTGTTGTCGATTTCCATATTGCCGCTTTAGAAAAATAAAATTATTCCTGTATATCTCACTGTATACTGTCATTGACAGCGACACAGATACTCATTATTAGGACAATTTCAATAATAATTTTCTTCGATATTTATAAACATAAAATTGTAAAATGCTTAGTTAATTAATGGAGTTATTATATTATTTTGAATTTACTTTGGGTTTGTAGAAGCAGGAAACATGTAAAGTGTACAACGACCTCCCCGGGATCCCAATGCCGGACTTCCCGATAGCCAGCTGGACGTACTTCCAATTACATCGCGAAGGCTTGCTGTAAGAAGGGAGAAAATACTTTATATTCTTCCCCACCTAAAGGGCGATTGAGCTGGGGACCCAATCGCCAGATCCTACTGGAGACCATTTATTGTTCCCCACATTTTAATTTTGGTGTCTGTAGGGTCATTAAGTTTGTCGAAGCTAGAAATACTATGTAAAATGTGCAATGCCTTCCCCGGAATTGGGACTGTAGACTTCCCGACTGTCACCCAGAAGCACTTGCTATAATATTACCAAGGCGCGCAGTAACGATGGAAAAAATACTTAACAAAGTTCGTCCACTTCCACCAGGATACAAATAGAATGCATTTAAGCGCCAAGTTCTTAAGTGAGAACTTTGGTAGCTCTTGGTGACTGGTTTTCTGTTATACCTCTGTGCTACAGTGGTCCGGTGCTTGCTAGGTGTTCAAACTGACCTCTCTGATACAGAATACCTTTGTTGGGTTCAACTCCGCTATCTGCATTTGTTTTGTGAAATACTGAAGGTAGAGCCAAGGCTTAGTAGGTGGGTGTTACTTTCTGATTTAATATTTTAACTTGATTGGAACATTTGTTCTACATTTTCCCGCAATTAGCGGCTGTTCGATTTTCGTTATGCAGTAGCATAGCTTGTGTAACCGTCAACAGTAGTATTGAACCTTGCAAAAACATTAAAAAAGAAATTATTTATTTTACTTTTCTTAATATTTTTGGGTACGAATTTTATATAAATAGTAGTCTAAAAAGTAAGTTGGGGTAATAAAGGTGGATAAATGTTTATACTTAAAAAAAAAAAAAAAAAAAAAAAAAAAAAAATGAAATTCGTGAAAAATAAGTTTCAAGATCCGTTCTTTAAAGGTCCTAAAAATTTTGTGCACCATATATTCCGGCATATAATGCGCGCGCACCTGTAATTTCAAACTACATTTTTTAGGTTTTAGATGTACTCGCCGCATAACTCGCACCCTTTTCTTTAAGAACAAACCTGAAATATGCACGTGCGATGCTCTTATCATTTGAGGCCAAACTGAATTCACAAAGCGATTAGGGGAACAATATGCGTATGTGGGATATACTTGAGGAAGTAAATAATTCTGGAAAGAGGGTGCGTTGTACTCGATGCAGGTGTGCACAAGAATGTTATTCTAGGGTCTCGAGGAAAGAGGAACAGAGGTAAGAATGTACTTCCGACCCGCATGAATTCGTAGAATCAGCCTTTGTATATTTGCTTTTTCTGTAGCCATTTCAAGCCATGATTTTGAAATGAACAGCGAAGGCAAAGAAGGGAAAGGAGGCGAAATGCGTCACGCCAGTCTAGTAGTAGTGTGTGAGTGGATAATAAAAGTGTAGAATGAAATTAAACCTGACGTAATTCAAAAGTCATTCTGTAGAGACATTAGGCATTTTTTGGAAGCAGGAGAAATGAAAAATTAACAATGCCTTCGCCGGGAATCGAACAGCTGACCTCTGGAATACCGGCCCAGTGTGCAGAACCACTACACGAAGGCACGCTATGAAAGCGGTGGAATAACCTTATATACTTCCCTTCTTAAAGGGAGACTGAGGTTTTTAGGGAACCCAATCGCCAAATCCTGGACGTGGAGAATCCTCATTCACAACACTTTTAGTTCGGGCGCCACTGTAGAAACATTAGGATTTCTTTTAGAAGCAAGAGAGATTGAAAAATTAGCAGCCGCCTTCGCCGGGAATGGAACCACGGACCTCTGAAATACCGGCTCCGTGTGCTGACCACTACACCGCGAAGGCACGCTAGGAAGGCGGGAGAAATACCTTATAATTCAAAAGTGTAGCATAACTAACAATCTAGATGGAAGGGAAGATGATTATTTATTTATGGATCAGACTAACAGTGGTGGTGAAGATGAAACAGAATTCGATATGTGCCTGAAGATGTAGCGGAAGACGAATATGACATCTTTCCATGTTATCAGATAGGGAAATTTTTAAATTTCATACAGAAGGTCATTTCTTTTAAACAAACAGCATTTAATCATGTAGGAATATAATTTTTGCATGCTCATCTTTTCTTTATTTTTAAATCTGTCTTTTTTATATCCGTCGTAAAACAAGCCCCCGTAAATTTCGATCGTATATTTTGTATTAGCAGTGCAAGTTATACTCCGGATAATATGGTATTTCCTTTTCGCGCCATTTTTATAGAAAACAACGATTTTTGAAACTTGAAAATGATAATTTTTGAATATTTGGGTTTATCTACCTAAGTCTGTCAAAAAGGTAGATCAATAATTTTTGCAGCGATTACGCATCCTACCAAACAAGCACTCTTTGAAATTCCCCAGAAACAGTGTCTCACAAAGATAGAATGTATCCTCGTGAATGGAAATTTGGCAAACAGCAAATGTATCTCGGCGAAAGATACCTTTCCCGTTTGCTACCACACAAAAAGGCCAATGGCAAAATTCTCTATGATCAGGGATGGAAGTGATTCATAAATAAGAAAAACTGTTCCATTCGTTGGGGATGCCTGGTACTCTCCCTGAGTGAACAATGGGTACGAGCTGAAGCATAATATTTGGATTCTTCCTGAACGGCTACGGTTAACTGGAAGGGAAGGAAATCCCCTGAGCCACGTGCGACAAAGAATATTGTATTTGATTTCAATCTTTCTGCTGTTTTTTTTAATTTTCCCAGAATTTCCCCAGCCCTGCATCAAGGATTTAGCTAAAGGTTGTCGAAAACATCTGGTAGAGATTAGCTGCTTGATTTGCTGGAATATTGGCATCCAAATGCGGTTTTGAAATTGTAAAGGAAGGCTTGATAATGGAAGATAAAGTAATCAGATTTAGCCTTTTGCTTTTACCTGATGTTTATCATAACATTTAATAATTGTTTTATAAAAAGCAGTCTGCTGGAATGCAAGTGCGATTTATTAATTACAGTAAATGTAGTGTATCTTTATGAAAGTATGCATTTTGTGAAACTAACCACATTTTAACAATTAATTTAAATGCTAACATTAATAAATAACGTATCGATTTAAAGGTAATTTTATGTAGAATTTCAAAGAATTTTAAGATTAAAACTAGTCGCATTATTGCAAATGTCATGTGAGAGAAAATAGAAAGAAACTGCATCTTGTTAATTACAACTAATTTTTATTAAACTCGAGGTAACATAAAATTAAAAAATATCAAACATTTTACAATAATCAGTGGATTCTAAATATTGTTCAAGTTACATAGACTATCAATGTCTAATTGGAAATCTTTTGTTTTTAATTACTGGGCATAATATTCACATGTTTGTTAACGTCATTCATTGGAACTGGATGAAGTGAGCATGAGATGATGTCAGCACTGTATATTATCATCTTCAGAGATTAAGGCATTTCTGTATGCCTTCGTGGTGTAACGATAGCACACTCGGCGCGTATTCGAGAGGTTCAGGTTCCAGTTCCCTCTCGGGGCATTGTACTTTTTTCATGCCTCCTGCTTCAAAGAAAAATCTAATGACTGCAATTGCAGTTGCACAGGGACTGAACCAAAATGTTAGCAATATTTGGCGATTTATCTCCAAATTTGTGACAAAGTTATTTATCAAAAGCATCTCCAGCTTGGCTTTCTCGTAAATTTGGCGAGACAGCTATGTACTTCGATGTTAAATCAACTTGTCCCTGTAACCTTATTTATCCGGCATAGTTTGGCATTTTTAAGGCATTTCATGCTAAATTATGCAAGAGATATCGTATAATTTCACTAAAATTATTTATATACGTACAAAATTAAAATTAACCGAAAAATCGGCTAATCTTTGGAATATGGTAACAGGTAGTTTCGCGACATTTTGGTAAGGCGATAAAGGTTACTAGCTAGGACTTTAGCAATAATCTGAGAAGTACACAGTTCGAATCACAGGTTATTTTGTCTCAGAGAAGTGAGAGATCATGAGACATGTCATGTGACATTTTCCGGAAAATTCCAATTGGGATTTTAGCTAATAAGCGCTTAGAAACAATTTCGCTGCTAAAGTGCAGAATCGTCCACTTATTTGACGCTTTTTACAAGAGTAAGAAGAATTGGATTTTTGTCAATTTTCTTTGACTTTTTAAGTGGAAATAGGTCGATGTGTACATGGATAAAGTCAAGAGTGTGCGCAATGCCATTTTTCTGCAATTCTGGAATTTTTTTTTTAAGTGAAAATAAGTCGACGTGTACATGGATACTGTGTATATGCAATTCTTAAAAACGCGGTAAGCAGTGGGCGATTCTACACGTTCTCCCAATTTCGCACCTAATCTTCGTCATGATTAAGCACTTTTGTTCCATAAAAGTTCTAGCATAAGCGTAATTCGGCTAGCAGATTGTTGGAAAAAAATGTTGAGGGAAAAAAAAAAAAAAAAAAAAAATAGCAGGTTGCTGTAGCAGGGTTGGTCGCCAAAGTTTCGCCAAAAAATCGCCAAGTTACCATAATCCGAAGATTTACCGAAAAATCTTTCTCAATGTATGTGGTAACAAGACAAAATACAGGGCAAATTAAATGCATAATATGAAATGCTACTGCAGATAACATCAATAGAACTAGACTTCGACAGTTTGAGCAAAAAAGTACAAGCACACCCCTGTCATTTTAAGTGAAAATATTTAACAAAAATAAAATACTTTCTTTAGTTATCTTTATGTAATGTACCTATAATAATATATTGATCTACTTTAAATATTAATTTAAGATATATTTTTTTTAAGGACGGGATTGGGCTCCTCGAGAAAACCTTTAGAGTTCTAAGGGTTTTGTGAGTCCACAAAGTTTCAATACCACGTTTCTGGTAAGAAATTTGAAGGATGAAGGAGGGGGAGAGGCCATTGCCTCATGGAAATAAGCACTTACAAATCTGACGTTTCAAGCGACCAGTAAATAACCGATGATCGTCGGGCGATGGATGATGTCGATGACAACACACGAAAGAGATCAGAGCTGAAATTGGTATGCACAGCAGGATTACATTTTATCTTGTGTGCAGAAAATCCAGTGATATCCCAAATAAGAATAAGAAATTTAAAAGTGAAATATCCAATATACAATAAAGGCCGAGTTTTTTAAAGTTGTAATACACTTGTAATGTAAATGCATTTTGCAAAGACATAAAACATTTCTGAATAAAAGATTACAAAATTATGCATTTGTTTGTTAGTGCTTCCTGAATTTGATATGAGTGTAGGTTCCAACTCCTTTAACTGCCAATTTAAGGAAAGAAAAAAATCCACGTTTCATGACCAAGTTACTAGATTGATTAAGATTTATTTTATACCTAAAAAGAAAAATACACAGTATGTACTACTTCGCTGAGGGCTAAGGAAAATAAAAGAGGAAATGATACCTCAATGTCACCCTGTCAAAGGTTATTTGCTTCATCTGACCGAAGAAATTCGAGGAAGAGAGAACTATTTGGTTGTCTTAGAGTATGGGAAAAATAATTGTTATTCTATTTTTTAGAATTTATAAATTTGATTGAAATACATAATGGTTTTTAAACATCGGTTAGTACTTGAAAAGCATTAGATGACTGATTCGTGGAAGTTAGGAATAACTTTATGTTCAGGCATACAGTCGTTTGATTAAGTTATTCTAATTTAAAGACTTCTAAATTAAAATTTAGAGTAAAGGATTTCCAAATTTGTTGACGTATTCCTTCGCTTTAAGAAGTTAAACTTATAGGGTGCGTCTCCCGCTTTCTTAGCACGCCTTCGTGGTGTAGTGGTCAGCACGCTTGGCGCGTATTCGAGAGCTCCGTGGTTGGAGTTCCGGTGAGGGCACAGCGCCTTTTTTATGTTTCCAGCTTCAAAAATCCTAATGTCTCTACAGTGGCGCCGGAACTAAAAAAGGTGGTGGATGATGATTCTCCATCACCAAGATTTGGCTACTGTGTCCATTCATCCCCAGTCGCCCTTAAAAAGGGGGAGAATATAAGGTATTTCTTCCACCTTCTTAGTAGGGTTTAGTGGTGTAGTGGTAAACACGCTCGGAGCGTACTGGAGATGTCCGTGGTTCGAAGGTGCCAGGACATCGCTCATTTTTTCACATCTCCTGCTTTCGAAAGTACCTAATGTCCCTACAAACTAAGTAAATTGAGTTTAATTACTGGTAAAATTTCGAAAATTCTGGGAAAAGCACCCACAAGTTTATTTCGGGACATCTTAAACTGGATTAAATCTAAAACTGGATTTAATTTGATTATATTTATATGGGTTTTCTTTTAAAAGTATTCAACAGGAGACATCGGTATTAGATACTAAAAGAACCAGTTCATGGACTTTTCAGTACTTTCCAATTCATGGACAATACTTGTCAAGAAATGAGGAATTAAATGTTAATACCGCATTCATAAATTCTACCAAGGAAAAATCTTTCAACTAAGCTACCCTGACTATCTGCAGTGTGCAAAATGATGGATATGATTAATTGATCAGTATTTTTTTGACGAGAATTTTAACATATTTTTTACTTTAAAAACATTAAATTTCCCTTATCTAAAACGCAACAGCTTTTGCACATAAATGTAGATTTTCAAATATTCATGTAACAAATTACGTATAACTTTTTTATGCAATATTGTACACATTTTAAATTTTTACTTTATTTAGAAAAGCCGTACGTTTAAAACATAAATACATATTTGTTTTTTTAGTAATGTTTTGACGGGCGTTCAAGTGGAGAACTAAATTATTTGTAAGGTAATATGAAATTTGCTTTGAAGTTTCATGTGTTCTGGGAAGACTCAGCAAACTGAATGGAAATATCTCGATTGCTACAATGAATTAAATTTGATACTGATCAGCAGCACATTACTAATCAGAGTTCTCTTTAGGTTCTCAAATTACAGATCTGTTTGCTTTGCAAAAAGAATCAGTTGAATGAGATTCTTAATGGGGAGGTATATATCAACAAACAGTGAACCAATCACATCTGTAGCTAACAGACAGCGTAATAGAAGAGATTCAATTTCCTGCAGATCGCAACAACTCCAGAGCTGACCTAGGCACTCCAAGAGACATTGCACTCTTGTTTTAGGGTAGCAAAAGACAGATGAGTGAGTATTCCCCCTACTCTTAGGGGGTTGATGCTTTTACCCTCGCCGCACTTCCCTAATCCCTACTTTAGGGACTACTGTTATAAGTCTTCATTTGACCTCTTTGACGTCAATTAACTTGCAGCACGCTCTGCAATTACGATACTTCATGGCTGCTGACTCAGTATTGCAAAAGGACGACCATGGCATACATCATATCAAATTGTTTTCCGAAAGTGATTCGATGGATATAACCCCATCTTCGCGTTTGCAAGATTTTCAGCTTTAGAATTTTCGATTTTATGGCAGTTCTTTTAGCACTACGATTACAAAATTCTGAATTTTAGTATTGTGACGTGCAGAGGAAGGTGCAGTTTTAGGAACAGAATGTGCTAAAAAAATAGTGCCTTGAAAATTTTACCAGTGTGGAAGAAAATCTGTAAGAAAATAGACATATAATGTGTGACATAAAGAAGTAGTTGCAGTGAGGGCTGAATTTTAACATTCCTTTTTATTCTCACTGATAAACATTTTAAAACCAGCATAGATAAACTGGCCCTATAAAAGCCTATTCTTGAAGAACTATATCAGTATCGTGTAGAAGTTTGAAAAGAGATTTCGTGATAGATGGAACAGCTAGTTATATAGGAAGAGGAAGAGAAAAAAACGAATGCTAAACATTCAAATAGAAATCCCCGTGAAAGGGTGGTTTAGTTTTAGTTTAGTTGTATTTTTATTGGGTAATTAAAAACTTTCAAAATTATCATTGTCTGAAGCCTTACGTAAGTATATATGTGTTATGTTTTAAAACAATTTAAAATTAAAAGATAATTTTAAAATCCTAATTTTGTCGAATGGTAACATTTTAATACCTGGCCACGGATAAGACTGCATGTTAGATAAATTCAAGAATTTATGTTCGAGGCAAAGGAAAACTCCGCAAGGTCTGTAGAATATACATAACATGATAGCGCAATGCAACATGATGCTATAGACCAGAAAAATTTCAAACAAACTCTACGAGTTTTTCTAAGGTTAAAAGCAAGTTTAGTAAGGGAATTGAATGAAATCATTGCAAAAAGTTCTATTATAATATTCAATGATTGAAGTCTCTGTAACAAATAGAATGTTAAATTATGTTAAATTTACCTATTGTTATTGATAAGAGGGGGGGAAAATATTTTTCACACATACTACGATTTTACTTTTTTTTTTTTTTTAACATATCTAATTTAGCCCTACATTTATCTTAAGCGCTTTTTAGAGCTGTTCATATATTAGCTGTTTAACCTGACATTGATTGCAGATTTTTAAACACACAGGATAAACCGCTATTATTACATGATGGAAAACAGACGAACAACGTAATATCGTAGATTACGTACGTGGATATGTACTACGATTTGACTGTATTATATCGCACATTTAATTTGGTAAGATAAGTGCTTAGTAATATAAGAACTTTGCTTAGGCAACTGCTTATATATTGGCGTTTTTATTCTGACGCTGGTCATCAGATAGTTAAACAGAGAAAATGAATCGCTATTATTACATTACATGTGGCGCCACCTATCGGTTCAGAACTGTTTCATCGATCTTTCATGCATGTTGAAAGGATGTATCAATATTTAATAAAAAATTACAATTAGGATTAAATAATTCGCCTAAAATGCTTTAAGGGGAGTAGGACATTTTTTGGACTTTTTTATTTAAAAAAATCGGTTTTTTAATTTTGATTTTAAAAAACAAACTTTCTGGTTCCAAAAACATGTACTATGTTTAGATTTGAAATACTAAAACTAATGGTTGTCAACCTTTTTTGCCGCTTTCACCATTGCTGAACAATTATTGCCCCCTTTTCCCCGGAAAAAAGTGTATATATTTATTTGAATTTACATTAATTTTTAATATCTTCTAGAAATTAAACAAGAAAAAGTATAGAGAATGTTGATAAATACTAAAACTTAAATAAAAGTAATTTTTTAAATTTATAAACTAAAACTAGACAGGTAAATACATATCCGAACACATTTCTTCCCTGAAACTATGAAATTTCCTCAAGAGAAAATTCCCTTCTGGTTCAGAAACCCTGCGTTTTAAATTAAAATAAAAGATGTAAATTAAGACAGACCCACCCCTTTTTTAAAGATGCAATTTTTAAGAAGTGTCTTTTAAATAATTTTTAACTGAGACTTATTAATATTTTCTAATTATTATTCTCTGTTTATATCAACAGCATAACATTCATAAGCATTCACAAGCGTATTATACATGGATCCGAGCTTTTAAGAATGGGTTTGTTGGTGTAAAGTCGTTGAAAATGAGAAAAGGATATAGCCATATGTTTTGATGAATTTATACTTTGGAAACGAAGGGTTGAAAATATCAAAGGTTAATGCAGACGTACAGTATAAAGGAATCCAAAAGATTGACAAGATTCATTCTTTAAAATTGAAACGATGATTTATGAACTCATTCAGAAAACAAGAATTTTTAAAAGACAAAACAAGAGGAAGCGTGAAGCTGAACAGCTGTTATTACAACATGTGTCATGTTTGCTTATGACTTAGCAACCGCAAACGATGTCTGGTGGAAAAAGGGAAAAGTGTTGTGCTTTTCTGCAGTGGCAACATCGAAATGATATTCTAAAGATATTTATCTATAATTAAATGAATATTTCCCGATGAAATGGCTAAATTTTTGTCTTTTTAAAAGTTTAAATAAAAATGTAGATATTGTCAAACATCGTTTTGTTTATTTTGAAAATCCAGTTTTCTTTTCAAAAACCGCTTTTAACCAAAATACTTTTATACACGTTACACATAGAGAAAAGCACGAAAACGCCCATGCAGCCAGCCCGTTCGCGAGATTTGAGCTTCATATCGTACTACCAGTGTTCAGCGACTTTACCGCTCGTCCGCTGGTTTACCTGGCCGTGCATGGATTTCAAGAGACAAAAAGAAATGAACTTCGAAAGAACCAGCGACAGTTTATAGGGCAGCCCTTTAGGAGGTAAGTGAATGTTTCTTATATTTATAACATGGAATTTATTTTATTATGTATTATTTACACATAGCTATTTCCCTTATGCTATTAAAGAAATAAATTTTAAACACGTTAAAAATTGAAAAAAGTCAACAACATGATTATCGTGCAACACGTTAAAACACTAGAAGAAATTGTATTGATAGAAAGATAATTTTCGTTTTTTACGTTTTTCTCAAAATGAGTTTTTGCAAAATTTAGATACGTTTTCAGAACTTCTGTCATTGAAATTAACCTTAAATTTTATTTCATAATCTTACTTTCATAAATGCAATGAAGGAACTTATCATCTCCGAGAAGAAATGCATTACTGAGACACTGATTTTGCTTAAAAATATGCTACATTAAAAAAAAAAAAAAAAAAAAAAAAAAATTAAAATACTCTTGAATTAAAATATTTTTCTAATTTTTTAACTCCACATGTTAGAATAAAAACAGGTTCACTTAAGTTTCTAAACATCAGAAAGTATTAATGCAAATTCGAAGTGATTCTATGCATAAGAAAAAAATTTCATATGTATCTAAATAGGATCATGCATCTGAAATCTGTCATTTCGAGGAACCGTCAATATTTTTTCCCAAAAATATAATATGGAGAATTATAATAAATGGAATAATAATGGAGAATATAATAAATGGAAAATATAATATGGAGGGGAAAAAACTGAAATGTTTCAAACTTTATATTAAAAATTAAAATTTTTTAAATTTCAAATTTCAAATTTTAAATAAATGGTTTTAAAATGAGCATATCTTTAGAATTTCCGATTCAGACTCACGCGCTGGAGATAAAAATGTTTTTTTTTCTGTACAACGTTGCCATTGCTTGCGTTGAACTTTTGATTAATTATTAACAAAAAATTCGTTAAAGTTTTACAATATAGGAAATCGATCATAAAACAAATTCCAAATTTCAAATTGGGTCTTCCACATCCCCATATTCATAGGAGGATTACGTCATTCAAAATTCGATGGCTCTAGGTACCGTAGTTTTATCACAATGCGAAAAATATGCATACATTTATGCAGATTTTTCATTATTTAATTTCTTCAAATATAATGCAGAACTCTAACATTTGGTGGCAACGGTTTGAAGTGAAACGGACATTTAGAGTGATTCAACGCAAAATCGCAAAACGAAAACAATAGTCCTTCAGAGACAAAGCCCCTTCGGACTAATTATATTTCCGTATAATAATAATGATGTGTAATTTCTATAAATAAAGTACTTATAAATAAAGAATAATACTCTATAAATAAAGAATCTGCAATGAGTTTTATTGCGATAAGTTTATTAATTAATAATAAGGTAATTAAATAGGTTATTAATCTTATATTATTAATAAACATTAAGTTTTCCACCGTCGAAAAGGTCTTAGTCCCCTTATAATTAATTTAGATTTTTAAAATTATGTACTTCTGTATTTACAAATAATTTTACAGAATATTTTTTGCAATTCTGCATTTTCCTGCAATATTGTTTTTGCTAATAATGAATGCGGTGTAATTCGAACACCGCTGCTATGCACCCTGGGCAACGCTGTCGGCGATGAGATGGCTAAATGGCTGGCCATTACTAACTTCATTCGCTTGCGAGTCGCAATCAGACATTCTCACTTGGTAGCTTTTAAAACAAATTTAATGCTCAGAATCAAAAACTATATTAAAAAAAACCTTGAAATCTATCCCTATTCAAAAGCAACAATAACAAAAGTGCACTCAATGTTATTCAGATTAAGATTCTACTTCTGTGTTTTCTTGAAAAGTAAAATTTTAAATCTCTTCAGTGACTCCTTAACATAACCTTTCTCACTCCGGGTGAGGATTTCTAAAATCTAAAGGTTTCGCGAGAAATAATGATAAATAAGCTACTCGTATGTAAACTTATTGTTGAGTCATTTTCCTGCTTAATTTAGTTTTTGTAATATTTTAAATTTCTCTTGATTGATCAAATATAACTAATTATAGTTATTTACAAAACTAATGCATATTATAGTTATTTACCAATGAAATTTATTAATTGGGGCAAATTTTGAACGATCATAATTTTTCTAATTTACTAAAATTTACATTACTTCCTCTTACATTATCCCATTATTATCAGAAATTCAATAGTTTACTGCAAAAATTGTTAAGCTTTTGGAGTAAACTATTAATTTTAATGGTTATACAGTAAACATGTATCTCAGTGGCCACCAGCAGTTAAATACGGAAATTATTCTTGCTGTTGCTGAAAACTGTCCAAGTTAGATTCTGAACACTAGTCTAGCTCTAGTGTATATTTCATCTTTTAGAAAGTAAAGATGCTCCCAATCGCACTTCATCCATTTCTTTTCTTCTCGGGTCCTTAGAGTCTTCAAGCACCCTCTGCACCATAAGCAAACTCTTTCAAGTTCATCCTGAGACAGCAAAGGAAAAAAGTCTTCTTCTTAGAGTTTGCTGATATCAACGATATCCAAAGCAATATCGCGAGACTCTCACGGGGTTAGAATGAAAAAAGAATAGAGGAAAAGCACCTTCCTGCGATCTACGGAATATCTAAACACGTCATGTTTGCTCTTCTGGGATTTGAGAGGGGTGGCAGAAAAGAAAGGAAGGAATGGCACCATGAAAATTTCCAACACATCTGTTTTTTGAGAAATGTATTCCATAAAACTGGTAAATATTTCAATATTTTTTTTTTCATTAGAGTTAATAAAATTTCGAAAAACAAACAGAAGAGAAAAGACGCTGATTTTGTATGCATGTTCAGAATGTTCTTTTGCTCTTATTTTTTTAAATAGACTTCATTAGAAAATATAGTTTTTGTCAAAATAAACTTTAAATTACTTCATCACTATTCCCATGACGAATTTATGCATATGCTAGGAACGATAAGGAAGTATATATTCGTTTTTAGTCCACTTAATCTCTACGGAAAGAAATTTAAAAATATTTGGAGATTTGCCCTAAATGAATATTTAATTTTCCATAGTAAAAATCGTTCTACGTTACAGATGTTTTCAGACTTATATCTTTTCACCAGTTTCCTTTTTAGTTCAAAGGGCTTTGTCCCTGAAGGACTATTGTTTTCGTTTTGCGATTTTGCGTTGAAGCACTATAAATGTCCGTTTCACTTTTCAGACTGTTGCCACCAAATGTTAGAGTTTTACCTTATATTTGAAGAAATTAAATAATGAAAAATCGGCAAAAATGTATGTATCTTTCTCGCATTGTGATAAAACAACGGTACATAGAGCCATCGAATTTTGAATGACTTAATCCTTCTACGAATATGGGCATGTGGAAGACCAAATTTGAAATTTGGAATTTGTTTTATTATCGATTTCCTATTTTGTAAAACTTTAACTAATTTTTGAATAACAAACTCATAACGATTTCAAAGGAAGCAATGGCAACGTTGTAAAGAAAAAAATATTTTTATCTCCAGCGCGCGAGACTGTATCGGGGATTCTAAAGGTATGCTCATTTTAAAATTATTTTGCGACATTGCTACTGAACTGAATTTTATGGTTTAAGTGCAAAGAACATGATATTTAATAAATAAAGGTAACATACAAAACGTTAAAAAAACGCCCCAATGGACGTAATTTAAAATCTGAAACCTTTCGGTTTTTTTTTCCTTCTTTTAACTTTTTTTTTTTTTTTTTTTATTTTTATTTTTTTAGCCATAAAATAGAAGTTAAAATTCTTGATTTAGAAGATTTGTAAAGAATGAAGAATATTGTTCTATTTCACTGATGTTTTCAGACTCTTTCAGAATCTCTTATTCTTTCTTTGGTCTTCTTTCTTTATAATAGCGAAAAATTTCGAATATCACCCTTCCTTCCTCAGTGACACGACAGCCTGGGGTGGGCTCTGGCCTTCTCAAGAATTATCTTCCAGGCCTCTCTTTGGTGGCTTGGCAAATGCGGTCAAGAGCAGGAGACTGACGTTAATTACGGAAGGGGAAAGTAAACGGCTGTGTCAGGGATCGTAAGGGGAAATATATTAAAAAAAAAGTGTTTTTAGGTCTCATTTAGTATCAGTATATCATTAAAGTAATTAATGAAAGCCATTTGAAACCAAAATAGGATTTGCATTAGTAAATTATAGTTAAGAATAATGGCCCCCATTGTTCTGATTATTACTGGAATAATTTAAAGATTAAATCCGATAGTATCTTAAGATGTTTTTGCAGTTGGAAAAACAAGAATATAACTCATTTTGATTCACCTTTCTTTTCTTTATGAATGACGAATATCTGCCATACATGTGATCAAATAGGGAACAAGTGTTTAATCCGTAAGATTATAAGTATTGATTAACATTTCCTATAACTACTTCTAATTGAGGCTTTCTAAGAGCAACCCCCTTAATTTTGACTCGCAGCTTTTAATTTTAGACTAAAATATGAGCATAGAATCTACCTTTAAACAATGGGATTTGTTTTTAACACTGACATGAGAGTGCCTAGTAATAATAGTTTTAGCGTCTCTAAGAATCATTTTCTGGATTCTCATATTGATTTTTTTCCAAAAGATATTAAAAGCTGCAATTGACAAGTATGAGCAATGCATAATACATACATATATAACGTAAGCATACCATAAAGAAAAATGAACCCCCCAACAAAAACTGATCGACTGCTATTGAACTCTAAAGAGGGGTTTATCAGAGGGAAAATGGCAATTAAAATCAATTAAAATTCCATTTAATTGATTTTAATTATTTATTTACTGTATCGATTTATTACTTATTGTAATGGATTGGAATATTTGAATATGAATTAGCTGAATATTTAAGAAAAATATTATGACTGCGAGAATAGGAAAAAAACATTTTTTGAATATCTGCTTTCTTATAGAATGCAGATGAATTCCTTTTTTCTCAACGAAAATCAAAATTTAGTAGCTAATTAATCTGTCTTATATCGACCACTTTAGTTCAGTGATCCGTATTAATGTGCGCTTTTTTTAAAAAAAAATTTAAATGCTTCAAGAATAATTAATTAGAAAAAGGCATAATTCTCTTCTTACCCTTAAATTCTTCAATAAAAAAACTGCATTTTCAGCTATAACCAAGTGAAATAATTTTCTAAATATAATTCAAAGCATGAAAAATAAGGTACATAAACAGCTTGGAAATGGAACCAGCATTGAGATTCTCTTTAAGAAATATGGTGAAGCTTAACAAAACGTCTACGAAGTGAAGTAATTCCGTAGAATATTTTCTAACTCTTTATGATTAAATTGCATTCAATTATACTTTATAAACGACATGTAAATACTATTTAATGTATATGTGTGGATGTGTGTGTGTGGCTCACTAGCGGCTGAGCTGTAAAATAGTTGAACTCTGGCAGGTCGATCCGGGGTTCGAATCCGGATCGACGGGGATGGCTGTATTCGCGTTTTCGAGGTTTTCCCCACGTGTAACGTGCATAAGAGTCAGTTTTGCTTAGAAAGTTCTTCACGAGGCACCTTTACCCTTAGCCAAATAACCGTGGAATGCTTTGCTATAATCAAACAAACCAGACCAAAAAATAGATATATAAATAAGTAGCTTAAAAAACTGCTATATTTTATGTATACTTATCAAGTAGTATTTCAATATATATAATGATTAAAAGAAAGGAAATGTCGGATCCTAATTGATTGTATATAATGTAATCCCTATGAAGGCCCTAAGAATTCTTTCTCACTTAAAGTCGTAACCCAAAAAGAGAACAAATTAAACTTCAGATACGTATACAATACTGAATCTAATACAAAAAATACAAAATATAAAAATAAATTATATATGTATGAAACCTAACTAACTATTTATATTGATATTACGTAAATATACGTATGGTAATGAACATTGTATAATAAAGATATTTTATACCTTGTTCTATATTTGGTTCCATTTATATATACCTATACATAGATATATATAATTTAAGGATTATAGTAGTAGTTAATACTACAACATATAAAACACAAAAGGGCATCAATAATGTATTTTTCAGTATTATTTAACTTCATTCTTAAGAATTTTCTGCAGTCTAGTTTGCGTTATTTTATTCATAAGTCTCAAATAAAAACAATTATTGTTTATATGTCATTAGAAAATTAACCAAAAAGCTGCGACCACAATGTAATTGAGAAACAGTCCTTAGCCGTGAAAAGATTGAAAGCCATTCGGTTATGACTATTATCTCACATACTCAGCTACTTCGCATACATGGAACATAGCATTCGAAATGTAAAACTCAATATTTACTACAAATTCCTTCGTGTAACAAATATCTGTCTTTCTACACCTATGGCTTTAAAAAAAGATGTTATTTATCTTACAGTTTATCGTTAAGTAATACATTTTCATTGTACAAAATTGCATTCATTCGAAGAATTCAATTTGTATTTTCCTCTGTATAAAACTGAATGTAGAGAAGTTAGATGTTTAAACGACCCCCCCCCCCCACATTTTCTTAAGACCACGAGCAAAATTATCCCTTCCTTTTCAGCCCCCCTTGTGAAAAAAGGGGTTCTAAATTTACGACCTGACCGCATATGAGGGTATTTCCTCTCTTTTCTTGTCCATAGTCTTGCAGTTAATCACTCTTTAACTGTCGAGGTCCCCTTCCAGGCAATCGACCCATCTAAGGTTGGGTCGGCGGCCCCTAGTTCTTGTTCCAGTGGGCTTGGCCGGGAATATTTTCTGCGTTGTGCGCTCCCTGTTCATTTTAATAATGTGGCCAGCCCATTTAATCCTTTGGATTCTTATGCATTCCACGACTTCGGGTTCTTTGTAGGTACGGTAAAGTTCTAAATTTGAAGGTCTGTGCCAAACACCATCAACTTGTATTCCTTCAAAAATAGCTCTTAGTATCTGCCGCTCAAAGATACCACAGGCATTTTCGTCTTTTCGTGTCAATGTCTAGGTTTTTGAAGAATATGTGAGTATAGGTCTGATTAGACATCTATAAATTAATAACTTTGTTTTTTTTAATTGCCAATTCTGAAAGATTTAATGCTCCTCTGTACTTCTGGTGTGATGCTGTTATTAATGTTAATCTCAGAGCCCAAAGCTATCAGCTTTCTGAAATTTATATGTACCTATTTTCAGGTGAGTTAGCAGAGTCCGTTACCCTTGTGCATTGCATGCATTTAGTTTTCTCCTGCTTTATAATGAGGTGCATTTTACCTGCCTCTCTTTCCAGGACCAGGAATGCCCATTTCAGATCAGAAGGTGTTCTTGCAATGATGCCTGTATATCATCGGTAAATGCAAAGATTTGCACAAATTTATAGAATATGTTTCCTCTAGTATTGATTTTTGAGACATAAATATTTTTTTTCTAATGCTATGTCGAAGAGAAGGCATGCCAGCGCATCACCCTGCCTAACCCCATTTCTAACTTTCATTGCTTCTGAAGAATCACCCTGGATTTTAACTCTCTGAATGGTTTTACTCACCGTAAAAGTAGTGAGTCTTACAAGCTTATCAGGAATATTAAATTCTCGCATAGCTTCAAAGAGTAATTTTCTATTTATGCTATCATAAGCATTTTTGAAATCCAGAGATGGTAGGTTCCAATTCCAAATTTTTTAGTTTTTTCCCCCAGTATCTGTCGAATGATCAATTGTGGATCTTCCTCTCCTGAATCCGCTTTCATATTCTCCGATAATGTTTCGAGTGTCATATTTCAACGAAAATATCCATTTTGATCGCTCTTGAATCCATTTAGAGAATTTTTTACTTCACATCTGTACGTACGGACAGAATAAAGGACTGTTTTTTCCAAAACGTACGTACGCGAGTTATGCGAGATACATACATATATACCTAAGAACGATCATCCGCAGAACATTGAAATTTTGTATATAACATCTAGTTGTACGCCTTCCCTTTTGTTGCAATCTGCAGCCGTGTGTGTGTGTATATATATATATATGCAACATTTGTACTTCTGGCGGAAGATGAAAACAATTCACGTTCTAGTCATGGCCGAAAAACTGCTGCGTTGTTCAAAGGAATTGTATTTTATGAAACTGCGAAGATTGTATTTTATGAAAAACCCTAAGATGCCTTATTCATACAACATAAGTAAAAAAAAAATACTTTGCTAGGGTAAATGATTCAAGAGGACTTGAAAATACGTCTTTTTGAAATAAACTGATTTCAAATCCCTAACTTCTATTAACAAACTCAGTTTCCTAAATTTTAAATTCATTGCAATTTACAAATAAATAGCACACTAATAATACGCATTAAAGACAATTCAATTTTTTAATACATTTTAAATGCAGTTTTGTAATTCATGAGACAGACATGAAGATTCCAAAGTCGATCCCTAGGAACCCATAGGCAAAATTCCAGACGGATAAAAATAAAAGATTTTAAAGCTTCGAGAAAAGAGGATAATTTTCAGAGAAATTTTCAATTAAATACTATGCAAGGAATAGCATTAAACACAAACAAAATACTTCCTAACTGAATTTCCCCTCTTACCACTTAAGATTTCCGCTTTTCATAAATACATTAAGCTGAAAACGAAAAGGATTAGGAATTGAATTCCGATTGGAGATTTGAAGGTGGTTTAGCCACGGGAATTAAATTTAAATGGTTTTTGAAACATAGACGAAGTGCTTTTCGATTATGGAATTTTAAATAAAGGTTTTAAGGATTGGATAAAATTCTAAGAGCTCAGTTTTTAGTTTTTCCAGATATGTTTTTAATTTTTTATAGTTCCAGAGCTAAATTAATAAACTAAATCGTTAGAAATCATACCAGTAATTTTTAAAATGTGTTTTATTAAAGCATGATAAAATTTTGTATGCAACAGGTACTTTCTGCAAAAAACGAGTTACTGGCCACCCAATCGGGATTGTGGTTAGTGACTGACTTTGACTGCCGTACCGAAGGGCCTGGTTTGAAACACAGATGTTTGTAAATGTATAGTGCCTGTGCAGCATGGGGACATTCTAAATACGTGGCGATCCGAAATTCCGCTCGAGAGCTTGATGGTAGGAGGCCCACGGATCCGTCCTACCCTCCGGGGCGCTCTGTTTCAAAAGTGGGGATGGAACTAAGCAAAGGTGTACTGCCACCCAATGTCTAGTGCCCAAGGCTTTGCCAACCACAGGCGTAGTCTTGTCTCTTTGCCACGATGAATTACACAACTGAAGAAACACGACGAATCGTTATTAATGTTAATACTATAAAAGATTTTTTTCTGAATTAGATTATCCAGTGTGATCTTTCAGCTCCTTCTATTTGAACAAGTTTCAAGTTGGGCAATATATTCAGTTCTGCCAGTATCGTTTTATGCTTTTCTGCCGTGTCTTCTGCATCCATGAGTTCTTCATTATATTGCTTTCCGAATTTTGGCTGTTTCGATCTCCGGCGGTATAGTCAAAGAAATCTCTCCTACCATCTCGACATTAATAGTTGCTCTACAGAACAGATGCTTCATGGGAGATTGACTGGATTCATATCTTCAGCAGGAAAGATTTGTCAAGTATCGTATTTCTGGAACTCTATTGCGTGCAAATGTTCCCATTGATGTTTCTTTTAATCGCCCCTAAACTTTAATTGAATCACTCCAAAATATATTTGGGATATGAAACAATTTTAAATCAGATTATAAGGTATTTTCTCCCTCCTTTTTGCATGCCTTCGTGGTGTAACGGTAACACACTCGGTGCATATTCGAGAGGTCCGGGTTCGAGTCCCGGCGAGGGCATTGCACATTTTTCACATTTCCTGCTTCAAAATAACCTAATGACTCTACAATGGTTGAAGCAAGCCTTTCTCAAATGAGACAAGAAAGGAGTTTCAAACGGGGTGTTATTATCGTTTTAAGCGGACTTTTAACATTCAACTAACTGGACTCCTGATATCGCTTCATACATGGAAGTTGTATAAATATGCTTGCTGACGTTGCAAAATGTACGAGAGGTGTGCCTTGTAGTGTCCATCATTTTTAATATTCAAGTATCAAGGCAGATGAAACTGGGAAAGTTTGAATGATTGCTTTAGCCAAATTTTAAGACATTTACTTAAAATTAATGGCAGTTCATCATCCCATTTTAAATTCAGAACCCAGGTTTCTTGTAAATTTAATTTAACTGCTAGTGCTACGCTACGTAGGAGATTCGATTGTTGCCACAACATAATGTTCTTTACATAAAGTAAAAATGAAGAATACTTCTAGGCCAATGGATTTTTTTTGGTACAAATATTCTATTATGATTTTAAGTAATAACAGTGTATGTAAATATTATTAACACATTTTTAATGTTTCCAGGGATATATTTTGTGTGAAAAAGGACTTCGGTAAGGATTGGATTGGATTGGATTATTTAATTATGGCAAAGCACACGAGGGCTATCTGCCTAAAGGGAGGGATGACTTCGTGGAGGATTTTCTAAGCAAAAATTGGCTCGTATACACGTTACATATGGGGAAAACCACGAAAACGCCCATGCAGCCAGTTCGCGAGATTCGAACCTCAAACCGAACTACCAGTTCAACGTCTTTACCGCTCGGCCGCTGGTGGCCCGGACTTCGGTAAGAAAAGCCCAAATTAAAGTTTATTTATAATTTACAGCGTGTATTCTCTTTTAGTAAGAACTCAAACTTCACATTGCGTCAAAACTCTCAACGTCACTCTAGATTAAAATTCAGCATATCAAATATAGAACACCTATGCAAGAATCAACACTTATCCATCTCATTAATAGCCTTGAATTATTAAAGAGAATATACATTTTCTTCTATTAATTTAATTATTTAATACCAATACAAAATACAAGCAATTTTAATTGTGTATTAAGACATAAGTGTACTAGTATAAACGTAATTTCTACGTGAGAAAAGTTTCTGAAACGCTGTATTAAGGAATATGAAGTAAATTTACATATTATGGTATTAATCACAGCTGCGATACCTAGTCATATAATCTCAAAGAGGAAAATTAATTGAATTATAATTAATACTGGTAATTTCAGCTCTGTGCTTTGTAAGCTTGTTGATCAACATTAAAAAAAATTCTTCAGAAAGTGCTGAATCAGGTCAACAACTACTTTTCCAACATAACATGAATATATATGTAACAGCATTTAATACTTACGTGCTCACTTGTACATGCAAGTGCAACTATGTAATGAGTAGGAACCAATGAGTGTTCAGCTGCTAGATGTAGTCAGTGTTACAGAATATAAATATCAGAGTTTCGATGGGCACGCCAGATATTTTCAAATGTTAAGGTAAGCGATACAAACGAAGTTTGATGGTGGAGAAATTCTCGGTGCTGTAAAACTATATGTTTGGTGATCAGTAACCACCAAACTGTCTATATGATGGGTAGTATTATGGCACGGGTCTACCAACAGTACCTCAAAAGCAGAAAAACGGGTGGGAATCCTGCAAAATGGGGCTGAAAGCTAGTCATTGATGCGAGAAATGCTAGAAGATTCAATCTATCGTATCGTAAGTCAAAAAACGCAACTTTATGTCAAATTAGAACAGTTTTAATGCTTCGTCCAGGTTGACAGGTGCCTCGTCCAACGTCTTCACAAGACCTGTTCTTCGGCGATTGGCACAACTCGTTTATAATTATCAAGATCATCTCAGATTTCACTGTTAACGGGGAGACATCGATTGCTGTCAGGAAAACTAGCAAATTGCCCCGCCTCTGGAAAGAAGATGATTGGAAACTATCATCTGGTCTGACGAACTGAGATTCCAGCTGTTGTAGGCAGATGGCAGAGTTCCTCTGTGTGGCGTAGATCCACGAGTACTGCATGCCTCTTGTCAGAGAAGAGTTGACAGGGCGGTGGCGGCAGTTTAACTGTCTGCGACATCTTTACATGGTCATCATTGCTGAGTCTTCTTATGACATTAGATGGAATCCCAAAGAGCTCAGTCTATGAAAAACTGATATCTGGTCATTTCCACTTTGCTGTTCCCACATAATTATGTTCCTTTTCAAGCAAGTAATGTGCCAACCCATCGGTTAGACGTTGCCCAAGAATAGTTCAACGAACTTAAAAATTACATTGGAATACTAAACTGGCCTGCAGAGTCTTATATATGAATTCTGCTGAGCATTTGTGAAATTAACTGCAATAGTGCCTTCACTCTATGGACATACTCTGTGATAGATATTTGCTGGATGAAAGTTTTACCAGTTTACTGGATGACTGTTTTCTCAAATCCAATGTAAAGGTGTATTGCTGCCGTTATCTCCGACAAATGTAGAGTAACGCTATGTTAAAAAATATGTATAGTGATTTGTCTTTGTAATAAGTATATGCAGCAGTCTGTGGTAGCAGCGAAATTTCACAACTTAGGCTTTCCAGAAATAAGTAAAAAAAGTTGTAAATTTAATTGAATGTTATGAAATGTGGTATCAGTTCCATAATTTATTTGTCATGTACTAATAAATGTTTCACGGACTTTTGGGTAATCCTGTATAATAATATTAGATACAAGGCCAACGCTAAGCGTTTAGTCACTTGGTGCGATCTTTACGAATTTTAAATTCTACCGCGTAGTAGATCAAACTTCGTTTATATCGCTTACCTTGACATTTGAAAATATCTAAATCTAAAAATACTGCCGTCTCTAAATTCTGACGCCCAGTGTTGCTGCACGAGGTGCACCAGCCTTGCCGCCGGCTCTAACTAAGTGTAATAAATAAGAAGACTTCCATATAGCCTCATTAAAGCAATGATGATGAGAATTTAAGATACTCCGTTTTGTCCTAATCATTTCGAATAATTTTAACTTATGCTAACTAATCGTCGTCCATTAATTTAATCAAACGCATGGTATTGCCAGAGTTCTAATTTTGTGAGATGCTGCCATTCAGGTATTTATTTAATGTTTCAAATCACAGAAATAAAAATTAAGAATTAAAAAAAAAATATTCACTTTGGAATAATAATATCCACGTTTATATTATTTTATAATCCGTAAAAGATATTTTTAACCTTATACACTATGTATCATCACATTTAAAGTTCTATTTTTTGCTCAAAAAGTTTAATATTTGTTCCTAATTACGCTAACTTTCTGCTTTATGTGCACTTTGTCAAAAGGAAAAAAAAAAAAAAAAAGTTCTATATCTCCCGTTGTGCTGGGCCAACGGGAGATATAGAACTGTCCTTTCTCAGTTAATTCAACGAAATTCAACTTGCGTTTTTCATGTCTCGCTCGAAAGCGCGACTTACGATATGTATTAGATTTATATAAAGCGTTGTTCTAATATAGGTATTTTGACACAAAATCGGTCTTTTTCTGAAATAACATGCCAAATTTTTTTCCCATATTTCGATTCTACGATTCAAATTATGCCAAACTCTTTTTATAAAAACCGCGCGAGTAGTTTTTTAAAAAATTAGCTAAATTTTAGCTTCTGAATGTTAATTGAATTTGATATATATTTATTAATATCACTTTTTTATTAAACTTACTTGATTCATTCTTCCAGAATTCGAAATTTAGACTTAATCCATTCGCCTATTTTTTATGATTTATTTTTAAAACTTGTTTTTTAAAATAATTTTTATAAATTTTTCGAAAAATGTTTTGAATTATAATCTATAAATGTTTTGCCATCATCTTAAAGTAGATGTATTTCTAAGCTTGCCTGCAAAAAATTACTGTTTTGTATTCAACATTTCCCAAGATATACGTGAATTGACACTTTGGAGCGTTTTGAAAATTTGGTGTATTTATTATAAACGTTAATAACGCCAAATGCGGTGTAAGCATTTTGTTAAACTTATTTGAAAGTATGAACAATGACCTTTTTTCCGCTCGTGGACAATGAAGAAAAAGGAAAGGAAAATCGGTTGCTATAAATTAAGAAGTTTGCCAAATGAATTATTCTTGGCGCAAACTAAAAAAGATTCGCCAAGATAATTTTTTAAATTTTTACATAAATTTGTCACCAAACATTACAAAATTTAATATCTAGGTATAATTTGAGTCGTACAATAAGAATATAGGAAAAAACTGTTATGTTATTTCAGAAAATGTCCGATTTTGTGTCAAAATACCAACGTTAAAACAAAGCTGTATATAATATAATATACAATATACTAAGTGACGCTTTGGAGATATGGAAAACGCAGTTTGAATTTCGTTAATCGGACCAGTAGAATAGAAATATAGAACTGTTCCCCCTTTTCTTTCGGAGTGTACATGTTGTTTAGAAAACTGCCTAAACGTTTGTTATTTTCACTTGGATCCTGATGCATAAACCGTATATGAAAAGCTAAGGAAAAAAATTATTTCTCTGATTTTTCTGCAATTATAATATACTTATTGTCGACTGTCACCCTATCCTTACCGAAGAGTTATTTACGGTTATTAAATATGAAGCATATTTATTTCCGAATATCTGTAAACTGTGGAATTTTTCTTTCAAATTGTGACGATCATAAAAATCTTTTGAATTTTAAACTTCCCGATAAAAATATCAAACTGAATACGAAAAAGAGATTACATTTATACAGAAAATTCCGCGAACTTAAATATTTCTTTAACTTTGTCAGTAAGAATCAAACGTTTATCCTCGGGGAAAAATATTAGACAATTTAAAAACTTGTTTTAAATCATCATCTTTAATATGCCTGCCATGCCCATAAGGCTTTCAGTCTCCGTTTCACCCATATTCCATCTCAAGTGGGAAGTATAAACAGCAATCTGGAAACAGAACGTTTTCCTGCTATATTCTTTCTCTCCTGCACAATATATCCCGGAACGCAAGCGTACTCTCTTGCCTCCTCAACTTCACTCTCTAGGGAATAGCGGATATGAGTCTTTCTTCATCCTTTCATGCATTAGGAGGTTATTGGGCTCTCGATGCTCCCCCAAGCTCCTTTCATCCCCCCCATCAACCCAAGAAATGTTAAACCGCTTTCCATCATTCATATTTTAGAACCGTGATCCGCAAAGTTCTTTGATGGAAACTTCTTCCTGGAAATGCAGTTTAGCAATATCCTCCGATTTAGTTGAAACAGTGCATATCGCTGGCCAGGCTTTATTCCCTTCACGACTGCTGACGATAATTCTCGTAGCGTTTCTTGAGTATATTCTTAACATGAACTAATCGTTGGATGAAATATGCTGAATTTTTGATACGTTTAAGATTAATGTTCTTACACAGTTCTAAAAAATAAAGAGAAATTATCAGATGAATAAAACTTGGATACGAAAGGGATTGTACCTATGGGATAAAAATTAATTAAATTAATTGTTCCAAATTTTCAACAACATCTCATTTATTTAAATCAATAAAAATAAAATATTTTTTTGCAATACAATGCAGTAATAAAAGTAAAATATTATTTTTTATTATATATTCTAAATTAGTCGAACCTAGATTTAATGAATCGCTAGAGCTTTGGTTAATTTCATTAAATTTGAAGATATAACAGACATAAAATCTGAATGATAAAAAATAATTTTATGCGTTTACTTCAGAGTAAATATTGAAGTAAAGTAAATTAATGAAAACCGTTTATGCACGGAACACAAAGATTATTTTCTAAAATGATTTTCTTGTTATTTAAAAACTGAAAAACTGATTCTTAATCGTATAACGTCTCGCATTCTTTGATGGCATAAAATGTATGAAACATCTTAAAAGCTAAAATAAATTATCAGTATGTCTTGTAAAGGGACGCAGGGACTGAGAAAGGGAGTAAAGGACCCTTTTGTTTAACTCAAATAAAAGCTGACAGATGGCAGTACTCGTGCTTACAGAAGCCAGCAGTTATGACTTAAATCAAAAATCAAGAATTTGGCTTAACTAAGTAAGAATCAGTTAGCCTAACGGCTTCACAATCAAAGTAATGCGCAAGTTGGCTCTGACCCAAGTAGGCGTGACAAGCCTATGGTGAGACCGCAGAATACTTTTCTCAAGAAAATCAAATCATCAACGTGATCTTCAGCAGGAAGAAAACGCTCTGATTCTATCCTTTAAAACCTTCCTTTAGCGACTGTCTTTTTTTACCTCATTTGAATTTATTGCAACGCAAAGGACAAAATGGTGTTAAAAGACTACCTTTAATTAAAATCTTTAGTCTACAAAGTTTTTAACGTGTTAAATACTACATTTTCTATTAATAACTGTTAGACAGGAAAAACCAGCTTTCCTTTTTCAGTTTGAGAAGAAAATAAAATTCTAACTCGCCTACGGATAGAGTTTATATGTAATTTAAAGACGACCCTTAATTGGCTCACTTACAAGAAATTTTTTATAAAAATTCAAAAATACAAAATTTGAAAACTTTTGAGGCTTGTTAGATTGTAAGGATTTATTTTATTCTAACCAATTATTTTTAGTTCGACTTTCCTCCTGATTTCAGTTTCCCGTCGGAATGTAAATTTCTAATGCCTTAGTTCTAATGACGTAGTATCCAAATTTAAACGCGTTTCAGAAGCAGTATTTAAGCTGCGTGTCAAGAGTTCAAAAAGGGTAGTAACAGCCTTAGTTCCAATGTTTATGCTGCAGATGTAAAATTAGCTCTCTATTCGGTGCTCGACACATTTTCATTTTATACTGATATATCTCGGCTCCCTACTTCGTTTTAGACGCAGCGTCAAAGTTAAGTTTTGTTCTGACCTGTTGCAAAATCGAAAAAAAAAAAAAAAAAAAAAAAAAAAAAAAATAGCAATGTCGCAAAATAATTTTAAAATGAGCATATCTTTAGAATTTCCGATACACAGTTCCGCGCGCTGGAGATAAAAAGGTTTTTTTTTTTTCTCCCGTAGAGTGCTCGCTTTTAAATCGTCGAGTTTGTTACTCAAAAATTCGTTAAAGTTTTACAAAATATGAAATCGATCATAAAACAAATTCCAAATTTCAAATTAGGTCTTCCACATGCCCCTATTCGTAGGAGGATGACGTCATTCAAAATTCGATGACTCTATGTACCGTTATTTTATCACAATGCGAGAAATATACATACATTTACGCAGATTTTTCATTATTTAATTTCTTCAAACATAATGCAATGTGGCAACAGTTTGAAAAGTGAAACGGACGTTTATAGTGATTCAACGCAAAATTGCAAAACGAAAACAATAGTCGTTCAAGGACAAAGCCCCTTTGGACTAAAAGAAAGAAAACGAATTGAAAAAAAATCGCTAAATCCCGGTAATTTAATGTCAAGATTCGACTGTAGATGTTTTGAATCACTTTAAATTTTAGTTTCTTGGCGTGAAACCAAAAAATATATTCAAATAAATTGAAAAGGCAAAACAGAATTACTTCGTTCACAAGTAATTCTATAAATTACATTTATTATGTGGCAACAAAATGCATATCAAGGAAGAAAATTGTCGGCTGTTGTAAATCGGAGCACGTTAATCTGAAAATAAAGTATGCTGAAAAGAAATTGCATAGAATCCTCACTCTTCGCAATTACTTATACATTTCTTCTTAGTAGTAGGCTAGGAGGAAAGTGTAATTTATACAGTTCTAGCTGTAACTGAATTATTCAAGTAAATAAACCACATTTATAATGGATTAATGAGCGTGAATCGACTTTTGAGGTTTTAAGAGACGTGTACAGCAAACGCAAACAGATTTTAAATGTAAAAATGTAGTGCTTTAGACTGACCAATTTAAAAAAAAAAAAAAAAAATATGTTAACCTTTTATTTTTCTTTTCGTCAGCCTTGGCCAAAACTAAATTAATTGAACAAGTATTTAAGAAAACGGAGCAGGATTTGAAATAACAGAGGCAAGTCAACTAACAACCAACATTTTCTAGTGATTGAAAAAAACTATTGTTGCATTTTCTGGTCTACCAGCTTTGTTTCAGGGAATTTTGTGGAATGGTAATCTAATCTGTAATTAATTTGGGATTTATTTTTACTTCCTTGTACAAGTAAAAAGGAAGTATTGTAATCGCGAAAAGTTTCAGGCATCATACTTCAACACAAATATCCATTCTCACTGCTATCGAATGCAATTTAACAATATTTTAGCTTGACATCTGTACGTAAGGACAGAATAAAGGACTCTTTTCCCCAAAAAAACTGTATCGTCTGAATCGTCTGTGAAAAACTGTTTCTTTTGTTGTTGTTCTTTGCTTTATTTCTTTTATACATCATTTTAGATTTATTATAGTATTTGAATAGAACATCTGGCAACGATTAGATAATTCTTAAGATGATATACATTTTGTGCATTCTAAGTTAAAAAATTAACGAAATATAACGCTGTTACGTGAACTTAGCGCCAGAGTGTCGCTATAGTAAACAAATATAATGAATTTTAAAGAGTGCATTTATTTTATTGTGGTTTTTGCGCTATCGACGAAGTAGAGTTAATTCAATCCAATAAGTTTAAATGAAATGCAAGAAAAAATTAGTATAAAATTTAATATTCCGTACAAGGAAGTCATGTGGGTGCACACATCAGATTTTTTTATGAGTGTGTTTTAATTTAGCAAGAAACAAATTTGGCAATGTACTGTATATGTTGAAATAAGCGTATCGAATTTTTCTTATTGACATTGCAGTTTGCGTTATTTGCCCTTTATTTATATAAATCTTATTAATTCATAGATCGTAATGAATATTTTAGGTTGGTTTATCTATTTTCCTCATTTTTCTATACGTTTCCAAGCACGTCCATCTACCATTCGGAAGGTTTGGAGTTCGAAACTCGGCAAGGGCGCTTAATATTTTTCATGTTTCCTATTCTTACAAACTAATGACTGAACGTAAAGCTAAGAAAAGATTAACAATGAAGCTCAGAACTTACAAAAACCATTATAAAAATAATATCGACTGTGAAAAAACAGCGGTACATAGAGACATCAAATTCTGAATAGCGTGCTCCTCCACTCGAATATGGGTATCTGGAAGCCCAAATTTGGAATTTGTTTTATTATCTATTTCATATTTTGTAAAACTTTAACGACGTTTTGATTAACAAACTCAACGATTTTAAAGCGAGCAATGTCAAAACTGTATAGGAAAGAAAAAAAAAAAAGTTTTTATCTCCAGCTCGCAAAACTGTGTATCGGAAATTCTAAAGATATGCTCTTTTAAAATTATTTTGCGATATTGCTGTTGAAAATTGAATTTTATGGTTTAAGTGCGAAGAACATGATATTTAATAAATAAAGTAACACACGAAACGTTACAAAAACGCCCCTTTGGGCGTAATATAAAAACCGAAAGCTTTCAAATTTTTTTTATTATTATTAAAGATTATTTTATTAAACCTTTTTCGTAACGTTAGACATTGTATTTTCTTTAAAGTTATGGATTCATCTCGGATGAAAAGAATAAAAAAGAAAATAAATTTCTGGCTGTTAATTTCTTTTACTGTGTACTTAAAGAGAAAACTGCTTTAAAATCCATCGAAAATAATACTTCGGAAATTCTAGGAATAGTAAACGCATATTACGGCAATGCTTACTATGCATTAGCCGTGGCTAAGTCTTGCATAAAAGATGAGAATCTAGTCCAGAATCATTAGGATGTCATTCATCTCTGTAAGAAAACAATGTACGTTTCTGCTGTATAATTTCAAAAGTGCTTAAAGCTCTATATATTTTATATAGTGCTTTAACTGCATTAAATCTACACGCTGCTTTACAGCCAAAATGAACTTTGAAATGATTTTATTGAGCCACCTAATTAGGTGTTGTCAAAAAGTTTTTTTTTCTTTTTCTGCGTATCCTTTTATCTCTTTAGTAATAAATTTCTACAGTTTTTAGTTCAAAGTGGCATTTGCTTAGGAGGGCTATTAATTTCGTTTTGGCAGTTTGCGTCGTCCAATACAAAACGGCGTTTCACTTTTCGAATTGTTGCCACACAGTTGTTGTCTAAGAAGAAGCTAGAACTTTTGCTATATCGAAGTAAATAGCAAAAAAATCTGATATGTACACCACATGACTTCCTTGTACGGAATATTAAATTATACGCCTTTGTTTTCCTGTTTTTCATTTAAACTTACTTCCTGGAATTTCATTAGAGATTTATTTCTCATTCAGTTAATTCAATTCTCACTTCACGACAACAACAAATTAAATAAAACTCAAAATATCTTCATTAAAAACTCATTAGACATTAGAAATTAAAAGAAAATTAGAAATTAAATTAAATTAGAAATTAATTCATTAAGACATTAGAAAAAATAAAACACCAAATACAGTTAAAACAATTAAAAAAAACAATTTTTACAATTAAAATTACAGTTTCTACGCAAGGCAAGAAGGCAGATTTTTCGGTGCACAAAACTAAAAGTTTCCTTTTGGTCCCACTTCGGCAAAAACACTCTTAAAGGTGCAGAAAGACTTAATTGACTATTCTGATAAGTTTGAAATGTAAGCAAATATAACTGCTATGGTTTAAAAAAAAATAGGCTTAGCCGCATTAAAACAACTTTTAAATGTGTTGATAATTCTTCAACTATTCCAGGCAGATTAACTAAAGGCATAAAAACTTTAACCGGAGATTAAGAACAACATAATTCAATCCTTTTTAAAGCAAAAAATGTACAACTTACGAACATATAATAATAATAATAAAAAAAACTGCTATTACTGAGCCGAGTAACAGTGTGGGTATGTAAATATCTATATTTATGTACTTTTGGTGCCGCCGATTGCAACCAACATAGAATGAACACATCTACATGTTATAGCAATCCTATATACAAAATTTCAACGTTCTGAGGCTACTCGTTTTTGAGTTATGAGAGGTACATACATACGTACGTACGTACAGACGGGAGCCACGAGAAAAACCCTTCTGAATCCATTTTAAACCAGTTTTGTAATTCGTTTGGGGAAAAAGAATCCTTTTTTCCGTCCTTAAGTACAAATGTCACGCAAAAACATTGTTAAATTGCATTCGATAGCGGTCAGAATGAATATTTTCGTTGAAATATGACATCCGGAAATTTTCGCGATTACAATACTTCCTTTACTTCGTACAAGGAAGTAAAAATTAAGAGCAAAATATTTCATTTATCTTAAAATACTGTCAAAAATGTATATATAAGGTAAAAAGTAAATTCTTCAAGACATTGCTTTAAGCAAATGTGATACTGTGGTTCCCGTAAATAATTTTTTAACACTAAGTGAAAATAAATTGCAATTACTAAAAGTTTAAATACAAGAAAAATGAAATTATAACAAGAAAACTGACAAATAAAAAGTGAATGTAAAACTCAAATGAAATTTGAATGTTAAAAAATGTTGATTAAAGTTTAAACAATCCTAAAATATTTTAAAATAAGCACACACGTTATTTAAGACACAAACAAAATTGCAAAGAAGCGGTAAATGGTAAATTAGCCTAATTCGAATCTCATTACGGACCCTTCAAGGGAAATGCACAATGAGCTTCGAATCATACATACGTACATACAGACGTCACGAATAAATCTCTTCTGAATCCATTTTAAATTAGTTTTATAATTCATTTTGGGAAAATTCGTTTTGAGTCCTTTATTTTGTTCTTACGTACAGATGTCACGCAAAAGCATCGATAAATTGCATTCGACAGCGGTCAAAATCGATATTTGCGTTGAAATATGATACCTGGAAATTTTAATGATTACAATACTTCCTTTACTTCTTACAAGGAAGTAAAAAGGGTTAGTAGGAGTGAATCTGCAACAGACTGGTAGACTGCGAACTCAGTGAGAGAGTAAAAAACCTTAATAAACCCTTTTGGGCGACCGTTAAAATCTGAAACATTTCAGATTTTTTTTCCCTTGAATGAACTTCCTGTTAAAGACTTCCTGTTAAAGACTGTTAAAGACTTCCTGTTAAAGACATGACGAAGTATTTTATTTTAAATCATTTTCCTTAAGCAAAACACATTTTAGGTAGTTTTTTTTCCCCCTTCCCTCACTGTAGTTAGCTTTTTTTTTTCCCCAGTTAATTCTAAGTAAATATCTTTTATTATTAAGTTAATCCGTGAAAATGTATGATTTTATTGACAGAACACTTTAAGTCAGTTTCCTTTCCCAGTTTTCCCAGTTTTTTTTCCCAGTTAATTCTAAGTAAATATCTTTTATTATTAAGTTAATCCGTGAAAATTTATGATTTTATTGACAGAACACTTTAAGTCAGTTTTCTGTTCTAGTTAACGATCCTAATTCCAATCCAAATTTGCCTTCGGCTTTTAGAGAAATTATGTTTTAGTTCTGGTTTCGCCAACAGATGGCGCCACTTGCTTATTTTTGTCCAGGCTTTCTTATCTTAACTAAACATTATTTCCTATCTTGTTCATTTGCGGTTTTGCAGCTGAAGATGATGGTTCGGTAAAACCATCGAAACTAGTCCTGTGAAAATTTTGTGAATTAACGCTGATTTTTGTTGTTTGACTTCTGAATCAGTATTTATTCGGCGTGTTATTGTGTCTTAATTATAGAAGCCCCAAACAGGCTTACATTTTGCTTTCTTTTTTGCACGTGGTGTGGCCGCCATTTTGTGATTGTAGGAGTTTCGGTGAGTACATTTTTGCAATTTTCAAGTTATGTTTATGTTTTGTACATTTGGATATTGTGCTTTGCTTGTCTGATTTCATGCATTTTGCTTACAAACATTTTGTTTTCTATTCATTTCAGTGAGGGATTTTTCTGCTATTTTGTGTGTACTTTATTATTGCTCAGTTAATTTAGTTTGATTTTCTGCATTGTTTATCATGCCTTCATCCGTTAATCGTTTCACTAAATTACGCCTGAAACGGCAAAAATTCCTGAATCATCTTGACTTTTTACTTAAATGTAAATGTAAAAAATTGATCCCCAATTTTATTCAAATCAAATCTAATCAAAAACCTTCGAGTCGCGTTTCAAGAATTCTGTTAAATTGCAAACTTGCCTTACTTCGGTCCGTGATAAGGGATACACGTCAACAATTGTCCAAAATTGAACATGAACTCTATAAGCTTCATCTGGAACTCGCTAAAACATATCCAAAATTCACTGCCCTTGAACAAAAGTCTTGGTCTAGAACGGAGAATGCAGTTAACCGTCATAAAAACACCCTTGCAGTTAAATTCGAAAAACTTCTTTTACAGTCTTCCAGTTCAAGTAGTTAAAAAAATCTTCCCATTGTAAACATCAAGCCAATAGTTAATATTTCTAATGTTAGTCTTTCAGAAGAACAAGAGAGAATTCTAAAATATAATTTTAACTTCTCACAAACCTGTAAACCCTCGATTCCAAAGATTTTGGCTCCTATCGAAAAAGCTTTCAAGTTCAGTAAAGTTTCAGATTCACAGAAAGAAATGATTAGGCATCTTATCGCTCATAATGTGAAATTCAATAATAAACCTTTGAAACCAAATCTAACTGCGAGAGAAAGAGCTACAATGCGCGAGATTCATTCTAACCCGGATATTGTCATTTCAAAGCCGACAAAGGTGGCCAGATAGTCGTCATGGATAAGAACACTTACATCGATGGTGTCACTAAACTCTTAAACGAAGGACCATATAATCCGATCCCTAAAGATCCTTCACCTTCGGACTTATCCAAAATAAAAACTGCGATCAAATCTTCGCAAATCATTTCAAGCAACTTAAAACATTCGCTTATCCCATCTGTTGCGAATTGTGCCAGATTATATGCTCTTCCCAAAATTCATAAAAGTGGTATTCCTTTCCGCACTATTGTATCAAATTTAGGTACTGCCTCGTATCCATTAGCTAAATATTTAGTTTCTAGATTTTCCACTCTATTAGACAATAACATTTACACCATAAAAAATTCAATAGAGTTTGTAAAAAAGGTTAAAAACATTTCTCCTCGTAATTTACTCATGGTTTCTTTTGATGTAAAATCATTATTCACCAATGTCCCAGTGGAGGGTGCATTAAGATGTCTAGAAACCAGACTTCGCGAATTTCATTTCTCTTGCATCGAAATTGATGAGCTAATTTCTCTCACTCAACTCTGTTTGAAGCAAACACATTTTGTTTTCCAAAATAAATATTACAAGCAAACTGAGGGATTAGCTATGGGAAGCCCCCTCAGTCCCATCCTGGCTGATATCTACATGCATTATTATGAATCAAAATTGTTTGAAATTTTAAACTTCCCGGCATGGTTCCGCTACGTAGACGATACTTTTACCCTGTTTGAAGGTAATAAAGATGATTTAAATAGAGTTCTTTCAACAATGAATTCTATTGATCCTGCTATTCAGTTCACTTTTGAACTTGAGACTTGCAATTCTCTTCCGTTTCTCGACATTCTGGTCACACGTAACACATCCAACTTCAGTACTACAGTTTACCGTAAACCTTCATCGGTTTGCCTTCCACCACACTTTAAATCATGTCATCCGACTAAACAAAAGTTAGCTTCATTTTATTCCTATGTTTTCCGTGCTCTTCAAGTTTGCTCCTCCAAACTAGCCCTTGATGAAGAACTAAATTATTTAAAAGCAATAGCTATTGACAGGGGCTTTTCACCCAACATTATTAATCAAGCAGTTAAAAAATTCTCATCTCAACACACTAAAAGCCACACTCTTATTTTAGGAGATTATAAAAATTCTGTTGTCATTCCCTTCTTTCCATCAATTAGCTATAAAGTTGCACATATTTTGCAGAAATTTAACTTTCGGGTTGTTTACTCTCCCATCAATAAAATTCCAACTTCTATACTCAAGGACCCCATTCCGGATATGAATTCCTGGGGTATTTATAGGATTCCTTGCCAGTGCGGTTTAATTTACATTGGCCAACTAAGAGAGCCTTAAAATTTCGCGTCAAAGAACATGAGGCATATGTTAGAAAAAAGGAAACACAGAAGTCTTCTGTTGCTCAACATTGTTGGTCCGAAAATCACACTTTCAATTTTTCTGCTGCCAAAATCATTCAAAAAACATCTTCCATTGGAGAACTGGATTTTCTAGAGGCATTTCACATTCATAAAAATCTTTCTGTTCTAGTTAACGATCCTAATTCCAATCCAAATTTGCCTTCGGCTTTTAGAGAAATTATGTTTTAGTTCTGGTTTCGCCAACAGATGGCGCCACTTGCTTATTTTTGTCCAGGCTCTCTTATCTTAACTAAACATTATTTCCTATCTTGTTCATTTGCGGTTTTGCAGCTGAAGATGATGGTTCGGTAAAACCATCGAAACTAGTCCTGTGAAAATTTTGTGAATTAACGCTGATTTTTGTTGTTTGACTTCTGAATCAGTTTCCTTGCTTTCGATAATAGGAAGACCAATATGTAGCTATTAAAAATTTCTCAAGAATTTTTTTTTTTTTTTTGAATTCTATAATATGGTAACTATTCTGCAGAATTATTATCTTGAAAGAAACGTGAAAATCTTTCTCTCTCCTTTCCTCCCCCTTAAAGCAAGATGCTACAAGAATTCAAAGCTTTATCATTTGTTGGAGGATTTAAGGCAACAAGGATAAGCATAATATTCATAAATTTGCAAGACTAGTTCTACAGCTGCAGAAGTACAAGTGACTCAAATTTAACTCAGTTTAATTCAAATTTAACTATTCCTTTGCACTTGTGCAGCTGAAGAAATTTCTATATTTAAAACTTCGTAACTAGATTTACGCTGATTCTTATTGTTTAACTCCTGCAATAATCGTTATTTGGTGTGTTATTTTAACTCAAAACTTATCATTTTCATGAAGAACTTTCATATTTCTAAACTGTTATATTTGGAGCAAATACACGAAATCGATGATTTTTGGACTCAAAACTGTTTGATAATTAGTTGAAAATAATAATTAATAATGTGATGAACAAAATCAAAATTATATAATGTGCACTTCTTTGTATGGAATAATATCACTTATTTTAGATTTGTTAGACTATGGCTAAACACATTAGGGCTATCTGCCTAAAGGAAGGGTTTACTTTAGAGGGCCTTCTTGGACAAACTGATTCTTATTTACATTAGACTTCGAGAAATCTATGAAAATTCCCATGTAGCCGACGCGTTCGTCGAGATTTGGAATCCAAACCAAACTACCCCGTATTCAACACATTTAAGTTCTCAGCCGCTGGGGGAGGGGGGGATTGAATTACCAGTTGGTTTCTACCGAATTTTTTATATGACTTATAAGCTATTTTTTCCCTCTTTTCTGCATGGCTTTGTGGTGTAATTGGAAGCATACTTGACGCGTATTCGAGAGGTCCAAAGTTCGAGTCCTGGCGAGGGCATTGCACATTTTCCCCCCTTCTCTTGCTTCAAAAGGAAAAACAAACAAAACAAAAAAAAGTAATGACTCTAAAAACTGACAAGGAAATCATGAATAAATTTCCCCCTGAATCTTATTTCTTTCTTGTTTTTTCCTTCAAATTTTTGACAGCGATAAGTTTTTGAAACTTATCACTGTTAAAAACATTTTTAACAGTGATAGCACTGTTGTTAATTTTTAACAGTAATAAGTTATTTTATTAAATGACTGCAAAACATTCTAGTGCAATCTGGAAATGAAAGGTAATATTTAAAAGAAAGATCAATATTTACGATTGTCCCGTAACGCCTTGCAAGCTCACAGGATTCTTTCGGCAGAAATTGCGCAATTTATAGGGAAAAAGGATAAATAAGGGATAATTTTGAAAGCTTCTGCGGAACCAAACTTCTTTCTGTTCTTACTTGTCAAACAGAGAGCGGAGGAGAAAACAGTGTGAAGAATTAAGATCTGGAGAATGGGAAATGTGTTAGCGAACTTCGTATTTAACTTCTTCAGTATTCACAGCACGTCTTTCCAACAAGGAATCTTGCGTAATGATGTTGGACGATGATGAATGGCACAAATTGAACATTTCTTTATGGATTACGATAGTGATTTTAGTGATTTGATTATTGTACTAATTCATCGTGATTGGATCACTGAGTGACAGAAGCTTAATGAAAGTGATTTCTCTATAATCTTGAAACACAGCAATATCTTCATCTAACCTAAGTTTGTTCTTGCTGAGTGTTCTCCACTTCTATTTACTGGTTCCGAGTTTTTCTTCTATTACTATATTGTTGTAGAGGATACATTTTTTTATTGCCAGTTGGGGAAAAAGTAGAAAAATACCTATTACCTGGTCTTTGAGAAGGGACCTCTTTCGAATCCTGTTATACTTGATTCATTTTACGTAGAGGTACATCATGGGTTATATGAGTATAAACCATTGAACTCTGGGTATTGAGCCCTCGGTCTAAACAACCCTTATATAACCATATTCCAAATATTTTATTGAAACTAAAAATACGCTTTCTTAGGAAAATTTTCATGAAAGTACTACATTTTGCCAGACAACTTGCATGCGCAGACAACCTGAGTACCATATATGGAACGTTAAAAGTTTTCACAAAATTGGGGTATCTCGTAACTTTTTAGTGGATTAGATTTTAGACGAAAAAGTAAAATGTACTGTTATCCAGAATACGGAAGAGGAATTTAAATAACCAGGCTTACATTTTGCAAGATTTAAATGGATTGAGAATATATGAAAGAAACCGGTTTCGAGATTTTTACTTCTACTTCATTACCAATAAAGATGTGCTTGTATTGATAAGGAAAAGACACTCTTCGAGGTAGACATGTATCAAATGTACGTTTAAATTTGTTAGAAAAAAATTATTTAACACATTAAAATTTTATGCGGGGAAATAAAATAACTGGCTATTTGTTAATAGAAGGAAGAACTCTGAATTCAAGACAGTTTCATTAGTTTTATGTTACTTACTTTCTACCACCTGAAAATAAACTAATAAATACTCAAACAGCATATATTTTTCAAAAGCCTCCTCCTGCTTAGATGCAGTTACTAAATTATGGATGGTTTAGCTAGTTAATTATTAACGTAGCTCGGAATCCAGAGCAGATTTAATCCTACTAAGTATGACACGCTATGATGGTTGCGCAGCAACGGAGATCATTCATTATGCTAAAATTAATAAACCTATTGGAAACCACCGTCTCTAATTCGTACAATTAATGGTGAGAATGCATGCATGGGATTGCAAAGATATATGCATCGTTTTCAAATGTTTTGTACTTTCTTCTAATGCAGTTTTCTGAAACTGCAAGGGTGTCAACAAATATTGTAAGAAAATTCAAAAATATTGTAATAGTCAACAAATATTGTAAGAAAGAAACAAGGTGAGCGGTTTTCTATAACCCCATTTACTCTAAACATTTCATATGACATAATATCCACAAAACGTGTTCAGAAAGCAATTTTAAAAAGCTTAAACATTTCTAGAATGTTTTAATCAGTAAAAACACTTTGGTCAATATAAAAAAACAACTATATCGAACTTATTTCTTCGTAGATTTTTGCCGTTTGCATTTTTGGAAAAAATAAATAAATAAATACTTCTTTTCGATCTCGTATAAAAAAAAAATCTGTTGTGTAAACCACATGACTTCCTTGCACGGAATATTAAATTATACGCATTTTTTCTTGCATTTCATTTAAACTTATTGGATTGAATTAAATCTACTTCGTCGATAGCGCATAAACCACAATAGAATAAATGCACTTTTTAAAATTCACTATATTTGTTTACCATAGCGACACTCTGGAGCCAGGTTCACATAACAGCGTTACATTTCGTCCATGTTATAACTCAGAATGCATATAAATTTATATCATTTGAAAAATTATCTAATCGTTGTTACACGTTCTATTCAAATACTGTAATAAATCTAAAAGGATGTATAAAAGAAATTAAGTAAACAAAACAAGAAAGAAACAATTTTTCACAGACGATTAGGTATTTCTCATTTAATGAATTCAGTTCTCACTTCCCGACAAAGCAAAAATACATAAAAACTCAAAATATCTGTATTAAAAATTACGAAGTAAATCTGAAACACTTATTTCCTCGAATAAATAAATTCTAGAATGGATTAAGCATGATTTAATTCGCAATAATAAAGGAAAGCGTTATCTTTGTTGTTGCGAAGCTTAGTCTCTCTAGAATCCGCTATTTTGCCAAGTTTGGAATGTAAACAAACATGTCCGCCATCGCAAAATTCATTAGGCTTAGCTGTACTTAAACAACTTTTAAATTGCTGATAATTCGAAAAATACTGCATATAGATTTACTAAAGGCATAAAAACCTTAACCGGAAGATAAGAACAACATAATTCAATAACATAATTTAAAGCAAAAAATGCACAATTTACAAACATATGAGAATAAGGAAACTGAGCTCACTGAGCCGAGTAACAGAGTAGATACATACATACGATTGCAACCAAAATACGAGGTACAGTCCTATATACAAAATGTCAACGTTCTGAGGCTACTCGTTTTTGACTTATGCGAGATACGTACGTACAGACGTCACGAAAAATTATCTTCGGAATTCATTTTAAATCAGTTTCATAATTTTTTTGGGGGAAAAGAGTCCTTTGTTCTGTACTTATTTGCGGATGTCACGCAAAAATATCATTAAATTGCATTCGATAGCGGTCAAAATGGATATTTTCGTTGAAATATGTTGCCTGAAATTTTTCGCGATTACAATACTTCCTTTTTACTTCATACAAGGAAGTAAACATTTCTAAACACATGACAAACATGTAAAATAATATTATTAGAGTTAATAAATAGTTATAATAAACTAACTATTGCATAAACGACTGATTCTCATTCGATAGGCAATATACAAATTTTTGAAATACATCTTTTAAAGGTGCCCGTAGGCGTTCTTACGATCACCACCCAAATTTTACCATCAGGACCAGGTATTAGTTCCTTAGTTCTTTTTATTCGACAGCAAGGCCATTTTCAGAAACTTAAATTATTTACATTAACAATGCAAAAGCGTGAGAAGAAACTATCTCTAGAAAACTGCCAGCCTTTTGTTTCACGTGGCTTATATAATCATGGTGCCATGTTTTGTGTACTTGTTGAACAATTTTTGTTCTCTGCCAGCGTGGTAACCGATTGTCAGACATATTTAAAAGTTCGATGATTCTGGAATTACGTTATATCGTTCAATAAAATCTTTTAACGCTTAGAATACAAAACCCTAACCCAGATTACATTCAACAGATGAGCTATAAAATTTATTAACTCAGATTTATCCTTAACATTCTGGACTCGACAAAATGATTTAACTGTCTCAATTTATATTTAGGATTTCAGTTCAATTTAATTCTCTAAACAGAAAGAGACTTTACGCTGATGAAAGGCGCAGAGATATGGATTAGTGATTTATGTTGATAGAAGATAGCAAGGGAAAAATATATTTCCATCTAAATCCTTTAAAGCACTTTCTGATTCTCTGGAGCCCTGCAAGAGCCAAATAGCAAGAAGCTTTTAAATCTATAGATGACTCAGAATTTAGCTTGCTTGTCTATTTTATAGTTCTTTTAGCCTGCGTTACATTTAAGAGTTATGCGGACGTAGATAAAACAGCTCCTGACATTTTCCCTGTTATCTGAAGAAAGAACTGTCACATTATTCAAGAAGAGGATCAACAGTACGTAGGAAAATAGCTTACTATTTATTACTGTTCTTTTATTCTTGTTAAAAAAGGATCAAAGTCATGAATTATAATTAACTTCATTGTTTAGTATATACCGTGTCCACAAAAGCCTTTACCCGGTTCTTTTTTTTCACAATCGCGATCGCAGACATGTATTTCTACTTACCAAAGTGTTTTAAATGAAGCTAATATTTTTGTAAACGTTTTTGATATCAGTTTTATAAAAGTTAAGAAATTTAATCTTTTACAAGCTCCTCCTGTACCTCGACTTATATTTAGAAGAATTTTGCAGTCGTTATAAAAAATGAAGCACAAAATGTTTGACTCCCGTACGGAAAAAATTGACCGAGAATTTGAAATGTTGTTATGGCGTTACTTATGCTCTTTTGTCTGACGTAGTCAGCCCAAGCTCATGAAATTCCTCGTGGCAAGGAGCTCAAGATTACGCCTGTCGTTGGCAACAGCCTTGAACATCTTACGGATGGCATATTTCACAAGTGCACATCAGCGTAGCCACCGAGGGAGGGGGTTCGAAAATGGACCAATGAGCTTATATTGCTCTTGTGACGCTAAATCTTCGTTGCATGTGAGCGTTTACATTTTAATTTGCGTTTGCTTCGTAAGTTATAAATGTATGGCGTAATAGTAGTGCTTTCGTTATATGATTTTAATTAATCGCTGACATGTCACTTCCGCGATTTTTATTACGCATTAATACTTGGATTGATGTTCACGGCATATTATCGCTCTTAACATCGAGAAAATGACTCAAGCTACTATTAGCCTCGAATATTATGCATTTATTAACAGCTGTGGATTAAGAGCATTCAATTGTATAGTTTTTTTTAATTGAGCTGAGAAGGACTGGAAGTGTTACAATGAATCTAGTGTTTTCTTTTGTCAGTGCTCGCATTCTTTTGGTTTTGAAAGTGTAAGATGCAGAATACATATTGTGTATAACACGATTATATATCCATTGTTAGTATTAAATGTTATATCTGAATAAATTGAATATATTCGTTGTGAATAAAATAAATTCCTTCTGTTTGATGAGCATTGCTTTTGTAGACAGTACATTTAAGAGTGAGCAGTTATTAAATGTGAAATTTAACATACTAAATATATACGAATGCAAATTAGTAAAGTTTACTTTGAATAAAATTCTGCATTGGCTATTATTATAGAACATCTTTTTCATATAGACTGCAATAAAAAGGGCTGACTTCTATTTACATAATATATAATTGGTGCAAATATTTTTCTCCTATGCATAGTTTTATGTAAAGATAGTATTTGGGCTCAGATGTTTATCCCATATATATTTCTTCGTGTTATTTACCACATATTAAGTAATACTTCATATGGATATTTTGCCAGGCGTCCAACATTTATTTCAAATTCTTTCAACCAGGTAGCGAAATCTTCACAACTGCTTATATTTGATCTTACTTCGCAATGAAAATTTTCAGAAGACGAAGCTTTAATTATTTTGTACAGAAAATTTCGTGGCAAAATGTTTTCAACCATATTAAAGCACGCGAAAGGTCATGTGACGTGACAGAAATATTACTGGATACTCATTGGTCCATCCTAAAAGCCACTCCCTCGGTGGCTACACAGATGTGCACTTGTGAAATATGCTTACGGATGGCAGTGCGATTTAGCTGAGTTCCGCTTCCAATTTTAATGAAGAGCACTCCGGTCGAACGGACCTGAGGGTCTCCCATTTACAAACATCCATGCCTTCTCCGGGATTCGAACCCGGGCCCTTCGGCACTGCAGACAGCAACCTCTATACTGGTTGGGCGCCGATACTTTGATATAGAAATCGGGAATCATATTCAGCGCCGCACACAAATTGTAAAAGACGAAATACTTATATTTGTATGTAACTAAGTGTAAAAAAATATCATTTAGAAAAAGGTTTTCGATGTTAAGAGATTATAAGATTAGCATTTCTATGTAGATTTATTGTGAAAATTCGTTTTTTAAGAAGGCGATCTTATTCAGACTATTTTATAAAATTCATGTTCTAGAAACCATTGGCAAGCTTCAGCATTGACATGTAGCAACGAATAATATTTTACGATTCCAAAATAATAAAACTTCACGAGAATATTAAGAACAAAGACTTATGCGAAAACTCTTTCGACATAGCAAATATAACGAATACAGATTCTAGTAAACCATAAAAAATATCATTTAATGGTATTTAAAGCGGACAAACTAACATCAAATTATTCTAATTTATTTATTAACTGACTTCTTAATTCCAATTGAAAATGACGTCAGAAATGGCAAATTTTGGAATTAAAATATCTCGGTCAATTTTGGCCGTATGAGTATCAAATTTCTTGCATTTTACTTTTTATAAAAGTATAGCAATTTCCTAAGTTGTGGCATAGAGTTAATTGAAAGTATAAAATGAACATATAAAAACACAGATTTTGTAATTTTCTCAAAATTAACTTCTTTAAATATAACAATCTCCAAAATGTGAATCTTTGCATCATTTAAAACATTTTTGCTGGAAGTATATGTCTACGACCAACGGGTGTGAGAACAAAGGCCGGGTATAGACTTTGATGTATACTGTGTATATGTTACGGATAAAGCGTATAAATTCAGTTATTTCACAGAATGATTAGCTACTTCATGAAATAACTAGCCAAGTTAACAGAAAGAACAAGTGCGTAACAGATTAATAATTTCACACTTCACCTAGTCATTCTATGAAATAACTAGTTATTCTCCAAATTAAGCAATGACAGACCATTAAAAGTGAAAAATAAATAAACTATTTGACATTAAAAAACAAGTCCGTTGCTTTATAAATTAACTGATAATAAACAGTTAAAGTCTCTTAAAAATGTATTTTACATTACTGCTAGATAAATTGATAAATAATAAAAAAAAATCTGATGTGATAACCACATGATGGCCGATTAAATTATGTATAATTAAATTATACACATTATGCATAATTAAGTTATGCACATTGTATGGGCGATTAAATTATACACACTGTATGGCCGATTAAATTATACACATTTTCTGCTGCATTTCATTTAAACTTATTTCCTCCAATTTCATTAGAGACATATTTCTCATTCAATAAATTCCTTTCTCACTTAATAATAAGGCAAAAATACATAAAAACTTCGAACATCTTCATTAAAAATTGTAAAATAGAAAAAAAGCACAAAATAAATACAGTAAAAAAGTTTTAAAAAATTACACTTAAAATTAAAGTTTCTACACAAAAACAAGCTAATCGGCCAGTGGGCAAGGAGGCAGGTTTTCCGGTGAACGAAACTGAAAGTTTACTTTTCGTGCACTTAGGGCAAAAAGACATTGAAGGTGCAGAAGCTGACTTAATTCACTATTCTACCGAGTTTCAGTTGTAAACAAATGACGATTCATTAGGCTTAACTTGCTAATTTTGAATAGTATTGCTTGTAGATTAACAAAAGGCATGAAAACCTTAACCGGAACATAAAAACCACACAATTCAATTACTTTTAAAAAGCAAAAAATGCAAATTAAAGCAAAAAATGCACAATTCACCAACTTATAAGAGTAATAAACTAAGTTCACCGAGCCAAGTAACAGAGTGGGAAAATATATATGCATATTTATATAAAATTGGTGAAACCGATTTGCAGCGAGAAAGGTATATGCATAACTACAAGTTACAACATTTCCATATACAAAGTCTCAACGTTTTACGGCTACTCTCTTCAGTTATGAGAGATACATACGCACGTACGTGCAGACATTAAGAAAAAATCTCTTCCGAATTTTTTGGCAAAAACAGTCTTTTATTCTGTCCGTACGTACAGATGTTATGCAAAAACATCATTCAAATGGTTTCGAGAGCGATTGAAATGGATATTTTCGTTAAAATATGACACCCGAAATTTTTCGCGCTTAGTATACTATTCATACTTTGTACAAGGAAGCAAAAAATAGAATATAGAATATGATATTATTGCTAGGTTAGTTAAACAGTAGTAAAAATATAACGGGGTATACTGCAGCAATAGTATATTTAAGTTCTTACAAATTATAATTATATAAATTATTAGTCTTCGTAGTCCTGCTGGCAAAAAAACTTACATTACTTAAAAAATATTGCATTTCGTCCAAAACGCAAAATATAACTAATCCTTAAAATAAATAATAATAATAGTAATAATACTAATTTTGAATTTTATTAAAAATTATGTGAGTGGAAGACAAATATATTGCTTTATAAAAACACTGCATAACATTTTTTAAAAACAAGAATGTAGAAGCATAAAAATTTAAAGGCCATGAAATACCTTCATTTTATTTTTAGAACAAGAATTTCTGTAATGACATTTGGAATTACATTGCATATTATTTTTAAAACAGGTACACATTTTAATATCATATAATGTTTTACACAAATACTTGTAGAGAAATTAGGTTTTTTTTGAAAGCAGGAGAGATGAAAAATGAACAACGACAGGAATCGAAGCACGGACCTCTGGAATACGCGCCCAGCGTGCTAACCACTACACTACGAAGGCATGATAAGAAGGCGGGAGAAATACCTTACATACTCCCCCTTTACATATCACCTGCCCTCCGTGTCATCCAGACGAGTTCATTGAAAAACATGGGGATGATAATAATGTTTTGGCTTGTCAGTGTTTATATTTAAAGACTTTGCGCGACTGATTTCTGCGTCGGCTGACTTTTTTCTTGTTAACAACAATTTTAGAAACATTAGAAACAGTACGTAGTTTTGTTTAAAAACCTTTCCAGGACTATGTCTTCAACGAAGTTACCAAAGTACCTTAGTTCATGTTACCAAAGTACACTAAACTCTATAAATGGTTAGTAGTCTAACTTCAAGGAAAGCGCGCTTTAAAGAAAACAAACTAAAACCTTCCTACAACGTTCAGACCTTCACTTCCAACGAAAGGAACGAATTAATTCATGATAACGAAAAGAGTTAATATGTACTAAAGTGTTCTCAGTTGCTAAGTCAAGATCAGCATAAGCATCTGTTCACGTAGAATAGAAGGAACTTGGACTGAAATCTTAATCTCTGATCTTAGGTATGTTATGAAATACATGCAGCTTGTGCAGTTTGTACGCAGGTGTTTTCGTGGGTTTTCTTCATGTGTAACATAAATACGAGTAATTTTTCCTTACAAATTCCTCCATGAAGCCGGTCGTTTCATTAGGGATATAGCCCTTGAGTGCTTTGGCATGTTCAATAAATGAAAAAACAAAATATTAAAAAATTGTATTTATGAATTTGGTATTAATCTATCAGAATAAAATAAGAAACATTATTTACTCATTATTCTTGTTTTGTTCTTCGTCAGTTGAAGTACATAAACTGAATGACATTGTGAGAAATTCACGGATCAGCAAACTTGTACAGAGAATGTTCACAGATTTTTTAGACGATTTTGCTTTTCTGTGAAAAAAAAACTGCTGCTTGGAAATTTTTTAACTGCAATTATATTTTTGAAACTATAAATTATCATCTGCTACTTGACAGTTTTGTTTTTATGCAAAATGGCACTTTTAAAGAAGCAATGGATGGAAGACTATGTTTGTGCTCTTTCCGAAGAAAATCATTCCTAACTAATTATTAAAAAAAGCGGTGAAAGCCATGGGTTTTCGATATCTAAAGCTACGATAGGTAATATTATCCTCAAGAAAGGGGAAAAAAAACCCGTCAAAGTTTGACTTCAAGTCAAAAAATTGTTTCAAATACGACTAATGCTGATTTCAAATGCCTTAAAAAAGCAAAACACATAACGCGCATCGTCTTTCTCCACGGCATATCGCCGATAGCAGAACGCGCTGCAGAATTCTTTATGAGAAACATTTATAAGGTATTTCTGCCACTTTCCTAGCGTGCCTTCGTGGTGTAGTGGCTCTGCGCACTGAGCCAGTATTCCAAAGGTCTGTGGTTCGATTTCCGGCGAAGGCGATTGCTCATTTTTCATCTTGCCTGCTTCCAAAAAATACCTAATGTCTCTACAGTGGCGCCCGAACTAAAAGGGTGTGTGAAGAGGATTCTCCACACCCAGCATTTGGCGATTGGGTCCTCTAAAAACCCCAGTCACCCTTTAAAAGGGAGAGTATATAAGTTATTTCTCCCACCTTCTTACCGTTCCTTCGTGGTGTAGTGGTTCTGCACGCTGGGCCGGTATTCCAGAGGTCCGTGGTTCGATTCCCGGCCGAGGCGTTTGCTAATTTTTCATCGGCTTTTCCAATTAACCTAATGTCTCTGCACATTTATCCAGACAAAAATGGAAAATTGTTGTCACAAAAGATTCATCTTGAGTATATTTAAACGATTGAAAAAAAAAAAAAAAAAAAAAAAAAGAGACCCATTTATTATCATAAAAGAGGAGGATAAAATCTTCAAACATGATTCAAAGAATCTAAAGAAAGATTTTTCAAGGGGATTTTATGATTGTTGCTGATTTTTCATACAATTAAAATTATTCAAATAAATTATAAAAATAATTAAAATTAAAGCAAGTGGAGAAAAATGTTAAGATCAACTATACATATTATCAGGAACATACTTGTATCCTATTTTAAAATATGAAATACCTTCTCTTTACTCACACTGCCATCAATCAGTAAAACCGCATCAAGCCAAAGCAAGCACCCACCCGTCAAAACATACTGTTAATTTCCTGGAGAAAACGGAATGAGAAATGGGTATCAAGGCTATACACCCTTGGCCCATATTTCTACTAAATTATCACTTATGGAGTTTCGCCTTTTGGACTTTTCAAAAACGGATTGTCCAAATGTCGACTTACAATCCTCTTTGGACTTCGGAAAGCTGTTCAAGAGGAATGGGATAAAATACCTCTTCCGATGCTACAAAAGGCTTTATTATTTTCGAAATTACGGTGCAAAAAGGTAGTGAAAAATAAGAGTTACCAAATAGAACATTTAAAAAACCCAATATTTAAGGTAAAATATTTCTGTAAATAAAATGAAGGCCATCTAAAAAATGTGAGAACATTCTCTGTATTTATAGCCGGATTACTTTACTTAAAGTGAATAATAGAAGATTTAGATTTGTAACAACTGATAAACCTACATTACTTAAAAGAGAAAACTGTTCATGAGAAATGGTAACGAGTTGCCATTTGCATTAGAAAAGTAAAAAAAGAACTGGATATAAATGATAATGAGTTGTCTAATCAGCGGGTTCTTCTTACTGTCATCGACTTGAAGTCCCGTGTGATGTAGAGAAGTCAGTAAATGGAATGTCATAAAAACTGGTCAAGTGGCTTTAAAGTGTGTAATTTAAAAATATCCATATAAGGTATACAGAGGCATGTATGTCCGAGCAGATTCTCTTTGAAAGGTTTTACACGATAGAAGCAAAAGAACTCTGGGTTTATAGAGATGAAATAAAAGAAAATGTCAGTTTTCACAAAGCAAAGAATTCGGTCTTTCTTCATGCGATTTTTAAAATGAAGCAGCGGTATGCGTTTTAGAATAGGTCTTGAATCTAATATCTCTTTATCGGGTATAATTCTCTACTGATTCAAATGCAATCTGACATACACTTCAGATAATTTCTTAACGTCTTTTATTTGAAACCAGCCCACAAATGAGATCGAGTTTTCCTGCTTATAAAGGCCACCGCTAGGCATTTTGCCACCAGATGCAATCTCTATGAGTCTTAATTTTTGCCGCTCACTGCCCTGCATTAATTGGAAAAAAAATTGCCAAAATTTTACTATTGAGTGCTTCTGTAAATTCTAAAAATTTCGCCTTCCACTGTAACCGCTGTTACACAGGTTAGAGAAGTCCTGACGCTGGCTCTGCGTTTATTAAAATGAGTTATAGGCTCACAGAAGGGAGTGGTTAGCGATTCTGACTGCCCTACCGAAGGGCCCGTGTTCGCCTGGAGTAGGCATTTATGCGATTAGTCCTTTTCTCATAGGAGGCATAGGAGCAGCGGTGGTCCATCTATTCGGTGCCTCCATAATAAAGTGACCACAGCCTCTGCCTTAGAAGTGGCCAATATCTATGGAGGGTTAGGGCCTATTACTGGAAAAGAAATTCCTCCTCTTATGGAATGTACAATGAGAGTTCATAAATAGAAATAACTCAAAAGCAACTCTGATTCAGGACTCGAAGGTACACTCTCCACACGCACACACACACACACACACACAAAAGGGGGCAGTTCTATATTTCCCATTCTAGGGCCGGTTGACGAAATTTAACATGTGTTTTCCCTTTCTCTAGCACGACTTACGATATTTATCATACAACATTGTTCTAACATAGGTATTCTGGCACAAAATCGACCTTATGAAATGACATACCTATTTTTTTCCATATTTTGATTCTACGATTTATATTATACTAAAGTGCCGTATTTTGTAAAAATTGCAAGAAGAGTTTTTAAAAAATTATCTCACGAAATTTTAGCTCCTCAATGTTAATTGAATTTGGTATATATTTACTAATATTACTTTTTTTATTAAACTTGTTTGACTCCTTCTTCTACAGTTGGAAATTTAGGTTCAATCCAAATAAAATTAATTTTGAAATTTATTTTTTAAAATCTGTATTTTTTATAAAGTTCAGGAAAATCTTTTGAATTGTAACCTATACAATTTTTAAGATCTCCTTAAAGTAAATATATTTCTAGGCATAAGTGTGGTTTGCACATTTTGTTAAAATTATTTGAAAGAAAGAACGATGGACTTTTTCCCCCGCTCGCGCTTAATGAAAGGGAAGCAAAATAGGTTCCCATAAATTAAGAATTTCGCCATGTGAATTATTTTTGGCGAAAACTGAAAAAAGGTCGCTAAGATAGATTTTTAAATTTCTCGGTAAGTTTCGTACCAGATTTTACAAAATTTAATATTTAAGCCTAATTTGAGTCGAAGAATCAAAATATGGTAAAAGATCGGTATGTCATTTCAGAGTCCTAGAATCGAAATATGGTAAAAGTTGGTTTGTTCCAACAAAGTCTTCAAATCATCGTCATCAACAGCTCAAGAGAATCCACGATGCTCTTGATCTTCCAGGTCAAATTCTCCACGACGAAACTTTTGGTATCACCGTTGAACTGTAGATTCAGTAACACTTTTCTCACCCCATACTTCGTTGACGTTTCGAGCCGTTTGTTCTGCGCTGTGGCCTAGCTTGTACTCATAAAAGTAAATTTGCAGAAAATCCCGTTTTGACATCTAAACAAAAACACCTAGTAAATATTTTGAAAATAATTTTGGAACAAAATAATTATTATAAAAATATAGAGCGAAAATAGAGCTTCAAAATGATATATAAACCAATGTAATTCAAAATATTTTTGTTGCTAAAAATGTACAGGGAAGATAAACAATTGCAAAAACCTGCATTATTTTCCGGACAACCTGATATGATAACAGTTAATCCTACTCTCGAGTACTTTTGGAAAAGGATATTGGAGAAAGTTCTTTCATCAAAAAGTCTTTTCAGATGTTGCTCATTCGAAACCTTCAAAATAAGGGGAAAAAATGCTAGTTTCTTGATTATTATTAATACCATTTTATTTCCTGTCCATCATATGAATTAAATCATTTGTTAGTCGATTTGCTTCAAAATCATATGATTTCCTTTAACATTGGTTTCTATTGTTACAATGTTTATTTCAAAACTTAGATATTTACATTTAAAGCTGATTTACTTAACACTGAATCAGAGTTACATTAATAAAAGCAATAGAGTAATAACCTAAAACTATGTTCTGAAACTCTATGGCAAAAAATCATTTGACAGTGCCAAGCATCGGGATTGTATCTTAAACTGTAACATTTTACCAGTTGTTAAAAAAAAATTAGTTGTATTCTTTAAGAATTCAAAGTAAGGGTTTTATGACTCCATCTAATCTTAATATGTTTTCTGCTGAACTAAATCCTTAATTAATTTATAATATTAGACGACAAACTAGTCTAATTTCAAAATTTAAGTAAAACAATCGGAAATATATTTATATATTAAATATTTTATCAACATTGTTATAGGAAATAGTTACGTAGAAGTTTTCGAAACTTAAAATTAACTGTTTATTAAATATACATATAGTTTTTAACTCATTAATACACTGCTGGCCATTAAAATTGCAACACCATGAAATAAGGCAATACGAAAAAGATATTTATTGCACGTAAACAGTATGGCACGAAGATAAAATGATTAAATTTGTAAGCATTTTGAAGGTTTAGTAGAAACAGCTGCCACCCCTGGCAGCTAAAACGGCCCTTGCCCCATTAGGCATAAAATCAAACTGGGATTGGATGACAGAAATGGGCAACTCATTCATGCTGCTTCAAGTCTATGCCATACTTCATAACCCTATTAACGGGAGAGGGGTGGCGGGCTAGTCTCTCAGCGACCCATGACCAGATGTTTTCAATGGGTGACAGATCTGGGGACCGTGCAGGCCAGAACAGCGATCGAATACCCTGTATATCTAGGAAGGTCAGAACACGACGTGCAACATGAGATGTTTCATTATCGTGTAGGGAAATGGCGTTTTCGAGCGTTGAAGATAAGGCACAACCATTGGACTTAACATGTCAGAAATGTACCCATCTGCGTTCAAATTACCGTCGATCCGAACTAGAGACGTGCATGTCATGCACCCAATGGATGCCCAAACCATCACAAAAGGTGCAGGGGCCCTATGCCGATATCGAATGCAAGCAGGCGACGTACGGTCTCCTCACGTGTAGGGTCATCGAAATATACACGTAGAACCGGTACTCGTTTGAAAAGGCGACATTGTGCTACTCCTGTACCCAGCTTTGTCGTCTGGCGCATCAAAGTCGCCGTCTCTCTCTATGCTGCATTGTCAAGGGAAGCTGAAGTATTGGTCACCCTGCTGATATCCACGCTGCTGCAAACGTCGACGCGCCTTGTGAGCTGATACTGTGCGTGCTGCAAGCATGCCCATTTCCTGACTAATGCTCCGTGATGTGGTGGTACGGTTTTGCAGGGCTAACCTCACAATATGTCTGTCCTCTCTGGCGTTAGTCATGGGAGGGCGTTAAGATTTTGCATGCCGTTCAGTATGACCCTCAGCAATCCATTGATTCCATATTCCTGGTACGCATTTCCTCTTCTTATTCGAGGCATAAAACGATATTATGAGCAAACTCCAACCTTACAAAGCACTTTCCAAATGAGAAATCCACTACGCAATTTTTCTTTTATGCAGTGCTACAGATGTCGGTTCTCCCTCCTGTGTCGTCTAAATGTTCTGAAATATCAACTATTTGCATATGCCAACCTCTTCTTCATTTCATGTGACTTTGACGTTCGTCAGATCATTCCTTCCTGGTGTTGCAATTTTAATGGCCAGCAGTGTAACTAGTATATGTAAGATAATCTATTTTCCCTGAACATTAATTTTAAATTAAGCAGTTAAAAGTATAGCTAAATTTAACGTTAATAATTTACACTTATCATAAACCTGAATACAAAAATTTATAGAATTGAAAGAGGAAACAAAATTTGAAGAATCTCTTAACAAATTTGTTTAAACAAGGAAGCAAGAATTACATATATTAGAAATTCCCTGTTGCAAATTTAAGTTAACTGCGTCATTCAGAATACTAATAGAATAAAATTGATTATTTTAAGTGATACTTGCAGCAGCGTAAATGTATGAATATGATTATGTGATCTATATTGCTTGTTAATTATTATTTATCTTTAAATTAGATTGTAACTTTTAGCACAACTTTTATTTTTAATATTCATACTCGTGTGTTCATTTTAGAGTTATGCATACTTAGGCCGAGACTTTATATAAATTAATGAATCTATATTTATACTCAACTTAAGGAATTAAAAGTAATCGAACAATTCTCCCGAATAAAAGTATAGTAACCGGGAGATAGCATTCAAAGTTAGATTTCATTATTTGTTGAAAATTATTTTTTAACTTGATATTGCAAAAGCATGAATATTTTCATCATTCAAAACATTTCTGTAATTGGATGTACATGACTACGACCAACGGTTGCAAAAATAAAGGCCCGCTGAGAACTTTTAAATCGGGTAAGATAGTGGGTAATATATATGCTGTAATTCGTATAATTTAAAGTTAAGTTGTAAAAACAAACGAAAAAAGACCTATGTGGTCAAAACGTTTGCGCATTGTGCTGCAAAATTAAAGAAATTAGAAGATAAGTTTTAGTACGCAAGCTAAAAAGTTACCAAAAACTGTGGCTCCGTGAAAACTTCAACAAAAGCATATGTAGTTGCTATGAAATGTTTGAAAAAGGAGAAAAATACAACATTTTAATATTTACAAGTAAAATTAATAAAAAGTAAGTTATATGCTAACGAATCAAGTAATTTTAAACACAGTAAAAACAAATCAATTGATCGAGGTAAAAATAAAAACACAGTAAAATACTAATCAATTGATCGAGGGAAAAATAAAAAATAAAAATTAAGAAGAGGTAAATGGTTAATTAGCCCAATTCGAATTTCATTTTGGCTCGTCAAGGGAAATTTTTAAAATGAATTTCGAACTAAGCTAACTCAATCACGCGTTTCGCCGAAACAGACAATGGAAACTTTGCGCGACAAATTTTTTAATGAATTAAATAAACTATGTCAAAAACTTTAGTCTCAATTCTCTGTTCCAATTTCCCGACGCGTCCGCTTATATTCACACATTAATGTGTAAAAAAGATAAAAAATAAATAATTGAAAGGCAATTCCGATGTACAGAAAAAATAAATAGTGATATGCTATTAGTCAAAATATACAAGATCTTATGGGTTGGACCTGCAAGCTTAAAGAATTAAAACTTTGTAAAAGTACCGTAAATTATATTTAAATCTAAAAGGAAAAGATAATATAAAAAGACGACTAGAAGCATGGGTCTTGCCAAGACCTAGAAAAGAACTTTTAGAGAAAAACTTATTAAAAACAGACCTGGAATAATGCCGTCTTCCTAGGTGAAGAGGAAACTTGAAAAAGGGTGCGCAACCCCCCGAGCGTTTCCATTGCCCTCCAACTTGCCGGATGACGTAGAAAGGGGAAAAACAACGTCACTGGGTAATAGCCAATACCAAGTGACTGTCCGTTGAAAGAAGCCTGACTCATAGTAAAGGGGGGTGAAATGTGTTGCAAAATGCGGAAAAAGTTCAAATTGACGTCTTGTCATACTAGTTTGAAGAAAAATGTACTGGGTAAAAGTGAAAATGGCTAATTCAGTAAAAAAGTACCTAAAATGGCCTCTAAAGTAAGTAGAAATAATAAAAAAATAGTAATTTGTTAATTAAAGTCGTAATTCTTCAAGCTAGAGGGCGTTCAAGCTGCCAGAAAACGAAAATAGCCCATAAGTTAATAATAAAATAGAATTGGCCATCAAAGTTTTTTAAACTATTTAAAAATAGTGTTAAAAGTATTGTGCCAAATTTTAAGAGGAAAAAAGGCGTTGTGACCATTATTATTTGTACATTTATACATTAGATCTTCAGAATCAGCCATCCACTTTATACCGTCCCATAGGGCTTTAAGCATAAAATTTCATTATCTAACTCAAAAAATCTAAAAATTGGTAAGGTTAATGCCAACTTTTTTAAGGTATTTTTAATTATTTTTTGAGGAAGAAGGTTATTTTTCAATATTGTGACGAAGTATAGCACTTCTTCTTGAAGGTGTTTTGCTGTATTGCAGATTCTTTTAATTCTAAGCAGCTGTGAGTAAATTGTGTTGAGGATGACTCTTTTAGAAATATTGGAATTCCAGTTGGTTAATTTAAGTGTTGGAAAGTTGAATTCTCTTCGTTTGTCATACACTTTCAAAAAATTGTAATCTATAATATGCAAATCAAGGTAGACTATATTATGTTAAGATATATATGCTTGGTAATATACATATGCTTTTGGTACTGCCGATTTCAATGAAAAAGGTAGATGCACAAATAGATGTTACAGCAGTCCCATATGCAAAATTGCAGAGTACTACAGCTAATCATTACATACGTACATGCATAATCGATGCATACGTACTTATGTACAAACATCACGAAAAAATCCCTTCGGAATCCATTTTACAACCATTTTACAATATCGTTTGAAAACAAGAGTCTTTATTCTATACATACGTACAGATGTCAAGCAAAAATTCCTCAAAATGGATTCCGAACAGTGAAAATGGATACTTCCATTGAAATATGATACCCAACATTTTTCGCGATTACAATGCTTCCTTTAATTCGTACAAGAAAGTAACAAGTATTAATTGAAGCGTAACGGTGAAAATTTGAATAAATTAAAACTATTAATTTAACTATCGTCATCCCATCGCCGTGCCGGTGCCCTTTTAGACCTCATCTTATTAATGTCACGTTTAAGTTCACCGGATCAAATTCTACATTAAAATCCATAACGAAGACACATTGTTCCTAAAGAGGACACGTTACAGAAAAATTAATTAAAATATGTATCTTCTTTATTTCAGCTAAGAGTACGCTTTACAATTCCTTTAAAAATTTAAACAAAATTAGTATGCTTGTTTTTCTCTGTTGTCCTTTTAGATCACTGGCCAATGAATTTAGAAACCCAACATCAATATCTTATTAGACCACCGGTTGCACGGATAACTGCTCTGATTCGTTTGGACATCGAGTCTACATGCTTCTGGAGGGCATTTACGTCCAGAGAATACCATGCATTGAATATGCAGCTTTTTAGAGTATGTAAATTGGATGGAATAGGGGAATAATGTCGGATACGTCTTTCCGCCATGTTCCGCACATTTTCTATGGGGGATTAAGATCCGGGCTACGTTCCGGGATGATCAGCGAACCAATTTTGCCCACTTCTGTCACTGTGTATAGTTGCATTATCGCCCATGAAGTACGCCAAAAGTATGTAAATATATGTATGTAAGTATATCTGCCAAAAGCATGTAAATATATCCACTGTGTTATTCGGCTCATTGATCTCAGTTTCTTTATTCTTATATGTTTGTAAATTGTGAATTTTTTGCTTTAAAACGGATTGAATTATGTTGTTCTTATCTTCCGGTTAAGGTTTTTATGCTTTTAGTAAATCTGCATGCAATATTTGTAGCATTATCAACAATTAAAAGTTATTTAAGTGCGGCTAAGCCTAATTATTTTTACTATAACGGCCATGTTTGTTTACATTTGAAACTTAGTACATTAATGGATTTGTTGCCAATTTAAAGAAACTAAGTTTCTAAACAACAAAGAAAACGCCTTCTTTCATTATTGAGAACTAAATCATGCTTAATCCATTCTGGAATTTATTCGAGGAAATAAGTGTTTAAGATTTACTTCGTAATTTTTTATACAGATATTTTGAGTTTTTATGTATTTTTGCCTTGTCGCGAAGTGAGAACTGAATGAATTGAATAAGAAATACTCAATCGTCCGTGAAAAACTGTTTCTTTTTTTCTTTTTCTTTCTTTCTTTCTTTTTCTTTTTTTTTTTTTTTTTTTATTTGGTTGTGTAATTTCTTTTATACATCGTTTTAGATTTGTTATAGTATTTGAATAGAACATGTGGCAACGATTAGATAATTCTTCCGGTGATATAAATTTTGTGCATTCTGATTTATAAAATGAATGAAATGTAACGCTGTTAAGTGAATCTAGCGCCAGAGTGTCGCTATGGTAAACAAATATAGTGACTTTTAAAGGGTGCATTTATACTGTTTTGGTTTATGTGCTATTGATGAAGTAGATTTAATTTAATCCAATAAGTTTAAATGAAATGCAAGGAAAAATGCGTATAATTTGATATTCCGTACAAAGAAGTCATGTGGTGTACACATCAAATTTTTTAAATGAAGAAATCACAAACTCGTCAAGCATTGTTTACTTTTCTACCATCTTTGCTCTCTTGTTTTACTTCACTTCCTTAAAAATTAATAATTTTCCTCAAAATGTATGCAAGTATTATTCAGTTTATTAAAAAATCAAATTTTAATCGCATTTGCCATTGCGATTGCGATAGCCTTTGCCAGTGTCCGTACCCTTGCGATGCATGTAGGATTAAATGCTTACGATTCCTTGCAAAGTTCGATGCAATGCATTTTGAATGCTGCATCCTGTTTATGGAACTCTGTGAATCGGAACACAATATCGAGCAATAAATAGGAAGACGTCGTTCTATTGTGTAAAAAACTGAAATATGTGGAAGAACTCTCGCTCAAACTCGACAAACATTTCTCACAACAGCAAACGACAGAGTAGTTCCAATACAGGAGCACGTGTTCCTCCTCTGTACTCATAAAGAAGTGACTGCGCAATATTTTCGCTGGTCTGGAAATGGTAAAAGGAAAGAGGGGGAAAGAAGGGTATGGAAAAAGGGTGAGGAAGAGAGCGAAGAAATTCTCCGACCTTCTTTCAAAACGGAAGTCCAAAATTCTTACGCTTCCCAAAAATATTTAATATAATATAATAATATAAAGCGGCCAAAGAATGCAGTATAAGGTCGAAAAGAATTCTTAACGGCGCGGATTTTTTTCCCTTCTACATTTCATTCCGTTTTATATATGAAATCCGGTTTAATAAATTCGGTGGTAGAAAATTGTTTGAATGAGTCTGCTGGATCTGTTGTTCCATTCGCAACGAACAAGACTGGATGTGTAAGCCTACTATACAAGGCATTGATGAAAAGAGGGAACATTCGGGAAAAAAGTCATTAAAACTTTTACGGAACTTCGCCAGTGAGAATGAATTTGCGAAGTTCTAAGCACTGAGGCTGAAGCAGTAAATTATTATGTGTACAATGATATAGTGTATCTAAGTGATTTTAACTAATGCGTGAGTTGAAAGTATTAAATATTCACAATCAGTGTGAATGCACAGCTGATTGAACTGTGCATTCAAGCTGATCGAGCTGATGCGCAGCACAATCAGCTGATGCACAGCACAATCAGCTGATGTATAGCACAATCAGCTTGAATGCATAGTCACAATCAGCTCCTTTGATGTACAGCATAGTTGGTTTGGTTTATCTGATTAGGGCAAAGTACACGAGGGTTATCTACCTAAGAGTAAGGATGCCTTCGTGTAAGATTATCTAAGAAAAAGTGGCCCGTATACACATACACATGGGGGAAACCTATAAAGCTAGCCTGTCGAACCCCGGAATGAACTACCAGAGTACAGCTACATAATCTGTCGTCGCTGGTGAGCCCCCACATGCACAGGGTAAAGCACAGTTTTATTGATTATATATTGCTGGAATATGTCACATTGTTTCGAACTATGGTTAAAAAAATTCTGCTTTAAGTTATCCTTTTGAAAACTATACTACCTATTACATCAACTACTACTTTATCCCATGAAACTGTAATTCTGCTTGCTTCTCTGATGACAATATTCAATTCTTAATGTGAAATAAATTATAACCTTTGAAAATGTTTTGTTTCTTTTCAGCTAATTTTGTGCTCCTAGCTAAAGAGTGCATCACTGAATGATGTTATGAATGTGCTGATATCATACTATAGAGTGGTATTACAATAAACTCCTACCTCTCTTCATATCTTTAAGAGATTTACAGAAATTGGTCAGATATATCAAGATATTATTATCGAACTCCGTGTCTTCGAAGAAGAAATGGGATATATACCTTTCACTTTCTTGTACAAAGTAAAGGAAGCATTGTAATCGCGAAAAATTTCGCGTATCATATTTCAACGGAAATATCCATTTTGATCGCTCTGGAATCCATTTCACAATGTTTTTGAGGTACACCTGTATGTATGTACAGAATAAAAAACTCTTTTTTTCCAAAACAGACTATAAAATGCACTTAGTACAGATTTTTTTTGTGGCGTCTGTACGTACGTACGTATCTCGCATACAATGATTAGCCGTAGAATATTGAAAATTTTCATATTGGACTACTAACATATAGCGTAGCACCTCCCTTTTTCGTTGCAATCAGCCGCACCAAACATATATATACAGGGGTTGGACAAAAATATGGAAACACCTTTAAAAAAACATTTTTTTTTGCTTAATATGGTGTAGGAAACCCGTTGGCATCCAAAACAGCTTGCAGTCTTCTCGGAATGGATAAATACAGTTCCTGTATGTCTGCCAAGGGAATATTATACCATTCTTCCTGCAAAACGGTGGCAAGTTCAGATAACGATGTTGGCGGTGGATAACGAGAACGCACTTTCCGTTCCAATGTAGACCACAAAGGTTCGATAATATTCAGGTCTGGTGACTGTGGTGGCCAGTGGAGATGGGACAACTCATCCTCGTGCTCAGAAAACCAGTCCTGGACAATGTGAGCTGTGTGAACTGGGGCTTTGTCGTCTTGGAAGACACCATCACCATCGGGGAACAAAGTTTGTATCATGGGATGAACTTGATCGGCCAAAATGTTCACATAAGTCTTGGCAGTCATGTGCGCTGACACAGTTATCATGGGCTAGCAGAGAACCACGATATGGCTGCCCAAACCATAACAGAATCCCAGCCATGTTTCACTCTTGGCAACAAGCAGTCTGTACTATAAGGCTTGAGATGGCGTTCTCCAGACGTAAACTCGGCCAGAAGTGGAAAACAATGTGAAAGAAGACTCGTCAGACCATATTACTCCCTTCCACTGCCCTATAGTCCAGGCTTTATGACTTAAACACCACCTTTTCCTGTTACGGGCATTAGCATCACTGATGAGTGGCTTCTCGATTGCAGCACGGCCAGCAATTCCCTGTTTATGAAGCTCCCTTCTAATTGTTTTGGTACTCACAGGGTTCGGTAACACAACATTCATTTCAGCAGTAACTTTTGCAGCTGTGGTCTTCTTATTTTTCGTCACAATTGCCCTTAATGATCGTATGTCACGATCACTCAGGACACACTTTCGTCCGCGCTGTGATTTAGCAGATGATGTTTTTTCGCTTTTCAAATATGTGGAATAAATCTTCGATACAGTACCTCTTGAAACACTAAACACCTCGGCTACCTTGCTTACGGAAGCACCTACCATACGTGCTCCAACACTTTGCCCACGTTCGAAGTCTGTTAACTCTGACATAATGCAATGACAACCTCACATAACAGTACTCCGACAACAACTGAACTGTTTAGCACATTTACGAAATTGTATAGGTGGCGTCAGTAGTCAAAAACGCCAGCGCCACCTACATATTTCATTAAAATCAATCTTTCTTTTCAAACATGCATTTCACAAGGTGTTTCCATATTTTTGTCCATCCACTGTATATTGACACTGTTACTCGGCTCAGTGATCTCAGTTTTTTTATTCTTATATTGTTCCTTTTTTGCTTTAAAAGTGGTTTAATTATATTGTTTTTATGTTCCGGTTACGATTTTTATGCCTTTAGTTAATCTACACGCAATACTTCAGTAATTGAACAGTACTTAGCACCATAGTGCCGGCACAGGGTCTTACCCCAAATCGCACGAAATTCAAGATTTCTAAATAGATTTCCAAGAATTTTTAATTTGTCCAATGAATTTATACATTTTTATAACGTATATATAAAGTTTTTGATATTTGGAAGATCTAAATAGCTGTTCGGCTGACTGATGCACGAATACACAAGTTAAGCTCGAATTACTTGATGCCAAAGCAAAATAAATATTTACAGAGTATACAATATCATAAAGTGAGATAACTTTGCAAGACAGTATATGAAAAGCTATATCAATCCTCTAAAACTACCCTAGGATTCAGTATTGACATAGCCTTTTCTTATTAGGGGCAATCCTGTATTCGTAGCGGTAAATATTCAGTTCAGTATTGTCTAGAGTTCTCAGTCCTGGCATGAAAATTTTGGCAAAATGATAATAATTAGTACGGAGTTCAACAGCTTTTAATCCTTCGTGAATGTGTTTTATTGTGCACATAACCAAGACCAGTTAGAAATCTGATGCAGAACATAGTTCTGCGCTCCTTGTAATTTTTTTCTGCTAGATTTACAGGAGTATGACCGGACTGGAAAGGTGTAATATAGCATAGGACGCAAAATCGGTTTATAAATGAGTAACTTGTTGTCTATAGGCAAAACACTGTTTCGAGCAATTAAGGGGGCAGAGTTTTAATTTACGTACTCGAAACTTCTTTATAATATCCTGTTTGGGAACTATGCCATAAACTTTGTGAGGATCACCTCAAGATAAATGACTTGCTTAGCCCAGGGTAGAGTAATACCAAAGAATTTAAGGTTTTTATCAATAATTTTCTTTTTAGTAAACATGACTGCAGTTGTTTTACTGACGTTAACTTGCATTTTGCATTTTTTTAGCCATATCTTCAATACTTGCATCTAATTTTGAAGGTTTGTATCACTGGACTAAAAAATGTGCAAGGACTAAAAAATGTATGCCGCGAGCTGAAAGTCCTCTCGAGAGGTTGCTGGTGGGAGAAGAGGGGCGGGAGACTCTCGGAGCCGTTCCCCCTCCGGGGTGCTCTCCATCGAAATTGGGTGGGGGCGAACTGAACAAAGTCATGCTGTTACTTATATGGTGTTCAAGGCTCTTGCACGCGACAGACGGAATCTTGCCACGATGAGTTTTGTGGGCTTATGCTGAAGTTACTGTCAGACAATTGAGATAAATTACAACACAACATCAGAAGTTCCTTAACCCTTTGCGGCACAGTGTGTCCGGTCTGGACACACCTAAAAATTTCCTTCTGTACGCACAGAAAATTTAATGAAAAAGGATTTATAGTTTACTATAGGTTACTCTGAACCTTCTTTATTTATAGTAGATGGCAGCTCAACACAAACCAGTCCATATATTTTAGCCATATTTACTTTTTTAAGACCCCCTTTTTTCAATGAAATCTTCCAGATTTTTTAGGGTATAAAAGGAATTGTTTGAAAATAAATTTCTATGTTATTTTTTAGCTAATCTCCTTATTCTATATTAATTTTAAATTTTTACCTTGAAATCTTGCCTAATATCAAACGGCGAACCCTAGGTGTGTCCAGACCGGCCTCACCGATAATCTAGGACAACTAGGAGTCTGTATTTGTTGTTTCTTCGCATCTCATCGGTCAGTTCATTGACAACACTGCTCGTTTCAGTACTCTTTTCGAAGCTCTATTCCCTAATCAGTGTGCCCACTTTGTGCACACACCCACAGATTAAAACGATAAGTGCTATCTTCACAAAATTTTACTTGTGTACTCCTCTAGGCCTAATTAGACTGCCTACCCTTTTTTTTTAAGGAAAATTCCAACTTTAAAAGGTAGCGTGCCAGAAAGGGTTAAAAAGTAAAAGGAACGTAAAGAATTCCGTCAAGTAGGGGTGGCTTATTTTTCCTCCCCGACGCCTGGCAACCTTTTTCCTGCAACCAGCTTTCGCATGTCCGGATATATGCTGCTCGTTCTAACGATTTTCAGAGCGCAGGTTAGATATTACACTCGATCTCGGAGACTTCTTTTTTTTTAAATAAGACCGAAAAGTTGTTCACACTGACTCGAACTACCGAACATGAATATTACATAGAATGCATATTTATGGTTTTCTAGACAGTACACTAGAGAGTATTCGCAAAATTAAGATACCCAACTCACTTAAGTTTTGTTTTATTTTTGTTTTCTTTCGCACTGAATTTTCGTTAATTCCATTTGAAAATGGGCTAGTATATTTTCAACATCGACTGAGAAAATATTTTTGTAAAGAGACCGAGCCAAGTGTCCTTTTCAGCACACGAAGTTTTGTATGCCTCTTGATAATGAGTGGAATTTTAGTTTTATTATTATATAATAATTACATATTTTTTTAATTTTCTCGAGATGAATCGAAGGAGGGACAACTGGCAAAAAATTGCCAATTTGACGTGCCTGGTGTACAGCAACGTTACAGAAATGAAATTTTGCTGTTTAGAAGCAACTCACGATAATGTCAATAGTACTATGCTCTATTTTTGTATGAAAGCTTTTCCTTTCGAGGGTTTTTTATATTCCATATTAATATATCTTCAAATTTTTTAAATTTGTTTCTGTGAAAAAGACGTACTAATAACTGTACGATTCTAAACATATCCTCTACCGTTTTAATTATTTATTTCGGCCTCAAATTTTGGGTTCTTATGTTTCATTACCTCAAATTAATCTTATGTAAATCAGTTTGGTTCTTATTAAATAGATGTGCATATCTACAAAATGCTGATCCTTAATTTATGAACACGAATGTAGTTGCTTTTTGTTGAATTAATAAGGCCCTGAGTGTGCATCATTCGGCCTGTAGTTTTAGCTATATATTAATTAAATCGACGTTTCATAATTAGGTAATCTAGGCAGTCCCTTCCAAGAAAGTCTGAAAGTTCTTAAAATTCATTAATTGTGCTTAAGAATAAAAGTAGCATTTTGGTCTCGATAAGAAGTAGAAGAACCTATAGCACATAAGAGAATAAAATTTATTACAGTGATGTTCTTTTCCAGTACGTAAAGAAATATATCTTTTGTTTTAATAATTTAAAGGCTGTGATGTATTTTAGCAGACGTGAAGGCTTAAATGTGAGTTATAATTGATAAAATCATTTATCCCTTTCAGTTGCTGTATAATCTGCAGTATCATCAGTTGCGAAATTTGCAGGTACTGTTACCGGAAAGTAGAAAATGAACACAACCAGGCACATATTTTTTTTTAATTATATAACTATGAGAAAAACATTTCTAGCGTTCTGAAGTTTCACTTTAGAATCTTTAAAATTACCCTCAAATTCATTGAGAGTTTTCTAGAGGCAACGTAAAGAACGTCTTATTCTTACAGTAAACAATTATAATTTTTTTTAGTGAAGAGATCGACTGAATGTCTAGGTAAGAGCTACCGCATTTCTTATCACATAATTTTGTTTTTATCTTTGTGCTCTTATTTTCGTCTTCAACACACACAAGCACACACCATTAAAAAAAAAAAGTACTGTATTTTGAAGGTATTTGTTAAACACTTTAAATTCCTTTTGAACACCATGGATAAAGAGTAAGAATTTTTTAGATTTGAAAATTTCGTATTTACTTGTGAATTGGATGTATCTTCTTTTCTTTTTTTTTTTCTTCCTTTTAGAAGAACGAAAGAGTTGAAGAAGTACTAGACTGCTACTAGCGTGAGTGTGATGAGCGGTGACCAAGATTATACCACTCGTCTTCTAAAGAGCGGAAATCAAACAATGCTCTGCAGTTAGGGTTGCCAAATTATAACACCAGCTCGCTAGTACCTCAATACCGCCAATCGCATTTATTGCTGTGACTACATATACAGGAACTGAAACAATACTTTCAGTATAACGATACTTCCAACCTATAAGTAGACTTTATAGGCACACTATGCCAAACAATTAATCCTATTTGTACAGTGTTAAAGAATGATTAAATATGAAAAGGTTTAATCTTTCTCTGTAGATCTCTCTGTTTCTTTCTGATTAATCCAATGAGTAGATTCACACCGTCAGTGTTTAAAAACAGCACTTTTCTAAAATGGCTGAACTACAATTTAAACCTTATTATGTTTTTACTGTTGTCTTGTCCATTTGTTCCATGGAAGAATGGCTGCCAAAGCCTCAAGGAGGTTTGGCTTCTTCTTCCACCTCAATTTTGAAGGAGATCACCCCGGGATTGGTGGTCCGAGGGTCTTCCATCCCTTTTTCCCGACCACCAAACCACACGAGAGGACTTCCGGCTCGCCATATATCTCGTGCGGTATATTCGCCATATACCGCACGAGACGACTTCCGGCCCCCTGCCACAAAGACACTATACATTTACAAACATACATGTTTTCTTCGGGATTGGAACCCGGGCCCTTCGATCTGGAGTAGGCTCCGCTATCCTCTATACTGTCTGGCAAACCTTACTATCGTAGTATGTAATACTAAGATATAATTAAATTTCACTTCAGGATTTAAATTTACGAAGAACACATATGAAGCTTATATGACTAATCACACAGAGTTAGCAGTCTTATGTGACTATGGTTAAATTACTAATAATATGTTTTTATGACTAATAATGCAGAGTTAGCAGTCCCATCGTTTTCTGTGAGTTAGGCTCTGCAATGTCTGTTGTAACATTGACTCGCTTACATTCTTTGGATCTTCAACGATAAGTCTGCAGGTGACGGAAGACGGGGGGCGACTGGTGTCTCACATACGTAAACAATCATATGCCCCGCGTCCTCAACTATGTGTCTAGAGGCAACAATTCCCTGGAGCCCCACGAGGCCGCCCCGGGAGTTTATTAGGATCTTAAAAACAAAAGTTAACATGGCCATACAAGGGCTAGACTACATGTAATACATTGTATGAACGTGAGACAACTGAAGGTTCTGGTTACAGAGGTAGAACAAAATAAGACATAAACATAAAACATAAATGGAAACGTATAACGATAAGTCTGCGCATAATCCGAGCGATTCATGAACTTAGTCAATTTGTACCTGGCTAAATACACTGCACCAAACTCAGCCACCAGGAAATCTACGACTGCGAAGCAAGGGCGTTGCTCGTTGATTGTTAGTACGACATTAAATGGTAATATGCTCATGGTTGACCTTTGATAGCGCGAGAGAATCATGAGATTATTGCCACGATACTCTCACAGTATTATTAACGGTACAGAGCATATTTCCGTACAAGGAAGTCATGTCATGTACACATCAGATTTTTTCTCAAGAAGTTATAGAGATGCTGTTTGAAATTCTTCAAAGAAGTTAACTTTAAAAAAAAAGGCAAAAAACAATTTTAGAGAATTTCGAAGTGACTTGAAGATATGAAAATCTAAGGGACAATTTCTAATAAATATGGGAAAGTGACTCAAAATGTACCAACTATACTCAGTACGTCTTTGCTTGGACATTCATCAAAATGTGAGGCTGAGCATGATGGCAGACAACAAATCGGCAGTTGCTCAGTTCTGGAGACTTTTCTTATATTTTTATTTTAAAACTGCCGCTTGGAACACTATTTTTCCAAATTTGGTGTCTCATTTGGCGGCAAACATTTTAGTTTGTAGTTCCTTTATAGCGGATCATACACAACGCATTACGTTTTTGGTATGCAACTTGCTCTCGATGGTACTAAAAAAGGCTCTCCTGTGTTACCGCATGATACATTTCTAGTCACATTAATGTATAGTATCCACTTCTCATCTTCGGCGAGGAACCATTTAAAAAAAAGAGCTTCTTTACTTTTTTCAGCTAAAATTCACATGTCGAAACTCGAGCAAGCCTACTCTGCTCTGTTAAATTATGGGGTACTTATACATCATAGCAGCTTACATATCAAATCTTTTAAATTATCATGTACTGTACATTTTGGAATATTTAGACTGTCTGATAGTTTCTGAAATGCATAAATTGGATTTTCAGCAATAGCCCTTTTTAATACGTCCTTGTTTGCAGCGGATGGTCATCCATAATGAATATTATCTTCGAAGCTGAAATTTACGCACTTAAACGTATCAAACTATCTTCAAACTGGGTGATGAGAAACAGCACTTCGTCCAAATTTGATAAGTAATCTGGCCAGTACTTTTCCCTTTTTTAAAAAGAGAACTTGTGTAAAGGAAAGAGTGCAACGTGATGAAAATGAACATGTGGTGTCTTCATTCTTAACATTACATTCTGAAAACATTATTCAACAATGAATAAAAGAATTAAGCAATATAAGCAAAAGTTACCACATTTAGCTTATATATAAGCTTATATAAGCTTCAATCAAGATCACTTTTATTAAGTAGTAAAAAAATAATTAGGAGGAAACTTTTTGATATGAAAAACCGCAGATTTTTATGGAGGACCCAATATTTACAAACATCCATACCTTCTCCAAGATTCAAACCCGTGCCAATTAGTGCGGCAGTCAGCTTCATTAGCTGTCTAGGCAACCTATAGTTACCAGATAGTATCACCTACAATTTTCACGAAAAGTAATACTTTTAAGAAATATTAAGCATTTAATTTTATTTATTTGTGTTCCGCTCTGTTCCGTTGTACCAGCGCTATTTTCTGTTTCTAATTATTTTTTTTTATTTAGTTTAGAATCAGAATATTAGAAATTAATGCTATAAAAGTTAAATTTACCAGTATCAACCAATTAAAAACATAAAAGAATATTTATATAAAGCAAAATTCTTGTTACGTTTTAAATCATGAATAACAAAATTTCAAACTTTGAAAAAGAAATTAAAAATTAAAAAACAAGTCATTATCGCTATTGATCGAAAATTAGTTGACTTTTCAAGGGGGAACAAACCAGCTCCCGTTTAGTGAACAATAATTAATAAATGCGAAGGTGTTTCATCTTTTGCTTAAGTAAGAATGATGATGCCACTCTGGTAAATTAAGTTAGGCCAAAATTGTAGTTCCGTGAAGTGATGGGATTTATAGTCAAACTAGAGTACCAAAGAACTCATTCTCAATGAAGCATTTTCGCTAATACAAGATTCTTTAGAAAAATTGGGTGAAAAGCCAATTTATGTAGTAAAATTTAAAAAAAACAATGTTAGAATCTTTTTTATATTGTCTATTCCGAAAAGTGTTCGATTTGTATCCTTGAAAATAACACAAATATATAATAATTTCTGAAAAGGTAAAAATCGAGGGTCCATATTTCAGTTTAAAACTACACAAATTCAGCAATAAACAAGTGAATATAAAATTATCCACATCCTCAAATTTTACGAAGTATAAATTTTAAAAGGAAAAAAAATCTGTAATGCATTATCACAGGGAGTACAGAAAAAGCAGACTAGACGTCCTATTTTTTTTTCTGATAGATAATCTTCTAAAATAATTACTGAAAATCTGCAGTATCTTATTACAGTATCTTATAAAAATACCAATATGCACATAAAGCAGAATGAAAATAAAATGCCGCAAAGTAATTAATCAAAATGTTTCATGAATGCCGAGGTATTAAAGTTTGCAATTAAAGAAAAAATCAATTTCAAAATAGTAAAAACTGAACAGTTTTTATAATAAATATGCAATTAAATTTAGTATATTTCAAATATATTATATTACTTATCTTTTTAAGCAGTGATTCTTAAAAACTAATAATAAAATAAAAGAAAAAATAAATTTGTTTGTTTTTCTTGAAGGTTACAAATTTTAAGCTTAATTATTTGCCAAAAGAGCGCTAAAACCTGGATTGCGGCAGCCTTGCAGCTCGAGAAGTATACCACACTAGAAACTCAATCTCATCCAGCAGAAGTTTGATCCCTAGGATCTAAAACCAATTTCGAGTCCTTTCTTCAGGTAAGGGACAGATTGGTCTCTCCGTTTCACCCTTTCAAAACTTCCCATTCACCGCCCCTTGCTCCTTTCACGTCTTTTATTAATTTTTTATTTGTTTATTATCTATGTGCACTCGAAATTACTATTTTTCATTGGCGCTGTTTTTTTTTTTTTTTTTTTTTTTTTTTTTTTTTGCCTCTGCAGATAGGTTTCCTTTTGTGCCAGAAATAAAAGAAAGATTCTTCGTACTAGTATACTTCGAAGTATATTGGGAAGTAACAAAGCAGGGAATGCAGGTTTATTTGCCAAAAAAGGTCGCTTGATTTTGTTGTTACTCAAAATACTGTAAGGAATTCACTTTAAAATGACACATAATGTTTATTTCTTTCTGTACTTATTTGCTTCTGTGTGTATTCTTATTGCAATCAAATGGGAAGTATATTTCTTGATCTTCCTTCAACGTTCCCTTCATCTCCACTTATTATTACAAATTTCGAAATTCTATTGCAGACAGCTTAAAACTACTATGTGTGTTTTCATTATCAGCTATGCATGGAAAGCAAATACCGAAGTAAAGCCCTAGACTTCTATATTTTGATGAATCTTTATTGATATATAAAGTCAAGTCATTTATTTCAAAAGCAAGAATCGAAGAAATATTTCTTTGTACAAACATATGCTATGCAAACTAAAGGAGTGAAGCAGCCTATTTTATATTGAGAAACATTTACTTTTACCTGTCGTATGTAATTTAAATAACAATTGAAACGTTTACGAATATTCTTAAGCTTTTTCTTCTATCAAGTACCTAATTTTCCTACTCAGATTGAGAACTAGTAAGTTCATGTAGTAAATTAGATCTGTAATCTTTAAATGAAAATAAAACTCAAGTCAAAGGTATTTTAATTATAAAACCTTGAGTCTTTGTTTCAATACTTCTTCCTTAAGAAAGTTGTGAGCACAAAAGTATCGAAATATCATTCGAAAGTAAATTATAATCTGATCAATCTATATATACATAAGCAAAATGCCACTGATTCATCACGAGATCTCCAAAACTATACACCCGATTGACTTGAAATTTTGCATAATTACTCATTCCACGATGTGGACGCGCAGTAAGAACGGATTTTATGTAAATCCTGTTCAAAATGGATTTTTGTTATACAAGAGAAGTTTCTCATACATTTGGTTTTCAAATCCAAGTTCAGAATTTTCTTTTATTGTTGCCAAAACTGGATATGAAATACAATGTTGCCAATGAATGCATTTTTCTTTAAAATTATTAAATTAAATAGCTTGCATCTGTCCGATGAATACAAGCATCATTTAAATGATAAAGTTAATAATAACATTTATATTTATCTGCTATCGTAAGTTTCACGAAAATAAATGTTATTATTAAGAGAAAAAATTATTGTGATGAAAAATAAAAATGTTGTTATTTATAAAAATGCCATACATAAAAAATCAAGGACAAATAATTATAATTGATTAAAAAAGTGATAATTAAGATAACATTTATTTTCATGAAACTTATGATAACAGTTAAATATATATAAACCTTAGTTTTATGTTGGCAATTTTTCGTGGTGTAGGCCTACTGGGGATCCCGCCACGTTAAATAATGAGGGTGCATCCTAATACGCAGTACCTCATGGGTGATTGGGAAATTCGTATATGACAGATTCATCGACTGGCACTATATTTCCGGACTTTAAATTAAAAAAAATTACATTAATTTTCAATTCGAAATTACACTTTTCGTCCATATAAGAAGTCTAGGTTCACATTCAAATAGATAGCGTGTGCCTAGCAAAGCGGGCGGGTATCAGTTAGTATATGATTGCAACCAATAATTATTGAAATTTACCATTGTTAGTAGATTCTATTTTTGGTGCAAAGGTAAGTGCATTCGTGTAAAGTTAAACTTTTGAAAGAGAGTTAGTTTCAAACCATAATTAGAAATATTTCTGTTAATTACATGAACGGTAACAATGTTATAAAAACTAGTTCATAAATGCTATTAAGAAATACAGACTGCTTTTAAATTAATATTCTATTACGGTGATCAGCAATTCTTTTCATAATATGCAAGGTAAGTGAAACGCTTTGTCGCTTTTAAGCTTTGTCGATGGACAACAGTTCCTATTTTAACAGAATGCGGATTTTCACCGTTTGAATTGTGAAAACAAAAACACTTGACTTCAAATGCTAAAAAAATTCTTCTTTATGCTTTCTGCATCAAGTGAGATTTGGAATCAAGTTAAATACATTACATACAATTACTTATTTAAATTAGAGCGGAAAAAGAATTCAAATTATGTAAGACTTTGAAAATGCTTCAAAAATTCTTTGAGCTTAGAAATGAGAAAACATTTAGAGGCAAAGCATTTTTAAAAGCATTACAGGTTAATTATTAATTTACAAATTAATTATAAAGTTGTTACTAACCCTGCCACACTAGTATACACTAGTGGGGGAAAAAGTTTGGAGGATAACTTAGGATATGCTACACAACCTAACACGAGTTACTGGTTAAAGTGTTCATAAAAGTTGAAAAATCTTAACCTTTTTAAGCTAATCTTTGGAATATGGTAACAGACCTATAATATAAACTAAGGTTGGCGACATTTTGGTAATGCGATAAAGGTTACTAGCTAGAACTTTAGCAGTGTACATGATAAAGTCAAGAGTGTGCGCAATGCCATTTTTGTGCAATTCTGGGATTTTTTTTACGTAGAAATAGGTCGACGTGTACATGGATACCGTGTATGTGCAATTCTTAAAAACGCGGCAAGCAGTGGGCGATTCTGCATTTTCTCCCAACTTCGCACCTAATCTTCGTCATGATTAAACACTTTTGTTCCATAAAAGTTCTAGCATAAGTGTAATTCGGCTAGCAGATTGTTGAGAAAAAATTTTGAGTAAAAAAAAAAAAATATGCATTTACTTCGTGAAAACAAAAAGGCGTCAAAAAAAGAAAAGGAAAAAAAAAAAAAAAACTAGCAGGTTGCTGTAGCAGGGTTGGTCGCCAAATTTTCGCCAAGCACTTATTAGTTAATGCTGAGTTCTCGCCACTGACACTGTATGGCGCTACAATCGTTACACCAATACAAATAGACAACATATTCTAACCGTGACAGAATATATTCCTTATGAAAATTCATTCTACATATATATTTCCCTTATGTTTTTTTATCACTTAATTTCTAACTATCCGCAGGGAGTGACAGAAAAAATAAAGTTAAATAGCCGTTCTTAATTCTTAAAATCTGCCAAATGGAGCCAGATGTACACATATTGTATACGTATGAACTACCTTTGGACACTAAGCTGACGTATTCTAACCCCTATGCGTTACTTCCAGTAGCTAATACCAGCCTTTTTCAAACAAGGGACATAAAATCTGCCATTTAATTCACAGACTGATTTATTTCCTAGAAATGTTGCAGTCTTATTGCAGTCTGGGAATTAAATGTCTTTTAACACAGACTAATTTATATAGTAGAAATGCACCGCGATGCCTACATATCAGTTCGTGATGATAACACACTAAATTATTTGCTTCTATTCAGGAACAAAAAAATATTTTTGAAAATCATGTGTATACTTATCTTCTATAAATTCCTAGTATTGAAATAGCTATTACATCTTTGTTTAAAATTATTTAAATAAATAAACACTGAAAGTATTTTTCACATATATCACAAAAAATGTCGAATTTTCCGCTATTCTTTGTTGTGTGTTATAATAATAGCAAAAGAAATTAAAGTATTGCAAGATTTTGTAGCTTACTTATACGTATGAAATTAAAGGAAATATTCTAATATTTTGATAAAGCAGATTTATGAAGTAACACTTTTAACATTAGAAAACATTAAATAAGATACCTTTTGAAAATTTGCAACTACTCTTATATACGCCCTCGATTGACGACAAAGTTCACGCCAAACATTTTTGGTGAGAAATTCCACGGCGCCATATTACTATATAAATTTTTTGTCTACATTTCGAACTTTAAGCCTAAAATGTCTGCAAAAATGCAATTCACGCTAAAAATCCGAAACAAAAATAAATAATTTAGATAGCAAAAACGTAAAGTTTCTAACCAGAAATATTTGACAAGATTCCATGTACACAGCGATCTGTTTTAACTTAATAAAGTATCAGAGAACTGAAAAATCTATGCAGCGTAGGAATCTAGGAATTAGGCACACTTCGCTGAAATAAACTAACATAACAACAATAAATTTCAAACAATACCATGTAACAGCGTTTTGTTTTAACTTGAAAAAAATCAGCGAATTGCACAAACCTCGCGCATAGCTTCGACATTATACACAAATCAACAAAATGAGCTAAAATAAGTAAAATAATTCACAAAAATTCAAAAAACAACAATAACGACAAAACGAATAACGACAAAAATTCATAGCAAAAAAAAAAAAAAAAAAAAAAAAAACCAATGAACACAACATTGTACAAAATAAGAACAGCAATAAAATAAAATGCACTAACCATTATGAATGCTTCTTGAAATAGCAGCTATATCAATTTCAAACATCAGTTGAAACTCATCAATTTCCACCACTTTATCCTTCCCCTCTATTTTCTGAGACACAGAGCATACAAAGTCCAGCATACATTAGTGAATAAAATTTCGCCCGTACCTTTTAATACTAAATTTATCTTGCACACAATCCAAAATACGCGAGTGAAATTTTACCACCACGTCTTTCATTCAACATAAGCCATTTCAAAACGCCTACCAACCCAACCAACCAGCAAAATCAAGTTTAAACGTCAAAAGGGTTACCATACAAACAACATCGCGCCCAAAACCATCGCAAAACACACAATCGCGCCAAAAATCAGCGCTGAACACATATCGCCACATTTGGCGACGCCATACATCTGAGGGCGTGTATAAGAGTAGTACCGATAAGTAGTTTTATTAACTATATTCTTAACACCAAAAAATTATTACTGTGTTAAGAAAATGTGTAAAATGCCTAGCTCTGTTTTAAATATGCTATCATAGTTCTTTATCATTTTGGACATAATGTTGTTGGAACATGCACACTTGCTCGTGTAGCTCTTGGAAGCACTGGAATGATGCTTATTTTTGATATCGTCATAGACTTGCTGTCGCGTCATTTTGGATAGCTTTACTAGTCTGAACGTTCTCCAGAGCCGCATTGATACGGGTTACAATCATAGGACGGACACTGTGTAGAACTAATACCTGAATATAGGATCAACATTGCTTAGGAACGACATGTGGAACCGGTACTGTTACAAGACGATAGGCATATCACCGGTATCAGTTATGGGCATGCGACTGACACGATAAAATAAAAGTTTTGATAATAATACAATAAAGAGTAAGGGGATCAATTCACATTTATCAGTTTTACAGAACTGTCGTAGGCATTCGATCGTATCTGCGTAGGGCTGATTCCAGCATACCATCTATACGACAAAGGAAGGATACTGGCATGCAATGGGCATTGCATAATGTAGTTAAGAATAATAATTAGAACATCATTATAATAAAGAGGTAAAAATTTGATTAAGTTATTACTTTTTATTTAGGTTGCCTGCACGGGATCCACATCGGCATAGAACTGACAATGGCTTGGAATCTAAACTGGTTTTTGAGCTGCTTTGTCGATTCTATGCCGACAGAGAGGTTATCACTTCTATGCAGTTTCGCTCCTGCGCCACATTCCTATTGATATGAGAGAATAGTGGAGTTAGAAAATAGAAAAATTGACGAAAAAAGCTGGTTGCGGAGTGACAGGAATCTGCCTCTGTTTAATAAATCTTTGCCAAAGGCCTTTTGCTGAAAATGCGACATCGTGCCTGAACGGCCGAAAGACTTCTTTTACACTAGAGCACAAACTACGCTATGCGTAGATGAACTACTCCACAGATTTCTTTTAAAGCTATCAATGGAAATGCTCTATAGCAACCGAATTCAATTATTGCAAATTTCATACCCATGCTATGACTTTTCCTCAAACGTTTTGACCAGAGGTGTACATTCTGGTCTAAAAGTTTAAATTTATTCGCAATCTCAGCTTACCGTTTTAAACGGGTATACTAAGTAAGTCCGTATTAAAAATTGATTGAGATTGAGATAATATTATGAAAATTAACGTAATATGACGAAAAAAGCCTAATTCACAAAATGGCGTAGGTCAAATAGCTCGATGAAGGGGTGGTAGAAATCATACATTTATAAATAAACTCAGTACCTACGAAATACAATAGTACCGTCTATCCCTATGCACTCAAACCTTGCTTAATGACCAACCTCCCATAACGAGCAAAATGAAACTTAAAAAAAGACTTTCTTAATAAAAGTTGTTTCGCAGAAAGAGTGAGATGGGGACATCATGACGTCACCTGCAGGATACTGCCTGCGTCTTGGCTAGACACTTTGACAGAAGAGCCTTGTCTGAGGGATTTGAACAAGTGCCTGTGCAACCTATAATAAAAGAGATTGTGTTTCTAACCAAGATTACGAGGCTAGAGGCAAATTTAACAAACACATCTATGAGCTACTGGAAGAGTACAGCCTACACCGTCTCTAGAAGATGTTGGCATAGTCAGAAGATGAGCACCGAAAAGTTTGTGAAATAAGAGATACAGTGAAATAAGAGATACAGTGGAACCTCGAGATACGAGCACCTCAATATACGAGAAATACGAGATACGAGGAAGGAATGAGCAAAAAATTCGTCTCTAAATACGAGCATTGACTTGAGTTACGAGCAAGGAGCCAGGCTATGGGTATAAGCGTCGCGTTTCCCAATGCGGCTCAGCACGGAATCTCCTTGTTAGATCACTCAGTGTTCTTTGATCTACATGTTTGTGCTCTTGTGAGTTAATTGTTTTTACATTTAATGTGAAAATAATTATTTTACGATGCCTCCCAAGAAGACTGTTGCCTCAGATAGTGCTGAAAGAAGAAGAAGGAAGCCATGACCGTTGAAATTAAGAACGAAATCACAGATAAACATAAGCGTGATTGTAAGAGTGACGGAATTGGCAAAGACTTACGGTTATTCGACATCCACGATCTGAACTATTCTGAAGAAGAAGGAAGAAATTTAGAAAATTGATGTGGCCAAAGGAGTTACCGTTATTTCTAAGCACCGTCCAAAATCCTTAGAAGATGGTTAGAAGCTGTTGATGCTGTGGATTAAAGAGAAGCCGTTAAAAGGCGATTCAATGTCGGAAGTCATTATTTGCGCTAAAGTTAAGAATCTGTACTTGGACCTTCTCCGAAAAACACGAGATACGTCGACTGAAGGTGAGATAGCAATGAGATTTTAGGGGTGCGGAACGGATTAACTGGATTTACATTATTTTAGTGGGGAAGTTTGTTTCTAGATACGAGAAATTCGCTACATGAGCTCAGTGCTGGAACCAATTAAACTCGTATCTCGAAGTTCCTCTGTATGCTGAAAGCATGAGAAATTGTTGCATTGTACATTCAGAAGTATCACCTTGGTAAAGGTGATACCTTGTGTCTTTAAACAATTTTCTTGTAAAAATGTATATATTATAAATAATAAATTACATTATGATAAATTTATTTGAATGTATTTTTTAGAACGAAAAGCATTATCCTATTTTATATTAATTCCAGTTGAAAAAAGTAGTATTTCTCTTAACGATTGTTTCTCATTACGAGAAAAAATTAAGCTCTTTAAGCGACGTTCTACTATAAAAACGCTGATCTTTGTTTTTAGGCGGTTCTTCTGAAAGTAATACATTTCATGTGATATTACAATGATACTTTCTATGATTATTTGTTCTCTGAAAAGAGATTGCATAGAAAAATGTAGGGCTTATGTTTTTATCAAAGCATTCATTTTATCAAAATACAAATCATGTTAGGTTAAAAATGTAAATAATGTTAATAAAATTTGAAAAAATTGCCAAATATATGTTATAATTAAATTAAGATATCTTCAAGAAATTTAATAAAATATTTAAAACTGTAGTTTCTATTTTTAGCCCAAAGGTACAGTTTGCCAAGAAGGACCTATTAAATTCCTTTTGGCATTTTGCGTCGGTTCACTATAAATGTCGGTTCACTTTTCAAATTGTTGTCACCAAATATTACAGCTCTGCATCATATCTAAGGAAATTAAATAATGAAGAATCTGCATGGATGTATGTATGCTTCTCGCACTGTGAAAAAGGAACGGTACCTACAGACATCAAATTTTTAATAACATAGTCCTCCATTCGAATAAGAATATCTGAAAGCCCAAATTTTAAATTTGTTTTATGATATGTTTCATATTTTGCCGAACATTAAAGAATTCTTGATTAACAAACTCAACGATTTTCAAAACGAGCAATGGTAAGAGTGTAAAAAAAAAAAAAAAAAAAAAAAAAAAAAAAAATAATAATAATAATCTCTAGCGCGCGAGACTGTATCTCGTAAATTTTAAAAATATGCTCTTTTTCTTTTACTTCTGAGTTAATTTTCCATGAATCACGTGAAATCTGGCATTTGAAAACATAATTACCCACCTCAACACTTTCGGCTAATAATATTGTTTCGTTTTTTTTTCTTCCTTCACGTTCGTACGGGGTTCGTAGATTTTAGTGAATAACGACGACACTTGATGAAGTATCGAAGCACACTTTATTTACCAGTATTGTCAGGAGAGCTCCAAAACACGTTTTACAGTCGTCGATGAACTACTATAAACACGCTGACACGATCAGCGACACAGCCTTCAGGTTATCAGGCTACGGTGGAGACAGCTTCACGGCAAAGCACTAGAGTACAGCTCTCGACTCTGCTTGGTCGCTCTCGGAACTCCACGTACTCTCGAGACTCTCCACGCTACAACTCGCGATGCACTCGACGGTACTTAAGAGTATAGCTCCAGACTCAACACAGTCGAAGACAAAACTCGGCGATGCACTAATTCGCAATGCACTAAAAGACTCTCTCGATGCACTCGACGACCAACTCGGCGCCAGACTTCGAGACACTCGCTCAATGACTGACTATCAGCTCGCTAGACGAGGTACAAACACTAACTGACTGCGGACCAGCAGGGTTTATATAGTTTTCGGCTTGTGTTCGAGAACATTCTGGGCTAAACCGGTAAGAATTCGTTTCAGATGGTTCTCCATCCGTCCATGGTATATCGCCGATTTCTCTCCAAATTTGGCAACCGTGCCTTCCTTTGCCATTTTATGGCGACTCTAAAACTGCGTTGCTGGGAAGCCATCTTACCGCGCCTGTACATTTCGTAATAATATGTAGCCTATTCAATATTTTTAAGATAATTTCTATGAAATCATATAATTTTGTAAAGTTTTTTTATATTATCAATTCATTATCTTATTACTTTATTGTCACTTCTACTTCCGTCTGCTTCTATCAGGCTACATATTTAGGTAACTTATATACGTATAAAAGAACAGAGTTGTTGAAGTTAAAAAGAGCTTTTGGCCACCACTGACTTTTCTCCGTACCATTTACTGCCAGCTCCTAGGCTTCCTGAAGCGGCTTTAGCATTTTACTAGTCATGATTGCTCGCGTGATTAGAGGGTCTGAGCCAAACCTTGCAATTGGACTTTATCTTGTGAGTTATATATTGCAATTACTTAAACTTTGCCGCCCAACCGGTATAGTGGATAGTGACTCTGAACGCCGTACCGAAAAGACCGGGTTCGAATCGTGAAGGAAGCATAGATATTTGTAAATGCATAGTGTCTGTGCAGCATGGGAGCACTCTAAATATGTCACCAGCCGAAAATTCTCTGGAGAGGTTGATGGTAGAAGACTCATGGATCCAATCACCAGGTTGCTTTCCTTCAAAATTGGAGGGCAGAACTGTCATTTCTATGGTGTGTAAGGCTTTTACCAACGACACACTTAATCTTGCCTCCGTGCCACAATGGATTTCGTGGGCGTGTTCTGATATCAAACAAGTGAGATTTGTCACAACAACAACTTAAATTTTACATTAATGTTTTATGTTGTCTAAAATACCACAAACAGGGGTAACTTATGTTGTAATACAGGAACTGCCTAGTGTAGTGTATCGAGAACTTAATCGTAATCGAACTCAGAGTTCGCTCTCTCTAAGCATCGCCAAGCATCGCCAAGCGCGCGAAGCGATGTAACCAAAAAGAAGACTAAAAATGCCAGTCGTTGGAATTGTACGTGTGTATTTGTAAGCTTTTATGTACAGTGTGATGATGTGTTTTGTACATAATAAAGTGTCATATGGATTAATACAGTGTCTTGTGTAAAAAGTATCCACTAATAAGACACGAGACCTAGTTTGCTTAATTTTAAGTTCGAATGAAAGGTTTATTTTAAACCCTCTTTTGAATTCACAGTTAGCTTCACTAGAAATCTAAGACGGGCCATAAGTGGCCAGACTGTCTACACGGACCCAAAATGTAGCTTCGAAATGTTACACGTTCCATATAATTTAAATTACTTTGTAGAGTCATTAGGTATATTTTTGGATGCAGGAAAGATGAAAAATAGCAACCGCCTTCGCCGGGAATCGAACCACGCACCTCTGGAATACCGGCCCAGCGTGCTACCGTTACACCACGAAGGCACGCTAGGGAAGTGGGAGAAATACCTTATATACTCCTGTAAACGCAACGTATTAATTTTATTTGAAATGTATTTTCTCGATTGGCAACAACAGTTTTTTTAGAACGGTAATAATTTGAACTGTAATGTTTTTGAGCAGTAATGTTGACGGTAATGTTTCTGAATAAAGCAAGTATCTAACAATTAATGTTTGAACGGTAATGTTTGACGGAATGTGTTTTTAATAAAGGAACTAATTAATTGCTAACATTTCAGAAGTGGGATTAACTAGAATTATTATCTAGGATTTAACAACGTATTGCCTTAATGTACGTTAAGCCTAAACTAAATACGGAAGCTCGCCAAAACTGAAAGTAGAAAGGTACGTGAATTTATAAACTCTTTATGTTATGTCTAAGTATTAAACGGAAAGAACTTAAGTATAATTATTGTATTATTATTTGAAAATTGAAGCCTAAGATGGCTTATTTGGCAAGAGGAAAGAAATGTGACTTAAAAGAACTTGCTTTGGAACTTGATGTAGATGTCCCTTCTGATATTAAAATTGTAGGCTTAAGAGATATGATTTTGAATAGTAAGAATTATAAAGAAGACTTTACTAAACAAATGCTAGATAGAATTATAAATGATCGTTTAGACAGGGAAAAGTTAGAAATTTTAGGAAACGTAAAGAGCATTTGAAATGGAAATTATAGAAAGAGATAAGCAAAGAACTTTTGAACTTTTGAAAATAGAAGCGAAAATCATAAGTAGTAATGTAAATGATTCTGTTCCTTCTAATGTTATTAGAAGTAATATTTGTGATATGAGTAAATTAATGCATAAGTATGATTTGAATGAAGCTGATATAAGTTTTTATTTAGTTTTATTTGAGAGACAGGCACGACGTATTGGGTTAGAAGAACAAAACTGGGTTTCTCAGCTCTTGGTTCTATTGCCTTATGAAATAACTCAATTAATTGCCCGTGAATCAGAAGAAAAAGCTAACGACTATAAGCACGTTAAACAACTGGTACTGAGAAAACTTAAGCCCTGAACAGTTTCGGCGAAAGTTCGTTGATCTATTAAAACGTTGCGTAATACGTGGAAGGACTTTTGAAGAGTGGCTTGCTGGATTAAATGTAACAGATTTTGACTCTTTAAAACAACTTATTATTACGGATCAATTAAAGGAAAGGGTCCCCGCTGCTATCCGAGATCATTTCATTGATGATTGGTCTAAATTCCTTAATCTTGAAAAGTTGGCTGAAAAACTAGATGAATATGAAAATATTCGGGCAGGGATCAAAGTACTTCAAGTAGAAAATAAAACTTAATAATAAGCCCAAATAATTCTAAGCCAAAATTTGGTTCTAAATTTTATGAAGGATCCTATAATCAGTATTCAAGACACAGAAATGTTAACGATTCTATGCAGACAGATGGTAATTTCAAAGTGGGTTTTAAAAACAGTTTTGATAATAAATACAATCCGAGAGATAAATTTTATAAAACAGACGAAAGGAAAAGGGAATATAATTCTGGCATCCGCAATGAAAAGGGTGAGCCGAAATGCTTCAATTGTTATAATTATGGACATATAGCGACGGATTGTCCTCAACCTAAAAAAGAAATTATTTGCAGGAAATGTAATGAAAAGGGTCATACTTTTAAAAACAAAAGCCTAAGAATCCAGACTTGACAAATGTTAAAAATAATTTATCCGTGGACCAGAATTCAGGTATTTCACCAGCTGTTTATTTAAAGTATGCTCGCATCAGTAAGGGAGAAAAAATTACTGCAATCATAGATACGGGTTCTAGTTCGTATTTATTGAAACAGTCTGCGGATAAGAGACTGAATCTTATTATAAAACCTGATGTGGAGAAATTGTTTGGCTTTGGGAACCAAAGTAAACCAGCCGCTAGAACATTGGGAAAAGTAACTCTTAACTTAGATATTGATAATGTGGAAGGAAAGGACATTACAGTTCTAATTGTAGGATATGAAACGCAACCATGCCACTTATTAGTCCGTCGAACATGGATTGATTTACCACATATTGCATACGCCAAGATAGGTAATACCTTGCACATACGCTATGCTATAATGACTGCCCATTTTCACAGTTGCAAAATGGTAGTAACACTCAGCGAATTAAACTGAAGGCTTCCCAAGAAACTCAAATCGAATTCGTGAAAGTTAAAACTGATGAAATAAATAACGGTTATGTTTTAATAAGTGGATCGGAAGATGAGTTGGGCTCATTATTGGAAGTAATACAGAGAGAAACAGTGATACCAATCACTAACTACAGCGATCGAAAACTAATTTTGAAAGAGAATCAATGTATCGGTAGAGCGGAAGTATCAGAATTAGTTGAACCAAGTTCAGATCAGAAAACTGAAAATTCAAGTCAAAAAGAAATACTGATAAAAATGAAATTAAGAAGTTTAAGAGACCGATTGCTTTAGAAGAAATTAAAATTAATAACAATATTATGCCAGAGAGAAAACAGGAAGTTTTACATATGATAAATAAGACTACAAATAAAACTCCTTTCGAAATGCTTCACGGTTATTCACCAAAATTTAACGACGAATTGATGAGGATGATTACAGATGAAGACGCAAATGAATGGTAGAATCCAGTAATCTTATAGAATGAAGCTAGAAAGAGAATTGAAGATATGCAGATGAAAATGAAAGCAAATTATGACAAGAAGAAAAGCAATTCTTTAACATTCGAACGAGGAGAAATAGTAGTTATAAGAAGAGTACCTAAATCAACTGGAGAATCAACCAAAACACAACAAAAGTATCGAGGACCTTTGGTAGTTACAGAAGTTTTACCAAGTGATACCTATAGAGTGACTCAATTAGAAGAGAAGGTGGAAGGACATTTCTTTAGTACGACAGCTCATGTGAGCCAATTAAAGTCATGGCAGTGTCAAGCTGAATCAGAAGAAGACGATGATGATGGTGATGACATTAGTGTTACTGGGGATAACGATAACAACACGCCGTATATTACTAAAACTAAGACAGGGAAAAAGAATAGAAAACGACGGTGAATCTATATGACAGTTAAAGACTTTCGAACTATAAACATTAAAGTTCTTAATGTTCCGAGGTCGTAACTAAGTCGGGATGCCCAAATGTAAACGCAACGTATTAATTTTATTTAAAATGTATTTTCCCGACTGGCAACAACAGTTTCTTTTAAAAACGGTGATAACTTGAACTGTAATGTTTTTGAGCAATAATGTTGACGGTAATGTTTCTGAATATATTTTTGGATGCAGGAAAGATGAAAAATAGCAACCGCCTTCGCCGGGAATCGAACCACGGACCTCTGGAATACCGGCCCAGCGTACTACAGTTACATCACCAAGGCACGATAGGGAAGTGGGAGAAATACCTTATAACTTTAGTTTTAAGGGGTATCAGCAACTCCTATACCGACAATGTTAAATTGGCCGTTTTCGATGTACCTTTTCTCAAAATCTGCTGTAGATACATGCTTGAATTTTTTTGTGTAATTGAAGTATATATATTTGACTATATTGAAATGAGCTTTTGAAACATTTTGAATTTTAGAGTAATTTATAGAATATTTTGTTAGGCATATTAAAATTTAGCACTTTTCTCACGAAACATTTTTGAAATTTTTGTTTCTTAGTTTAACACAAAAAGGTAATTTCTTTAAATATTAGGAAACCTAGTAAATGAGCCATAAGAATTTTAGATAACCTGTGAGGAGTAGTTGCTGAGAAAAGGTAAATCGAGTATAAAAAAAACGCGTTTGGAGAAAAACTCGTTTTTATGTAAAAATCCTCAAAGCATTCGATGACAAATTAAAACTAGATTTTTTACGGTTCTAATTTTCATAGAGATTACAGGATGGTATTTTTAGAAAGATAAAAGTGTAGAAAATTTGAAAATGCAAAAATCCGAAATCATTTTTTGAACTTTTTTGCATTCCAACAGCCCTTAACTAAGTAATTTGCTTCACAAATCCTGTAAACTAATCTTCGAATTTAATTCTGCATTTTAAGGTTTAATTACACTTCTTAACAATGACTATAAAATCTTTACTTTGATAGTTATTTACTTTGAAATAAGGACTGAATTAATACGGAATATAAGGAATTAATGTTCATTGCATTTCTATTCATGCAAATATAGAAAACAACTTAAAACTATTAGTTACGGCTTATGAAGAATCTATGCAACAATACAAGATTTTTCAACCTTTTGAAAAGTTCAAAATGGTTTACTTAATTTAATGGCTGCGAACGCAGAAAGCAGTCATATAACATCAGTAAGTTGGTCACAGTAAGCACTTCAGATCACTGCACACTTTTCCACGATCCATCTTTTAATGCAATAGAAGGATTTGAGTAGTCTAGAGAATTAGATATGTGAAATGCTTTTAGCTGAAATAAATCTGCATTCAATGTTTTGCATGAATAATGAAGTAGAATTATCTCGATCGAGAATATTTCTGCCTCATTGGGTTAATAACTTAATCTCTCTAAACTGCTGATCAATGTTCCACGGCGACGATTGCAGACGTGGGAGATTAGAAATATATATATAATGTTTCTTATAAAAATACTTCTTCATAATACTAATAAAGCTAACTAGCAGGGCTTATCGATATCTTCTTGCGCACTTTTTTTAATCTCCGCTGAGCGAGTGCGAATGTAATATCATGTCAGAAATGCAGAAAGACAAACAGATATCAGATTTAGTTCATTTGATTAGAATATATTATTTATTAAGGAACTCATTTTGGTATAATTGGGAATTAGCTATATGTTTTCTTCATTTCTGATTAATTGTTTCTAGGTATCTTCATTAATGTTAATCATTTTCTGGAAATCTAGTCGCCAGAATCAGTTTTAATTCATATTTCAGTCATGATGTCGGATGTAAAAGATATTTTTGTTTATATCATACATCAGTTAATTTATTAAAATTGAGAAAGAGGATGTGAAAGCAAAAATAAACAAATTAAAGATTAAATACGACATGAAATAAGTACCAGAACTCCGAATGCTATTGAAATACAAATTAAATGCTTCAATCTTATCCAGCGCTTACTTGCATTTCAAGAGAGCTTAGTAAACATCGAAGAGAGCTCTTAAAATGATTTGCTGATCCAGTATCTATTTAATTAATTTGCTGAGAATAGTAAACAGATCTTTAAGCTTTTGACACGCGATATACTTTGTTTGCTTCAAGGCAGAAGCGATAAGCGATAAGCGACGGAGGACGTGGGCACTGTCCCTTTACCATTTGGGTTAATCAGTACAGCACCACGTCCACCTTTATCTTACATTTCATATTACATTATATATTACGATACATGATTTACACATTGCATTATATACTACATATCAAATTAATACCTTATCCTAACAGTACATTAACTTCACATCAACTTATTACATTAAAATTCTTTTCTAATAAACCCTATATTGGTACATTATAAAAGGGTTATTTTGCACAGGATTCGCATTAGACACAGGATACGCATTATATTATCATTATACACTGGGTACACATTACATTATATACGGGGAAATTAATGATACATAGGAACATTATACGCAATAGGGGGTTATAAGCACGATACGGGTTAGATTATTCACATGAAATTAGTTATACACAGGTATTGCATTATACAGGATAACTTATTCACATGATAGGCTTCTCGATACACTGCCTACATCGTTATGCATAATACTATTATAAAGTTTGCATTCACATTTCTTCAGTTGGGCTTTGCATTCTGTGTCATGTTGCTCATTAATCAGTACATACTACATTACATACTACATTGCATAATATGATACATATGGCACTATTACGATTACATTACGTATTACATTATATATTATGATACATATAACACTATTACGACTACATTATATATTACATTATATATTATGATACATATGACAATATTACGATTACATAACGAATTATAGATATGAGCTAGAACTGGAAGAATTATAATTTCACACTTTTTTTTCGCATTTGCATTTGCATTTGCATTTCACACATTATGCAGTAGCTTCTGTTGATCAATGTCATCTTTTCAATTCCTTCTGTATTCTTCGCGAAGAGATAAATAAATATTATAGCAAAGCATTTAACAGCTAACCTATTTTGGAGAGAGTTTGATTTCGGGAATAATTTTCGAAGGAAAACTGTTTCACACTTAATTTATATATTGAGGAATGAAAGTGGTATATAAGCAGCGCATTTTATCAAAACTTTTGAGAAATTTTCTGCTCTGATTTTAGGGATGGGTTCAGCACATTATACACTTAATTGACAAGTTAATAAACCAAAGTAGATTGTAAATTATGATAAATATTCGTGGTTTTGATTGGTATAGATTGTGACTGTAACTAGTCTAACTTGTAGAAATGATTGAATAGAGCGAATGTTGTATAAGCCATTTATCGCTATGTATAAGATGAAATAGAACTTAAGTAGAGTGCAAAAGGTCCTTTTATTCAGAACTCAAAATAACTTAACAGAAGCTGTTTCTTGTGCTAACATACCAGCCAGTATTTATGGCGTAACTCAAAAGATAAAGAATTCGAATTTAAAACCAAGTTAAATCTTAAGTTAGCCCAAAAGTTATACAGGAATAAATAACGCACAAGTTGGCTCAAGAACATACCGGCGTCACAAACACTATTGGTAAGAGTAAACCAACGCCGAAGACAGCCTGTTATAGTAGAATTCCAAATAGTAATGTGGTCTTCAGCGGGCGGAACGCGTTCTGATTTAGCGCTCTGAGCCCATACCGGCGTAACAAACACTATTAGTATGAATAAAGCAACGAAGACAGCCTGTTATAGAAAAATTCCAAGTAGTAATGTAGTCTTCAGCAGGCGGAACGTGCCTGACTTAACAATCTAAAACCTTAATTTAAATACTATCTCTTTCTACCTCATTTAAATATGCGCGAGCGAAAATTAGCATTCTGGCAGGAAAACGGAAGGGGAGACTGGCAGTAAAGCTACTCAACGTAAAATAGCTGGTTAGCTAAAATGAACGAATATTTTATGAATTTATAAAGAAAGATGATAAAAAGATGAAAGCTTTAAAATTATTAATTAAAAACAAAATTATAGTAATAAAACTAAAAAAAAAACATTTAAAAATAGCTGTATTTAATGTAGCTAGAAAAGATTTATTTCGTTTAAAAAATTCCTTCAATTTTGTTATGGAGAATAATCAATAAAAGATAAATTTAAGTTAAAAATTAGACAATGGGAAGAACCTTTATTCAGAAAAAAGAATTAAGCTGCACTTCTATACTTGAAAATCCTATTTTCTTTAATTTATTACCAATTTCTAACATTTGATACAGTACTGCACGGCAAACTCTGAATTTGAGATGCAAGGATTTCGTATTGTCAAACAAGCGACATCTTTTAATTAATATTAATTGGAAGTATCGAATTTTCAATACGCAAAGGGACAAACAAATTATAAACGCGAACATCGTATGTTGGTGAATTTGAAATCCCCTTTCTCAAAGGGCTAGATTTGTCAAGACTACCTTCGTCTCCCAGTTTCCCAAATAGATTAAAATACAGGTTTTTCGCTTTTGTGCTGTGCGAAGGAAGAGATCGAAGTTACTTTTCTGTACCTCAAATGATATCTTTTGAGGCAAGTTTCAGCTCTCGAAGTTTTAGCAACGCCATTCAAAATGCCAGACGGTCCACTGTGGAAAGAGCGACGTGAAAGAATTTCTTTAAAGCGATACGGATTTTAAAGCAAGCGAAAGGATATAAAATCAATTAACTAACTAAATTTTTAAAGTAAGAAATAGCTGCGGAGATGTATTTCCAAGGAATAATAGTCATCATATCTTGAAAAGCAACAATTTGTTAAATTGATAGGAAAATGGTTTTCTATAGTTTTCCCACCTTCTAAAAATTAATCCAAATCACTTTCATTCTGAAAGTTCATCACAAAGCCCTCCTTTCTGAGACAACATTCGGTTCTTTTCCCTCGTAATAAATTAACTGCATAAAAATCTTAAAATAGAATAAATTTTTCTTCAGCTAGATGACGCATCTTTAGAATTTAGATTTTCAAATATAAGATAATACGATTCGATTGTTCATCTTTCTAGTCATTGTAAGCTTCCATAAAATATGAGACACACGAATTAGGAACAATCTAATTCTAACTAACTAAGCTGAACTAAAGCTGAAGGGAACTAAAGCTAAGGGAACTAAAGCTGAGGAACTAAAGCTGTGAAATAAAAAATCGTTATTACTATTATGCGTTGTACACATATGAAAAAAAAATTTTTCTTTAAAAACAAACAGAAACAAAATGCCATGTGAGAGCTTCATGTTACAGTCTAATCCATTTGGTACCGGCTAGCCGAAAATAAAACAAATCTAAAGCTAGTGAAGTCTTTCGCGTCTGGTTCATTTTACTTTGACTCACCCAATAGTTAATCATTAAAATTTCAAAAGTTAAAAATGTTTCAAAAATATAAAAATCATACGGTTTCCATATTTTACCACTATTTAACCGTAAAAAGGAATAACAATAAAAAAATCTGATGTGTACTAAATCAGTTCCTTGTATGGAATATTAAATTATACGTAATTTTTCCTGCATTTCATTTAAACTTATTTCCTCGAATTTCTTTAGAGATATATTTCTCATTCAATTAATCCACCTCTCACTTCGCGGCAAAGCAAAAATACATAAAAAATCAAAATATCTATATTAAAAAATTGAAAGATATTGAAAAACATAAACTCTAAATACAATTAAAACAATTAAAAGAACAATTTTTAGAATTAAAATTACAGTTTCTGCGCAAAAATTAACAATTCGGCCAGCACGCAAGAAAGCAGATTTTTTGGTGCACAAAACTAAAAGTTTCGTTTTGGTCTCACTTGGTAAAAAGACACTGAAGATGCAGAAAGACTTAATTCACTATTCTGCTAAGTTTCAAATGTAAGCAAATATGGTTGCTATAGTACGAGAAAATTAGGCTGAAAATTAGGCTTAAACAACTTTTAAAATGTTGATAATTCTAAAACTATTGCCTGCAGATTAACTAGAGTAAAAATCAGGTCTCAAGAACATAAAAGTTGCAAAATATAAAATCACATATTTAAAATAAATTGCTCAAAGTACCAGAATCTAATGCTAGAAAAAAAGAATTGGTGTAATGTTATTCTATTGTATACCAATGCCGCATGAAGGTTTGGACACGTACTTAATAAAGAAAAGGATTTTATTCAAGACGTTAGTTTCAGTAGATTGCTTGTTGTACATTTTTGTACTTCGCCAGAATACGAAAGTCGAAAACTGAAAACAATAAAACATCAGGTGGAGGTTTAGTTAAAGATATTTGAAAAAGAAAATTTTCGCTGCTTGGGAGGTATGGCATTTTGAAGACTAAATATCATTATTTTAAAATTAAATAAATATTTATTTTTAAATGCGCAATTTTTAATATCTAAATTAATATAAAACATTATCCTAGTAACAATGATGAGAGAACATTAACTTTTATTGCTTAATTGTTGACTTGAGAAGAAAATTTTTAAGGGTAAAGCTTTCAAATTAGATTTCTGGATCAAAAGATACCATATCAGATTCAAACAGTATATCAAAGAAGCTTTTATAAAAACACTAAGAAACTATTTACAAACGTGAACAAATTTTATTCGATCATGAAATGAAAGAAACAAAATACAGGATTGAACGTAAGAAAGACAGTCTTAACCACAATATGAAAACTAAAAACAATGAAATTTTAAAAACTAATTCAATTATTAAAATGAAATTAAAGTAGTAATTTAACTGTACTAACTTCATTAAAGAAGGTGAGTAAAGTATTCTTAGGATCTTTCTTTTTTTCTGCAACAAGTTGCTTACTTTTACTGATAATATTAAAATATTTATTTACCGATAAGTCTACCTAGAATCTCAACAAATTTAACCACATGATCAGTTTCAGCTCAAAAAGGACGTTAGTCTCAAAACGGCATTTTGCGTTAAATCGCTATAAACGGCGTATCACTTTTCAAATTGTTGTCGCCAAATATTATCGCCCTGTATTTTTTTAAAGAAATTAAATAATGAAGAATCTGCATGAATGTATGCATGTTGCTCGCACTCGAAAAAACAACGGTACATAAAACCATCCAATTTTGAATAACGTTGTCTTCCACCCTAACATGGGCACATAGAAGCCAAAATTTGGAATATGGAATTTGTTTTATTATTTATTTCATATTTATTTAAACTTAAACGAACTTATTAATTAATAAACTCAACGATTTCAAAGCGAGCAGTGGCAACACTGTACGGGGAAAAAATTATCTCCAGCAAATGAGGCTGTCTATCGAAAATTTTAAAGTTATGCTGTTTTTAAATATTTTGTGAATTTGCTGTTAAATCGAATTTTATGCGGCGTTAACGCCAAGAATGTGATATTTAATAAATAAAGTTAAAGCACGAAACGTTAATAATAAAAGATAAAAAAATATTTTTTATAGCAATCTTAGTAAGAAAACTCAACATTGTTATGATAAATTGAGCAAAGACAGAAAAATTTATACCAACACTTAACGCTGTATCGGGAATCCTAAATGTATACTGCTATGTTGCTTTTAAAATTTCTGTAATTCTGCTGTTGTATTGTATAAGGCGTAAGTGCGAAGAAAATGATGCTTAATAATAAAGCTAAAAAGACAAAAACAAATGAATTAGTAAGAGTGAGTGTAAGAGTAGACTAGTAGGCTACGAGCTCAGAGAGAGTGTAAAAAATCTTAGAGTAGAGAGTGTAAAAAAATCTTAACAAACCCTTTTGTGCGATCGTTAAAATCTGAAACATTTGAGATTTTTATTTTTTATTATTTATTTATATATTTTTAAACAGAACTTCAGTTTAAAAAATGCATATGTGTATTTTATTCGCTAATTAAATAAATTCACTGACTCAATTTGCTAACTAAAGAAATCTTTATGAGCTAATTTCGCTCGAATTTTGCATTAATTCAGGAAACCATACTAGTGTGCTAAGCTAAGAAAAATTTACAAGAGTTGTTGAACTCACATTCTTAATCGTTCTATAGATTTCCTCTTCTTTTCCCGATACTGAATACCCTCTCTATGTTAAGTATCCGGTTGCAGATTGTACATAGAATGCCTTTAAATTTTACTAAAGTAGTTTAATTTGGTTAGAGCGTTTAAGAGAGGAAATTTTAATCGAAAATTAGCAAAAATTGAACCTGCAACTGAAACTGTTTACCGAGATTGATAAGAACTTGATAATAAAATTTAATGCTGAACGATTTAGGTTATTAATGCATGTGTTGTAACTTTAATATTAAGCAATGCTCTGTTTAGTTTATTCCTACAACAATACTTCCTACTTTCCAGTATTCCTTGCGATACATTAATGAGTTAAAAATTAATGATGTATATAAAAGTTAAATTTCCATTTTATAATTTTAGCTACAGTGCATGTAATACATATGCGCATAGTTATTTTTAGGGATGAAGAATCTTCATTAAAATCTTTGACCCCAGATTACTGCAGTTGCGTTTTTATTATAAAAATCTAAAAATTTTCATATTTGCCAAGATTCAGTGAATGAAAATCAAGTGGTTATTTCTTTTTTTGTTTATTTCTGAATTTTATTTTATTTTACTTTTCTTTATCAAAACACGTAAAAATAATATTCTGGAGAAATGCGTGCGATATATCATGAGAAACGCTACAGTAACTTTCTTTTTCCACCATTTTATTTCGGAAAGAAAGAAACACTTCCAAATGCGCACAGCCACCAATCAGAGCAAGAATTATCCGACTGAGAACAGGTGCTTTTAATTGCGGTGTTGATTCCACCAATCACGAATGAGGAATGATACGGCCGTTAGCAGCAGCGGTGTTAAGGTTCGAAATAAATCAGGTCTTGTCCTCACATGCATTGTATAATACTCAGCGGAAACGAAACGACCCTTTTCGCTCAATATAAACTCGCGCCTTCTCCTACTGCCACTGTTTTCCAATGAGGGTATAATTACTGTAATCGATATCGAAAGAAATGTACTTTGAGAGAATAACAGCGAATAACAGAGTTAGTATAAATTTTGCTTGTAGAATGTACATATTATTGCTATTCACTTAATTATAGAAAATAATGTGATTATTTATAAGTCTTAATGTCTTATAATGTAGTATTATTTGTAAGAAACAACTAAATATTTATAATTCTATAAGGAAAATTGCACGTACAAAAAATTAGCGAACACTGATTTAAACATTCAGTAATTAAATTGATTATTTAAAGAAAGTCATGTTTTGCCTTTGTTTTGTTTATTCATTCATAGAAGCCGGAGCTATAAATTAATGCGTTAGTAATATACAGTCGACAGAGTTTGATTTCTTCAGTTGAATAAAATTAAGTAAAAAGATACACTGTACCCCCCCCCCCCCAAATTGGGGCAGTTCTATATCTCCCCTTCTACTGGGACGATTGGCGAAATTTAACTCGCGTTTCTTATGTCTCGAAGCACTGCTATTCGAGAGATTGACATTCCATGTACATATTATTTACTGGATGATTATATAAACGAACATCTGAGTTCGAGGCTTCCGCGCTTTGGCTAGCTGCCAAATTCGAACAAGTTAGTTAACGGCGCAATAATTTCAGACTCCATCTTATTTTCAGAAATATTTTCTTCATGGTCTTGTAACTCACCGTCGGAATTAAATACTGGAGAGCTTCAATACAGCAAGAGAACGATGGAAAAGAATATAATGATGGGAGTTTATTTTGAATTGAGGAGAAATCATGGCGGTAATGCCGAATTTCTGCTTATTTTGTTTGAGAATATCTGCTCTACAATGCAACGTGCTAAAATCGTCCACGCAGTGAAATAGTGATCTGTTTTGGTGTTCTATGTTTCTGGTGATTAAACTTACATGGTGGTGTTCTCCAATCTTCAGTGATCCAGCGGTGCAATATTTGGATACACGGATTCGGTTATAACGTCCTAAGTGCTATATCGTATATCATTCACATTAAACGAACAGCTTGGTGCTCAGACTTTCAGCATATGATCAAAAAATAGTGTTAAGGAAACATTAGATTTACTATGAAATATTGTAATCTATAACTATGCGATATTTAAGTGTGTAATATTAAGAAACACTAAATATTTTTTATTGATTGCAAATTGCAGTTTTATTACTTGTCGTTTGGTAGCTATTATTCCAAACACTGTGTAATTCGCGTTTTTTAAATATTGCTGTTATGTATGTCTATTAGATTATCTTTGCAAATGAATGTTGGAAATTAGGTTTTGTTCTTTATTAAATTTAAGCATATTCTATTTTCTTCGCTTACATTCTATGTGCATGTGATAACAAAGAATTTCATAATAAAACAAAAAGTTTCATCATGTGCTATTTAACGAAGAGCTTACTTTAACGTACTTAGCTTACTATCGTATACTATATTATTTAAATTATTTCTGTGCAGTATCAAAAGAAAAGTTACTGATTAAAAAAAGTGCATGAAATGATTATTGTAATCTTCCACTATTCTAAAATATAAAAACTAATAGTAAGTAAATACATTTACATATGATCGAAAGAAATGATGTTAAGAAACATCAGCATTACTAGTAAATACTGCAATCCATAATTATTGCACTTTTAAAAGCTTATTATTTAAAAAGCGCAAATATTTTTTTATGAATTGGAAATTTTAGTTCTATTACCTTCCTTCTGCTATTTATACTTTCAAACACTGCTAGTTCAGGTTTTTTCTTAAATAGTGTTGTCGTGTATGTTGTTTGTTAGGTTATTATTTCATTTTAGATATGAATATGGGAAGTTATTAGATTTAGGTATATTTTTTATCACATTTATTAACTACTTTATACTGTCTTTCATTTGCATATCTTGGAGATATAGAAGTTAATGGTTATATTTTTTACTGTGAAACGCGAAATAAATTTATACCTGAGTTCAGGTAAAATACTGATTATGTTACCTTATGCTTCCTGATTTATCACGACAGGGACAATTTTCATTGTCTCTGACATTTAACAGAAATAAATGTGATAACGCTGTTATGATCAGAAAAACTCTTTTCTTTACCCACATATATATCTTTACTTTTATTTATGTCTGATTCAGTTTTATTTACCTAAAACCTACTATTATTGTTATATATTTATAATAACCACTTTTATAATTACTCCCACTTACATACTAAAGGATTAAGGGGAAAAAATGATGAAATCTTAAATAATCGTAACTTGGAATTTAAGTTATTAAAAATATAGTTTAAAGTACTGAAAATAATTAAGGCTACTTTTAATTGTGCATATTTAGTCTAAAGAGAAAAAATTGTATTATCTTCTAGTTTTCAAGTAATGATAAAATATTTAAACTTTAGAAAAATACAAGGAATACAATTTTTTTTAAAAGAAGAAAAATACATTAATTATTATGCTTATTTTTCTGCATAAATCAATATGTAACACAAGGACGTCATAACGACGTTTTCACAACCATTGCAAAAAGGTTGAATGAATTTTGCGAACATTTAGGCGTCGTTAAGAAGTCGTGATACGATGCTTTCACAACCAAAATATAACGTGAGAAAGACGCAATAACGACGGCTATTCAACATAAACCTTATCTCCAAAGACGTAATAAACATGTCTTTGCAACTAGTTGCAAAACAGGGCCGAGTTTCGCGGACATCTGGGCGTCTTGAAGATGACATATCGCAAAGTTTTTGCAACAACATCCGCGACCAGTTTGCAATGTCGTTACGACATTGCCGCTACTTGGGATATAAATTCATGTATACATTTGAATATTTTGAATAAAAACATTTTAATTTTATGCAGGTATGCCTAGAAATTCATCTACTTTACGGTGATGTAAAAATATTTTAGGTTGTAAATAAAAAATGCTTTCGAAAAATTAATAAAAATTACTAAAAAATACAATTTAAAAAATAAATCAAAAAATATCTGCAGAATTTATTTGAATTAAGCCTACATTTCGAATTCTGGAAAAAGAAATCAAGTAAATTTAATATAAATAATAAAAAAGGAGATATTAATAAATGTATACCAAATGCAATTAAGATTGAAGGGCTAAAATTTTGAGATCTAATTTTTTAAAACCTACCCATAGCGATTTTAACAAAACTTGGCACTTTGGTAAAATTTGAGTCGTAGAATCGAAATATGGAAAAAATAGGTACTTATTTTCAGAAGGAGTCCGATTTTATATCAAAACACCAATATTAGAACAATACTATATATAAATCTAATATATATCCTAAGTTGCACTTTCGAGACATGAAATACGCAACTTAAATTCCATCAATCGACCCAGTAGGAAAGGAGATAGAGAACGGTCCCCCCCTTTTTTTTTGTACAAGATGTACTTATATATTATTCCGTCGACCGTTGGCAGAAATTTCGGTAAAGGTCGCCAGTCGCAACTACAGAATTCTAAAGCAAATGATTCTGCTTCTTTAATAAACAGGCATTCTTTGTTAGTTTGTACTATCGACAAATGCAAATTATAAATTGAACATAATGAAACATATGCAAATAATCATTCAAGATTTGAAATATATTAATAAATCAAGGTGACAACAATTTGAAAAACAACGCTTGTAAGTGAATGAACGCAAAATGCTAAAACGAAATTAGTAGTCCTTCTGAGCAAATTGCCCCTTTGGATTAAAAATTTGGCAGCTTTAGATTACAATCTAACACCTGGATAAATTTACGATTGAAGATATAAATTAAAAACGTTAAGTTAAAAAAATTAAATCTTAAGAAAATCATAAGAATAAAAAGAAATTAAAATCTGATGTAGAATTCAGTCTAACACCTAAAGCAATTTTAGGCTAAGCAGTTTTAGTGTATCTACTGGTTTAAGAACTCACTAATCAGCTGTGCAAAATGGCGTGGTAACGACTATCTTATTTAATAAACGAAAGGCTTAATTATTCATGATGTAACTGTGCATTTATTTCACTGGACCGATTGCGCTTCAGGCTTGCAACAAACAAACATTTTCATTAAGTGAATTTACTTTCTACTTTGTCAAGACATTATAAAAGTCTGCGAACTGTAGACTATAAATACCTCGAAAATTTTCCTTAATGGTGTTTAATAACAGAAATTTTAAACAAAGAGGTTGCAAAAATATTTATTTCATGAGATTATTAAACTATGACGATGCACATGAGGGTTTTCTTCGCAGGTGGTTCCACTTTTTCATCGAGATTAACATGGAAGATAGAATAACAACTATTCTACTTCTCCCTTTCTCTTCTACCAGTCTTTCGAGAAGACTTTTGGACATAAGGATTTCAAAGTACCACAAGAATCATAAGAGTTCGTACTTTAGCAAGCATTTGAATTCGAATCATTTGTGCCCACCAGCGGCCGAGCGGTAAAGACGCTGAATACTGGTAGTTCAGCCTTGATTCGAATCCTGCAAATGGACTGGCTGCATGAGCACTTTCGTCGATTTCCCCGAGTGTAACGTGTATAAAACAAGTTTTCTTTAGAAAGTCCTCCACGAAGGCATTCTTCCCCTTAGGCAGATAGCCCTCGAGTACTTTGCCGTAATCAAATAAGCCAAACCAAACCGAGCCATTGGCATGCTATCAAACTTACTCTAACTCTTACATTGACCCAACAGATAAAGACGTCCATTGCACAAAATAAGCTAGATGAAACTTTGGAAGTTGAATAAATTTTCAAGACAATTTAAAAAATAAGTAGTAAGCTTACAGTTATTCATCAGTTTCCCTAAACATATAATTTCACAGTTTTATTTCAGGTTTAAATTTTATTCAGATTCTTAAAAATATTCATCCGCATTGTAAATATTGGTATTTTTCCGTAAATACCAATATTTACAATGCGGATGAATATTGTAAATATTGGTATTCTTAAAAATATACATCCGCATTGTAAATATTGGTATTTTTCCGTTTTGCCAACGCAAACAGTAAAGTCGCCAATAATGGTACAACTGATGCCAAACGGAATATCTTCGCTGGTAACCTTTTACACCTCATTTTCAAAACAAGTCGCAGGCATTTCTTACCAGATTGATTGTTTCTTTCAATACTGGCATACAATTACATAGAATATTTACAAAGATAATTAAATTTTATGCCCTAAGACCATTCGCGGTAATTACGTAAATTAGGATGCAATTACACCGCTCACCCGAAGGCGAAAATATAGAAAAGGCAAAATCAAGGGTTAAATTCATCCATTCTAATGAGAATGCACTAGCGAAGTAAAGCACTACGGTTTTACACAATTTCTCAGTAAGCTCTTTGTACGAATTGAAATAATTCTTGCATTTAAACTTGTATTCAAAATTAAGATTTAACTTCAAATTAATGTAGGTAATATATTTGTAGCGTAGTTTACGTGAGATGAGATTACTTGGGGTCAAGTGATACGAACCGGCGAATCAGGATGTTGAACCATGATAGCATAGTAAATTCTTGAATTAATGTCTTTTTACAAATTTATTGTCTTTATTTATTGGCTTTTTACAAAATTATAAACCATATTAAAATGTTTATGCCTTCAAAATAAAAATTTCTTAGAACATTTGTTAACATTTTTTATGTGTATACTGTATGTTGTCGCCAACAAAGTCTGCTTGGGGAGATTTGCGCCGGCGAAACGGAAAAGTACCTAAATTTTCCTCTTTTTTTAAAGCTGCAAGTTTACTCTTGAAAATAAATTTATTTCAAATTCACACGAAAATGAATTTTGTGCAAAAATCATTTGAATTTTACTTAAATGTATAGACAAACAAAAGATATATTTTGCTTAAAACTCTTATATTCCACGCATACATCCGCTTGCGGGAGATTAATTATTAAATTATCAATTATGAAAAATGGATGATTTCATACCACTTGGATAAGAATACGATACGGAAATACTTTTATCTTAGAAAGATATGAAAGGAATAAATAAGATAAAATATTTGCATATCTAATTAGTTATATCATATTAGCATCTTTATTAACTTCTTGTTTATAATAACTTAATAATAATCTATCTCAACGTAGAAGACATACTAAATTAATATACTTTTCCTTATCTATTGCCGATAGATATACAAGAGATTTTTTTCGTTATTTATCTAAGCAGAGAGACTAATTTTTTTGTAAATGAATTTGTATGATTTTGTGATATTTTGCTTTAGGTTCCAGCTCAGAAAAAGATATAACTGAGCAGTGCTTGATGAAGATATAATTAATAAAGATTAAATATAATAACGAATAATTTCGATTAAATTCTGCACAAGAAGTGTAATGTTGAATTTCCATTGCGTTCTTCAGATTCTAGAAATGAATATTATATGATGCGATCACTTTATAATAACTCACGCATATCCATCCTTGGTATAAGTACACCTGACACACACACACAAAAAAAATCTTTATTATGATAGCAGCATTTTATTATGTTAAAAGATAAACAGGTTTTTAAATGTTAACAAGGAATGAAATAATAAAAATAACATGATTTGTTTTGCTTTTGTTATTGCCTATACAAACAGCGGATTAGTTTACAATAATCAGATTAAATGTTAGACCTTTTAAATAATATTAAAGATTTCTTCGTTAATTATATAATTTATATATATATATATTATTTTATAGAAATGAATACTTATTTAGGAGTTAGAGAAAAAATGTAAAAATTATAATTTTTAGTCATGAAAATTGATCTTTAGTTGTATTACAGTTTCGTCTACAATATGCAGAAGACTCTATCAATGTCCAGGACAAGTCGTTTGCCCGATTCGTTGAGGTGGCGGGCGATCGGATGGATGGAAATGGGGATGTCTCAAGCTGATGCTGCTAGACGTCTCAATGTTTCTCGTAGTGTGTCCACCAACAATGGAATCAGCTTGAATACGAGGATTCTGTGTCTAGAGGACATGTTCCTGGCAGACCTAGAGTTACAACACCTGCGGGAGCCGTTATTTAGCTCTTTTGGTCCGAAGGAGGAGTAACATTACTGTGCCTCAGCTCATGCCAGATCATTTAGTGGCAACAGGAACAAGAATCTCAGCTACTGCAGTGCGCATACGCCTGCATAATACAGGTCTGTATGAAAGACGATCAGTTGTTTGTGTTCCCTTGACCTGAGGATACAGAAGTGCCCGTTTAGGTTGGGCAAGAGAACACGTCTCCTGGACCAGTCAACAATGGGCGTCTCTTCTCTTCACAGACGAGTCCAGTACACATTAGAGAGTGATTCAGATCGTCAGCTGATCTGGAGGGAACAACGCACCAGATACAACCAATTCCACATAGTGGAAAGACATAGTTACAGAGGTGGTGGAATAATGGTTTGGGCTGGGATCTCTCTCGGTGGTCCTGCATGTGTTCAATGGAGGTGTGAGAATGGAAGTTTCTTATACCACGCAGTTCATCATCATGGGCACTTTCGTAACATTAATCGGAATCGCCGAACTACACTTGCATATATATACTCGTATATATAAATACCCACAAAACAGGTTCTCTCTCTTTTTGCTGACTACGTCTCGAATGAGTATGCGGGGCTGCGGCCCTTGCATATCGCACACTCATGGAATGATGTCTTTTTGATGGAGAAGGAGCGAAGCAGCAGGAGAACTGCACAAATTATCCTGAAAGAATATGTTGAAAATTAATCCAGCTATGAAATAACTACTCTAAAATTTAACCTGTCTTGAAATAACTTGTTAATGTGTGTTTCTCATCAAGAACTTGCTTCTATTGTCATCGGCTCGTCTGGTCGTGGTCATTACCTTGTGCTGACCAGAAGAATGTGCGTAAAAAAAAAGAATAATCTAAGCGTATATAAAGCAACATCTGCAATGTATGTACCTAACGTGGAAGTATTTCCAGTACGAAAAGTGAGCGATGAAATAAGATATAAATTTTGCTTTCGATCTTCACTAGGCGGCGCCGTTCTTATGTTCTTGTGTTTTTTGTGTGCTATGTTATCAATTTGATATATTTAATCCAGATAATGTTTCAGTAATTGAATAAGGAGAGATTGAGAAAAGAAATGTGTCTCCGCAAGTCTCATGCTTATGTGTTTGTGGGTAAGTGAAGTAATTTTATTATTCTCTATTTTAGGGTTACAACGCAATGTACGACATATCTTTTTTCAGGCTAGTAAATATTGGGCACATGTAACCTTGATTTGATAATTGTAAGTATATAGTTAAATAGGGTTTTACACACAACACCACGGTAGCAACACTGACCGGTGTGAGATATCGAGACGAGATCCTTGATCAGTACGTCCGTCCCATATGGCGCTGCTATTAGTCCTGAATTTCTTCTGATGGACGACAATGCGCTACAGCACCGACCTCGAAGTGCCGAAGAATATCTTGAGGGTCTATGGAGCAGCTGGAATGGCCAGCTCAAATACCGCAGACCTGAATCCGATAGAGAATCTTTGGGACTATCCTGGGAGACAGGTTGCAGCTTTAAGTCCTCCTCCAAGGTCGTTTGAAGAAGGATTACTCCGTGTCTGGTCGTTGCTTCTCATTTCACTGACAGGCAACTCAATTGACAGCATGGATCGTCGCTGCAGCCAATGTATTGCAGCTAGCGGTGGACACATTCTTTATTAGAACCCATTTCTGCAATGTTACCACTCCATTTTTCTTCAAAAAACTGTGATATGCTGTTTCTCCAAGACTGGATTTCTCTGCCAAGAATGTAATTTTTTGTTAATTTATGTTTGTGTTGAACCTTAGAAACATTCTATGTCGCATTCATTAAAAAACCTTTGAGTGAAAATGTTCTGTAAATTTATTGTTTATATGTTGCTTTATTCTCAAATTAGACACAAAAAACATGCTGTACCTTAACGTTTGGAGGGCAGTGTAGTTTCAAATTTTACCTAAATTTCGAGCTGTGGAAAAAAGAATCAAATAAATTTAATAAAAAAGAGATATTAATAAATATATAACAAATTCAATTAACATTGAGGAGCTAAAATTTTGAGAGTAAATTTTTTAATAACAAGTGGCTCGACTTTTACAAAACTTGGCATTTTGGCATAATTTGAATCGTATAATCGAAATATGAGAAAATATCCGATTTTTGTATCAGAATATTATTAAAATAATCCTATATATAAATATCATATACATCGTAAGTTGTGCTTTTGAGACATGAAAAACGCAAGTTAAATTTCGTCATTGTGCAAGCTGTGCATATTCTCATAATGCAAAAGTAAAGTTATTTTATTTGAATAAAGCAGAATCCACGACGGCTATCTGCCCGTTAGAAGTGAAAAATTCATATGTGCTTGAGAATTAATTGAATTACCTCATTTCATATATCTCCTTGAAAAAACTGCTTGGTTATTATACGGCACTGTAAAACAAATAAATGACTATTTTGAAAGATAATTGATAACATCCAAAGAGATTTCTTTTTGTTTGTAAGTCTTATGTATTCATTAGAAAACTGAATCGACTCTTGTTTTGAAATAATTGACTCATTTTGCGGAAAACTAGGCGGCGCATTTTAAAACAAACCTATGTTTTTGAATCGTTGGCTTATTGTTGCTAACATTTCAAAGGGAAATGCATTAGAGTGATTCGTCTGTTATTATAGCTTCTCTGAACAAGCTATGACTTCCATTCATCAAGAGAAAGAGCGATTAATTTGAAAAAAGCCTTACTTGTATGTCTTTCATCCGAAAGAAGAAGAGAGAGAATACTGAAAAAATGATACTTGCTGATTTAGCAACAAAATTCTGCCACTCTTCTTTCAAGGTTTTTGGTATTTATATTTAAAAAAGAAAAAAGAATGTTCTATAAATCTAATCATAAAGTTATTGTTGTAATTAAACAGTATTAATCTTCGTCTGTGTCTTGAAAAGGAAGCTTTTTTGAAAAAGCTGGTTTGGCTAGTTCTAAAAAAAGAGAAAAAGAAAAATATTATTTTAGGAATTAAGCTATTTCGCTGTTTTATTTGCAAATAAAATATTTCTTTGTTTTCTGTTAAATGCTTGTATTGTATTCTTTTAAGAGCTGTGTTTAATTCAAAGTAAACATTAAAAAAATGGAGATAAATGACATAAATTTTGATATTTAGGAATTTATATTTTGATTAATTTTCAATTTGATTAATTTTCAGTGTGTTTGTTCTTGTCAACCCTAAAGCTCTGACATTGAACTCGACATTGCAAATACAAAGACATTTTATGGGCTTCTAGAATTCACCTATTTAAATGATACAATAATTTCTCCCAAAATCTATTTCAGTATAATTTTTAACCGTTCTTTTTCTACATAAAATTTTGATTTTATCATTTCCTGGAACGTGAACTCGTATCTGTACATGAACATTATTAGCATGATCAATTGTTTTTACTAGGTTTTGTTTATTTAACTATAGCAAAGCACACGAGGGTTACCTGTCTAAGGGAAAGGATGGCTTCGTAGAAGACTTTCTAGGGTAAACTGACTCGCATACACTTAACACATGGAGAAAATCATGAAAACACTTATGCGGCCACCCGGGATTTAGACCTCAAACCGAACTACCAGTGTTCAGGTACTTCCCCGCTTGGCCGCTGGTGGACCAACAATTGTATTATTATGTTTATTTTATTTATTGAAGCCTATGCTGTCTTTTGTCTTCTATAGTATATTATTTAATCTGGGGATCAATTATTTTATTTTTCTGCGTGCAGAAGATATTAGGCTTTACAGAGCGGCAATCATGAAAATGGACTTCCCTCTCGGCTGTAGTCAGTTGCTTTAAAATCAGAGTCAAGGTCATTTTCCTCCGTCGATTTACCTCGTAACCACCAAAACGATTAGTCGCAGCAGATAATTTGAGTTGCCTAATTATTTCCCCTTTATTTCCGTTTAACGTGTTTTGCATAAATGATAGCTGACCTTAAACGACATTTTCAAAAGACGTGGAAAAAATATATGTGGAGTACCTTGGCCGACCGGATGTTTGTTGCTTAGATTGAGGTAACTGTTGTACCGTAGACGTCTTGCATAGTGATTCTGCGTACAATTCGCTAATGTACGTTGCATACAATAAAAATGTGTTGCCTAGAAGTCATAGTTACATTACATAACACTGCCCTTACATTACATTTAAATTATGCAGATGATAAAACAATACAGAATAAGATACATTACATTAAATGAGGATACAATACTGTATACAATACATTGATCAGTGTGCAGTTTGCATTAAATTTAAATTATGCAAAGTAGGCTGAATAGGTGAAATACATCATTAAACAAAGCAACTGGAGGCTTGAAGTGTGCTGAAATTTTTGAGAAAAGTAAATATGATAAAATCAGCTCTCGTCATGAATGGAAATTGAGTGCTTAATCTCTGTATTGTTTTCTAAACTACAAAGATGCATCATTTTTCCTAAAATTTTCTACTCTTTGAAATTTCTTAATATTTGTACTTTCATATTAAATATCTTAGGTCTTTGTACTGCTCCAACAGAGGTGTACGATAAAAGCTCTAGAGCTTCCTCTTGGAAGTGAACTTAAGTTTTCGAATTAGTTTAATTTGATCTTCATTTTGCAACTTATTGCGCTATTTTTAATTTAATTGAGAAGAGCCTAATTTTTTTGCAGGTGAAATAAAAATTTACGCACTTTTTGCCTTACCAGAATGCTTTTTTTTACTTCAAATCATATCTGAAAGCTTGCTTTAGCTAATAATCAACAAAATTGTTGAAAATATCAATAAAATTTCTATACATAAAAATCTCCTTTCCTTTTAGAGGATAGAATCAGTGAATTTTCTGCCTACTGAAGGGCTGTCAGAAACCCCTATGCCGACAATGTTAAATTCGCCATTTTCGATGTACCTTTTCTCAAAATCTGCTGTAGATACATGCTTGATTTTTTTTTTTTTTTTTTTTTTTTTTTTTGTGTGTGTGTAATTTAAGTATATATATCTGATTATACTGAAATGAGCTTTTGAAACATTTTGAATTTTAGAGTAATTTACAGAATATTTTGTTAGGCATAGTAAAATTTAGCACTTTTCTCACACAAAAAATTTTTAAATTTGTATTTTTTAGTTTATCACAAAAAGCTCATTTCTGTAAATATTAGGAAACTTAATAAATAAGCCATAACAATTTTAGGTACTTTTCCGTTTCGCCGGTGCAAATCTCGCCAAGCAGACTTTATTGGCGACAACATACAGAATGCACATAAAAATCGTTAACAAATGTTAGTTCTAAGAATTTTTTATTTTGAAGGCATAAACATTTTAATATCGTTTAAAATTTTGTAAAAAGCCAATAAATGAAGACAATAAATTTGTAAAAAGATATTAATTTAAGAATTTACTATGCTTTCATGGTTCAACATCCTGAGTCGCCGGTTCGTATCATGTGACCAAAAGTGATCTCATCCCCGGTAATCTACGCTACAAAAATCTAATTCTCTCAGTAATTATTTACATTAATTTCAAGTTAAATCTTAGTTTGGAATACAAGTTTAAATGCAAGAATTATTTCAATTCGTACGAATAGCTTACTTATAAATTATGTTAAACAGCAGTGCATTTTCATTAGAGATGATGAATTTTTAACCCTTGACTTTGCCTTTTCTATAATTTCACCTTCGGGTGAGCAGTGTGATTTCATCCTAATTGAATTCATTACCGCGAATGGCCTTAGGGCATAAAATTGAACTGTCTGGTAAAAATTCTATGTAATTGTATGGCAGTACTGAAAGAGACAATCAATCTGATAAGAAATGGCGGCAACTTGTTTTGAAAATGAGGCGTAAAAGGTTACCAGCGAGGGTATTCCGTTTGGCGACTTTATCGCCTGCGCCGGCAAAGCAGAAAAGTACCAAATTTTATATACCTGTGAGCAGTAGTTCCTGAGAAAAGGTACATCGAGTATAAAAAAATCACGTTTGGATAGAAACGCGTTTTTATGTAAAAATCCTCATTTATCAAAGCATTCGATGACAAATTAAAACTAGATTTTTTACAGCTCTAATTTTCATAGAGATTAAAGAATAGTATTTTTAAAATGATAAAAAAAAAAAAAAAAAAAGCGTAGAGAATTTGAAAATGCGAAAATCCGAAATCACCATTTTTTGAAGATTTTGGTTTCCAACAGCCTTAAAGGCCACATTGGTAATTCTCCTGAGTAGAATTGTGCTGCTTTGCGTTATTTGCGCATCAGGCTTGTCACGCGACCATAGGCCAAAGCCAACTCGCTCGTTTCTTTAGTTGTGCAGCCATTAGGACAACTTATTATTACTCAGTTAAGCCAAATTCTTTATTTTTGACTTAAGCCATAACTGCTGGCTATATTTGTAAGTACGATTAGTGCCATCCATTAAGTTTTATTTAAATCAAATAAAAGGGCGCTTTACACCCTTACTGTCTATGGCTCTACTCTTATATGCGCCCTAAGATCATCAAATGTGATGATATGTGTTCTGCGCTGGTTTTTGGCACAATTGCGTGTTGTATGGCAACCCTTTTAACGTTGAAAACTGTTTTGCTGGAGTGGTTTAATTGCTCGTTGGTTCGTGTCCTGCGAGTTTTGAAATGGCCTATATTGCAATGAGAGACGTGGTTGCAAGAGGGTCTGGGAGATTATTTTTAATGGCTGTGAATGATAAAAGTAAGGAAACGCTGATGCAGTGTATGAAAGAGTGGATTGAGCCTTGTACAACTATTTTTTCAGATGGCTGGAAATCTTACAAGAATTTAGGAAAAGAAGGTTTTGAACATTTATTTTTGAACCATAGTATGAATTTTGTGGATAGCGAATCTGGCTGTCATATAAATACCATAGACAGTACGTGGCGGCATGTTAAAGCTACGTATTGTTGTCCGAAGAAGCATCCATTATGGTAAGTGCATTTTATTTAATTGTCTTTATTTTGCAGAATGTTATGTTCATTGGTTTTTTACTATGAACTTCTGTTGTTGTTTTTTGAATTATTTGTAATTTATCATGTGTTCAAAACGTGGTTTTTGCATGTGTGAAAACCGCGTTTTTGGAGACATTTTGGCTTAAAGTTTGAAATGCCGACCAAAAATTTAGATAATATGGCACCATGGAGTTTCTCGTCAAAACTATTTGGCGAGAAATTTGTCGCCAAGCGAGGGCGTATATAAGTGTAGTTTCCTGCTAATGTGGTACCTTACAAGATATAATGATAATTCACTTGTAAATCTTCAAGAATTTCCTACATTTTATGCTTCCAAAGAACACGAGATATTATAACATTCTATATAATATGTTATTTATTCTCTCATTCTTCGTTACCTGAATTATCGATTTATCTCATTAATTGCTTATAAGTCACATTTTCGAACAGCATTTCTCACATAGACCACTTGAGAAAAGAACTTATGGAAAGTACATAGTTAATATTTTCGTTATATTCTCTCTGGATTACACATCTAGCGACGGAATAATGCATCTCATCTGATTCTCAGTTTCGCATCCCCTCTACGAGCACTGGAAGTTGCAATAAGTTTGTTTGTTTATTTAAGCTTATTTCTATTAGCTTTCAGTGTTATTTTCAGGCTGGGTTCACAAGAATTATGCAAGAAGGAAGTGAAGAATGCAAAAAAGAACAAGCGACGCTGCTGCGCTTCGGCGAGACTTATGAAACCTTACATAAATTCAAAAAGCTTTTCATTGCGAAACATTGGAAGCGACTCAGAATATGAAAACACTCTAAATATCGAAATATTTATTTTCAAACAACGAAGAAACAAAACTGGGAGTAAGTACATGAAATTACTTTTTGTGGAAAAGTACTAATTTTATACGATCATGCTGGAAATAATAAATATTATTTGTTTACGTTACTTATTTTAATGTGTATTTATTGTCTGGGTTAATCGTTTTCTTGCATTCATCATTTTCTCTTCAATTTCATTGAAAAACGGGAAACTGAAATTCCATTGTACTTTAATATGATCTCAGAAAGAAAGTTTATTTTTTACCTCACCTTATTTCAAACTCAAAATTAATAAACCAGATATTTACTTACTAAAAGCAAATCCAACAGAAATTTAAACTAATACATAAAATAAACTTTACCATATCTGCACAAACATAGGCTTTACCATATGTTCGAGAATAGAATTTAGTTCGACAAAAATTTACGAAATTCAAAATGGATTGTATAAATTTTTAATTACATCTGTTAACAGAATTATACACACATATATGAGAACTTAATTCTACTCGCATGGACAATGGATGGCAAATCCACACCTTAATATGCATTTCGAACACATGAGCTACCAGCACACATACACAATCAATGGCAACTAGCTTTCCACGTTGTTCTTTTCTCTCGTGGTTGCCAGATCATGCTAGTTAAACAATACTCTCATTACATCTTGGCGTCACTTCACTTCTGCCTTAACAAAGTGCCTTCACTTCTGCCTTCTGCTAAATAAACCAAACCATCTACAATTTTCAATTCACGACCAGCGTTGGAATCGACAATACAGCAAAACCTTTTAAACGGCAAGGCAGCTGCAGCTAACAGGCTAAAGCTGTCCCAAGTAGTAATTCATAATTCTTCTAAGTTTATAACTAAACTTCTTGCCAATCATATCTACACAAATTCCGGAACCAGCGAATATAATGAGAAACTGAGGCAGAAATGAAAGATGTAAATTAAATATTTTTTTTAGTAAAACTTAAATGTAAATGCCACAACGCTATCTCTAGATTTTGAACGATTTCATAGCAGTAATATTTTTAGATATTGCTGATTTGGAAATTAGGGGTTTCAATTCAGCAATAAATAGAAATATAATTTGCTCATGAAATCGTTCAGTGTCGCTTATGTAATCGGAAAAGAGTGCTAGGAGTTGCCCAGTCAAATTTACGAATTAAACAAGATAATCTAACTAATGGAAATCCAGTTATATTGCATGCCCACTGTGGGTGAGTATTTACAGTGGATACAGGCTTATAATTTTTTTATGGCATAAAAAGATGTGTTACTCCTATTATTAAGTTATTGGAATGTAGTTTAAGCGAGAGTAGGTCAGTGTAAAGAAATATCAGCCGATCTTGTATGGGCTTTCTTCGCAGATTCTATTTTTCGTTCCCTCCAGTCTTTTATTGTCAGCCAAATATGTTGCTGTCATTCCAAAAACTCAGTGGTCGCCTGTTTCACGGAAAGAAGAAAAATAGAAATAATGTAGCAAATTTTGTCCACTAATATTTAGGCTAATATTAATGCGTTGGCATGATAGAAAGTTATATACTGTTGTGTTCTACGGGTTTGTGGATTTGGAGTAATTGATGACAGCACTTGATGAAGAATCAAAACACAATTTATTCGTCAGTATTAAACAAGACAGTTCCAAAGACGCGGTACAGTCGTCTTAAAACTACAACAAACACGCTGAAATAATCAGCAGCACAGCCTTCAGGCTATCAGGCTATAACCGTGAAGACAGCTTCACGGAAAAAATTATGTACAGCTCCTGATTCGGTCGATCGCTCTCGGAGCTCACCACTCTAAAGATACTCTTCAAGATAAAACTCGCGATACACTGCTACTCCGCTTTATATAGCCTTCGGGAACATTATATAGCCTTCGGGAACATTATATAGCCTTCGGGAACATTATATAGCCTTCGGGAACATTCTGGGGTAAAACGGTAAGAATTCGTTCTAGAAATGTTCACACTCCGTCTATGGCATATCGCTAATTTTGTCTCCAAATGGGAGAACACTGTCTTTCCTTGCCATTTTCTGGCAACCTTAAAATCGCTTTGTGGGGAAACTAGCTTACCGCGGCTGGACATTCCGTAACAATATTATGTAATTCACTGCAGTTAGTGATTTCACTGTAAACAGAAAAGCAGTTGCTAGTTGCGATATAAAATTGAATCATTGCATTGGTCTACACAGACTTCCTGATTTGGTGTTATAGGAGATTCATGCCCATATTCCATCACTTAAATAGAGAAGAAAATGGTAGCGGTAGAGTTCTAACATATTCGGTAGTTTCTCTTTGATTTCCTTGTACGAAGAAAAGGAAATGTTGCAATCGGGAAAAATTTTGGGCGTCATATTTCAAAGAAAATATCCATTTTGACCTCTCTCGAATAAATTAGAACGATTGTTTTTCGTGACATCTGTACGTACGAACAGAATAATAGACTCTTTTTCCAAAACCGATTGTAAAATGGATTCATAAACGACTTTTTCGTGACGTTTGTACGTACGTATGTATGTACGTATCTCGCATAACTCCAAAACGAGTAGCCGAGAACGTGAAAATTTTGTAAATGGGACTGCTACAGCATCTAGTTGTGCACCTCCCTTTTTCGTTGTAATCTGTCGTACATATCGGCAAAATATTTCCACCTCTGTTACCCGGCTTAGTAAGCTCGGGTTTTTATTCTTACACGTTGGTAGATCGTGCACTTTTTGTTTTAAAAGCGATTGAATTATGTTGTTCTTATGTTCCGATTAAAACTTTTATGCCTTTAGTTAATCTGCATGCAACTGTTGTAGAATTAGCAAAAATTTAAAAGTTTAAGTGCCGTTAAGCCTAACGAAGCGGCTATTTCAAATGACCTATTAGTAAAATAATAAATCACTTGAACCTATTAGTAAAATAATGAATTAAGTCAATTTGTTCGCCAACTTCATTACCTTTTTGCCCAGCTGGACCAAAAGCTAACTTTCAGTTTTGTGCACAGAAAATCTTGTTTTCCTGCCCTCTGGTTGAATTTGCTTGTTTTTGCGAAGATATTCTAATTTTATTTGTTAAAAATCAGTTTTTATCTGTTTTAACTGCATTTGGTGCTTTAGGTTTTTCTGTATTTTCAATTTTTAATGAAGAAATTTTGAGTTTTTACGGATTTTTGTTTTCCCGCGAAATGAGAACTGAATTGGTTTAATGAGAAATGCATCTCTAATGAAATTTAAATGAAGGGCAGAAAAAATGTGTATAATTTAATAGGCCGTACAAGGAGTCATGTGATGTCCATATCAGATATTTTTCCTAGCATCATCAATTATTATAATTTAAAAAACAAGGACAGCAATAAAAATGTGTCCTTGAGAAAAAAATAATTGCGTCCTTAGAAACTGCCAATTCTAGAGTCTAACTGGCTTTCCATTTTTCTTCAAGTACATTTTCTAACAGCGATATTTGCTTCGCCTATTAGCTGCATTTTAGGACATATTCCTCCTCTGCGGAATATATAATTCCTGTGTCAGATACCTGCAGTATTATTAAATATTTACACAAAGTGATGTTGCTATTAATCTTTGATCAGTGAAGGAGGTGCATGTGATGTGACGCAGATGGAACACGAGGTTCTTATGAATATTTTAATACAATTTGGAGATTTAGGTTGCTCTAGCACTGAATATAAATTTAACTAAGCTAAGTCAGTTAGAGGATCAATTTAAATTTTAATTAATGGGTTGTATAACTCTATCAATAATTAGAATGTACAGAAGATTATGTTTAAAGCAAATAAAGCTTTGTAAGTAATAAAAATAACTATAATGAGAATTACTAAACAATATATTTTAAACTAACTTGCAGAGATAGTTTCAGAGGATTCGGTTTAGGAATAAAATTCAGACGTGTGCGCAGCGAAACTAATTCAAAATTCAGAACGAAACCTTAAATTAAGTTATTTTTACCCATTAAATATTCAATGAGATTTTTAAAATACTGCCTTTCATAGTTTGTAATTTTACAACACTTTTCTTAAGACTAAGAATAATGAGGTAAAATTACTAAAGCATGAAATATTTCTAATAGCCAAAGAAACTCAGTCCTTTACTCTACAAACCTGACTAAAAAGAGTAGAGAACATTTGCAAATTAATGCTATGATACTTATCAGTATTCAAATAATTTTCAAAACCGTTTATTATAATACTTTGAAAATTTAAAAAACAATTCTTATTAGAAGTATTATTCCAAAAGAAATTAAATTATTATTAAATTCCAAAAGAAAATGTTAATAATTTGCTAGGTACCCAAATTATGTTTCATTATAAAAATATATATATACCGTATTTTCCGGCGTATAACGCGAACTTATAATTTCGAGCTATGTTTTTTTTAAATTTTTAGGTATATTTTTAGGTATATCGCACCCACTTCTTTACGAAGAAACCTAAACGATACATGTGTAAAGCTCTTATCTTTTAAGTCACTTTTATTTGAAGATTTGTCCAAGCTTTTCGAACAATGGTATACCGAAATGACAAGCGATAAGGAGAACAATATACGTGTGCGTTAAATGCTTAAAGCAGTAAATATACCTGCAAGAATGGTGCATTGAATTCAGTGCAAGCGTTCAGAAGAACGCTACAGAGGCTGTTCTCACATGTTTTAGGCGATTTTAGTGAGCGGTAATAAAAAATCGTTTGCTGCAAAAGAAGTAATTGCAATTGTACTATGTTTTAAAAAGTCAAAATTATCGTCTGTGGCTTGAAAGTTTTGTTTTTATTCAAAATGGCGAATTTAACAAAGCAGTGGTTCGAAGCTACGTTTACGCTCTTTCCGAAGAGAAATATGCATACTTCGTTATCCAGAAACGATATGAGAGTCATGGTTTTGTGATACCTAAAGCGTCGATAGGTAATATCATTAACAAGAAAGGAAAAAAACGTCAAATTGGAGCCTCAAATGGGAAAAAAATTCCAAACAAGTATCCAAGGAAAAAACGGACATCTTCGACTATTGCGAAGGTAAGTTGTTTAATGTTAAAAGAAAATCCCCCTAGTCAAAGGACAGTTGCAAAATCATTAAAATGCTCGGTGTCCACTGTAAACAAAATTATAAACGTTGATTTAAATCTTAAGAAAGCGAAAAAACGCAATGTGCATCGTCTTCTTCCAAAGCATATCGCTCGACGCAGGACACGCTGCAGAATTCTATATGAGAAACACTTATCCAAAGAAAAATGGAAAACAATTGTCACAATAGATGAAGAATGGGTGTATTGAAATGATTGTAACAAAAAAAGAGCCATTTATTATTATAAAAGGGGAGAAAAAATTTAAGTACATGGTTCAAAGAATCGAAAGAAAGTTTTTCTAAGGGATTCATGATTGTTGCTGGTTTTTCTTATTATGGCAAGTTAAAAATAAAGAGAGTGAAAAGAAAATGTCAAGATTAACTCCAAATACTATCAGGAACATATTTTATCGCCAATTTTTCTGAATGAAATACCATCGCTTTATCCACAATGACATCCGTCTGTGAGACTCCATCAGGACAAAGCTAGCAGTCACACATCAAATTCCACTGTAAATTTCCTAAAAGAAATGGAACAAAAAACTGGTATCAAGGCCATACCCTTCACTGATACCCCTACTAAATCTCCCGATGTGTCACCTATGGAATTTTGCGCTTTCGGACTTTTAAAAACTGCATTATCCAAACGTTGTCCCAAAACCCTAACAGGACTCTGGAAAGCTGTTCGGGAGGAATGGGATAGAATACGTCTTCTGCCACTTCAAAAGGCATTATTATCCTCGAAATTTCGGTGTCGAAAGATAGTTCAGAATAAGGGATGTCAAATAAAACATTTAAAACACAAGAATTTTAAGTAATTTAGTTTTGTGAATACAATATACATCGTCTAAAAAATGTGTTAACAGGCTCTGTATAGTAGGATTTCAAGAAAAGGTGGATATAATTTGGTGTAAGAATGCACTTCCAACAAGAAAGAATTCCCGGAATTACGGTTCAGATGTTTTCTCTTTCTGTGGTTTTTTGAAGTAAACATCTAAGGTTTCAATTAAAATACAATTGATCTAACATTCCTTTTAGTACTAAATATGACTTCTGACAAGCGAAACAATACAGTGCTGGTATCAAATGAAAAATGATTTAGTTTGCGAAAGAAAATGGAAATCATGCTGCAGCAAGGATGTTTGGTGCTGGTGAGAGATGGAACGGCTAATGATTATTTATATATGGATCAGAGTAACAATGATGAAAGATGAAATAAAAATCAATGATGTGTCTGAAGATATAACGGAAGACGAACATGAACGAGGTTTTCATGTGTCCGATAATGAAAAGATTTAAGTTCAAAAGGCTCATTTTTACTTCCTTGTACGAAGAAATAAAGAAGTGTTGTAATCGCGAAAAATTTCAGGTATCATATTTTAACGAAAATATCCATTTTGACCACTATCGAATGCAATTTAACGAAGTTTTTCCGTGACATCTGTACTTGATCTGTACAGAATAAAGGATCTATACTGACATCTGTACAGAATAAAGGACTCCTTTCCCCCCAAAAAATGATAAAACTGATTGAAAATGAATTCTGAGAATAATTTTTCGTGGCGTCTGTGCCTACGTACGTATCTCGCATAACTCGAAAACCAGTAGCCTCAGAACATTGAAATTTTGTATATAGGACTGTTGTACACCTATTGTACAAATATATGTATATATATATCCACTCTGTTACTCGGCTCAGTGATCTCATTCTCTTTATTCTTATATGGTTGTAAATTGTGCATTTTTTGCTTTAAAAATGATTGAATTATATTGTTCTTATCTTACGGTTAAGGTTTTTATGCGTTTAGTAAATCTGCATGCAAAATTTGTAGAATTATCAACAATTTAAGGTGTTTAAGTGCGGCTAAGCCTAATTGTTTTTGCCATAGTGGTCATGTTTATGTTTGAAGCTTCGCAGAATAGTTGATTTGTTTCCAATCTAGAGAAAGTAAGCATCGCAACAACAAAGGTAACGCCTTCTTTTGTTACTGCGAATTAAATCATGCTTAATTCCTTATTGAATTTATTCAAAGAAACAATGTTTAAGATTTACTTCGTAAATTTTAATACAAATATTTTGAGGTTTTATGTATTTTTGTCTTGTCGCGAAGTGAGAACTTAATTTTCTACTCAACAAATTCCATATCTTAATTATTTTGATATCCAGATCGCATGTTACGTTATCCTTTCGTGCCCATATTAAAACTGAATTATCATTTAAAACTTCCAGAATGCATGATGTTTATTCTCAGGTTTAATAATTCATTTTATTATGCTTCTCTAACACAAAACTAAGTAAAAAATAAGCCTAAGTTATAAAGTTCATATCCTAGATATGTCCCATAGTAAATGAATGTTTTAATCGAATGCTGATTATATTTGTAGTAGTCTAAAAAAATCTTTTTATAGGCATCTTTATACCTCTCACATTGAGATATATTTTCCGAATTAATCTTAATTTGAGGTATAAAATTGTGACTTTTGGGCTAAATATTAACTTGGCGAGATATAAAGGCAATAATTAGCAAAATATGGTAACCGTCTTCAATAGTGAGAGAGGAAACTTGCTACCAGTAATATTTAGATGCCGCCAGTAGTCGTCAAAGATAACAGGGTATCCCCAAGTGAAGATTAATTGTTTTGAGTATTAATTCATACACAGCTAACAGTAAATTAAAATCTGAGACAAATCTTAAAGCTGTGTTAATTAAATCCTGTTTTTATCAACAGTACTTCAAGTTTGCCTTGTTATATTCCGACTTCTGTCCCCCCTCCTTCTTGTTAACCTGAGGTAAATATATCATTCGTATCAGCCTCGAATACATTTTACTATAGCTCATTACATGCTTAAAATTAGTTTAATAATTTCTCTTTAATTTCTTATTTCATACTAAAAGTGAGAGATAAATAGAAGGAAACACCTTGGATTAAGCCTATTTCTTTATCCCTTTTATATTATTTTATTAATTTCCTATTTAACCAAATATATGCGCAAATTTTACGCGTTGTTTTTACCCCGAATGATCAACCACTATACCATCTTGAAAAGACAGTGCAGCGATTAGTGGTGGCTGACATCTAGTCTGAACACCAGGGAGCAAATTCGACCCTTATGTAAAGTTTGATTGCTTGTGCATGCCCTTCCTCTCTTTTCAGCCAACCAGCGGCCGAGCGATAAAATCGCTGAACACCGGTAGTTCCGACCTGAGTTCGAATCCAGGCGAACGAACTAGCTGAATGGGCGTTTTACCGGTTTTTCCCCATGTGTAACGTGTATACGATCAAGTTTCCCTTAAAATGTCCTCCACGAAGGCATCCTTCGCGTTAAGCAGATAGCTCTCGAGTGCTTTGCCATTTGCCATAGTCGAATAAGCCAAATCAATTCTCTCTTTTCACGGATGCAGTGTCAGTCTGCTTTTGGGGTGGTGCACCTGAGTAACTTTCTCAACAATGAAATAATAACTAAAAGAACAAAGAAATGGTATAACTGATGAATTACTTCGAAACAAGTGTTCAGCTTTTGGATTGGATGAGGGAAGCCCAAGCCAGTGCCTTGCTTTACGAGCATAATTCGTTCCAAAAATGTGAGTACAAACTATAGCAAAGCTAATTTCTCCAAAAGTAATAACGCAATTTCAGACGATTCGTCAGAACTTAAATAATTATTCATATAAAATGATTAATACAAAATATAAAGTAAAAATATTTCAAATAAATTAAAGCATTGTATTTAAAGAAATTAAATAATGAAGAATTTGCATAAATGTTTTTCGCACAGCATAAATCAACGGTACCTAGAGCCATCCGATTTTGAATAACATACGTCTCCATCCGAATGTGGGCATCTGAAAGCCCAAATTTGAAATTTGTTTTATTATCTATTTCACATTTTATAAAGCATTTATGAGTTTTTGATTAACAAACACAGCGATTTCAAAGCGAAGAATGGCAACACTGTGCGAAAAAAAAAAAAAAACATTTTTATCTCCAGCGCGCGAGACTGTGTAAGAATTGTAATATATGTTCTTTTAAATATTTCCTGATGTTACTGTTGAATTGGATTTTATCGTTTAAGGGCGAAGAACACGCAGTTTAATCAATAAAGAAAATCTGATGTATACACCACATGACTTCCTTGTACGGAATATTAAATTATACGCATTTTTTTCTTGCATTTCATTTAAACTTATTGGATTGAGTTAAATCTACTTCGTCGATAGCACATAAACCACAACAGAATAAATGCTCTCTTTAAAATTTACTATATTTCTTGACCATAGCGACATTCTGGTGCTAGGTTCTTTTAACAGCGTTATATTTCGTTCATCTTATAACTCACAATGTACAAAATTTATATAATTTATAGAATTATCTAATCGTTGCCACATGTTCTATTCAAATACTATAATAAATCTAGAACGATCTATAAAAGAAACAGTTTTTCACAGACGATTCAGTATTTCTCATTCAATTAATTCAGTTCTCACTTCGCGACAAGGCAAAAATACATAAAAACTTAAAACATGTTTATTAAAAATTTGGAAGTAAATCTTAAATACTGATTTCCTCAAAAAACTTCCAGAAAGGATTAAGCATGATTTAATTCACAATAATAAATGAAGGCGTTATTTTTGTTGTTGCGAAGCTTAGTCTCTCAGGATTGGCAACAAATCTACTATTCTGCTGTTTCAAATGTAAGCAAATCTGTCCGGTATGTTGTTTAAACATTAGGCTTAACCGCACTTAAACAGCTTTTAAATTGTTGCTAATTGTACCAATATTGCTTGCAGATTTCCTAAAGGCATAAAAATTTTAACCGGAAGATAAGAACAAAATAATTCAGGCAAAGCAAAAAATGCACAATTTACAAACATATAAGAGTAAAGAAACTGAGATTACTGAGCCGGGTAACAGAGTGTATATATATATATATACGTTTGGTGCAGCAGCCGATTGCAACCAAAATACGAGGTGCACATCTACATGTTATAGCAGTCCTATAGTGTCAAGTTTCCTTTTTCAGTTAATGAAAGTGTTCAATTTGTGCATAGTGTCTCTGCATTTTGCTTTTGCAAAGTGTGCATTACGTGTTTTTGTGCATGTGAATCTCAACCTAATTGGATTACTAAAGTCACAGATGAAACGTATATAAAAACTGGCTGCTAAGCATACTTATGTTTGGATTACACACATGTTCTTCTCTATTGAAGTAGACGAAGCATGGTAGGACATTAATATCTTTTAGCTGCCTTTTATTATTATTATTATTATTATTTTATAGTTGCTTTAATATATTAACTGAATTAATCATATGTCCCGTAGTTTCTTTTTGTGTTCTATCCATCAGCATATAATCATATTCATGCTGTTGGTGTTTAGAGTTTTAATTGTATATTAAAGCACATTGTATTATCATTTAATAGTTTTTCCCGTGTTTTTTTTAATATAATTTTTATATTTTTCTATATTAATATTTATCCTCATCTGTCACCAGTATTCTAAAGTATTAACACTGCATTTTCCCCTTAATTGTTTGGTTATTAGTTGTTAAAGCTTATGTTAATCATGCACAAGTGACCTAACATTTTATAACAGTAACTCAATTCTTATGCTATAATTGATTGTATTTCACATTCTCAGTCCGTGATAATTTTGTTATTTGTTTGTTATTGTGTTTAGTTAATGGGATTTCCAAGTGTTTAGTTCTTAAGTTTACTTACGTAAAGGAGTCTAGGTTCTTTACGGTCTAGATTCTGTACCTTACTGAGAGGATTTTCTTAGTGCAAATGTGTTAAAGCTCACTTGACAATTCTATAACTGTAAATACATATTTTAGTTTTGGGCACACAGCGCAAGCACACTACTTAGCTTCTCACTTCAACGTGAACTCTGCCCTTTCACAGTGTGCGTACATTAACGGTAAATGTATTATTATTATTATAATTATAGTTCACACATTGTGTTTGATATTATAATTGATCTGTATCCTTTTATTTACATTTAAGTAACTTATATATATTATTTATATCATTTATTTGTATTGCTTTACTTGGAATTCATTTATGTGTATGTATCTGTTAGCTACATCAAAATCATAAATTTTTATTGTTATTAGGATATAAGAATTATCTGTATCACTATTGTCTTTAAAATAGTTAGTAACACTGAGCATGGTCCAGTTTCATTCCATTCTTACACCAGTGTTCTCAGAGTGACTCTAATAATAGTGTTGCCAGTACTAAACACTCAGCATACCTGTTATGATCTCAGTCCTCTCAATCCTATTTTATGTTAGTGATATTAAATAATTTATAGTTTCACGTTAAAAGCACAGTACTTTTGAGTTCCCTCACAGCATTAATGCACATTATTTAGCATGGCATCTATCGTAGCGTCCCCTGCCAACTCCGCTTCCTCAGCAGGAACCTGCCTCTCGACTGTTACCTCACAGGTCTCCGCTATTGTACAAGAAACTGACTCCGACTCCTCTAGTAGGGAAGTTATATTTAATAAGCACTGTGATAAGATCTTAGCGTTGCTGACGGCCAAAAACACATCGAAAAAATTTCATAAGGCAGATACTACCATACTGCGAAATAGCCTCAGTAAACTAAGGAGCTTACTAACAGAGCAAGAGCTTACGATAGCAAGACTAGAAGGGCAATTAGAGGAGACCAGATCAAGTGCCACTCTAAAGTGCACTCACCAGAACACGGTACATTCAAAAGACGAGAATAATCAAGTTCCTGAAGAGAAGGACGAAGCTAACTTGTCCCTTTATACAGAAGTAGTTAAAAGAGGTAGAAGAAAAGGAATAAAAGGTAAATCCACAGCAGACAACTGTCAGAACGATTTTCATAGAAAAGCAGAGCCTGTACTGCTGGTGAAAGGTAAGGACGAAGATAGAACACCGGACAGTATTAGGGCACAGCTCATTGATAGCATTAAGCCTCAGAAACTGGGAATCTCGATACCACTTGTACGCCCTACCAGATCAAAGGAATTGTTAATTCGTTGCAGAGAGAAAGCACATCTCCAAAGGCTCCAGAACGCCATCCTGAATTCCACTAGTCTTAGAGAGTCTCTCAGTGTTAGAATTCCCAAACCGATAAGGAAATCACTTATAGTCTTTGGAGTGCCGCAGGACACCACGGCTGAGGAGGTAACTACAGCATTTGAGCAGCTTATTCCTCAAGAGTCCCGAGATATTGCTTTCCCTAGAAGACCTCTGCTCAGAACAGACGGTTTCAGTAACTGGTTGGTAGAAATCGCCTCGGAACATTTTGTCAGAATTCTGAACTGCAAGAGGATATTCATAGGCCTTAATTCTTGCTCTTTCAAAGAATGCTTCCAGGTTCAGCGCTGTTATAACTGCCAAGAATTAGGGCACTTGGGAAGAAACTGCAAGTCAACTCCAAATTGTGCAAGGTGCAGCAAAGGACATCTCACAAAAGAGTGTACAACAGACACAGAAAGTTGTGTTAACTGTCAAAATTCTAACCAGGCAAAAGGAACTTCTCATGACTTCCATCACCCAGCCAACTTTTCGAAATGTCCTTGTTACCGAGAAAAATTGGAATGTCTCAGCTTGAACAGAACCCTCCCAATGTAAATTCGCATAGTTTGACTCAAGAATTAAGTAAAATAAGCTTTTTACAATGCAATCTCCAAAGAGCACGCGCCGCGACACTCAATGTGGCACAGATATTAACAAAGTCGTCAATCTCCATTTCTCTACTGCAAGAACCGTACACCTCGAATGGCATCATTCCGGGTTTACCATCAACGCACATTGTTTTTCTCTCCAAATCTAACTTGGCGGCAACAGTCTACAATGGACCTATGGCTCCGTTGTTGATAGACCAGACAGAGAATACGGTAACAGTCATGCTGGAGGACAAAAATAATAAGTACGTAGTAACCAATGCTTATTTCCCCCCCCCCAGTCTCCCAATAGAAGGGCTGTTACAGGAAATAGACCCAGCAATCTTGAGGCTCACAAAATACTCTATCGTGGCTGGGGACTTCAATGCAACCAGTCCACTATGGGGAGCTGACAGAGAGGATAATAGAGCACGAGCTGTCATAGAATTTGCCACAGCGCACAGGCTTACAGTTGTAAACACACTGGATTCCCCTCCTACCTTTAGAACATCTAGAGCAGTAGGTTGGCCAGATGTAACTTTAGCATCCTCCCCAATTGTACAGTATATGAACAACTGGGTTGTTTCTGACCTCCCTTCTTTTAGTGACCATCAGATAATCCAGTATGAACTGGTAAATTCAGTATCTTTCGAAACAAAACAAAGATTTAAGACTTGCTTTGGGGGACACAAGAAATTTCTAGAAAAGCTCAGGCCGTATGTCGTAATTAACCAAGAAAATTTAAATAATTGTACCACACCAGTCCAACTAGATGAGGCGTATGATACTCTAGTAAAGAATATCACTCAGGCAGCAAGTGCTTCCTACAAAAGGAAAGCCATTCAAGTTGACAAACCATTGTCCTGGTGGAATCCCAGTCTCACAGCAAAGTCATAGAAGCAAAGTACGGGCCTTGAGGAGGCTGGCACAGGCAGAACAAGAAGAAGAAGTAAGATCCGTAAAAATGTTAAAGTACAGGAAAGAACGTGCTCTCTACAAAAAGCGCATACCGAAAGCGAAAACTGAATCTTGGAAAAAACATTGTTCCAATCTAAAAGAGACTTATGGCCCAGTGCAAAAAATCGCAACAGATAGAGTCTTTCGCCCAACTCAGCTGGTCGCAAAACTGGCACCAAGTGCCTCTAGCATATCAGATGTCCTCCTGTCAGTGCTCACCACTATCTTTCCCAAGGATGATGTAAGGGATGACTTTGATGAGCATGGGCAAACAAGATATAACTTTCGAAACTTTATTTGGACCAGCAAAAAGCATGACCATCAGCTCCCTTCCATTCAGGAAATTACTAGAATAGTCAAAGGCCTCGTAAACAAGAAAGCTCCGGGACCGGATGGCATCGACAATATTATGATCAAATATATTCATCATGAGTTCCCTCAACTTTTTCTTTCGTTATGTAGGGCTTGTTGGAAAACAGGACACTTTCCTAGGGCCATGAAGTGGGCAGAAGTAGCATTGTTCCACAAGCAAGGTAAAGATCCATCGGATCCGGGAGCATATAGACCAGTTAGTCTTCTCCCTTCCATTAGGAAGGTACTAGAGAAGGTCATCTTAGCGCGGCTCAACTACTTTCTTAAGATTAAAAATTACATCAACAAAAGTCAGTTTGGTTTCTGTGAGGTGAAGTCTACGGAGGGGGCACTTAAGAACCTTCTGGAGAATATCGAAGCCAACAGGAACAATGACAGATACACAATAGTAGTGGCAATGGATATCAAAGGGGCATTCGATTCGTTATGGTGGCCAGACGTAATTAAATGCCTGGATAATGCACAAATCCCTATTGAAATAATCAAGCTCTTGCGAAGTTATCTGCAAGATAGAGGAGTACAGGTTACTACGAATAAAGGGGTTATCAATTACCAACTGCAAAGAGGATGCCCCCAAGGTTCCTGCTTGGGACCCACGTTATGGAATTTGGTGGCTAACACAGCCTTTACTCTGTATGATAATAATCCAAATGTGAATATACAAGCCTTCGCAGATGATTTTCTTCAAGTCATTACTAGCAGGAAAGACGTGGTACAAAAGGCTCAAAAGGCAGTCGACGACTTTGCAGCCTGGGCCAAGAGTCACAAACTGATCATCTCTGCAACGAAGACCCAATTGCTCTACATAGGTAGGAACGGTATTCCAAAAAGAAATCCGTCCATTAAAATGAACGGTATACCGATAAAATGCGCGCCCAATCTGAAGTACTTGGGACTGACTTTTAATAATAAATTATCTTGGGTTCCACACCTGAAGGAGGTAAAACAGAAAATAAACAGCCTTACAAATAACATGCTCAAAACAGCAAGAATACAGTGGGGAACGCCAGCCAATATTCTGAGAAGTTGGTATCGTACTATATCCGAGAGGATTATCTTGTATGGTGCAGCAATTTGGGGGAAAAATATCTCCTCACATATGAGTAAACTATTGCTCACAATACAAAGAATGCAATTATTACTGATATGCAGAGGATACAGAACCACTTCTACAGCAGCACTTCAAGTGCTTGCTGGTATACCACCATTAGACTTACAAGCAGAACGGGAATGTCTATTGGCAAGAGTGCTGAGACTAGATGAGAATGCAACATTATGGAATCAGAACTATTATCACACAGACTATGAAAAGCACAAACCAGTTCTTTTAGGGCACCCCGCAGACATAGACTTGTCCGATAGCATCCAACTTGTGTACGCATCTTCAAAAAAGAACAGCTTCAGCCTCTACACGGATGGATCCAAAACAGAGCGAGGCGCCGGTAGTGCATTTTGCGCTTTACAAGGGGAGACTATTATTAAAACATGGAAAAGAAGATTAGATATTAGAAATACAGTCTTTCAGACAGAGGTTGCAGTGCTAAAAGCAGCAATTAAATTTGCAGTTTATTCACTTAGATTCAGAGCAACAATCTTCAGTGACTCGGCCTCTAGCCTGGCAGCGATTAGAGGAAATAAAAGCAGGAGCTCTTATGTACAAGAGCTCAAAAAAATTCTTTTGCATTGCCCTCCCTCCTTACGTCCACACTTGGTCTGGGTCCCAGCTCATATGGGCATCACAGGCAATGAAAAGGCAGATGAGCTTGCCAAATCGGCAGCAAATGATAAAAGCCTGAGAGAATATCCTGTGAAACTCCCAACCTCTTATCTCAAGAGAAGTACTCTTGAAAATTTATTATGCCAGTGGCAGGAAAGGTGGGACTTAGCACCCACGGGTAGAAGGACCTACTCTTTTTTTCCAAAAGTGGGAACTGTAGCAAAAGTCACGAACGGTGCACAGACCCACTTTTTTTCTGGACATGGACCATTCCCTACCTATTTAAAGAGGTTCCACTTAAGCGGAACAGAATTCTGTGAATGTGGAGAGGTAGGTGATCCAGATCACTATCTCTTCCATTGTGCATCCACCAAACCTTATCACCTGAGGAGACCAAGTGATTTATTTTGGCCACAATGGGCAGAAACAATCTGCAAGAATAGTATTGCTAAATGCAAATTGAATGAGGTATTAAAGTACTGTGCACAGAGTCATGCAGGCATAAACAGAGCGAACACTTCAGAATAATGGACAATTACTGCACACATCTGTACCTTGTACGCTCACAATTAAAGGATCATCTTAGGGTAAAGACTTCCTTGTGAATGACATAACATTAGCTTTATTACCATTGCAGAACCTTGAACTGTTCAATGTTTGTGTGATTTAACCACATTGGTGCATAGATTCTTAATTTTTCATTGTACACATCTTTGTGACTTTTAGATTACCCTACAATAAGTCTCATAACTGAAAGAATCATTAAAACGTATTGTAAAAGTTACTAGTTATATAACTGTATCATTGTTGAATTGTTTCTATTCCATCATTGTCAGAACTATATTTATTTATTTACTCAGCATAGATGGAGGCATAACCTATTGTTGCCAAATATATATATATATATATATCCTCTTTTTTTTTTAATCTTTGGGTACCTGCATCAATAATGAATAACAGTGTATGGTTTGATTAACATTGTATATTATTTCTTAATTTTGCAATAATATGGCTAACTAGTACAGTGTGAATTGTAATCAAGATATAGAGCTACTGTATTTACAGTAATTGTTCAGTATATCTGTATAAGTAGTAATATGAGGTTATGCGACTTTAATGCTTATATATTTTGTAAATTTTGTACATATATATAATAGAATCACAATGTAATGTACCCAATGTAAAATGCAATTCTAGCCGAGTTTGTACTTTTGTAGCTTATAGTACTAGAGTGTAAAGTTTCGTAGGCATTGTATTGTACTCGAAATTGTGCGATAGAAAAATGATCTAATATTATCGTATTATATTTATAACCAGGTTTACTATGTCTTGCATTTATATAGGATATTCTATGTCTTGCATTAATATATTCTTCTATGTCTTGCATTAATATATTCTTCTATGTCTTGCATTTATATATGATATTGTTACAATGTATAGTACTCAGTGTAAAATTTAGTGTGGTCTAGTGTAAAACATTGAAGTAGTATTGTAGTGTAAAGGAATTATAGCAACATTGCCCATGTTAAAGTAGTGTAGTATAGGTAGCAGCGTAGTAGTTAAAATAGAACTTGAGTTAACAACCAGACAGTTATAGATACTAAAAACCTATGTAAAATAATGAGTGATTATGAAACCTAAGATTTTGAAATAATAAATGCTGTCGGATCAGCGAGTCATGATTAGACAGCATCTGCACAAGTGGAAACAAATACCGTAAGGCTTACTATAGTTAAGGGCGGCAGTCCACTTGAGCAGCGTTCAGCAGTCCTATGTACAAAATTTCAACGTTCTGAGGCTACTCGTTTTTGAGTTATGCAAGATCCAGTCACCAAGAAAAATTCACTTCAGAATTCATTTTAAAGCAGTTTTATAATTTTTTTGGAAGGAAGGGGTTTTTTTATTCTGTCCTTACGTACAGATGTCACGCTAAAACACCGTTAAATTGCATTCGATAGCGGTCAGAATGAATATTTGCGTTAAAATATGCTGCCTGAAACTTTTCGCGATTGCAATACTCCCTTTTTCCTTCGTATAAGGAAGTAGTAACACACAACAAAACAAGGAATTAATAACAAAAACGCCCCTTTGGGCGTAACGTAAAATCTGAAAGCTTTCAGACTTTATTTTTATTTATTTATTTTTGACTTGTATCGATCATTTCGTCGCAGGTCAACTACTAACAATGCTTCTCAACTAGCACTTAAATATTGTCTTCATTCATTTCTAGCTTCACAGCCTTATGAGCAAAACTGCATGCACAATAGGCTTATCCTGTTAAAAATAAACTACTAAAAGTCTTCAGGAAAGCAAAATCAGATTAGAGAATGCAGTCAGATTTCGGGCTCTGTTAATGAGTCCATCCCAAGCTTTGATTCCTGATGATGTTGAGGCTGTAGTTCATGACTTGGAAATGAATTTTCCGAAGCTTTCAGAGACTGAAGTTTGTTTATTTCGATCCCTTCGAAACATTACTGAAATAATGACCTGTCGCAGAGCTTTTCAAATTTCGAAATGCTTGCTAATACAGGGGCTGGAATAGTAGACGGGTGTTGAGAGAGACGAATTTCATTTTAATGAGCTAGAAATCCTTCAGTAAATCTTTCTAGAAGTCTGCAGGTTGAATAGCTCGCAGCCAACCAAGAATGAAAAATATTCCTTCCTAAAAAGATATTCCCTTATTGCAAGACTGAAGACTTTGTTCATCTACTTAAAGAAAAAGACACAAGTGACCAAACCTTGTTGGATCACTATGTAATGATTAACTACTCTTCCGACCTTGCATTTCTTGAAGCTAATGAATTCTTGGAGTGATACACAGGCGGAGTCTTAATTTGAAGTCACGGCTTGCAATAACACATAGCAAGAAGGTGAGATGGTCTTTCAAAACCTTATGACATGGCAATACATTCTCTTCAATGCAGATTCTCTTAGACTCTTTTTCTAAAGGGGCTTCCTATCATTGTTGCTGCAGATTATATTCGGAACCTGTGAACTTCTAGAACTCGGCAGCAAATTTTTCAGCTTCCGAACTCTTTTTAAGCTTTTTAAGCTTTCTTAACACTTTTTTCTTAACACTTTTCTTAACACCCTTAAACACTTTTTAAGCTTTCTTAGCTTCCGAACTCGCATACTGTTTTATATTTCACAGTATATGAATAGAGTAAATCCTGTTAAAGTTACCAGACCATACTTTGTTTGCCTTGAAGCTTTAGTTGTTTCCCATTGAGATACATGACAATTCATGCACGCGGTGCGGCGCACAAGATCTCTGCCTTCTTGCAAATAAAGTTATGTGCCAATGTATCACCTGCTAGTTGTTTCTCGTTTATCTGCAAGAGAAGCAAATTTTCGAAGACTTTCAGAACACTATGCCATTGCGTTCATTATGCGTTGGTTCCTTTTGCGATACTCATCAGCGAAAGAGCAGTAAAAAATCGCTGAACACCGGTAGTTCCAATCTGGATTCGAATCCAGGCGAACGGGTTAGCTGCATGGACACTTTCGTAGTTTTCCCCATGTGTAACGTGTATACGAGCCAGTTTCTCTTAGAAAGTCCTCCACAAAAGCATCCTTCTATTAGGCAGATAACCCTGGCTTACGTTGCCATAATAAACTAAACCAAACCGAAAACAAATTATTAAATCAAAACTAAACCAAAATCATTAAACCACACCAAATCACAACTTATTCCTAAAATGTATGAGTACCATTCGCCATATTTTAAGATTTCTGCTTCTCTAAGCTCTTAAATGGCGCTGTTACAAATCACACGTTCTTAAACAGTAACACATATTTTTTATTTGAAAAATTGTGAATATCTTTAATTAATTCAAACATCAATACAAAGTGATAAAAGAGATCATTTATTAGCAATAAAATCATTTTATTCTACTAGGTTTTCAATATGTTCTTTACACGACCATTTGGTTTACTGCATTATGGCAAAGCACGCCAGGACTATCTGCATAAGGAAAGGGATGCTTTCGTAGAGAAAGTTCTAAGGGAAAATCTCTCGTATACACGTCACATGTGGGAGAAACAACGAAAATGCTCATGCAGCCAACCCGTTCGTATGGAATCAAGTGCAGGTTAGAACTACCAGTGTTCAACGATGCTACTACTCGCCCGCTGGTCGGCTCACTTTACATGAATAAATGTACCGGTTTGTAAAACTTTACGATAGTTTAGTAACTGTGCGCTTTTCGGAATTTTTAGTTTTCTCAGGTTAATGTGCTAACTGTAAGCTGTTTTACATACTATTAAAATAAATAATAATAAACTAGTTAGCTAAATGAAAGGTCTATGTTTAGTAACCAAAAAATCATAAAAGATATAACTAATTCATTGCAAATTAATTGCTATGATTATTATTGCATTAATAAACGTGGAGTTTTGCGTTTGAATGACGTATAGAATTACTCTGGAACTCTAGTCACACACACACACAAAAGAAAAACTTCTTACTTATACCTTTTCAAAGAAAATTTAGTGTAACAGCGTGGGTAAAAATATTAACAAATGAATCAAATAAACTAAGATTTTTAATTAAATTTAGAAAATATTGTGTTTAATTAGGCAGTCAGATAAAATAAAAGCTAGACAAAGCTAGAAGGTTACAACTTCATTGCGTTTAATAATTTACATTCATTTACAGCTAAATGAACTTTAATTTTCGAACGTTAGCTCATTCCATTAATTTCAATTACTCCGAAATGCTTTCAGTTACTCCAAAATGGGCTTTTTTTCCCTGGTGCTAAATATATGTTATGAGGTATATTAAGGAATAATTTATTTTAATATTCACTAGATTTTCTATCTACTGAATGTTTAAATAAATGTTCAAATATGTGATGTGTATTATGATAAATTATTGAACTAAATGATGTCAAACATTTTTACGGTCAAATCTTTAGAAAGTATGAAAAATATTAAAAGCAAAAGCAATAACTCAAACTGGAAAAAAGATAATTAACGATAAATCTCTAAAAATTATTTAAATTGATTGTTATAAACAAATCTGCTATTTTTAAAGGCAATAATAACAAAAGCTGAAAGATTTGTGTTATTTGTATTATTTCATTCCTTTTTTAACATTTAAAAACCTGCATATCTTTTAAGAGAACAAAATTCTATTATCAGAACAAAGACTTTTTCCCTTTTCTTTTTTAAAGGGGTAATCTGTATTATGTTTGTGCCTGCACTTTACTTGGATCGAATAATTTTTGCATTTGAAGCATTTCGTGCTTATTCTTTCTTGGCTTCTGAATGTAAACTGAAAAGTTCTTTTTTCCAATGGGGGGCCCTTAGCCGATTTCGGCTTGATCACAAACTAAGGCCAAAAGTGGTGGTCACTTTATTATGGAGGCAGCTAATAGGTGGGCCACCCTTACCTACTATGAAAGGACGGACAGTGGTGCAACTTTGTTAGACGGTTGCACGGAGTTTTGGCGATTTACGTTGGCACGGTTTTTACAATCGTCAGTCATCTTGAAAAACGCTGTTTTTACGTATTTTACGCAAAATAAAGTATTAGAAACTTTAATATATATATATATATATATATATATATATATCGTTAAAAATTACGGATTAACTTTTTGTTGAAAATGTAAATAATTACATTTACTATGAGTACAAAATACTAAAGTAAGGTTATTATTACTTTCATATAACAAAGAAATAGAATAAAAATACCGCTATAAAAACATTGCGGTAACGTTTAATTGGATTAAAATATTACTTAAATTGAATATCGAATTAAAAACATCATACCAACATTTAAAAGAATTAAAATATTACTTACATTCAAATCCTTTAAAACAAGTTTTATAGGATATAATTATTTAACATTAAAACATATGTGGCAATAAATATGTCGGCAATTTTGTAAAATAGTGTATTATTTTTTTAATAAAAAATAAGTATACAATTATGAAGTAAAAGAAAAATATGTACTTACATTGAGTATTTAACCTGTCGTATATTGATAAGTACCATAAAAAAAATCGGAATCTTAATTTAGATATCAATGAAAAAAAGTTGAAAAATGTAATACAATTTTAAAAATGTAATCTACGGTGAAAAATTTGAAAAATATAATATAAGAAATTCGGAGATGAATAATAAAATTTTAAAATGGCGCGGTAATGCGCAAATATTCAGTAACCAATCAGGGAACTGAATTCATCACGAATAGAATTAAAATTATTTAAATAATTATACATAATAAAATCATTTAAAAAATGCAAAATTAAATTGTATTTTAATATTTAACAGCCATAAATAATGTTTAAAACATTAGATTAAATTTATAGCTATTAAAACCAATTACTTTTAAAGTAATGTGACGTCATTCATTACATCATCCACAACATAAAATTCCATAAAATACCATAAACAATAAAATTTTTATTTCAAATAAAAATGCAAAATTAAATTGATTTTTAATATTTAGAAACCATAAATATTAATTAAAACACAGAATTTATGCATAATAAAACGCATTGTTTTTTAAATAAATTAACAACAAAGTATCGGCTACCATAAATAGCTTTTCTAGCAATGGGTTTACCAAAGTCGTATCGCTCGCCAAAAAAAAAAAAAAAAAAAAAAAAAAAAAAAAAAAAAACCGCTAAAATCCGTGCAACCGTCTACCAAAGTTGCACCCGGACAGTTACTTAGGGATTCAAACCCGGGCCCTTTGGTACCGCAGTCAGCTGCCCTAACCACTATATGTCTGGGCGGCATTGTTTTTAAAATTATGATGCCTCTAAACTGATTAAAGCCCATTAATCAATTACACTAATGGACAAAAATTAAGAATGGAGTCGAGAAATAAATATAAAATCCGCTCGAACAGGCAAATTGGATCTAAAGACCTGTATGTAGATCAGGTAGAATTGGCTGTAGTACTCATTATTGCATTCAGTAGAATGCAATAATACGTATGAGTACTACAGCGTAATACGTCATAATACGTATGAGTACTACAGCGTAATACGTCATAATACGTATGAGTACTACAGCGTAATATGTCATAATACGTATGAGTACTACAGCGTTCTACATACGTATGAGTACTACAGCTTCGCGGATTTGGAGTGATTGATGACAACACTTATTAAAGAATTAAAAGAAGATTCATTCGTCAGTATTACACGAGACAGTTCCAAAGACGCGTTACAATCGTCGAAAATCTATGGCAGACACGCTGAAACAATCAGCAACACAACCTTCAGGCTATCAGGCAATAACGGTCAAGACAGCTTCACAGCAAAGCACTCAAGTACAGCTCCCGACTCGGTCGATCACTGTCGAGCTAATCTCTGAACTCAAGACACAACTCTGCTACTCAAGATACTCTCTACTCCGCGTAAAGGCAGGGCGTATATACCTTTTGACCAGCCTTCGAGAATATTCTCGGAGAAAAACCGGTATCGTTCTAGAATGTTCTCCCTCCGCCTATGGCATATCGCCAAATTTCTCGCTAAATGTCGCGATGTCATTTTCAGAGTACTTTTATACTGTAGGTAAGTATTCATTATAAAGAGATACAATTATTGTTTTTATAAAACATCTATTTTTAAAGTTTATTAACTATTATTTATTTATTAACTCTCTTATTAGTATTAAAATAGAATAAAGAGCAGATATGACTTAGATATCGACAACTGAAAAATTGTGTCACATTGTAATATTATTGTAGATGAAACTACATGATATTTTTTTCTCGCTGTAACATATTTTTATTAATCTAATGTACACTGAAAAAAATAGCGATTTTTCACTTCTGAAAATAACAAATTTAATCATTTTCTTTTTAACATCTTGCACTCGTAAAGTTTTTTTTCAAGTTTAGGATTTCCTTCCTTAATGTTTCGGTGGTTTTATTTTCGATTCCGTTTCCGCATTTGAAAAAAATTCGAGAATAGCATAATTAACTCAAAACGGAAAGAAAACTGTGATATTTGTTTCGCCAAATAATCTTTAATCTAATTAAAACACAAGCAACAGCAATTTTTAAAGCTTTTTTTTTTCCATTTTCTCTTTTAACTGAGGAGAAAAATGCAACTATCGACCATTAAAAAAAGTAATATAATAAGAAAAAAAAAAGAATGGGTAGAGTTTATTTGTTGTAATACTCTTCACTAAAAAAAAAAAAAAAAAAAAAAAAAGCCAATAAAATGAGTAAATTGCAATTTTCAGTAAGAACATTTTTTACTCAAATTCTAATGTTTTAATTTATGAACACGATGCCACTGTGTATAACTGAAATATTAAAGACTTCGATATTTCTATTTATTCTCACGTTTATAAATAATTAGGCTAAACTTAGGAACATGAATTATTTCTTAAAAGTAATCTCTGATAAAATCAGTGCTGTAATTTTAAATAAGGAGCGTAAATACGTTTCTTAATTATCACTTTAAAGATTGCTTATCAATGTGTCATATTCGTGTCGTTCAAAGTGTTAGGGAATATTAAAATTTTCTATCAAAGAATCGTCTGACTTCATCTTTACAAAATTTAATATTTAAATAGAATTAGACCAAAACTGAAAAACGAAATTCAAATCAGGAAAAGAATCACAGATGAAGAAAGATCACAATAGTATTTTCAGACTCGTTGATAATCATGGAAAATATAAAAAAGTTTACTTAAAAATATTCAGACAGAAAGGAATCATTAAATCTTTTTGATTAGAAACAATAAATAAATATTGATTATGCAAGGAACATAAATTAATTCCTTTGTAACACAGAGCAAATGTATCTGAATGTTAAATAAATAATTAATGCATTTCATTATTGCGTGGTGTAATGCAATTGTAACTAGAGTAATAATTATTCGAAAATATACATTGTAGAGACATTAGGTATTGTGTGGAATCAAGAGAGATTGAAAAATTAACAACTGCCTTCGCAGGGAATCGAACCACGAACCTCTGAAATACCGGCTCAGTGTGCTAACCACTACACCACCAAGACACGCTAAGAAGTGGGAGAAATACCTTATATACTCCCCCTTTTAAAGTGCGACTGGGGTATTTAGGGGATCCAATCGCCAAATCCTGGGTAGGAAGAAATCACCATCCGCCACCCTTTTAGTTCGGGCGCCATTGTAGAGACATTAGGTATTTGTGGAAACAAGTAAGGTTGAAAAATTAGCTACCGCCTTCGCCGGAAATCGAACCACGGACCTCTGAAATACCAGCTCTGTGTGCTGATCACTACACCACAAAGGCACGCTAAGAAGGTGGGAGAAATACCTTATAACAATATACTAGAATACCGACGGGAGAGCTCAAATCAACGGTAGGAAATAAATAAATAAATAAAAGAAATAAATTGAAATGTTTCAGATTTTAACGGCCACGTACAAGGGTTTGTTAAGATTTTTTACACTCTCGCTGAGCCCACAGTTTACCAGGCTACTATTACGCTCCCTCCTTCTATCCCCCCTTTTTTTCCTTTTTAGCTTCATTATTAAACATTGTTTTCTTCGCACGTACACCATATAGAACTTAGCAGAAAAATCACAAAATTTCTAAAAACAGCTTAATAATATATGTTTAAATGTTGCATCAAATGTTGGTATATATTTTTTTATTTTTTTCAACCGTTTCTTAGTTTATTATATGTGTTCAGTTTTCTCAGTAAGATGGCTTACAAAACGTTTTTGGGGGGTCTTGTAACATACAAGACCCCCCCCTAAAAAAAACGGTAGACCCAGTCAAATTGTACTTTATTTATTTCACGTGTTTCTTACTTACGCCACATAAAATTCAGTTCGACAGTAAAATCACAAAATATTTAAAAACTGCAAGTCTTTAGAATTTCTGATAGAAAGCCTCGCGCGCTAGAGATATAAATGTTGCATTCCGTATAGTGTTGCCACTGCTCGCTTTCAAATCACTAATTTGTTAATAAAAAATTCATTAAAGTTTTACAAAATATGAAATAACTATTATAAAATACATAGCGTCAATCTACGAAAATACTGAATATTTTTAATTAGATAGATCACGAATTAAATGCATTTTTAGCCCAAAGGGTCAATTTAGGCTATTAATTTCGTTTTGTTATTTTGTGTTGGTTCACTATAAAAGTCTGAATCACACTTCAAATTATTGCCACCAAATTTTAAAGTCCTACACTATAATTAAAGAAATTAAATAACGAAGAATCTGCATGAATGTATGTACGTTTTTCGCACTGTAAAATAAAATGGTGACTAGAGACATCAAATTTTAAGTAACGTTCTCCGCTCGAATATGGGCATCTGTAAGCACAAATTTGGAATATGGAATTTGATTTTTTTTTGTGAAACTTTAACGATTTTTTTTATTAAAAAACTCAATGATTTCAAAGCGAACAGTGGCAACACTGTACGGGAAAAAATATTATCTCCAGCGCTCGAGACTGCGTGTGGGGAAATTCTAAAGATATTCTCTTCTTTAAGTATTTTGTGATACTGCTGTTGAATTTAATTTAATGGGTTAAGTTCGAGAAACATAATATTTAATAAATAAAGACAATACAAAAAACGTTAAATAAACGTCCCCTTTGGGGGGTAATATAACATTATTTTATTATTATTCCAAAGGGGCTTTGTCCCTGAAGGGCTATTGTTTTCATTTTGCAATTTTGCGTTGAGTCACTATAAATGTCCCTTTCATTTTTCAGACTGTTGACACCAAATGATAGAGTCCTGCATTATATTTGAAGAAATTAAATAATGAAAAATTTGCATTAAATGTATGTATATTTCTCGCATTGTGATAAAACAACGGTACATAGAGCCATCGAATTTTGAATGACGTAATCCTACTGCGAATATGGACATGTGGAAGCCCAAATTTGAAATTTGGAATTTGTTTTATAATCGATTTCATATTTTGTAAAACTTTAATGAATTTTTGATTAACAAACTCAAGTATTTCAAAGCGAGCAATAGCAACGTTGTACAGAAAAAACATTTTTATCTCCAGCACACGAGACTCTGTATCGGAAATTATAAAGATATACTCAATTTAAAACTATATTACTACATTTCTGCGAAGAACGTCATATTTAATAAATAAAGGTAACAGACAAAATGTTAAAAAAAAAAAAAAGGCCCATTTGGACGTAATTTAAAATCTGAAACCTTTCAGAATTTTTTTTATTATTATTTAAATTAATTCGATTCAAAAGTAAGAAACAAATGTTTTTAAGAACTACATCTGTTGTTTTCAGATTGTTTTCTTTTATAATCCACAACAGAATGATTCAATCTCGTGGAACATGGCTCCTTATATTTTGCCGAATGGCAACAGACTCGTATCAAAAGTAAAACGACGCATTTATAGTGATTCGACGCAAAATCCTGTTTCTAGATTAATAGACATTTTGGAGCTAATAAAATTAAAAAATAAAAATGTATTTATCACTTAAAAAGGATAATGAAGCTTTTTTTCTATTAATTCCGTAATTCATGTTTACTTCTCACAGGTAGTTAAAATACGCAAATATGAGTAATCTTAAAAAAAGCAGATATTCTTTCTTTCAAATTATTAAGTCTTATTAAATGTGTAATACACTTTTTTAGTAAGAAGCACAGTGATGGACAGTAGGCAAGAGAAACTTAAAAATTAGCTTATTTAAAACAAATTAAAATTTAGTCTTACTACTAATTCCAAGACAGTGTCGTGTATCAAGTGCATTTGGTAATTTAAAGTCATAAATATAAAATACTATGTCAGTTTCTTCAGTAGATTTAATTTCTTTCCCTCCCTCCCAGTTTATTTTGAAATTGTTTGCCTTCAGTAAAAAATTTTTATTATCATAGGGATTGCCAAATTTCTTATTAAAAAAAAGGATAGAAGAATTTATAAAGTTCCAATCTAAAATTTAGTATTTAAAGAAATAAAATAACGGTATAAAAATAAAACAATAAGTTATTTTTATTTATTTTATTGTGGCATGAGAAATAAAAGAGAGTTCATAGGAACAGCATACCAGACTACAATAGTGACATATAGTACATTCAAAAATAGCTGCTACTTTGGTAGACGGTTGCACAGATTTTTGGCGATTTACATTGGCGCTATTGTTGGCGCGCTTTTTACAATCGTCAGCCATCTCGAAAAACGCTGTTTTCACGTATTTTACGCATAGTAAAGTATTCGAAAGTTTAAAAAAATAAATATCGTTAAAAATAATGGATTAATTTTTTGTTGAAAATGTCGTTTTTTAAGATGGCAGGCAAATGCAAATAAATACATTTACTATGAGTACAAAATACTAAAGTAAGGTTATTATTACTTTCATATAACAAAGAAATAGAATTAACACACCGCTATAAAAAACATTGCGCCACGTTTAATTGGATTAAAATATTACATAAATTGAATATCGAATTAAAAACATCATACCAACTTTTAAAAGAATTAAAATATTACTTAAATTCAAATCCTTTAAAATAAGTTTTATAGGATATAATTATTTAATATTAAAGCATATGTGGCAATAAATATCTCGGGAATTTTTGAAAACAGTGTAATAATTTTTTCACAAAAACTGAAGTAAACAATTATTAAGTAAAAGAAAAATATATACTTACATTTTTTTGAGTATTTAACCTGTCGTAATTGATAAGTACCACAAAAAAAAATCGGAATCATAATTTGGATATCAATGAAAAAAAATTAAAAAATGTAATCTAAGGAAAAAATTTGAAAAAATTTGTAAAAAAATTTGAAAAATGAGACTAAGGAATTCGAAGAGATGAATAATAAAATTTTAAAATGGCGCGGTAATGCACAAATATTCAGTAACCAATCAGGGAGCTGATTACATCACGAATAGAATTAAAATTATTTAAAAATTCATACATAATAAAATCATTTAAAAAATGCAAAATTAAATTGTATTTTAATATTTAACAGCCACAAATAATGTTTAAAACATTAGATTAAATTTATACATATTAAAAACAAATACTTTTAAAGTAATGTGACGTCATTCATTACATCATCCACAACATAAAATTCCATAAACAATAAAATTTTTATTTCAAATAAAAATGCAAAATTAAATTGATTTTTAATATTTAGAAGCCATAAATAATATTTAAAACACGGAATTTATGCATAATAAAACGCATTATTTTTAAAATAAAATGACAACAAAGTATCGTTTACCATAAATAACTTGTCTAGCAATGGGTTTACCATAACTCGTATCGCTCGCCAAAAATAAAATCGCCAAAATCCGTGCAACCGTCTACCAAAGTAGCACCGAAAAATATTTTTGAGTCTAATTTAAAAAAAACTGAGATTAAAGCTCAGAAGTATTGGAATTATAACAAACATATAAATATTGAGATTATGATCATATATTACTGTCTTTACATTACCCGAAAGGCCAAGCTAGGTTCTTCCAAAATGAGCAATACGTTGTAAATAAACACTCGATAATGCACGCAAAAGTTCGCAGTATTATTTCTTCTTACTGCAAACTATTGTTTTTTTAATATTATAGGATGTTGTCTAGACAGTCGTTGTTAGGGTATTTTTTATGTAGATTTTCTGAGAACAGACTGCAAAAGGGATGGAGAAATTTAGGATACATATAACAGGTACTTAAGAGGAGATCAATATTCAGCCCCAGTTACTTAGGTTTTGCACTTGTCAGTACTTTCACACATTTCCTTTTGCTGCAGAAAGAGCTTTCGACTACGATTTTTTGGAAATTTTATGAATATTATATTTAAAACTTTAAATATTTACAAAAATAAATAAATAAATAAGTAAAAGATATATTGACTAATTTTCTGATCAATTTGTCTAATCCAGAGATTCTCACTAATAAGAATCAAAATATGTGCACCACCATAAAAGCAGTTCCCGATTAAAAGTCAGTGTAACCTAAATAATTAGTGTTTGTAATAAAAAAATGAAGCATTTTATATTTAAATTATTAAATTGCATTGGTAAATAAAACGTTTACATTATAATACAATATAAATATATTGTTACGAATTCTGTGTATATGTAAATCATTTTAGTGAAATTATAGTATTTTTGGTATTATGTAATATGAAATATTGAAAGAGACTAAGCTCTGCTGGATAAGTTAGATTACAGGGGACAAGTCTATTTAACATTGAATAAATAGTTATTTCGCTAAACTGGAGAGATATCGCCAAGTTGCGATGATTATGGCAACTAATTTTTGACGCCAAATTTCGCGAGAAATCGAAAAAGGACAGCCCAAAGTTGGCGAGATTTTGCCCCAGTCCCTGTATAACTGTAATTGGTATTGTGATTGAGTAAATGTAATTGATCCCTATATATAACTGTAACCGAATCCAATCAATTAGATGAAGGCCCACAAGCGACCGAGCGGTAAAATCGCTGTATCTCTGTCTGAGGTTTGAATCCCATGAACGAGTTGATTGCATGGGCGTTTTCGTTGTTTTCGTTGTCCCGCTGTGTAACATGTATACGAGCCAGTAAGAGTGTGTTGAATTCAGTGCTAATGCTTTGAGTTCAGCGATCGATTGAGTCGGGAGCTGTACTTTAGTGCTTTGCCATTATTCACCGTTAGAGCCTGAAGGCTGTGTTGCTAATTGTTTCAGCGTGTTTATCGTAGTTTTTCAACGACTCTGACGAGTCTTTGGATCTGTTCTGTGTAATACTGACGAATAAATTGTATTTTGATTATTCATTAAGTGTTGTCATAAATCACTCATCTATGAACCCGTAGAACGCAATACTATGTAGGATCGGAGGAAGCATCTACTCTCAGTTGTTAGTTCAGAACTAAAGTAGGAGTTCTGATGGATCCGTCAGCGTTTCGCCATTTAGGTGCACTTTCGCTGTGTTTAACGTTTTAGTAGTTTGAAATACAACTACTGAATGTGCTCTGTGATACTGAGAAAAGCAGTAGATGTATTTTTGGGAAAAGTTCCAAAACTGTTAATTGTTTCTTTTTACAAAATAAATTTTATGAAGCTAATATCGGTTCTCTGTGCATTCAGTTCATTACGAACCCAAACGCACGGAACAGTATGTTATGATACTCATTTCAGTATTGATCTCTGAGGCGTAACTAGCATATCTTCAGTGTGGCCGCTGCCGTAGGTCACAAAAACGAAAAATTATATAAATATATATCTGAATAATTAAAATTAAAATAAAGGTGTCAAATGGACGCCATTTTAAATTCATTTAGAACACCCACTTAAAACTTTTGTTTAAAAATTTTACCACCAAAAATAATGCAATATATCATTAGTGGTACATACACCATTTTTTAAGAAACTACGTTTAGCCTATAGGTAAAGTCACGACGATGTGGAAAATCTATACTCTGAATTCTGCTGTTATATATATGATATATATATATGTATATGTGATAAATTCAGGAGCAGGTATTTTGATGGCGTAGAAGTGTTGATCCATAATGATTGGAAATTGGAGGCGAAGGCAGAATAGATCTTCAGTTTTATTTTCAGCAACATATTGCGGCTACACACAAGTCGGCACATTAAATGTGCCTGTTCCAAAGTGCTTACATTTTTGATAGATTTGCAGCAAAAAAGAAGAAGCAGACAGACTGCAGTCCAGCTAAGGCAAAGCGTAGAAAGAAAGTGCGTAATGTTCAGGAAGAAATCTTAAGTCAAACTGAGTTAGTTTTAGTTCTCAAAGCATTTCGATTGGATAGTTAATACTGCTGTAAAATTATTATTGGCTGCTTGAGTTTTAGTTCAATTTACATGACCAGAATTACGTAAGAGTCATATGACATAGATTTTTCTCGAAATGACGCAGTGCAAAGAGATGTTGCTATTTTTAGAATAGAGAAGGGAAAGTAATTTACGCTGCTAATTTAATCTTTTACATACTCTTTATTTTTCTTAGATATATATTTATATATTGAATATTCTTTCTTTAAATGACTCAGATTCTATAAAACTCATAAAAAGTTTTACTTCATATTATGCGCATTTTAACAGGGAGAAAGAAGAGGTAGATATAAAATGGCATTATAATCTACATATTTAAAGATAATTAATGCAAACATGCAGTGGAAACTCTCTAAGACGACCATCCACATTTTCGGATCATTTAAGCCTATTGAGGGTGAGATTTCTTTACAGAACATGCCTATGAGAAATGTTCTGTACTATTATTTCATTATTTTTGGAAAATTCTTTAAAGCAAAACTTAAAATACCGAACATGACTATAATTGTTTACAGAAGATTACTATGAGAGCATGACTTAAAGAACATGTAAATAACTAAGACACAATAACACGCTGAATAAATACTAATTCAGGAGTCAAACAACAAAAATCAGCGTTATATTTTCAAAATTACTGCGTAAATAACTCTTTACAGAACATGATTACGGAAATCGAGCCGCAATGTAATTAAAAACTATCTGTCCATTTAAAATTCATCTTGAATTTCTTCGCAGCACTACGAAAAATTAAATGGCGTGCCGGAATTCTAAACATGAAATAGCTTTGGAGCTTATCGTCTATGAGTTGATGTTTCTGAAAGCGGCTAACGGTACTTTAAAAAAAAAAAAAAAAAAAAAAAAGAATGTGTTTACTGATCGTACGTAGGGCGATCAGATCTGAGCCGATATACAGTAGATCTGAATGAAGTAAAACCTGTTTCTTAGAACCAGTGAGTGTGATTTCTGTTTTATGATAATACATCACGCCCACATCACTATGGGAGATCTTCAGTACTATTATTTAATTATTTTTCAAAAATACTTTAAAACAAAACTTTAAATACAGAACATGAATATAGAATAATCTGTAAAGAAATTTAACACTTTACAGAAGATGACTATAGACGATGTTCAATACGCTTACTTAATTATTTTTCCAAAATACTTTAAAAAAAGCTTTAAATACAGAACAGGACTATAAAAGTTTACAGAAAATGACTTTGTTCTGTAAAGATCAGAGTTCAACTCTTTACAGAAAATGGTTAAGGACGATGTTCTGTAGTATTATTTATTTTTAAAAAATGTTTTTAAGCTTTAAAAAGAGGCGCTTAGAATGCAGCCCCAATGAGATACCTCAGCGTATTTCAATTAATTTTCGTTTCATATTTAAGGGTAAAGATTATCTTTAATACTAATTTATAATTAATCTATGATTCATTCAGTTTAAGCCATGATTTAAAAACGATACAGGTGAGAGGTGCAAGGAGCCAGTCAGAGACTGAATGATAAGACCACTGGTAATGTGGTTCGGGTTGATTATTCTGCCGAATAGGCTAGCTGTATGAGAGTTGTGGTTCCCTCCATGTTGTTTAATATGAGCCATGTTCCTTTAAAGATTTCTCATTAAAGGCATCCGTTTCTTAGGCAGATAGGCCTGGCTTACTTTGCTAGTATAATCGAATTAGGATGCCAAAGAACATCCTTTGAGAAACTTTGCTTCAGAATAATATCTAAGCCGATAATTCTACTTACAGTTCATGAGCAGAAGAACGTAGCAGAATTGTGTGGTGTAGAATATGTAGAATGGTGAAGAATGAAGAATTGTATAGTGGCTCTACAAGCAGGTATGTAAGTACATTCCTGATGCGATTGCCACTGAAGATAAATACATCCGACAGTAGTTTTGCTTGACTGGAAAACGGATCACAGATGTTAATAAATAGTTTTAAACTGATTTAATTGGTTTACGACTCCTTACTGTTTCTTTCGTCATTAAACTGCCTGTAACAGAAACTTCAGCCTATTTATTTGAAGAATTAGCAAAATCATTAATGCAATTTAGTAAAGGCTAGGACTTAATCATTTTAGATTATTCACAAGAATTAGCTTATACATTAGAAATAGTTTTAACATATCTTACATGAGATTGCTTAACAGCTTGGTATTAGTTATAAAAGAAGGTAGTGAAAACTCTTTGACATAATAACGGAGATGTGATAAATATCAAAATCAGAATCAATTACAGCAGAGTCATTAGGAGTTTTTATGCTGGAGACGTGAAAAATGAGCAGTGCCCTATCCAGGACTGGAACCCTGCACCCTCAAATACGCCTCAAGTATGCTTCCAATTACTGCACGAAGACATGCGGAAAGAAGAGAGAAAATGCCTCTTACTACAATACCTCTGAGAAATTTGAATCAATTGTGAAAATGAAAACAATTGCTTTAGACGATGGATAAGTTAAGTGATTCTGTTCTTCATCTGTGAGGATATAAATCAATTATTCCCAAACCTAATGAATTTGTAGAAATTGCTTATTTTCGTAATTTGAGACCAGTCCCTGTTCTGCTTGTTTTCCTTGCTGCTCTCTATCCAGGATTGGCCTTTTTACTTCTTTTCCCTTTCCCGTTTTACTACTGCAAAGGTAAACACATCAACACGTTCTGATCACCGCCAACGAGGCAATCGAGCTAGTCCCATTTTTCTTCTGCTTCTTCTCTCTCCTGTTCCAACTTCCTTATTTATTCTTTACTTGGAGCTTCCTTTTTTGTTTTTGTTTAGATGTTGTTTTATTTGTTTTTTCTCCCTGTTTCAGGCATTTACACGACTCTGAAGAGGGATCTTCGCACTGACAGGATCTTTCACTCATTTCATTAACGAGTGCGAATACTCTTTCAGATAGCGACGAAAACAAATAAATAATACTACTAGCTCCCGGATTCCATCTGTTTCCTCTTTTACTTTTATTTTGTGTGTGGGATTTTTGCAATGGGAAATATCCTGTGGCATTTGAGACTATCTTATCCCGTTTTCGTTTGACGAGTTGTGCTTGTTCCAGTTACTGGATACTAACTGCATATCTTAGATAAGTCGCGAACTGATAAACTTCCCTTTTAAGTGGACTAGGCACATATTCACTGAGGTTATTTGTCCTTCACGTGACATAAATTTATCTCATGAGATGATTTTGCATCTTCTGAGATACATTATAATGATAATTACAGTTGTAATGCTTTCTGTTAAATTTATGTTAAATAGCATTACCTGCAGGGTAAAAATAATGTTTAGACAAATTTCAGATTATCAACATACATATACTTTATAAGCATAATAAAATGCATGGAGATATCATTGCACGAAGTTGCATTTGGGTATTGATTAGGTTAGAACTTTTTCTCACTGAATGAACATGTATTGTGGTATTGACGGAAAATTAACGGAAAGGGAAATAGAAAAACTCTAACGACTTTTATAAAATGCTACAAAAATTTAGCTCACAATTTGCAGATTTTTAATGAGTTGTTTGTCTTAATTTTTACTAAAATCATACTACTATCGTAGTTTTATACCCTTATTCAGAACAGTTTGTACAGACCGGGAATTATTACTCGGGAATGTAGTTTAAAATGACTGATAAGCATTTCTATTCAATTGTTCCATTTTTTCCTTATGTGAGCCATAAGGAACATTTATAACATAACCTGTGGAGGACAATTATGTTTTTTTTTACCTTGCGCAGGAAAAGCTAATGATAATTTTAAAATTCGTGTTACATTGAGTGTTTATGATGATGAAATAATCAAGAAGAAAATTTCGTTAATAATAATCTCGGTAGGCGATTGGTTAAAAATATACAACCCGCAACCTTTTCTAATTGGAATAAATAAAGTGAACGTGCTTCGTGAGTTAAATATTAAAAAAATATTTGCTAAAAATTTAGCTATCCAAAAAACTTAAACGTTAAGATGAATACCTAAGACTAAATTTCGCGCGTCTGAATATTAGCGTTACTTAATTATCTCCAATTATTCTTACTAAGCACACAAATTGTCATTTATAAAATTAAATAAAAATGTTAGTTCTCTGTCTAAAATTACAAAATTACACTACAGACATTACTTACCTTCAAACGAGGTATAAATTTTCAGCTTCGAATTTTATTTCTGCATGTGAAAGATGTCATAACTTTTTCGTTTCGTTCAGTTGTTCTGTTGCCAACATGATAGTAACTCGAGAATCTTTCATCACCAGAGGCGTTTGTTCTTTAGATAATTTGTTCATGAATTGAAGTTTACATGATGACAAGTGCTCGTGATCCTAAGTTCCACTATATTTTAGAGCTTTTAATTTTTAGCTCTGAGCATTCTTAAGCGGAAACTGATATTGCATTTATTAATTCTAGTTTAGAATCTAACTCAGAATATGGTACTCTTAATGATTAGCAATCAAATAATTATGTATGGAATGAGGTTTTTATTTATTAGGTTAAAGCATTTTTAAATTTTTGCAGTTTTCTGAAACCATATTCGTTTATTTGCCACATATTTACTTGAAAACTGAAACGAAAATAGAAGTAAGTATCAGAGTTTTTAACATCAGAATATTAATCTTTTTATTACAAAGCCCGTTTTCATTTCACTTCGGTTCTAATATTTTTGTTTGGGGAAATATTGACAGCCACTTTAATTTATTAAATAAGTGGCAACGTGTTTGAAATGAAAGTTTTCAGAAGTGTTCCAAAAAAATAAAAGGTGGAAGATATGTCCATTTCAGCCTCATTAGCATCATGATTATATCTGATATTCTCAAAGCTTTGATTTATATTATATTCTATCTCTGTCCTCAAAAACTCAATACATTCTGTACTTAGAATCAATGCTTGGCTACTTATCATACCGTTTCCATCAATGTAGGAAAAAAAAAAAAAAAAAAAAAAAAAAAAAAAAACATGCATGGCAGCAGCCGATTAACTTACAAAATAAGATGGTGCAATAGAATTTGACGTATGTCCTGGTCACGGCACCAAATGTAGTAGAATTTGAATTTCTTTTATGGTTACTTAGATTACTGAGATTACGTTGTGTCCACAATAACCTGCATATATATAAAAAATAAGAGAATAGAAATGTATGAACTATGAAGGGAAATGTAAGATCAAGTAAACTTACCCCAAAGGATGATAACTCAAATATATCACAAGAAAATCAATTATTTTTATTTTTATTTTAGCATCGCTACTTCAGATGACTTAATGCACATTGAGAATATAACGCTGAGCTCAACGTTAAACTCGATCTTCTTACATCTGTACAAATTCAAAGTTCTTGTGGAGTCGGAACCATAAAAAATTAAGGCAGTTAATCAGCATATTTGGTAAACGATCGTATTTAGTTTTATATCGAGAAAAGAGAAGACACATGTCACGATGAATGCTAGCGAGGCGAAGAATTCTTAACAGATAATGTGGCTGTATAGAAAAATTATGAACAGCAGCAGTATTCTGAGAATCTGGAGAAATTTTTTCTTGCGTTGTATCATAGCTGAATTCCTCTCACCAAAGTTCCATGGTATTATCAGGCAGCATTTAAAGAAGAAGAAAAAATAAATAGCATGTCGCATCGGCAAGAGAGGAACAGGCCAGAAGCCGTCCTACACCAAAGAAGGTCTATGTAAAGAAGAAAAGGCTCCATAGGCGTAATGTAAACCATGTTGTCTTCTACGCCGCTAGAAAGAAGAGGAAAAATTCGCCAAAAGATTTGGCGACGGAACCTGTTGGCGAGAATTTCCTCCTCTGGCCGAGAATTTCCCCCTCCGAGACGTGTACAGGAAATTGAGGAATACGGGTTAAGACGAATAAGAAAATTAGGTGAAGTTTCAGTTTCACTTTCACTGGCTGTTGAACTTGCATTATCCATATCGCAGTTTGATGGCTGATTTTATATCCGTCAATATGGAGGGGGGGGAATGGAGTCACACAGCTTTAAACTCTTGATAAATGTGACCGTCGATCCTGTTCGAACTTTGGACATCAGCTTTGAAATTTGGCGCTTTTGGTGACAGATATTTCACGCGTGCGCAGCTGTTTCCCTTTTCGTTCGAAGGGAGCCACTCCTGCTGCTGCGAAGTTTTCCTTCTTTTGCCTACACCTCGAACCCCAACAGCAGAAGAAGGATAAATCGGTTGTTGCATTCTTTTTGCCCTGCCATCCTGCGGTTGCGATTAACACATTTGACGCTTGAATAATGTGGAAGCTTTCCGGCACAGAGGGACGAATATAATCCGACTCGCAGGATCTTTTTGCGTATATAGATGGTAAGCACCATATGTATAAATTGAAAAATAGAGACAAAAATATAAATTTATATTCATATATTATATTTACTTTGGTTACACTCATCCGCTTTGCTTGGAAATTACAGTAACTTCATTCCCGCATAAACAATTATTATTTTTATTTTCAATGTCGAGCACTAGCCTTTATAATCTTTGGGAACTACTAAGGCTGGAAGCGTTAGTCACTTTGTTATGGAGACACATAATAGGTGGGCGAAGAGGTCTACCTATTATGTGCCTCATATGAAAGGACAGACAATTTACATCCGGGCCTTCTTCCGGATGCAAACCCTGCCCTTCGGTATGGCAGTCAGAGCCACTAACCACTTTTCCGTCTGGGTGGCAGACAAGTAAAATTTATGACAAGAAAATAATTTAAGAAGCTTTATTTCGTTAATTTCATATTTTATTCACAAAGTAGAATTTATTTTCATTCATTATTCATATATTATTCCATTATCCACAATAAAACTAACTGAAAAGATAAAACGAACTCCCAAACAAAACTTTGATTAATTTTGAATCTTAATTTTCTCTGAATCACAATATAATCAGTATTGTGTACTATACTTTAACTGAAAACTTTGGATAAATTGAGATATTCTGATATCTGCTTTTCTTTCTGCAACGCTCAAAACGTTTTCGTTAAGGCTGAAAATTTTGTTAAATTATTCACAAAATTTCGAATAGATTACCATCTTATAAATTTTGCATCACAATAGATTTCTAAGTGAAAGACACAGTTGAATTCTTAAAATGCTTCAGCATGATTTAGTAAAAATGCAAAAGGTATTAACGATTGAAAACGAAGTTGGAAGCGAAACTTGTTTCTGAAGCACGAAATTGGTTGTTTAACTGATTAAGAATGCATGTGAAGACTATCTGTCTCAGAATTCATGCCCTCGTAGAGGAGTTTATAAGAGAGTGCATCGTGTTTACAATACACATGAGGAAACCACTAAAGATTATCCATTCAGCTGATTCTCAGGGAACCGAATCTAGGAGAAACTATCACTGTTCAATGATTTTTTTCCCTGAAGGACCTAAAATTCTAGACAGTATTTCAGTTATACATAATCAACGGTCAGTGTTTACATATTTACATTCTAAGGCATTTTCTCCCTCCTTTTCGAACGCTTTCACGGTGTAATTGAAAGCACATTCGAAACGGATTCGAGAGATCCAAGCTTCTAGTCCCAGCGATTGCACTGCACATTTTTCACGTCTTCATTGCACATCTCACGTCTCCATTGCACATTTTTCACGTTTTTCTGACGGAGTCAGAAAAACTTAATGACTCTACAAATGGCGCTCGAAATAAAAGGAGCCGGACGAAAATTCTTCACCACCAGTAGTTTGCCACTGATCCCCTAATCCATCCCCAGTCGCCCTTTAAAAGAGGGAGTATAAAAGCAATTTCTCCCTCGTTTCCGCATGCTTTCGTGGTGTAATTGTAAGGATATTTGACGCATATTTGAGAAGTCCAATGTTCGAGTCTTGATGAGGCAATGCACGCTTATCACTTATCCTGCTTCAAAAAATCTTAATGGTTATAAAACACTCAAAAGGTTATAAAACACTACTTCACTCAAAAGGGTTAGCCAAACATTTTTTTTCTTGAAGTATTGACGCTACAGCTAATATATTAATCCCTTAGCTAGACTTAAAGAATCTGTAACTGAAAGTAAATTGGAGCCAAAGCAAGGTTATTCCTTAACAATAGCAATCGTGTATGAGATGTTTAACACAATATCCAAACATATCAAAATTAAAATAAGAATTCATAGTAGCACAAACTATAAAAATAAAAATGAAAAATGAAAATGCAAAAGGGAAAAAATACAAGGTAATAAAAATTAATCTCCTTTTATTGAAACTCCAATTCAGAACTCATCAGAGGAAAATGAATTAAAGCTTCACAAAAGCCGATTAATATGTTTCGAAAGCGTGTTTCGTTCTTCTGGTTCATTTGAGATGAAAAACAAAAAAAGGAGCTATTAAATTTTCATTTAAGACACTAAAATTCATATAAAATAGAAAACTCGAATTTTAAATGCACCAGTATTTTCCCTATACGTCTTCGAAACACTTGGTAAAACGCATAGAACATAACATTGTGCTAAATTGACCACTAAAAAAAAACCCCATAAAACTTTACATTATGTAAAAAGACCATTCAAAAGATCAAGTTGGTCCTAACCCGTTATATGAAAATCGGAAATTCAAGAGCAAATAAATATAAAGAATAAAACAAATATATTTTAAACCAAATTGTCATTTAAACAACACTCAAAAATTGTCCCCGATTATGGTAAACTAAACTTTTATTGCCAAGGAAACGAAAAACTTTTCATAAAGATTCTTTAAATAATAAAATCAAATCTGAGCTTTATCAGCTAAAAACTGAAAACCAGTTGGACACAAAAATTGGGGGAAAAAAAAAAAAACTCACTGAAATCTTAGGACGACCTTCTAAACGAATCAGAGATTTGTAAAAGTAATTGGAAAAAAAAGACAGTTGCCATATATAATAAAATATCGAGAATATTGAATAAAGGGGGACTGTATTGTAAAACTTTGCTCATTTTTATGCTGTTTAAGATGGACAGCGATAATTTATTTTGTGCACATGTGTTTGAGAGAGGAGGCTAATAAATTTGGCTGCAGTATTTTACTCTTAAAGTTTATTCTTTCACTTATTCATTCTGATAAGAAAAACTTTATACTAAAAGTTAAACTTGTGAGCAGGAATCTTGAAATATGAAAGAGTCCGGAATCGATTCCGAGACATTCCAGTTACTAAATGGATGTGCTGACGACTATATTGTAAAAACAGATGAGAAAGAAGTACGACTTTAATTTCTTACGATACCCTTCCAACATAAAAAAAATTCTAAAATATAATTTATCTAAAGCTATGCAGTTGGAACATCGAGCAGTATGATTGCCACAAGCATGTCCATGACATTCATAAACAGCAAGTAGCGCGATAATATCAATAGCCTTACACAAAATACTGAAAAGTATAGTAGGGTTTCAATTACACAGAGTATGTCTTGAGTACTATTATATTCGAAGGAAAAGGTTAGGAAACATCAGCATATCCATATTCCCGTCACCCTGCAATACAGAAGAATATGAAAATGAATAAGAAGGAAAATATGTTCTGCGAAAAATTCTTATCAATCTTCACAGTTCAAGAATTGGTAACTGAGTTGTATTTGCGTATGTATTCTTTGACTCATCGCAAAAGTCAACAGCATTAAAAAGTCGCTTAATGTCAAACAACAGTATATTTCATACGGAATTATGAATGATTAAATGCTATAATATTTGCATTGAAACGAAAATTAACAAAGCAGCAATATACTCCAACTACTTATCAGTATCGATAGCTATTTTCAGCAATCTACATAAATATCCCTTAGTCAAAGGATTATAAATTAGAACCCAGATCTAAGAATACAATTACATTGGGTTCACGATAAGTGTACTTCAGAGTACTTGGCCTATGTAGCTACTACATTCTCAACCCTGGTTTGGTTTAGTTTAGGGCTATTTGCCTAATAGGAGAGATGCCTTCGGGGAGGAAAGCTGGCTCTTATACACGTTACAAATGGGGGAACCACAAAAACTTCCATGCAGCTAACCCATTTGCCTAAATTCGAACTCTGTTTGGAACTACCCGTGTTCAGCGATTTTACCGCTGGGCCGCTGGTAGTCCACTTCTAAACCCTGAGGAACCTTGACCTGATTACTATCTGTATTGCGTATTTGTGGGACGGATTGAATCGGAAAGTAGAGAAAAAGGAAGCTGAAAAGAGAAAAATAAGAGAAGAGGAAAGAATAGTAAAATTTAACAAAAACTATTTAACTTGTTAATTTTATTAACAGTTAAATTTTGAGTTAAACTTCTTTCCTGTCAAATTCTTAATTTCAATTTACTACTTCCGGCTAGAACGTAGTTTTAGAGTCACGTCTGAATACATAATGAGGGGGAGTGGTTTGATTTAAACCGCGAAGTTCTTCGGTCTTAGCGAGAGAGTTACCAGGTGCTCTGCCTGCACGCGTCCGCCTTTTTTAGGCTTCTCTCTGGTAAGCTATTGTTGCGCTCGGCCGTACTTGGGCCCTTGATAGCTTCGCAGTCAATTAGCGTTAAGGAGCTAACTCGGTTAGAATCTTGATAGCTTCGGCTATATTTCTTTAGTTTAGATTAGTTTAGTTTACTTCTTAGCCTCTTAAGTTCAAGCCCAAGTGTCGGCTTTTATTGCACACTCGAAGACGGAGTTCTGTTAACTTTTATCTGAATAATAAAGGTTATTTACCCTTCCATCTTATTGTTTCTTGTCACACGAACTCAAGCGATTATACAAGCTTTACCTAAAAATCTGATATTTGCATGATCCCCCCCCTCGTTAAAAATCACCATTTTATTCTCTATTTAAAACTAAAGAAATAATTGGATTCAAAGCAATTTTGACATGTCCAACAGTATTCGTTGTACTGCATTGATTAAATTTTCTGTTAAAGTTTGATTTTATTCTAGAACTTTCCCCCGAAACCACAGAATGTGAAAAGGAACTAGTTCTAAGTCACATAAGAACTTGAAAATATTCCAGTTCTAAATTGCTACATAAACATAAAACTGTTGACTGCTGAGGTGCTGAGCTTTGTGGTAAGGGAAAAGGTTATATGCACACGTTGACAAAAATAATATCCTGGAACCATGACCATAAGACAGCAGAATGCAGAAGACTCCTAACATTTGATATAAGGAATGGGAATTGGGAGGGGGAAGAAAAGCTAAACTTACAAAACAACAACAAAAATCATCCATAATATTCGAATATTCCTTCCCCATACATACAAAAGGGGGAAAATATTTTCTTCAAGCGTTCAGCATTATTCCTTTTCTATATTACTCTTCATTTTCTGTTCTTTCTTTTTATTCTTTTCGCATTTACACCCTCCATCTTTGCAAATCCCAGAAGTCTATGCACATTTCCCTACTCTTTCTTCAAAATAATAATAATAAAAAAAATGGGGGGAAGGGAGGAAGAGAAATCTTTTCCTTCTTCTCCAAACCGAATCATCATCTATGGCATTTCGATGGGGCCGGCTCACGGCATCTTTATTTTTATTATTATTTATATATGACTTTATTTTATTTTATTTCATTTTATTTTAGGGAATTCGGCCGTGTGATTTATGGGAAATGTCCCTAAGCCTCTCCCTCTTTAGGCATCATTTATAACTTTCGAGAGATCTGAACAGGCTGCAACTTTTCCTTACTGTTTTTCGTTCCACAGCATATTATCGATATTTACTTTTTTGGAAGGCCTCTCAGTACTTTTATTTTTTTATAAAACTGGAAGCACTAAGGTATTATTTTTAGTTAATGATCATTTCACTTACATATTCTGCTCTTGGTAAATGTTTATTAAAAATCTCATTTATCAAAATTCATTTACTTTAAGTTTTCTGTTACGAAACTTTCCTTAAACAATAATTATAGGAAAGTGCTTGCTATTCCTTCTGAATGCAGGTGAATCAGATGAGGGATCTGACAGATCTAACTTTTGTATATATGAGTTTAGATACTTTTGTATATACAGTTAGTTTGAAATGTGTGTTGATATCAATAGCCGCATGTGATGAATTTGTTTGTTTGTTTCTTCAAATCATTCCTGTAAACAGTTTATTTAAAAGACTGTAATGTTCCTCAGTACTTTGTCTAAGCCAAATGTAGATGAATCTAATGAACTAAGTAGTGAATTATCGCTGATTTCAAGTATTTATGACATAGTCTCGAGAAGGGTTAAAATATCCTTTTATTCACTCAACGATAATAATAACAGATGGCCCCCTTCTTGGGTTTACACGAAAGCCTTCCCTCGGGGTTTTAAATAAGGATAAGAATCTAATATAATGCTAAATTAAATAGACTTAGCCGAAGCTAAACACAGATACCTAACGTAGTTGGCCCTTAATTTAACCTAGTCGGCGATAATCAACAGGCGTATACGATACGGTCGAGTGTAATAGATCCAAGAACGAAGTGGCCAAAAGGCAAACAGGCACCATTAAGTGTTCCTATGCTCTCTCTCTCGAAATAAGTCGAACTTTCCTTAAATTATTCCTCCTAATTCATTTGCATAATACGTGATACTAAAACCTCATTCTGGTAGGGAGTAGCAGATGGAAAAAAAGAATAGACAGTAAAGCCCGTTTAAACTTCAAATAACTGTTAGAAACGTAAAGTAACCTGTATAAAACAGCAAATTAAAGAATAAACCCCATGAAAATCAAAATGCAGATTTAGATATATTTTCCGAATATTTCTTTTCTTGAATTTCGAAGCTTCAGATGTTGCACAAGTTGATAAACATACCGTGAGTGTTCACACGAATCAACAAGTTTCTTAAGTCAGTTTGTAAGGTATTTATTTAAGTTAACCAGTTATTTTATGTTCAGTATATACATCGTTATTTCTCCCTTTCAGTTCTCCTGTCAGAATGCAAATTTTAGCTCGCGCTCGAATACTGTTACAACATAAATAATGTAAAGTGACATAATATTTAAAGGGAGGTTCTAGATTGCTTAGTCAGAGCGTATTCCGCCTGCTAAAGGCCTCGTTAGTAGTTGAAATTATACCTTAGCATTCTTTGGAGTTGCTTTAATCTTGCCAATAGTGCTGTCAAGGCGGTGTAGATTTGAGCCAACTTGAGCTTTAATTACTTCTGCATAGCCTTTGGCTAACTTAGATGTGATCTAAATCTGAGTTCTTTACTTCTGAGTTATGCATTAAATGCTGGCTGTTTTTGTAAGCACCAGAAATATTTATGTTTAGCTATTTAAGTTCTTAATATGTAGAGCCAATAGGTATTTTTATGCTGGAGACGTGAAAAATGAACAATGAACTCGCCGGGACTTGAACCTGGACCTGTGGAATACAATACGCGACGCATGTGCTACCGTTACAACACGAAGGTACGCAGAAAGGAGGGAGAAAATACGATTTTATTTATAATAAATACTTATAAATAAAAGAGTCTTTTCCACTCTTCTCAAGTTAACTAATTAATAGGTAACAAGCTTACTAGTCTAACGTTAACACGTGATTAACTGGACATAGCGATAAATCTCTTAGTTCTATTAGATTTAGTGTATGTTACCAAAGAAAGTGAAACTCTGCAAGTTTTTAAAAGGAATGTGAACATATACTGTAAATCTGTACTCCATATATATCTTCATTGCACATCATTCGAAAACGCATATAAAAAATATACGAACGCAAGAAAGTCCACTGCTAGTATAAATATAACTAATTTTGTTAGGCTTGCTATAGGCCTCAGATAATAATCTCGAGGTATTCATTAGACATTAGAACTTCCAGTTAGTAATTTTTGACCTACATGTCTTGTCATACACGGTTAAAAATGAAAACAGCAACATCCATAAACAGCTCAAGTAAATAAAAACTTAGGACCAAAACAAAAGCGCAAAAAGTGGAAAATATCCTCCGGCATTTTGTAGGGTTTCATTGCGTAATTAATTTTATTTCTTAATCCACGCTAACAAAATCGCCCACAAGCGGCTGAACGATAAAGTCGCTGAGCACTGGTTGTTCTGTTCGGGGTTCGAATCCCGACGAACGGGTTGGCTGCAGGGATATTTTCGTAATTTTCCCCATGTATAAAGTGCATACAAGCCGATTTTCCTTATAAAGTTATCCACGAAGGCATCCCTCAACCTTCAGTCATCCCTCAATCAGATAGCCCTCGTGTGCTTAGCCTTAAACAAATAAACCACTAAGGCACTCAGGCACGTTATCGCTCCGTTTGTGAAATCAGAAAACAGAAGAACTTTTTAAGTATTTAAAACTTTAAAAATTAAACAGATTCACGGCTTGCGCTTGCAATTTAAATCTTTGCCGTTTGCGAGATGTTATTTAAAAGAAATGTGAAATTAAAATTGAAGTCAATTGGATGATGGAGGCTGCAAATATAATAAGCATAGGCTCAAAGTTATTAAGTATGTGATTGAATTCGGCTAGCAAAATGGTTAACACCGGATAACTAAGTAGCAGATTTAGACTAGGGAATAGTACTAAGATCAGCCCCGCTGACAAAAGCGCTTTGTAGAAACTTTCAAGAACTCTGTCTTAAATTCACGTATTTCACTTACTGGTGAGAGCTAACGAAATAATTAATTTCCTACTGGTGAGAGCTAACGAAAGGCAGAAGAGACAGCACAATTCAGAATCTAAAAAAAATTGGATTGAATAATATTACATACCTTACAATGTAATTGTTCTAAGCTTATTCAAGTTTCTGTCTGACTGAACTAGGGTTTCTCCAGCGCAGAGATTCTCAACTTTTTTTGCTCTGTGCACCCCTTTTGCCAGAAAATTAGTTTTTTATATTCATAAATTAAAACTAAATACGTAACATCTAAATAAAAGATTGACTACTTTCGGGGGAATGAGTTTGAGAGAGAGGGGCTCTCCCCCTTGGTTCAGAACACCTGGTCTAGCAAACCTTGCGGAAACTATCTAGTTAGTTTTATTCCACGAACTGAACAATTTCTGCAATCCATATGATGAATGCTAATATAGAATTTATCCATTTTAATGAAAAATTTATCCGCATACACATATAGAAGTCAAACTGTTATTACAGACTATACACAGAGTCGGCGCGAATTAAAATTGAATTTAATACACATATACACAATCCCGCACATACGCAACAGAGTTCTGATATACACTACTGAAATATTTAATGTTTTTCTAATTTTCAATTCATAATATAGAAAACAATTTTCGCAAAGTTCTTTTGAGCCAATACAATTTTTTCTTAGCTGATTACTGACGCCTATTTTGTTGCTCTTTCCTAAATGAAAATTTATTTAAAAATTATTAAATATCATTTTTGATTAAATTTAAATGCGTCTCTGCGTTTAAGCAATCTTGCGGGATGTTATATTGCGAAGGAAATGTCACACACGAAGAAAATATAATATAACAGAAATTTATCCGCATTTCTGCTCAGGTAATTCGTAAAAAAGTCATGTTTTGGGCGTAGAGAGGGTAATAACCGAAATCGGTTTTTCAGGGTGTTAGTAAACTCTATAAAGTAACATGAAATGACACCAACCAGGAGATGAAAAGGGAATTGAGGCATCTATAATTTATTCAGAGTTACGTCGCATTTTGAGTAATTAACATCTGAGCGTTTGAGTATAGAAGCTTGAGTTTCTTTGATCCGAAATAAAGCTCTTATGCCACAACTACGTTATTTGTCATATTTCTCATACTTTTAAATCTCTCTTGGGAATAGGATTCCGTGGAATCAAAGCCTTCACATAAGTCAAGCTATCCAAAATGACGCAACAACCATTCTATAACACATAACAAAGCACATTCTATAAATGTTTTCTGCAATGCCTGGAGCTCTGGAGTGTATGTTCCGATACATATTATTTCAAAGGGAAATTGGGTAATACATTTTTAATATTTAAAATAGAAGTAGCCAATAAACATTTTCCACGAACATTCTTAACATAACAGAATTACTATGTACAGTTTCCAAATTATTATTCATTGATTTTTAAATGCTCGGATGCAACATAACGAATGGCTAATGAAATGAAATAATGTACGTTTTTTAACCAATCTCATTACTGTCAACTCAGACAACACCTTAACCAAAAAAAGTGAGATGTGAAATGGAAAAGAAATGAATTTCTTCTAGAAATCTGTTTATTTCCTGTGCAGAGAGAGACTGTGATTATGGACTGTAAGCCCGCCAGCGACAAAGTAGATAAGACCATTGAATACAACTATTTCATAATGAAATTGGTTCCCAGACAGATAGGGTGGATGAGCGAGTGGGTAAAAGTATATTTTAAGGTCCTCCAAATGGCGAAACTTGGCGATTTTTGGCGGTACATGGATACCGAGTTTGTGCAATTCTTTGACTTGTTATTTTGGCTTGCGTAGCGGCGATTTTTCCGCCAAAAATGTACACCTCGATTTACGCGGAAAATATTTCCAGCATTGTACGGGAGTCTATTGTAAATTACTAATACCTTAGTGTTTTTAAAAATAAGTTTCAGAAATTCTGTTAAGTTAAAATACATTAAAAAAGGTTTCTTTAGCTTTCATTTTAAAATATTCTAAAAATTAATTCCATTAATTTAATAATCTATACTTCCTATACTATTAAAATCTGTGTGAGTCTGTCTGTTTGTGGCATTTTCTCCTCCTAAACGGCGGCGAGCTGAATTTCGAGAGAGGTACCCCCCCCCGGATTCCAAAAATTCGTGGGAAGCCATTTAGACCATTCTCATCTTAGCAGGGCTTTAATTAGTTGAGATATTAATTAAAAACTCTAGAAACGCTTATTTTCGTCCTCATTTTTCCGAATGGCAACAGTCTCGCGCATTGAAGATAAATATCTACTTTATTTCGAAAAGTGTTGCCACTGCTCGCTTTCAAATCATAGAATTTCTTAAAAATAAATTTTTAAATAATACAAAATTTGAAATAAAAATATCATTTCCAAAGATTAAATGTATTATTCCCTATTTCAAAAAATTGTGGGAAGCCGTTTCGATAATTTTCATCTTCGTACGACTTGAATCAGCCGAGATATTAATTAAAAATTCTGAAAAAGCTGATTTTCGCACACATTTTTCCAAGTGACAACAGCGCTGGAGATAAAAATCTGTTTTATTTCAAAAAGTGTTGCCACTGCTTCCTTTCAAATCCTAGAGTTTGCTAATAAAACATTTTTAAGTTTTACAAAATGTGAAATAAAGATAGCATTGCTAAATTTTAAGTACATTATTGTTATATAAGGTCATATTCTGATCAAAGTGTGTGATTTCAAGTGACGTTATTGTATGTCGGTACGTTTTCCTTATTCTCAGCATTTCAAATAAGCAGCTGCTGTTGAAAACGTTTTTGTTTCAGGTTAGGATAATGACACGATATCTTATTGCCACGTTAATACTTTTACTGTTATTAAGAAAAAGTTGTTATATTACATTTAATTTAAATCCTGACGTCATACTTATGCGTATTAACCTAATGTATCAAAAGTTTTTGTTTCCTGGTTTGGCAACAAAAATTATTTACGAATTGGTTGTTGCTTGGAAAGAATGAATTTCCTTTCAAGTGCGCATAAAACTTATAAATTTTGCTTTGACCGCAGCCCGCTCATCTGGCGGACTTGCCCGTTAGTAATTTATTATATATTCTGCACAATGCAATAAAAGTTAACTGAAATTTAGCTTTCGCACTATGTATTACACACACACATTTGAGTTCACAAAAAACTCAGATTTGGAGATAATTTATTTCATTGTTTAGTTTTCACATACATATTTACTAGTAACTTATATCTTCTGACATATTTATAAGTATTTCTAAAGGAATATGATGTCCAAGAACAGATAACTGTTGAAAATCTCTTATTACATTTTTCGGAATTTCAGAAATGCTCACTAATCAGATGACCCTTAATACAGTGTGGTTTTGAATGTACGGTATTTTACGGGAATGTACGGGTTCCTCATATTTCCGAGGAGCACATTGATACCTTATATTATTCATAAAATAGGTGGAGTAGGTGAAGGACCTGAGCACAAAATGGCAGAAATCTAAGATTCTGCTATGATAGCTCTGCTTTGAGATGAAAAATCACATTAGGAAAATAAAGGGATTCTGAAATATATACTCTACCGAGTAAGAGAAAATCTGATTAAGTATAGTTCATTTATCTTTGTAACAAGTTATTGATAAAAATTGCATTGTACGACGGGGTATTATCACTGATAATAGAATTACTGGAACAGGTTACCTAATCGAGCTCAGAATTTTTTCAGATTAGTCTATTACTTTTCTCATAAAACACAATTTAGTATTTGCCCTTCAAGTGAATATTTACTTACGAATTATTCTTCTTATTCGCTATCCTTCAAATAAGATCTCTAGTATGATTTTGACTTACAATGGTCTCCCAATTTTGAACTCTCAATTAAAGGGAAAAAATATACATGAAATACGTAAAACTCAGGCCTTTTTATACCTTTTCAGATCTATTATTTAACGAAATATCTGAGAAGTAACTTTCAAATGTGGTATCTAGTTATTTTTCAGAATTGGTGAGACGAGGATGTTGTTCTATTACTTCGTCAAAAGTAACTTCTCTGGTTTACAGGTTGTTTTAAATCTCAGAAATGAGGTAACAGTTAATTGTTGGCTTTAATTAAGCAAAAACTCCGTTTAAATTTCTTTAAATTATAATTTACTGAAGTTTAAAAAACAAGTTGAATATCAAGTATTTTATAGTAAGTAAGATGAGATGTATTAGTAACCATTGCTATAATTTATTATTTAAGAACCTTGCATAGATTAATTGAAGAAAATCAATCCCGAAAACATTTTTTAAATCTAGAGAATTTTTACTCCATTCTAAGCAGATTTGAATGTTTAGACATGCGCCTACTCGTTAGATATGCAAAAATACATTACATTTCGCAAAACGATGGTTGATAATTCTAGTTAACAAAACTAATTTATCTTTTGAGTACAATATGCTTTTGAATACCAAAGTATGCAAAGTTTTATGGAACACGCTTATTTAATTCTCTCGTGTGATTTTCCATTTCTCAAAACTTCAGCGTCTTCTGCGCTTGTTCTATCACAGACTATATAAATCTGGTTCCATTATTAAAGAATCCGAACATAACTGAAGCCAAGCAAATCCCATATTTCATTTAGCTTTCAAAAGAATGTAAATTACTTTCTCGTGTTTAGGCCGGTTCTGTTGGACATTTCACTACTACCTCGGATACCTACCAACGGATTCTTTGAAATCCTCGGAATTCCACGACTCTTTTGCAAAAGGAACTGAAATCGGATATCTCATCGTATCCCTTTCACCTTTAGTATGTCACTTCTGCTTTTCTTTTGGCCGGATTTCTGGCCGGACTCTTCCTCCATCACCTAGCAACCAGGAAAATGGCGTGCGACGACGCTCCACATCGAATAGTCTCTCGGTTAAGGTTAAAGATAGGATTACTCATTATGTGTCCTTTCCAGTTAAAGATAATTTAGCTCCGAGTCATTTGTCGGATTCTTGGGTGGATTTTTATTAATGTTGGAGTCTCGAATTATAACTACAAACAGTGTTGGGTTATCTTAAGCTTAAAGGAATGAAGCGCTAAGTTTTAATTGAATGAAAGTTAGTATGGGAATGGATATCCATTCTTTAGATGCCTTTTATTACTTTACGTGACGAAAATTAAGTGAGTTTAAGTGCAATTAAGGGAAATATCAGGTAATTCAAAGTAATAAATATTATTACATATAATAATCAATATTATTTCATAATAACAAGAAACGAATTGTTTCTAATTTTCATTTTAATACATGTTGAAGCAAAACTTCAGATTTCAATCTAAAATTTAAAATTGAATTAGCTACAAGATGATTCAATACATTTAGCTATATAATTAATTACAGATGAAGGTTTACGGTAAACCGTAGTATATATTAGTATATAGAACTAAATATATTTATTCAGTTCACATTTGAACTTGAGACTTGCAATTCTCTTCCGTTTCTCGACATTCTAGTCACACGTAAAACATTCAACTTCAGTACTACGGTTTACCGTAAACCTTCATCGGTTTGCCTTCCACCACACTTTAAATCATGTCATCCGACTAAACAAAAGTTAGCTTCATATTATTCCTATGTTTTCCGTGTTCTTCAAGTTTGCTACTCCAAACTATTCCTTGATGAAGAACTAAATTATTTAAAAGCAATAGGTATTGACAGGGGCTTTTCACCCAACATTATTAATCAAGCAGTTAAAAAATTCTCATCTCAACACACTAAAAGGCTTGTTTTAGGAGATTATAAAAATTCTGTTGTCATTCCCTTCTTTCCATCAATTAGCTATAAAGTGCACATATTTTGCAGAAATTTAACTTTTGGGTGGTTTATTCTCCCATCAATAAAATTCCGAGTTCTCAAGGACGCCATTCCGGATATGAATTCCTGGGGTATTCATAAGATTCCTTGCCAGGGTGGTTTAATTTACATTGGCCAAACTAAGAGAGCCTTAAAATTTCGCGTCAAGGAACATGATGCACATGTTAGAAAAAAGGAAACGCAGAAGTCTTCTTTTGCCCAACATTGTTGGTCTGAAAATCACACTTTCAATTTTTCTTCTGCCAAAATTATTCAAGAAACATCTTCCATTGGAGAACTGGATTTTCTCGAGGCATTTCACATTCAAAAAACCTTTCTGTTCTAGTTAACGAGCCTAATTCCAATCCAGCTTTGTCTTCAGCCTTAAAAGAAATTATGTTCTAGTTCTGGTTTCATCAACAGATGGCGCCACTAGCTTATCTCCTGTCCAGGCTTTCTTATCTTATCTATTCATTATATCCTATCTCGTTCATTTGCGCTTTTGCAGCTGAGGATGATGGTTCAGTAAAACCATCGAAACTAGTCCTGTGAAAATTTGAAAATATAACGCTGACTTTTGTTGTTTGATTTCTGATTTAGTATTTGTTCAGCATGTTATTGTGTCTTAATCAGGAACTCATTGCAGTCATTATAACAATCAGGAACTCATTTCAATCATTAAAACAAACGGAAAATCACTTCAATCTATATAACAATCGGGAACTCATTTCGATCATTATAGCAATCGGGAAGTCTTCTCAATCATTGTAACAATCGGGAACTCATTTCAATCATTATAACAATCGGAAAATCTTTTCATTGATTATATAATTAATTTTGCAGTCATTTCTAATGTAAACAATGGCGATTTCTCTTATCCATAGACTGACTAGGTGGAAAGGAACAAAAGAAAGCTTCTATGACAAAAATATTTTCCTGTCTACAGAAGAAATAAGATGAGATAGTCAAGGGGAAAATGTATTCTACCGAAATCTGAATCTTAGAAAAATCTGCTCTTTTACAGAAGTAGAAGCAAGACATTTTAGCAATAACATGTGATGTCAAGTCACGTCAACCTATGACAGATTGAATTATTACGGCTTTACAATTCGTTAGATTATAAATTTGATATTCACAGCTATTTATTCTTATACAAAACCATAAGATTAGTTAAGGAAGTTTTTTATGGTTTCTCTTAAAACTATTAAAGGCAGTATTTTATATGATGAGATGAAATTCCAATTATTCAGTAATTCAATGTTTATGTTTCATTGCATCAACCTTGCAGCCGATATAATATGAGCAAAGCCGTCTTCCATGTCATTTGAGTTATGGAATAGGAATATTTTTCTTCAAAAAGAATACAAACAAATCCTTGAACTCATAGCTTGCTTATATGTGCCATTTTGAAAGAAGAATAAATTTGAACTCAGCAGACGATATTTCTTATTACAATTAATAAGCTGTAGTCAGAAATTTGTATACTAAAATATTAAACAATTTTTTTCTTTTTATCGAAATCGTTCTAAAAATGTGCAAACACCCTCTGTTGTTTCTAATTTTATGCAGGAAATTAACATTTTAGCAAAAACATTCTGTTCTGGTAGTTTTAAATAAAGTGTCCTTAACTATTTTTTCGAATTACATTACTACCTTTATTTATTACTATTTGTTTCTTATAACGTAAATTTTTATGAAAATCAAAGCATTTTGTTGTGCAAGTTGAAAGTATTCATTTCAGCGTATTGTGCTATTTCTGCACCAATGGTTCTCAATAAATTTATAAGGTATTTCTCCCGCCTTCTTAGCGTGCGTTCGTGGTGCAGTGGTCTGCACGCTAGGCGCGTATTCCAGAGGTCCGTGGTTCGATTCCCGACGAAGGCGTTGCTCTTTTTCTAGTATCTTGCTTCCAAATAACCTAAGCTCTACAAATTTTATTACTGTATGTATTGAGCATTGAAATGAATACTTCTTTACTTCTGAATAATGTTATATTTGAAATTAAGCAATACAAAAATGATTTAAATCTGAAACTGGTCTCTACTCATCATTGGAAAACCTTCCTTCTGCTATGAGATTTCCTGAAAGTGAAGATTTATCATTGAAATACAGAAAATATTACTGATACCTTTTCTCATTCCCTATCAAGTGAAATGCAGACATCAGAATTTCCTTCAATGTATCATTCGATGGCAAAGATTTTTTTTTTTCTCTTTCTCAGATGAAAAACGAAATTCAGCGAGTTATGTAACGTGAGTCACAAATCAACAAAATCAGCAAAACGGATCGGAAGAAGGTGGTGGACGCAGAGGGGGAGCGATAGGATTCGTGGCAGCCTAAACGAAACGTTTGGAAAAAGTCCATCGCCAACCCGAAAGCAACCATTTGATTTCTGCCTATTCAGCTTTACGCAGTCAAATTGAAAACTTATCCCGGCAGAAAGCAGGAAGGAGGAGTGAATGGAGTAGGGGACGTTGTAGGGTTAAAGTTTTGAGTAACAAGCAAAGAGAAGCACGTACCTACATTTTCTTCAGACTAGCATAATTTTATTTATTTTTCGCCAAGATTTCCTGTTTTGTTTTTATTTATTATTCAGTTTACCGGAACGTTCAGAGAAAGAAATAGAAAATGCGGGACTATAAAGGTCCGGCAGGAGGATGGAAAGAATTTTTCTGCAAATGATCTTCTTGCACGAAAATGGTGACCTCAATATACAAGAGCGAGGCGCAGTTTATATAACAATCCAAATGGATTGAGCTCTTTTTTCTGCTTTCTCCATGGCAATCTTTTTATCTTTTGTGGATGTTTGTATGGCAGAAAATGTTCCCATTTCTTCAAAGAATATAGAGCGAATGCATAATAGACACATACAAAACGTCCTAACCTTTCTTTACGCTTTATGGAAAACTATACGGGTAATAAAATTCAGAGTTTTACTGGAAAATTGCGATACGAGAAGCCTTTTACAAAAAACGAAATATTATTTAGATCTCGTGCATGTATTTGGCAGTGTTCAAAGATAATGTATGTACTTATTTTTTGAGCTCCTTTCTGAAATGGAAATGCGTAGGATTATTGTATTCTTTTAGAATGTGACGGGATATTGTTTCATAACGCAGTGAAAATTTAATAATTCAGCAAAGGTCTCTGATGATTTAAAAGTCTAAGGAATTTTGAAACTGAATCTTTCAAAATTCCCAAATATATACAGAGTGACAATTAGGAATGTTTGATCTTTTCTTTTATAAATAAATAAAGTAAGAATTTTGTGTGACAAATGAATGCATCTTCTTATCTTCTTAATAATTCAACGTGACTTCTGCTTTTAACTTCAGCGTTTCATCATTTTGTTCCTAGACATTACGAGAAATTTCTTCTTTTTTGAATCAGGAACGCATTCCTGAAAAATAGTTAGTTTGTAGCGATTTATATTTATTTTAACTAAGGAGTTAAAGTTTAATTTTTAAACTTGCCTATAAGGCTACATTCCCTTAATTGTCAATGCAGAATATTTAAATTTGGTAGCGCGCGTGAATGAATGCAAATTCCACTTTGCAAGAAAGAATTTAAAAACCGAGGTTCAGTAGGAAAGTTAGCGAGAGTTAAGGCCCGTTTTCCACTGCTGCGTATGCATTGCGGTGTGTATGCGTTTCTCCAATCAGCAAACGAATTCACTTTAATTGACATCTGCAATCCGGTCGATGTGCGGTGACGGATATAAAGTTCAACTGTGTTCAATCCGTATGTCTGCGGATGCGTTGGGGTCACGTGGTAAAAAAAGGAGCAATCAGGTGTTGTCTCCAAAAATTAATTGCGGCAGAAGTAGCGATGAACGCTGGCTTAAGGAAAAAATGTTTTGCTAAAAAATACGTATTTCTGAATTAACATTATAGCGAGAAATCTGCGTGCTGAAAAAGAGAACCATCAGCTGAATGCGAAAATCAGGCGTTCAAGAAAATCACCCGCAAAAATTATAATTTCAAGTCCATGAAATAGCAAAATTTGTCCTGACAATTATTTCTTAGTTCTGCATACACAACGGTCTTCCGTCTGCGTCTGTGTACGCTACACGTTTGCAACGCACTAATGGAATGCACTTTAAGGCTGCACTAATGCACTTTAGGCTGTTGCTGTTACATCTGTTGCGTAAGCTTGTACTCCCAGAGTTATTGTTGGTTAACGTGGCATAACTGCATTTACTTGCTGCCACTAGTTTCGACGCGGGTTTAAAAAACAGGAATATCTGAGCCCTGTAGCTTAGTTCTAATACTTGTGCATAACTTTTAATTTTTAGTTTAGTTTTGTGATTTCAGTTATCGCCCAAAGGAGGCGTAGTGTGTTAGCGTCGAGTTGAAGCATTGTAAATTTTAAAGAGTTAATAAAGGGTACTTTTAACCTTTCTCCTGTGCAGTTACTAAACGTACAGTTGGAACTTTAAAGTTAGACAAGTAGACCCTACAAGTTTCTACCAAAGCAGTTATTGTGAGGCCAGTTACATAGGATTTCATTTTGATTATTTTAACAATTACTAAAATCACGAAATAATTATTAACAAATTTTCCGCAAATATACGTTTTCAAAAAGGAACTGATTCAATTAGTTTATCTTAGCATATAAACAGAAATAAGTGGATACGTCTTTGATATTTTTTGTATATTCCCACAGAAGCATTCTTTAATTTAAATTCTATATCTGGGTTTTATGATTACAGGCGAAAATACCGCGGACGAAAGCATCGCGGAGAAAACAATGCAAGACGAAAACATCGTCGTACATATCACCGTGGGAGAAACGAAAGCAAAGAAAAAACATCACAATTCTAAATCATTGCAGTACAAAACATTGTCGTCGAAAATAAAGCGATTCAAAAACTTCGCAGTTTAAAAACAAAAATATATCTTGGTAAAAAATAAAGCATCTACAAATCATTACGAATACGAAATTTGGCAAAGAACCCGCCACATCGTCACAAGATCAAATGGTGGTTAGCAGATTCAGATCACGAGATGCTTGCGTAAGAAAACCAGTCCAGGACGAACAGCAGCGAAAACCAAAGTGGTTGAAAACATTCGTTAAACGTTTTTACAAAGTCGCGCAAACTCAACGCGTTGTGCGAGTTCTGAAATCAATTTGCCTCATATAACGGTGTGGCGTATGTTACGACGGAAACGTCTACAATTCCTGCCACACACCTTTCAGATAGTACAGGCGTTAAAACCTTCCGACAAAACGTTTCGTAAAGCTTTCTGTGAGAATTAGCAAGATAAACTGGAGGCAGATGATTTCGCTAACAGACTTATACTCGTATTTACGGATGAAGCCACTTTTCAATTTTTTGACAAATTTAACAGCCATAATTTAAGCAAAGAAAATTCACTCGGTGTAATGTAACACGAGCGGGATTTTCCAAAGGTGAAAGTTTTCTGCGCCACTTCCGACAGTTGTGTTTTGGGCCGTTTTTTCTTTGCGGTAAATTGGATTAACGGGTGCATTTACTAAGATATGCTGTAAGAGTGGTCGTTCAATTAGTTGTAGGAAGGAGTTCCCAGCTTCCTTTTGCAGCAAGACGGTGTACTACGACAGTGGCATAAAAAGTTACACATGGCCCTACTGATACCATATGCCATTGCTTTTGTGGCCACCGAGATACTCATATCTAATCCCTTGTGATTTTTTCCTATGGGGTTTTGTTAAAGGCAAAGTGTTTGTGTCTCCATTTCCCCCAAACTTACAGCAACTGAAGCAGTGAATTAAATCATTAACAACGGGTGTTCTAATTACGAGTGTGACAGGAAGTGGAGTAGCGCATAGATATGTGCAGTTTCACCGGAGGGGCACATTTAGAACATCTATATAAACCTGTAAAACCATAGCTTCACTCTGCGAATTTAATTTATTAAAATAAGATAATTACAGCATTCACGAGTATGCTTTCTTTTTGCCCCTTTCACTATGAAACTCCTGTATAATTGACTGGAATTTAAATTAGTGCACTAATTATTAATTATTAAGGAACTTAAATGCCTATCAATTGTACTTTGTTCATGACATCATGAATAGATGGTTAATTTAATGCAACTATCAAACCAATAGGATATTTTGTGGATAATTTATTGTATATTTATAGATGAATATCACTACTCTGTTTATATAATATTAAAAGGAATTTGAATATAAAAAATTTCAAGAACAATTTGAAATAGGCAGTTTTTGATAACACATATGCCAAGATGTAAAATAATTTTAGTATAATTATCGGCTTTATATTAGCTTTTGTGACAAAATTCTGAATATGAAGAATATTCCTTTCAAAATAATTCAATACAGAATTTTTACAATTGTTTCGTTAATGTCTGTTTGAGCATATGAAATCACATTGTGCTATTTCTTCATATTGTTTTGGCAGCTTAAGCTGAATTTTATTAGATATTATTTTGAGTGCCACATTTTAAATCTTTCTTTAAGCTCTATATTTAGTATTTAAAAATTCTATGCTTTGCACGCGTTTCCATAAAAATTAACATTCGTTTGACATTATTTAAAAAGCTTTAATGATTGAAAAAAGCAGTTTAACGTAGCTCTTTCGAAAAATATTTTGAGTTTTTTCTTTATTTAGAAATGAATTCTTGAAATTTTAATAAGCTATTTATGTTTGTCTGAGACAGTACGGAAATCTAAACAAGTATATCCTTTATTAAGATTAATCCACAATTTTTATAAACTGAGTCTTGATTCAAGAGTGTGTTAAAACACAGTTATCATTATTTTTTCAAGAATTTCGTAGAAAAGATTAAATTTTAACCTATAGAAAACCCTTATGCCATTCTGAATCTTAATGCATACTTAGACTTATTTTTAAGGGCACTTTATTTCGTAACCATTAGCCTTGCGCCACTACAAGGCTCAGAATTGGTGGTCATTTCATTATGGAAGCATCTTACAGATGGCCATCGTTACCTTCTCTGAAGGTACGGACAATCACAACCATGTTAACCTTCTCTGGGATTCGATTGTATTGGATTAGATTATTTAATTATGGCAAAGCACACGAGGGCTATCTGCCTAAAGGGAGAGATACCTTCTTGGAGGACTTTCTAAGGGAAACTGGCTCGTATGCACGTTACACATGGGGAAAACCACGAAAAGCCTATGCAGCCAGCCCGTTCGCGGGATTTGAACCTCGGACCGAACTACCAGTGTTCAGCGTCTTTACCGCTTGGCCGCTGGTGGGCTCTTCGGGATTCGAACCCGGGCTCTTCGCTTCGGCAGTCAGGGTCACAACTACTATACCGGCTGCATATTTGCATCGGCATGCATATTTGATATATTTTAAACAGCCTGGTGAAAGTTCGATCCTTCTTGTTCAAGGACTAAAATATTCTTCTTAGTTTAGAATAGTAAAAGTTTCATGATTTCCCCAAACATAATGTGAATATATGCCAGTTTCCACCGGAAACGTCCTTTATGAAAACATCCTATCCTGAGTCAAATCAGCCGCCATTTGAGTTGCTGCCATGATCTAACCCAAAATAAAATGCTTCTGCTCTTTGTTGAACAAGGATCCATGTCAAAGTCTATGGAAAGACTTCTATAAAGGTAGTATCAGCAGAAAGTTAAACTTTGCATAATTTTTATGCTTATATTTATTTTAATTAGAGACTGTTGAAACGAAGTTAAACAGGATTAGAAATCAATTATAAGTTGTGTTTGTTTAGAAAAGTGTATTCATCGGGCTGGAAACTTCAGTTTTGATATTTGCTTCTGCTAATGGATATTGATGCTTATGTTTCGCCGGATAGCTTTTCATTAATCACGCTTATGTCTGAAAGCTTTACATTCCATTTCAACTCTTTGGACTTTTCATTTGAGATTAAACTATTCTTTGGAACATTACGCACTCATTTCCCCGTAAACTATTCTGAAAGAGCATTTTACCCTTCAGTTTGTTCCCTGTTACGCCTTTGCGAACAGATAAATCTTTTATTATTTTAGGAGTGCTTAAAAATACTTTTTACCTTCACAGAATAACCTGACAAAATCACACTATTTGCTCAAAATCGTTTTGAGAGTTTTGAATTTCTTCTGCATAGTAATTAGTTTTTCACTTACATGGTTAAGCTTTTGAAAACAGAATTTTTGTATATTGAAAGAAGATTGAATAAACCAGTTACTGATTTATTTATCTTTTCCTTGCATGTTGTGCTGAAATCACAGATGCTTGAAATAATAATAAAGCGGCTGGAAATTTGAATTTGGTTTGGAGTGATCATGTAAATAAAATTTTCCTTGCATCTGTTTTTTGATAATGTAACGTTTCCTTTATCTTCTTTATATTTTGCTTTGTATGTTAATTAACATTCGTTTGACATTATTTAAAAAGCGTTACTGATTGAAAAAAGCAATTTAACTTAGCTCTTTCGAAAGATATTTTGAGTTTTTTCTTTATTTAGAAATGAATTCTTAAAATTTTAATAAGCTATTTATGTTTGTCTGAGACAAAATTCTAACAAGTATATCCTTTATTAAGGTTAATTAACAATTTTTTATAAACTGAGTTTTGATTCAATAGTGTGTTAAAACACAGTTATTATTTTTTCAAGAATTTCGTAGAAAAGTCGCGAAATGCCCAGCTGCGGTAAGATTTAGTGCTGACAGAATGTAGCGGGGTAAGGCACACAGTTGCCAGATTCGACTAGAAATCATCATTTGAGAAAAAATTGGCAATATGCCATAGACGAAGCGAGAACATTCTAGAACGTATTCTTAACAATTTTCTCGAGAATATTCTCGAAGGTAGGTTAAAGCTACCCTCTCTGTCCTGGGAGTGAGCAGCAATATCTTGTGTTCAGTAGTAGTGTCTTGAGTTCAGAGATTAGTTACTAATTCAGAAGTCAAACAACAAAAATCAGCGTTATATTTACAAAATTTTCACAGGACTAGTTTCGATGGTTTTACCGAACCATCATCTTCAGCTGCAAAACCGCAAATGAAGATTAGATTGATCAGAGATTAGATTGAGAGCGATCGACCGAGTCGGGAGCTGTACTTTAGTGCTTTGCCGTGAAATTTTCTTTACCGTTATAGCCTGAAGGCTGTGTTGCTGATTGTTTCAGCATGTTTTTTGTAGTTTTTCGACGACTGTAAACGTGTCTTTGGAATTGTCCTGTGTTACAGCGGAGAAAAAATTGTGTTTTGATTCTTCATCAAGTATTATCATCAATTACTATAAATCCACGAACCCGTTGACCGCAACACTATCTTAAGTTTTGATTCAGTGATAGGAATCATAGTGTAACATACTATATTTTATGCAAGCAGAAAAATCCTGCACAAGCGGTTTCTGCTTATGTTATTAAAAATGCTATTTATTTATGTTGAGGATATAAGACATCTAAAGAAATTTCACGACTTCTGAATGCGAAAGCCAAAAAAGTCTAAAAATAATTGATATGCTTAAAATACATTTAAGTAGTAGTTACACATCGAAAAAGTTTATTAATACAGTGATAATGTTTGTGGAAATTATGTTAAGTATTTTGGGTTTATACATATAACAGCTTACATAAATTAAACGTTTTCGGTCTAAGAACCATCAAATTTAATTAGATCACATTAGAATCTTATTATAGGCTCAATCTTGGAAGCTTTAGTCTAAATGAATTGATTTGAAATGAAGCTTTCTTTCCAAAGCACTAACTAGCAATCTGTGCGATTTCTGATATCATAAATTTAGAGTTGCAAAAATAAAAATAAATTGAGATTATGAATTATTTATAAATTGTTATCTTTTACCGTAATATTATGTATTATTACTCAAAAATTTTAACCTTTCACTAAATTAAAAAATCGTATGTGTACACCCCATGACTTCCTTGTACAGAATATTAAACTATACGCATTTTTTTCTGCATTTCATTTAAACTTTTCCCCTCAAATCTCATTAGAGATATATTTCTCATTCAATTAATTCAGTTGTCACTTCGCGAAAAGGCAAATAAATGAAAACTCAAAACAAATATATGAAAAATTGACAGATATACAGAAACATAAAACACCAAATACAGTAAAAACAATTTACAATTTTTTTTTCCAATCAAAATTAAAATTTCTAGGTAAAAACAAGCAGTTCGGCCAGCGGGCTAGAAGGCAGATTTTTGGTGCACAAAACTGAAAATTTATTTTTGTTTTCGCTCGGCAAAAAAACAATGAAGGCGTAGAAACTAACTTTTCTCTTCAGAATTAATTTTAAAGCAGTTTTATAATTTTTTTGGAGGAAAAGAGTCTTTTGTTCTGTCCTTACGTACAGATGTTACTCAAAAATAGAAAAGGCTTAGCGGCACTTAAACAACTTTAAAATTGTTGATAATTCTAACAATATTGCACACAGATTTACTAAAGGCATAAAAACCTTAACCGGAAGATAAAAACAACATAATTCAATCATTTTTAAAGCAAAAAAATGTACAATTTACAAATATATAAGAGTAAAGAAACTGAGATCACTGAGCCGGGTAACAGAGTGGATATATATATATAAATATATTTATATACTTTTGGTGCGGCCGATTGCAACCAAAATACAAGGTTCACATCTACATGTTATAGCAGTCATATATACAAAATTTCAACGTTCTGAGGCTTTTTTAAATTTTTTTGGAGGAAACGAGCCTTTTATTCTGTCCTTACGTAGAGATATCATGCAAAAACATCGCTAAATTCCATTGGATAGCTGTGATATTTTCGTTGAAATATGCTGCCTGAAACTTTTCGCGATTACAATACTTCCTTTTTACTTCGTACAAGGAAGTAAAAACAGTGCCAAGCTATTCCAATCAGTTCACCAAAGTTTTGTCAATTAATTACACTTTCGTAATTTCTAAGCTCTATAGATCATGAGTGATCGTAAGTGAGTAATTTTGCTCTGACATTCATGATGTCACACTGAGAAAAAAAACATTAATGATGTCTAACCTTTCAAAGTGCACTGAAAAATCGCACATCATAAACATATACATTGTTTTCCGTTAGACAAAAGAGAGAACAACTTAAACTACATATTTCTTACTAAAGCACTAATGATCTGTCAATGTACACAACGCATAAAGGACTATTTAAAATTATCAAATCGTTTTCTTTTATTTGAAATCTAAATGTTATTCCAAAGTGTAATAAAACTATCACGTGTTTGCGTTATCATGTTAGAATTAAGGCATTCATAAATACTGTACTCTTATCTAGACTTTATAAGGTATTTCTTAGAATGCTTTATATGGTATTCTTAGCTTTATAAGCTTTATAAGGTATTCTTTACATGCATTATAATGTATTTCTTAGCATGCTTTCGTAGTGTAGTGGTCAGCACCCTCGACTCGTATTCGAAAGAACCGTGGTTCGAGTCTCGGCGAGGGCATTGCTCATTTTTCATCTATCTTGCTTCCAAACTATTCTAATGTCTCTACAACTTAATATTAGAAATACTTCGAAAACTTTAGAGAACCCATATCATTTACAGAAATTCAAATAAACGACCGGAAAACTGCGAGGTCATAGATTTCGACAATGCATTTTTTTTTCTTATTTCTACCACATACAAACAAATTTAGTGACTCTGTGGAAAATTTAAACTGTTTTTTACTTTTAGCCAGAAGCCCCTTTTTTTCCCTCTTCAAATTGAAGTTCTCCTTGAGGTAACTACTCGATCGCTTAATTATGATCTTACTGTTATTGTTCTTCATACGTGATTAGGAAGTCGTAACAAGAACCACCCCTTGAGGCTAGACCAGAATTAATTGATTTGGGAGTCTCATTTAACTCGAGTAAGCGAAGCGCTGCAAAAACAAAACCCAAATTCATCTGCACGCAGCCGAAGAAAGAATCACTTTAACAAACCACCACTCGCTTCAAAAAGAGGCGGTAAAGTTACTTCCAGCCCATTTCTCTTCTGGGAACGAAAAATCCATTCAATTTCCGAACCTTCAGAAGAGAATTGATTCCTGCTATTCCCGTACTGGAAGAAAAAGAACCTTTCTCGTTTTGCCAAGTGTAAAAGTTCTAAGTAGCCAGGGGGAGACACAATCGCAAAGGATTTCGTTTAATTGATTGTTGTGAACTTAATTAGCCTTTTCTTGGGCCCGAAAGATATGTCGGAATGTTTGGAGTTCGGCTTAATTTTGTTTATTCAAGTCACAGGAGCAGGACTCGCGAAGATTTACGGCGCAGTCGGCGTAAAAGGATGCCGAATTCCCTTTGAAAGACTGGAGGTGAAAGCCAATATTTTCGACTTCTGCTTCATGATATGTTTGCCGAAGAGGTTAACCGGTTCGTGTTCTGTTCGTAGGTGATGTTAGCTGACGAAGATTGCATTGCTCTACAATTGAAAACGTCTTCCCTGTTAACGTTTTGTACAATTTCGTTTGTACTGTCATTTACTGAATCTAGTATGTTGTTTAATTTTCATTACCGTTCTCAAATATTTAAAAAATGCAAGGAAATACACAAAGTTAAAATACTGCATAAAAATTAAAGGCTCATTTTTATCATAAAAATGCTTCAAGAACTTGAAAATTTATTAGCCACAGTTATCTACGTATTACATAAATCGACGTTTAAAAATCAGTACACTTATTTTATTAGCGTAAATAGGCGCTAGTCCAGAAGAGCTATTAGTCTCAAAACGGCATTTTGCATTCAATCACTTTTCAAATTGTTGCCACTAAATTTTATCGCCCTGTATTACATTTAAAGAAACTAAGTAATAAAAAATGTACGCTGCGAAAAAAAAGGGGGGCAGTTCTATATCTCCCGTTTTATTGGGCGATTGACGAAATTCAAATTGCGTTTTTCCTGTCTCGAAAGCGTGACTTAGGATATGCATTAGATTTATTTATAGCGTTGTTCTAATATAGGTATTTTGACACAAAATGGGACTTTTTCTGAAAAGACATACCAATTTTTTCCATACTTTGATTCAAGGGCTCAAATTATGCCTAAATATTAAATTTTGTAAAATTTGGCGCGAAATTTAGGGAGAAATTCAAAATTTATCTTGGCGCATTTTTTCAGTTTGCGTCAAGAATAATTCACTTGGCACTGAATAATTTACTTGGTACTGAATAATTCACTTGGCACTGAATAATTCACTTGGCAAGAATAATTCACTGGTCTTAATTTATAGCAAACTGTTTTCCTTTCCTATTATTCATTGTAAATCGGAGCGGAAAAAATGAAGCGAAAATGAGCGGAAAAAAGTCACCGTTCGTACTTTCAAATAGTTTTAACGAAGTGCGTAAACTTCATTTGCGTTATTATCGCCTATAACAAATAGGCCAAATTTCAAAACGTGCCACTATGTAAATTTAAGTATATCTTAGAAAATTTTGAATAAAAAAACGGTAATGTTTTGTAGGTGTGCCTAGAAATACATCGATTTTAAGATGATGTTGTAAATTTTATAGGTTATATCTCGATGTATCTTTCGAAAAATTTATAAAATGTATTTAAAAATACAAATAAATCATAAAAAAATGGGCGAATTTTATTTGGAATGAACCTAAGTTTAGAAATATGAAAGAAGGACTAAAATAAGTTTAATAAAAAAAGAGATATTAACAAACATATACCAAATTCAATTGACATTGAGGAGCTAAAAGTTTGAGTGCTAGTTTTTTTAAAAACAACTCGTGCGATTTTTAATTTGAGTCGTAGAATCGAAATATGGAAAAAAGGGCATGCCATTGCAGAAAAAGTCCGATTTTGTGTCAAAACACCTATATTAGACAAATGCTGTATATAAATGGAATACATATCCTAAGTCGAGCTTTCGTGACATGAAAAACGCAAGTTGAATTTCGTCAATCGGCCCAGTAGAACGGGATATATAGAACTGTCCCGCCTTTTTTTTTTTTTTTTTTTTTTTTTTTTTTTTTTTTTTTTTTCCGCAGTGTACATAAATGTATGTATGTTTTTCGTATTATGAACAAACAACAGTACATAAATCATGAAATTTTGAATAACATAGTCCTCCACCCGCACAGGGGAATCTGGAAGCCCAAATCTGGAATTTGCTTTATGGTTTATTTCATATTTTGTAAAACTTTTTTTATTAACAAAATTAAACAATTTCAAAGCGAGCAGTGGCAACTATGTAGGGAATAAAAAATTTTATCTCCAGCGTGCGAGACTATCTATCGGAAGTTCAAAAAACATGTTCTAAAACATTTTAATATTTTTAGCAGAATGTGGCGTTAGCCCAAATGCTCTCGAAGCGTGTATGTGCCTGCAAAGGAAAGAAAAAAAATGTCATTTTGGCAATATTATAAAATCTGAAAGTCTTCAGATTTTGTTTTGTCTTTTTTAAATTTTATTTAGTAGTGATTCCTTTATTTGGCCATATTTGGGGCTTGCATTCAAGGCTAAATAGTCCTCAATACACTTTGTGTTTCATCGTCCACTGTATTTTCATTTGAGAAAATTTTTATAAGACCGTTTGTCTGAAAGATAGGGAACGATCTGAATAGACGTTGTAATCTAATGTTCTGCGGGATAAACGAAATTTCTCCACGTCACAATAATTATCAAATTTCTTATTTTCCATAAAATTGCATCACATCTTATGAAGTAAATCCCAGATTACTTTCTGCATTCTATTTAGGTTACTTTAAATTATAATTTTAAACGATTGCCTAATTTGTGATCAGAAAAAAACCTATATTTTTTCAAACCTATAGAAGTGATTTTAGATCAGCATAGGTATTTCTCGGGTAAATGCTTAAATATTGTTATAAATGCTTCAGGTTCTCAACGTAAGCTGCAGTAACAGAAATAAAGTCATCCCAGTTAGAAAGCGAAACCGTGTGTCAGTTTCCCTTTCGCTCATGATTAACAACATTTAATTCCTATATTTCGAAAACAAAATATATGCATTCCATATTTTGGGGCTTACATAACTAATCAATCAAAAAAATCTGAAAGCTTTTAGATTTTATATTATGCTCAAAAGGGCGTTTTATTTAACGTTTTATGTATTACCTTTATTTATTAAGTATCCTATTCTGCACACTCAAACAAAAAAAAAAAAAAAAAAAATTCATGTGAACAACAATATCACAAAATAATTTAAAAAGAGTATATATTTAGAATTTCACAGTATGACTTGCTGCAGATAAAACTGTTTATCTTTTCGTACAGTGTTGCCATTGCTAGCTTTGAAATCATTGAGTTTCCAATCAAAAATACGTTAAAGTTTTACAAAATATGAAATAGATACTAAGAGAAATTCCAAATTTGAAATTTGGGCTTTCAGATGCCCATATGCGAGTGAAGGACTACGTTATTCAAAATTGGATGTCTCTAGGTACCGTTGTTATTTCACAGTGCGAGAAACATACATACATTCACGCATATTCTTCATTGTTAAATTTCTTTAAATATAATGCAGGACTCTAATATTTGGTGGCAACAATTTGAAAAGTGAAACGCCGTTTATAATGAACCAACGCAAAATGCCAAAACGAAATTAATAGCCCTTTTGAGAAATTGCCCCTTTGGCTAACAGTAGCTATCTAACCGGAATATGAATAAATTTTGCATTCAAAATTTTAAAATACTATTTTACCAACAGGAAAACAACCAATTATCCAAAAAAACTATGCTGAGTGCTATAGTTTAAATGCTTTTTCGGAGTATTCAAAGACTAAATTAAACGTAATAAGGAATAGTGTCATAGGAAGGATTGCACTAGAGATCAAAATTACGTTCATTTAACAATCATTACGACCATTTTATGAAAGAAAGGCATCATACATATAAAATGATAAAATTTTGATAATACTCTTACGAATTTTGCATATATGTAAATAATTTATTGAAACTACATGTCAAATTATAGTATCTCTTGTATAATGTAGCATAAAAGAACTCAAGAGAGTAAAGCTTCGCCCAAAAAATAAGGTTACAGGGTTTGCTAAAAAACATGGAAACTGGTCTTTAGAGAGGCATTTAGTGCCACCCTGAACTGAGAAAATGATAAAAACTTGGTGGAATCAGGAAGAGGATCTAAATTACCATTTTATAGTTAAAATACTGTAAATTCATTATAATGATGAATAATAAAGTTTTATCCTTCGAAAATGTGTATAAAAAAGGCGGTGCGTCTTAAATGCCGGCAAATACAGTAATTTTGTTTCTTTCCTTTCTACTTTTATTGAGTATTTAATTTTATTTTATTCTCTTAAATATCTTTGTGCTTGTCGTATATGATGTGGTCGATTCTCGACGAAATTATACATATGTTGAAAATTTGAAGTGAACCTTTTGTTCATATATTCATTCCACCTTGACTTCAGACGCAGTTGTTCAATAATATTCAGAATATCTTTGGTTTATGAAAGCAGTTCGAAGAAAAATTCGTCCCTTGTAATTTATTGCACTTTTGAAGATAACACTTGACTTTTCACATTCAGTCATTGATATATGAGGAAATTTCAACTTCGCATTTATCACTTCTTTTCCAGCCACTTCCATAAGCGATTTTTATTGTCAACAATGAAGATTTATATTTAGAAACTTCTTGAGTTACGTTAGATAAGTTTATACAAAAGTGAAACCACGAAGCTCATTCCAGTTGCTTGTTGCCCCTCATAAAACATTTTAAACACATAATAACATGCACAAGCCTTTTTAATTAATCATGTGTTACTATTGACTCTTTTGCATTAAAATGTATCAACGTTTAATGGTTTTAATTCATTACTCAAATATGAAAATCAAATTGAGGAGTGCAATTTTATAGTAAAAGAAGCGGGTAACCCCGCCAGATGAGCGAGCTGCAGCCAAAGCAAAATTTATAAATTCTATGTACCCATGAAGAGCAAATGTATAAAACATTTCAATATGAATGAAATATGTTCATTCTTTCCAAGCAACGACCAATTTGTAAATAATTCTTTATCGCCAAACCAAAAAACAAAAATTATTAATTTAGAAGTCAAACAACAAAAATCAACGTTATATTTCAAATTTTCACAGGACTAGTTTCGATGGTTGCCGCCCAGTCGGTATGGTGGTCAGGGAAGCTGACTGCGATGCCGAAGGGCCTGGGTTCGAATCCCGGAGAAGGCATGGTTTTAACTATCCGTCTCTTCATACGAAAGGCGATGGTGGCCCACCTATTAGGTGGCTCCATGATAAAGAGACCACCATATCCGGCCTTGTATAGATTAATGGACTGGGTTACATTTGTAAGTGCTCACAATCTGCCATTGAAAAAAAAAGTTTCGATGTTTTTACCGAACCATCACCCCCAGCTTCAAAAACGCAAACGAATAAGATAAGGTAAGAAAGACTTAACAGGAGTTAAGCTACTGGCGCCATCTGGAAAAGATGGTAGCTAGATGCTAGATCCACAATTATAAACGCTAACTTACAATGTTGTCATTCCTATTATTTTATGTTACCATTACATATGTTTTCTGCTAGGGCTATATTTTTTCCTGAGTAAAATATTGTAATAAATTCATTGCATTTGCTTTATGTTTTAAGTAACATAGGATATTGCTTTTTTTTTTTTTTTTTTTTTTTTTTTTTTTTGTTACGTTTGTAGTTATTAAGGATTTTGTTTCTTTGAGCAGCAAAAAAGTCGGCTGTGCCATCCCCGGGATTTGATGACGTTCTACGCTCATTACAAACAAATGTGAAAACAAAGAAATTTGTTGTTTTGTGAAAACAAAGAAATTTTAAAGATTCTCCATTGTGTGAAAACAAAGAAATTTTTAAAATCCTCTATTATGTGAAAACAAAGAAATTTTTAGAATTCTATATCAGTTATTTCTCGTAAATAATGATGGATAATATGTTGCAATTTTTAGCCCAATTTAAAAAAACAACGGGATCTAGAGCCATCAAATTTTGAATAACGTAGCCCTCCACTCGAAAATAGGCATCTGGAAGCCAAGATTTGAAATTTGGAATTTATTTTATTATCTATTCCATAATTTGTAAAACGTTAACGAATTTTGACTAACAAACTCAAATATTTCAAGGCGAACAATGCCAACATACTGCAGGGAAAAAAGTTTATCTCCTGTGGTGATTGTGTATCGGAAATTCAGATATGCTCTTTTTAAATTATTTTGTGATATTGCTGTTGAATAAATTTTAGGGTTTATTTGAGAAGAACATGGTATGTCATAAATAAAAGTAACACACAAAACGTTAAAAAAACGACCCTTTGATCATAATATAAAATCTGAAAGCTTTCAGATTTCTTTAATGTACTTTAATCTATACGATAATTGTGGTTAACAAATGTTTTATTCTATCCTTAAACGTATGATAAGTCATCTACTTACCTTCAACTGATAAGGAGAAGTCTCTCATAAAACCTCCAGGAAATAGCTTGAAAGTGGAAAATTTTATTAACCTTGTAATTAAATTCTTACGTTGAAGCTTAGCCGTTTAATTATTTGGTTGTCTCCACTAATTTAATTTAATTAGTTAAATTCTGTCACATAGAAAAAATCTTTTAATCATTCTTTTCATAAAATATTCATTTGAAGAAAAAGAAGAAATTTTCTATTATTTTTGGACACTTTAAATGGGATATTTAAAAATTATTTATAAAAGTCTAACTAAAACTAAATTGTGTTTCATTTAAATTAACGTTATTGGTTTCATGCCTATACTCACGTCTCGCAGAATAGGTTACAGTTACAACATTATTAACTGAGAATTTAAAGAACAGCTTCAAAGCCTTAGCCATTAACTACCTCCCTCTAACACTGCAAAAACAATAAAAACTGATATCTCTGTATATACAACTTTAATCGGAGGAAAAAAAAGGACTATTGAAATAAAATATTAAAAAATCTGATGGGTATATCACATGACTTCCTTGTGCGAAATATTAAATTACGCGCATTTTTCTTGCATTTCATTTAAACTTATTGGATTGAATTAAATCTACTTCGTCGACAGCGCATAAACTACAATAGAATAAATGCATTCTTTAAAATTCACTCTAGTATTTGTTTACCATAGCGACACTCTGGCGCTAGATTCACTTAACAGTATTATATTTCGTTCATATTATAACTCATAATGCACAAAATTTATATCATTTCAAGAATAGAATTATCTAATCGTTGCCACATGTTCTATTCAAATACTATAATAAAGTTAGAATGATGTATAAAAGAAATTAAGCAAATAAAACAGAAAAGAAACAGTTTTTCACAGACGATTGAGTATTTCTCATTCAATTAATTCATTTCTCACTTCGCGAGAAGGCAAAAATTCATAAAAAGTCAAAATATCTATATTAAAAATTACGAACTAAATCTTAAACACTTATTTCCTCGAAAAAATTCCACAAAGGATTAAGCATGATTTAATTGGCAATAATAAATGAAGACGTTATCTTTGTTGTTGCGAAGCTAAGTTTCTCTAGATTGGCAACAAATCCACTAGTCTGCTGTTTCAAATGTAAACAATCAATGGCCGCCATAAAAAAAAAAGGCTTACCGGCACTTAAACAACTTTAAAATTGTTGATAATTCTAAAACTATTGTATACACATTTACTAAAGGTATGAAAACCTTAACCGGAAGATAAAAAAAATATAATTTAATCATTTTTAAAGAACAAAATGTACAATTTACAAACATATAAGAGTAAAGAAACTGAGATCACTGAGCCGGGTAATAGAGTGGATATGTATATAAATATATTTATATACGTTTGGTGCGGCCGATTGCAACCAAAATACGAGGTGCACATCTACAAGTTATAGCAGTCCTATATACAAAATTTCACCGTTCTGAGGCTACTCGTTTTTGAGTTATGGATGATACGTACCTACGTACGTACGTACATACGTTCGTACAGACGCCACGAAAAATTCTCTTCAGAATTAATTTTAAAGCAGTTTTATAATTTTTTTTGGAGGAAAGGAGTCTTTTATTCTCTCCTTACGTACAGATATCACGCAAAAACGTCGTCAAATTGCATTCGATAGCGGACAAAATGGATATTTTCGTTGAAATATGCTGCCTGAAACTTTTCGCGATTACAATACTTCCTTTTTACTTCGTACAAGGACGTAAAAAATGACCATTTTCATAAATAATAATCATAAACCTACATATGCTCATAACAAGACACGGAAAGAAAGAAAAAGTCCTACAAAAACGAGTTATATTTAATCATCATGTTTTCTGCATGTTTTTAACACGCAAAAGTCCTATTGTTATAATAATATTTCAATCATTGAGTTATGGTATCAGACATATTGGCTAGAAACTAAAAGTATAAAGGTTGATAAATACATGTTCCATTAATTTACATGCTGAAATTTATTATTTCTTTCAGTAACACTGTTTTTCGCAAGACGAATCCCTTTATTTGTCGCATTCTTTATATCTTCCTTTCTGTAAAAAATACGAAATATTACGTACTTTAAATTATTTACAAAACTTTTTAGGTGGATAACACTATTCGTGCAAATATTTCAACATTGTTTCTTCAATGCGCATTTTAAATATATTGTACATATAAAATTTTAAATACGTCCTTCGTATCGCTCTTAAAATTATGTTAACATAAATTTTCAAGTTTGTTTACTTCTGCATACAGATGGCGTTAACTTCTCGTTTGCTTTGTTCCTTTTGGGTATAAATACAACCGTTGCTTTCCGCTCATTGCAGATTTCTTTGCTTTTGATGAAGTGGGCTCTGTACCTCTTTTCCGTCGAAAACGATAGATGATTGACCAAATCCACACCAAACACAAGGTTGTTTCTTTCCTAATTTTATGTTTTACTTTGACGTATTTTGCTTCGGTCTTGGCATTATGTATATATTTTAAAATAAATTTAATTAAACACATATATATATATATATATACATACATATAATATATATTGTTACGGAATGTACAGGCACGGTGAAATAGCTTTCCCGCAAAGTAGTTTTAGGATTGCCATAAAATAGAAAAAGGAGGGCCAAGTTGCCAAATTTGGCGAAAAATCGCCCTTTTGGCGACATTTGGCGACAAAATTGGCGATATACCATGGACCGTTGGAGAACTTTCTGAAACGAATTCTTAACCGGTTTAGCCCACAATGTTCCCGAACACAAGCCGAAAGCTATATAACCCTGCTGGTCCGCAGTCAGTTAGTGAGAGTGCCTCGTCTAGAGTGCGAGATAGTCAGTATCGAGTTGGTGTCTCGTCTAGCGAATCAATCCCTGCGGAGTCGATCGAGTTGACAGCCGGGCAGCGAGGGCCGAGTGGGTCGTCGAGTTCACCGAAGGAGTCTCTTAGTGTATCGCGGTTAGTGCATCGTCGAGAGAGCGTGTTGAGCTCCGGGAACGACTGAACCAAGGAGTCGGGAGCTGTGCTCGTATGTCGTCGAGTGCATCGCGAGTCGTAGCGTGGAGAGTCTCGAGAGTACCTGGAGTTCCGAAAACGACCAAGCTGAGTCCGGAGCTGTACTCCGGAAAGCAGATTCGGGTGCTTTACAGGAAGCTGTCTCCACCGTTATTGCCTGACAGTGTAAAGGCTGTGTCGCTGATTGTTCCAGCGTGTTTATAGTAGTTCATCGACGACTGTAAAACGTGTTTTGGAGCTGTCCTGACAATACTGGCAAATAAAGTGTGTTTCGATACTTCATGAACAGTCGTCGTTATTCACTCCAAATCTACATGAACCCCGTACGAATGTGAAGGAAGAAAATAACGCAACAATATATATATGTATTTAAAATAATAGAAATGTATGATTATAAAAAAAACTTTTAAAAGTAATATATATATAAATTTATGGTTTTTACGGTACTCGGAACCTCTGAATTTTTGTAAAAGATTTTTATCATTTTTACATCACTTTCGTAAATTTTATGCAATGGTTGTATTCATGTTTTTCAGTTTTTTTTTACTGTGCTTTTCTGTTTCGGTTAAATATGAATTAAAATTTTTAATTTATTTTTTGGATATAAATTATTTATAGATACACACACACATATAATATACATTTTTCATTAACTCTAATATGCTCTGTTTGTTCTTTAAGCATTTTGTAAACTTGAAATAAATTTTGATCTTAATCGAGGATAACTGTAGTCGTAGAAGTATCATAATCTCGAAGGAAAATTAAAATGCATCCATTTTCAAACATGTATCCTTCAGGAAATCCTTTAAGAGTTTAATCTTTTGAAATATTATTTAAAACTCGATCCTTCTAGAATCTCAAATGAGCTAACGGTCAGCCAGTCTTAAAAAACAATAACTTATCGTAAAAAATTACGATAAAAATTACCATGGGAATAGGAAGTTATTGGATGTGTTAAACTGCATTATAGAAGAAAATGTTCAAAGTTTTTTTTTTCATGTCTTGTTACTTAAAGTAACACCTTAATGTACAAAATGGTTATCTCACCCAAAATCTGTTCCACAATTTTTTGAGAGCGTTTTACTTATCTACTTTTTAGCACGGTGAAACTTTAGCAAAGTGTTAAAACATCGCCGACGAAACAATTTATAATCTTTCTTGAGCTAAAAAGAGTAGACGCTAATCATGGAAGACCGAAGCGGTGGGTAACTAAACACTTTCAGTGGGATAACCTCTAGGGCATTTAAAGAACGATCTTCTAGGAGTTTCTCCTTTAATTTTACAAGAAAATACATTTACAATTAATGTTGAAGGAGCGGAAAATTGAGGAAAATTTTTTTTTTCTTTCAATTTAAATACATTTGCCCGTTTTCAGTTCAAAACATATTAAATTAAAAAAATGTACACAAATTAATTATTAAAATAAAACATACTTCGAAAGATAATTTAAAGTATCGGTTTAATGATTACTTATACAGGTGCAGGCTATGTTTCTTCCCAACAAATTGAAAACTCGTAGTGACATGTAAATAAATAATTGGCGTTGTAATTATAAAAGAAAAATTAGAATGCCCATTTTTTTGGCAGATAAATCTGCCGGAAATTCTGACGGTTACCAAAATCAGAAGATATAAATTTATATCTTGATTAAAATATATATTTCACAATTTGTAATATTCTTAAAAATGAACATTTAACGTTTATTCAGAGTAATCATAGACTTACGGAAAGTTTAAAAATCGGAAAAGGCGTAAGACATATAAGGTAAATTTTAATTTTATAACAGTTATTTTAATTTAGTTCACCTTTCCTCTCTTATCTCGTTTCAACTTACAACTCCCTACCAGAATGAAATTTTGCAATTGCGTTGAATGCAAATGAGGAAGAAAATAGTATTAAAGGAATGTTCAACTGACTTCGTGAGAGAGAGTTAGGATTCCTGAGTAACACACGTATGCCTTTGGGCTACGTCTCTCTAAGCTGTTTGCTACGCTCGGCTGTAACATTACCTGCTTTTTGATAGTTGGCCAGCTAGTTTAAAATTACGGGCCAACTACATTAGAATGTGCTAGCTTTAAATAAATACTTAGTCGTTAGTTAGTTTTTATTTTTACTTCCTTGTACGAAGTAAAAAGGAAGTATTGTAATCGGGAAACGTTTCAGGCATCATATTTGAACGCAAATATCCATTTTCCCCGTTATCGAATGCAATTTAACAACGTTTTTGCTTGAAATCTGTACGTAAGGACAGAAGACAGGACTCTTTTTCCCCAAAAAAATTGTAAAACTAATTTAAAATGAATTCTGAAGAGAATTTTTCGTGGCGTCTGTGCGTATGAATGTACCTCGCATAACTCAAAAACGAGTAGCCTCAGAACGTTGACATTTTGTATATAGGACTGCTATAACATGTAGATGTGCACCTCGTATTTTGGTTGCACTCCGCCGCGCCCAAAGTATATAAATATGCGTATATAGTATATATCCACTCTGTTACCCGGCTCAGTGATCTCAGTTTCTTTACTCTTCTATATTTGTAAGTTGTGCATTTTTTGCTTTAACAAGATTGAGTTATGTTGTTCTTATCTTCCGGCTAAGGTTTCTATGCCTTAAGGAAATCTTCAAGCAATATTTGTAGAATTATTAACAATGTAAAAGCTGTTTAAGTGGGGTTAAGCCTAATTTTTAAATAACATGGCGGACATATTTGTTTACATTTGAAACAACAGAATAGTAGATTTGTTGCCAATCTAGAGACACTAAGCTTCGCAACAACAAAGATAATACCTTCATTTATTATTGCGAATTAAATCATGCTTAATCCTTTCTGGAATTTTTCGAGAAAATATGTGTTTAAGATTTACTTCAAAATTTTTAATATAGATATTTTGAGTTTTTATGTATTTTTGTCTTGTCGTGAAGTGAGAAGTGAATTAATTGAATGAGAAATACTGAATCGTCTGTAAAAAACTGTTTCTTTTTTGTTGTTGTTGTTCTTTGCTTAATTTTATTTTATCGTTTTAGATATTTTATAGTATTTGAATAGAACATGTGGCAACGATTAGATAATTCTTAAGATGATATAAATTTTATGCATTTTGAGTTAAAAAGGATTGAAATGTAGCTCTGTTAAGTGAACCTAGGGCCAGAGTGTCGCTATAATAAAGAAATATATTGAATTTTAAAGAGTGAATTTATTCTATTGTGGTTTATGGCCTCTAGACGAAAGTAGATTTAATTCAATCCAATAAGTTTAAATGATATGCAAGAAAAAATCCTTATAATTTAATACTACGTACAAAAAAGTCATGTGGTGCACACATGAGATTTTTTACTTTGAGTTTAAGCCCAAGTGGAGGAAGCGCGGACTGGTAATCTTATTTTGAGTGAATAAAAGGTATTTAATCCTTCTTGAGTTTACGCTTTCTCTTCTTCGAACTTAGCTATTATTCATTTAACAGTTCACTAGGTTCCTTGACACTTAAATTAATAGTGCAGCGATGTCCAAAATCCGCATTGTGATATCGAACTGAAAATGAGTCTGATATGTGGTATGGTATTCCGTATAGTGCACACAAGTTCCGTAGCACTATACAGAAAACAGCATATCAAAAAAAAAAAAAAATTAAGACTAGCGGCCTCATAAGGCGGATTCAGAAACGAGTACGAGTCTGGATGACATTAATAACTAAACCACAACTTAATAAATAAACAACAAGTTCATAACTAAATAGCTATTTAATAATTAAACAAGCAAGTTAATAACTAAACCGAAATATAGTTATGAAACGCAATTTGATAGTTTAAAATTGATGCAGAAGTTTAAAGATGATTTTTACAAAGAAATTTAGCAAGTGGCACACTGGAAACGTGGAAATAATAAACTGTAATTTAGTTGGCGCACTAATCGAAAACGGTTCGCCATCCCTACCCTATATGGATCTAAGTGATTTATCGCTATGATCAGTAAGAGATAGAGAAACCTAAGAAGGAAAGACACTTTTGTTAAGAACTCTAATAATTTAACAGAAGACGCTTCTTATAAAACCAGCCATCAATTATGGCGTAAGTCAAAAATTAATGAATTCAAATTAAAAATAAACTAAGTCGTAAATTAGTCAAAGTGTAAGCAAAAAATATTAAGGCTCAAACTGGCTCAAATCTATACAGGCGTGAACAAAGAAACACCGACGACAGGGAGCTATTGTAGAAATTGAACTAACAACGTGGCCTTGAGCAGGCGGAACGCGCTCTGTCTAAACAATCTAAAACTTTCCTTTAAATATTATCTCTTTCTACCACAAATGAATACGCGCGAACTAAAATTAGCATTCTGGCAAGAAAAGGAAAAGGGAGAAAGACTGTAAAGCTACTGAACATAAAATAACTAGTTAGATAAAATAAATCAATACTGTACACATTCTAAAGAAAATATTTGAAATATTTTGAGTGATAATGTAGAATTTTTATAATTATGAGGCTTAGTAATGTCAAAATAGAAGTTATTGAAAAAAATAGAAATTTGAGTGTTACTGAAAATAAAAACATAAAACAATAAAATTTAGAAAATGGTTCGCAGAAAACAAATTGTTTCTAAACCTGTACGCAAATAATGCTTTAAAACGTTTTATTATTTACGTAATTTTTATTTTTTAAGTAAAGAATTTTTCCTAAAACTATACGAAATAATGCTTTGAAAAATTACATATATTATTTTAATAATGATGTTGAATAACAGAAACAATGCTTATTCAAATATAAATTAAATAAAATACTCTTTTATTACTTATAGGAAGAAATTTACTTTTATACTTAAAGGAAGGAAATAAGTATTTTATATAGGAAGGAAATAAAAATATTTATTTCCTTCCTATATAAAATACTTACGTAGTTATAAAATATTTGCTTAAAACTGTCAAGAAACGTTTCCTTAATGCAAATGAAAGAAAGAAAAAAAGAAGGGAGAAAATAAATGAATCATCTCCGATTATGCACCACGTTAATACAATTTAACATTTAAATTTCAATAGTTTAATATTTATCGATGAAGTAGAATATATTAGATTCTTCTTAATGTTTACTGATACATCTCGTTCGAACAAGATTACTAATAAAATATTTGCTATAGATAATACGAGGTATTAAAATTATTTAAATGACTTCATCTAAAATACAAAAAAAAAAAAAAAAAAAAAAAAAATCACACTTTGTGTAATAAAAAAGTGCCGTAGCTCGTAAAGAAGCAAAAGATTTTAGCTCAAATTTAAAATGACAAATTTATATTCTAAAGAATATAAGATTGTCAGAGAATGATATATGAAAAAAAAAAAAAAAAAAAAAAAACCTGAAAGCTTTCAGATTTTATATTACGACCAAAGGGCCGCTTTTTAACGTTTTGTGTGTAACCTTTATTTATTAAGTACCACGTTCTTTGCGTTTAAATTACATAAAATTCAATTCAACAGTAATATCGCAAAATATTTAAAAGCAGCATATCTTTAGAATTTCCTACAGAGAGTTTCGCGCGTTGGAGATAAAAATGTTTTCTTCCGTGCAGTATTGACATTGTTCGCTTTGAAATTGTTGAGTATGATAAGCAAATTTTAGTTAAAGTTTTAAGAAATATGAACTAGACAGTAAACCAAATTCGAAATTTCGAATTAGAACTTCCAGGGTGATTACACCTTTTAAGAATATCATTACTCCAAAGGAAAAAAAAAAGGACTATTAAGCAAAACTACAAAAACGAAAACAAAGAACTATTGTTTTCGTTTTGCGATTTTGCATTGAATCACTATAAATGTCCGTTTCATTTTTCAAACTGTTGCCATCAAATGTTAGAGTCCTGCATTATATTTGAAGAAGTTAAATAATGAGAAATCCGCATAAATGTATGTTTATTTCTCGCAATGTGATAAAACTATGGTACATAGATACATCGAATTTCGAATGACGTAATCCTCCTACGAATATGGGCATGTGGAAGACCAAATTTGAAATTTCGAATTTGCTTTATGATCGATTTCATATTTTGTAAAACTTTAACGGATTTTTGATTAACAAACTCAAGAATTCCAAAGCGAGCAATGGCAACACTCTACGGGAAAAAATCTTTTTATCTCTAGCGCGCGGAACTGTGTACCGGAAGTTCTAAAGATATGCTCATTTTAAAATTATTTTGCGACATTGCTATTGAACTGAATTTTATGGTTTAAGTGCAAATAAATGATATTTAATAAATAAAGGTAACACATAAAACGTTAAATAACGCCCTTTGGACGTAATTTAAAATCTGAAACCTTTCAGATTTTTTTATGAAATTATTTTGGGTTCATATTTTATTAAATCAATTACTGTTTTGACTTTGAACTTCATGGACTCTAAATTTAAAATTCACAGTGTATGTTTGTTATTTTCTAAATGTGATTTTTTTCTTTTTAAGAAAACATTTCAGACCTTTCGCAATTTTCAAAGATACAGATTTAAGCTATGTTTGGATAATAAGCATTCATATATAATATCGAAGAATAGCTAAAGTTATAATGAAACAACAAAAATAATCTATTTTGCGTTCGCAACGCAATTAAACTTGGTAATTACATTTGTTATATCATTTTATATTTGTTTTGCCTAAATTCCTCTTTGAGAATATGCTGTCTTATGGCCTTAATTATAATATAATTGCTAACATGCTATCACTAAGACATCCAGAATCCACCAATACAATTATAATGAAATCTGCTTTCTTAAGAAAAGCCATATTTGGTTCTTTATTCTTAGAAAAGAGAATTAAATTACGGATTTCTATAACACATTCCTGTTTTAGCACGCAATTATTAACTAGTTCCTGCGTACATATAAAATAATTCCTTCCAATTTACGAGAGAAATACATTATTGGACTGCTTCGAAATGAATTTTCATTAGGTAGGGTCAAAATTACTGCATGTGAAAATTAATTGATAAAGAGCTGATGCTAAATCTTTTTATGCTAGATTCGTCAACTGAAAAATGCAGTTTGAAATTAAATACGAAGTTATGTATTATAATATAAGTTTAGATTTCTATTTATGTGTCCTTGTAATTCCTAGCTAAAATTCAATGATTTTGGAGAGTTAGGTTTGACAATAACTTGAATTAGATTTAAAACTACAGGAAAGCAGGCAATAAACTTAAAATCAACAGTTTAAAATTCACCAACAAATACATATTTGCTTGTTATAATTAATGTACTTCAAACTGAAAAGCTTCTTGCGGGCTAGTAACACAATCAGCTTAATATGCATCGATAAAAGTATTAATGTAAAAACTAAAACAAGTCCAGTAAAGAAAAATCTAAACAGGATCAATGAAATGTGTTAGAAAAGATGCAATAAGTGCGCATGATTATAAACTCGGGGAGGGAGAAGCTTCGGGATTTTCAGTAGGAATTCTTTAATTATATCATATTTCATTTCAATTTAAATGTAAAAAAACACGCTAATGTAAAATTTCAAATTAGGCTAAAAGCAGCATTATACTACCATAGAGTTTGGACAAAACTCTATCTGCCTTAAAGACGATAGGTCTAATTTCTATAGGAGCAAAAATGTTTGCAAAAGTAGGAGGAGTACAACCACATTTACGTTGAAATCACTCAGCAAAGCGAACATAGGTCCATCCATCGAGGAAAACAGCAACGAAACGTCGAAAAGACAAGGTATTAGAATTTAAACGTTCCAGTCTTTCTCGAAGTTTTCAAAATTATGATATCTTAGTCTTTTCTATTCGCATTAGATATTTCCTCAATATATAGAGATGCGTTCTTTTTTCTTTCGTTCCGTTCATTGATTTCCACGTAAACATGGTTGTTGTTTCTCACACATTCGCAAACGTTTTAGCTTCTGTCACAAACGAACCTATTTCTGAACCTATTCACAGCAGTATGCGTTTTGAATTGCCGATATCACGGTTTGTGTTGGTTAAAAGTTTTCTATATTCTTCAGTCTTTCCTCATTTCTGTTTATCAATGTTCAGTTTTTCTTATTAAGACGGATTCACAATTTTTTTATATTTTTTATTAATGCTTGGCCTATTTAATTTATAAGGTATTTCTCCCGCCTTCTTAGCATGTCTTCGTAGTGTAGTTGCTCATTTTTCATCTCTCCTGCTTCGAAATAACCTAATGTCTCTACAGTGGCTCCCGAACTAAAAAGGGTGGTGGATGACGATTTTCCACCGCCAGGATTTAGCGATTGGGTCCCCTAATCCACAGGCGCCCTTTAAAAGGGGGAGTATGTAAGGTATTTCTCTCGCCTTCTTAGCATGCCTTCGTAGTGTTAGTGGCCAGCATGCTCGAGGCGAATTCGAGAGGTCCGTGGTTTGATTCCCGGCGAAGGCGTTGCTCATTTTTCATGCTCCGAAATAACCTAATTTCTCTACAACTTTATTTATTAAATATCGCGTCCTTGGCGCTTACGATACATAAAATTCGATTTTGCGTTTAGATGAAAATATTAACAGAGAGTACAATAAGATTTACTTAGTAGATTTGCGTATTATTTCATCTTGAATTTTAAAAGCAGGTAACACAATACGTTTAGAATTCCCAATACAACATTAAGTGTTAGCATGCATTTTTCTGTTTGCTTTTCTGTCTTTTCTCAGTTGATCATATCAAGGATTAGTTTTCTAAGATGGCTTTACAAAACTCATTTTTTTTGGCCTTTTTGTTATTCACTTTTGTGTGTTTACTTTATTTGTTAAATATCACGTCCTTGGCGCTTACGTTACATATAATTCAATTCAACAGCAACATCACAAAATAATTTTTCAAAAGTATATCTTTAGAATTTTCGATATGCAGTCTCTCACGCTAGAGATAAAAATGTTTTATTCCGTATAGTGTTTCCCCTACTTGCTTTGAAATCGTTGAGTTTGTTAATTAAAATTTTTAAAGTTTTACAACATATGAAATAAGTAATAAAAAAGTTAGAAATACAAAATTCCGGCTTCCAGTTTGGGTGCCCCTGTTTGGGTGCAGGATTACGTTATTCAAAATTTGATGGCTCCAGGTACCGTTGTTTTTTCACAATGCGAGAAACATGCATACAGTCATGCAGATTTTTCATTATTTTATTTCCTTAAAGCGATGGCAACAATGTGAAACGTGATACACCGTTTATAGTGATTCAAAGCAAAATGCCGTTCAGAGACTAACATCCCATTCTGGACTAACATCCCTTTTGGGCTAACAAATATTCACTGTGATACAAGCTAAAGCAATACTTAAATTACTCACTGAAAGCAATATACAGCAAATCTGTCTAATTTAGCTTCCAAGTATTCTTAATTTGCTTTGTTCCGATTTTTAAAATATTTAAGCTATGCACACAGTATTAGTTAATATTCATCATTAGTTGGACTAGAATGAATTTTAGGAGCTGCAGTCGGCAACGGTACGAAGGTAAAAATGTAACTTAAATATACAAATGTTTTTCACGATTTAGTAACTAGAAAGTTTCAGTCTGATTGCCAGTTTTAAAAGCAAAATCTTAGCCTAATTTGAAAGATAAACAGAATGTCTTTCACCTTTAAAAAGAAATACCTTTGCCTAAAAATCTGCTGCTCTTGAAATACTTTAATTCTTTTCAATTGAAATTAAAGTCAAAGAACGCTTGATTTTGTCAATCATTAACTTTCAAGTTAGCAAGCCATTGTTTAAGTGAGAAATTGGGGTGAAATTTAGTCATTTAATGATTATCTTATTGAATAGGTTAGATATTGAAATAGTTAAAATAAATGATAAATATTATTCATGATAGTTCAAAGTACTTAACTCAAGTTTTATTTTAAATAAAGCATTTCAAATATTGCATGAACAGAGTTTTATTTCATACCAGTTCAGTCTTAGATTTTTCTAACGTGTAAAAGTAGTTTCTCTGCATGTATCCTAAATCAGCAGTGAAAATAACCACTCTTTTCTTTGAAGGTGCATTGTTATTGGCAACGTAAATTAAACCTTAAATAAATGGATCGTAAATATCCGCATTCGCATTGTAAAACATTGGTGAAATATTTTTATGACGCTTATAAAATTTTATACTCTGGTTAATTAATAAAATTTTTGTGTTTTTTCCAAACATAAACAAGAAAATTGCTTAATTTTTTTAAAAAATTTATTCAACAATTACCTAAATTTTGTTAAGTATTATGATAATAAATGTTGCAAATGACGCCTGTGCACAATATTTAAATTTATTGAAAAATTACTTGCATATTCTAGCAATTAAATAAATGTTGCAAATGACGCCTGTGCACAATATTTAAATTTATTGAAAAATTACTTGCATATTCTAGCAATTAAATAAATAATTCGAAAGAATTTTTCAGTGAATATAAGTACTCTTATATCGTATAGGTAACAGCATAAGCTAAGTTTCACACATTTTTCTATTTATCGTATAAATATCTTACATGTACATATAATAAATTTATAAAACTGATAAAAATTGACTGATATTTATTTCTTCGCATTGATTTTTCTTTTACGTGAATTCGTTAAGAGAGAGTATGCTAAGATTTATCTAACAGACTTGCGGCTCTAATAGTTATTGCGGCTTAAAATTGTCTACTCAACCGATTTCTTTATCGATGCACTACAATACCGGAAATTTAGAAAAAAACATCTAAAAGTAAGTACAAAATTGAATTTATTATGCGAATATTTAAAAATCAGAAGAAACATGCACTCCAATGAGATCTGTAAGGAATAATGCCAAGTGCTACGACCTCACAGAATTCCATACTAAGACCCTGAAAGTTTATTTCAGCTTTAGAGGAATATAATTATAAAATAAAAGAAATATGGAAGGTTTCAGATTTTAACGGTCATCCAAAAATATTTGTTAAGGTTTTATTTTACTTTTTCGCTGACTTCGCGGTCTACAAGTCTGCTGTTAAATCACTCCTACTAACTCGCAATTTAATAGAAAAATTACAAAAATTTTAAAAGCAGCATAGCAGTGTACGTTTCGGATTCCCGATGAAGAATAAGTGTTGGTATACATTTTCCGCATTTTCAGTCTTTTAGCAGTTCATCATATCAATGTTCAGTTTTCTTACCAAGATGGCTTTACAAAACACTTTTTGTCTTTTCATTATTAATGTTTGGTGTGTTTACTTTATTTATTGAATATCACATTCTTGGTAGTTACGCTACATAAAATTCGATTCAACAGCAAAATTACAAAATATTTAAAAACAGCATAGAAAACGTGAGTAAACTAAACAGCAGCTTTAGAATTTCAGATAGACAGTCTCGCACACTAAGGATAAAAACTATTTTTTCCGCACAGTGTTGCCATTTCTCGGTTTGAAATTGTTGAATTTGTTAATAAAAATTCATTAAAGGTTTATATAATAAATAGATAATGGAATAAATTCGAAATTCAAAATTAGTGTTTCCAGGTGCCCGTGTTTGAGCGGAGGATTACGTTATTCAGAACTGGATGGCTCTAGGTATCGTTGTTTTTTAACAATGCGAGAAAAAAGCGTACCTTCATGCAGGTTCTTCATTATTTAATTTCTTTAAATATAATACAGGGCGTTAATATTTGGTGGCAACAGTTTGAAAAGTGATACGCCATTTATAGTGATTCAACGCAAAATACCGTTTCGAGATTAATTTCCTATTTGTGACTAACTGCCCTTTTGGGCTGAAAGATTCTTATAGAGAAGACAAACAGCTGTAAATACCTAAAAATGAACACAATGAAGCGTCAAAATTAGAAATCAGAATTCTGTGAACATTAAATCATATCTTTCTGTGCTGCTTTAACTGTTTGTTCACTTGTGATAACAAATATGTCTTGGAGTTAAATCTTCGAGTGTTCCCTTTTTGCGCCTATTTATTCAGAAGATGTGCAGCAAATATTAATGTGGGATAGCATATTGTCCTTATTAGCCCAAAGGAGCGTTAGCTCAGAAGGGATTATAAGGTTCCTACCCAGAATTTACAGCTAAGCGTGCGGAACATTGAGAAATAGTATGCGAATAATCGGTTTAGCTCAGGAAACAGAAACTCAAGAAGGGTTACTATATTGCTCAAAATAAAGTTTTACAGATGGGCGTTTCTCGATATGTACATGAAAATCTTCACTTGGGCTTGAACTCAAGAATACTAAGAAATAAAACTAAAATAATGCTTAACTGAAAAGATATAGTCGAAGCTATCAAAATTCTACAGGAGTTGGGCCTTTAAATGCTAAATATGCGGCGAAGCTATCAAGGGCTTGAAATACGACCGAGCTTTGTAATAGCTTAGAGAGTGTAGCCAAAAGGTGAACGCGCGCTAGTCAGAATCTCTGGCTCTCTAACGAAGTCAGTGAAATTTCGACTTTAAGTACTGCTCTTCCTTCATTTGCATTTAACCGCGATTCTAAAAACACACTCTGGCAGGAAATTTGTAAGTTAAAATTAGAAGCGACAGGAAAGTAGCTTTAACTTAAGATCACTGTTAGTAACTTAGGAAAAAACTTACAGGCTATTAGTCTCGAAATGAGACTTTGCGTTGAATCATTATAAGAGACTGAATCACGTTTAAAATTGTTGCCACCAAATATTAGCGCCCTGTACTATTTTAAAAGACATTAAATAAAGGAGAATGTGCATGAATGTAAGTATGTTTCTCGCATTGTGAAAAAATGACGGTTCATAGAGCCCTCAAGTTTTATAACGAAATCATCCCCCACCCGAACATTGGCACTTGGAAGCCCGAATTTTGAATTTCTAATTTGTTTTATTGTCTATTTCACATGACACTCAGACGGTTCAGCGGTTACAGGAGCCTAACTGCCATATGGAAGGGCCCGGGCTCGAATTCCGGAGAAGGGATGGATGTAAAACTTGTCTGTCCCTTCATAGGAAGTAACGGTGGCCACCTATTAGGTGCCTCCGCAATAGAATGGCCACCACTTTTGACCTTAGGAATTGCCAATGCCTTATAGGCAAGTGCCCGCCATTGGAAAAAAAGGTTTATTTTACATTGTTTTAAAATTTTAATGAAATTTTTTATTTATAAACTCGACGATTTTAAAGCGAGCAATGGCAACACCGTAAGAAAAAGAATTATCTCCAGTGCGGATCGGAAATGATAAAGATATGCTGTTTTAAAATATTTTGTACTACTGCTGTTGAATTGAATTTTATGTGGTTTAAGTGCGAAGAACGTGATATTTAATGAATAAAGGTGACACACAAAACATTTTAAAAAAGCCTCTTTGGGCGTAATATATATAACGTATTACACAGCATAAATAAAATATGCACTTGGAAAACTGTACTTTAATGAGGTAAACTGTAATGTAAACTATATAATGAGGTTTAATTTAAATAAAAGCAGAAATAAAAGTTTAAATGCAGACAGGAAATGTTAACATAGTGTCTAGATAAACCTTCAGAGGAAAATTTTAATTCTGTCCTCTAAGATGACGTCTTTTACCTAAATTACTTTGATACAATGTTAATTATCCTAAAGCAAAGTTATTCAATTTAGTTCCTGGATAAGCACTTAAATAATTCATGGCACAAGAAAATTCTATTTCCTAATGTCACAAACAAAAAAGGAGGAGCCGGAAAGCATATCCGATTGTTAAATCGGACTAATGGTTTAAATCAAATTAAAACATTACAGTACGACTAGCTTGTCAATGGAGCAGAAAACTGTATTTTGTATTCATTACAAGTGATTTGTTTACACAAGTCACATTATACATCATTAGGAAAAAGGTTATCCATAAGACTTGTTAATGCACTTTTAATGCTATTACTGAATTTCGATTTGGTGTAATTTTACTCAATTATGCAACTTTTTAGTGGATTTAAAAATGCCACTCACATGCAATTTGAAGTACCAAGAACTTTGAAAAATGTTCCAGTTTGCTTATTATCTTGAATTTAAAAATTCGGTTCTCAGAAAGTTATGTCAAATTTAAAACTTCTCCTATTTCAGACCTTGAATCTGTTATTGAATAATGTCCAACATATTAAAATAGAATTACTTCCTTTCGTAAGTTTTACGCTGATTTTTATGGAATTAGGAATATTTATAAATCAATTGAATGCATTAACTATTAAAAATTAACGATGCATTAGGGTTCTACGTTTTTGAATAGAGTTTATTGTTTTTTCATTTTCAAAATTTATCAATACAATTGCTTGCCGAATATCGCGCGAGTTCTCATACAGATCAGTGCTGTAAAAGGAATCCAATACAAAGATCAAGAGCGTTTTTAGGTTTCTCAGAAAATAAAGGTTATAATTATCCTACGTCGAATAGCATCTATAATCGTCTCTTTGGATTTTATACAGTGCCTTACAAAAATGGTCGAGCATTTTGAATTTTTGAATTCTTTAATAAACTTAAAAACTGAAATAAATTGAAAAAAAAAAGAAAAATATTTTATTTTGGTTATACGTATATAAATTCGACATTTTTTACTCTAAATATGTTTTCGGAAAGATCAAAATTAAATTCAAAAATCAGTATCGTTTGATTAATGAGGAAAACTATTCTCACAAAAATAACCGAACACCTTTAGCAACAGCCAAAAATGATAAAAACTTGCATTAATTTTCTTTTTAACATCTTGTGGGATTACCTTTACACTTGCCCACTTCATTTAATCTTTCGAGTATTGATTCCACAAGTTTTTTCCGTTACATTTGGACTTAGTAGCAATGATTCAAGAGGAATGCCATAAAATATTTTATGGCACTCCTCTTGAATCACTGCTACTCAGTTTTCGAATTTTCGAGTCTCTGCCAAATATGTTCAATAGGATTAATCTATGGCGATTGAGGGAGAGCGTTAATTACTTCTAGACACATATATATAACAGCCAGAGACTAATATTGTGCACAGTATGCTTTGGATAATTGTACTGGTAGAATTTAAAAGTATTTTGTATATTAAGGTTTTGTGCCGACGATGCCAAATTTCAGTTCAACATGTCAAAGTTCTTATACTGATTCATAATAATCATATATAAATTCGATATTATCAACATCGGAATGTGCAATAGATCCCCATACTATAACTCCTCCTACGACGTGTTTAGCTTTTGGTACTATATTTTGCTTCCGAAATTCTTCTCTGTGTTTTCTCCACACCAGCACTCGTCCATTTGAGTCGAAAATGTTAAATTTGCTTTCATCAGTAAACATTACTTTTTTTTCAGTAGTCGGATGGCTTCTTTTTCATCGATTTTGCGAAAGCGAGTCGAAGTTTTCGGCTTTTGTTTACTCACATAAAATTTTCTTCTTGCTACTCGCCCATGATATCCTTCCTGCAGATCGCATTAGTCTTCTTACAGGTTCTGGATTTACACATATTTCTTATAATTCACGAAGTTCCACAACAAGTTTAGGAGCACTCAGTCTTGAATTCTTTTTAATATTCCTTAGAATAAAGCGTTTCATTCCATTAGATAACGTAGAATGGTTTTTTTTCCAGGTCTTCTTTTATTTTAAATACTATTCTGCTACTTATAACGCTTAATAATATCAAAAACTGTGGAATTACCAAGCAATTTTTCTAATAAGTTCCCATTTCCTTTGATGCAAATCAATATTTAATCTGCGATTTCTAACGATGTTTCCTTTCGTAACCGAGCCATTGCAAGAAAACATTAAAATAACGAATATTTTCTAATACGAAAATACGCATTATAAAAGCAAACGAGATTTAGAATATTTTTGTACCTTCTTTATCCAAACTAATTCCATAAAATTTCATTCCAAAGATAATTTAAATTAGAAATTAGGAAAATTTCCCATTAATTTTGTGGTATCGTTTTATCGTTTCTTCCATTTCAACCTAAAACGTTATTTCTTAAATTTACTATTTAATTTTTTCAAATTTAATCGAGCGTGCTGACCACTACACAACGAAGGCATGCTAAGAACGAAATACCTTATGTACTCTCTCTTTCAAAGGGCGACTGAGGATTAGGGGACCCAGTCGCCAAATCCTGGCGATAGAAAATCATCATTCACCATCTGTTTTAGTTCGGTGCCACTATAGAGACATTACGTATTTTTTGAAAGCAGAAGAGATAAAAAAATGAGCAAGCCCTCGCCGGGACTCGAACCACGGATCTCTCGAATACGCGTCGAAGGTGCTGACCACTACACCACGAAGGCATGCTAAGAAGGCGGGAGAAATTCCTTATAAGATCTTTAATATTAAACGAAAATTCATCAAGGGTAATTGCATAATCATTAAAATGCTCAGTGTCAGCTGTGAACAAACTGATTAATTCTAAATCATGAAACAGCGAAAAAAAATGTGCATCATTATTCTCTATGGCATATCGTCGAACGCAGAACGCGCTGCAGAATTCTTTTTGAGAAACATTTATCAGATTAAAATTTATTAAACATTTATTAGATTAAAATTTATATTAAGCACCAACTTATAACTCTGAATTATATGTAGCATATGAATGCAAATTCTCTTTGTTTATGTAATACTGCTACTAAATGTACTCTCTTGAATTTGTTAAAAAAAACGTACAGCGCTAATATGGTGGTGGCGGCTGCTGTATTGTACTTGATCTCCCACCGAGCAGTTACTAATCTATTTGGTATGTACCTTAGGTCAGAAGCCTGCTCAGTGGTGATCAATAAATAAATAAAATCCGATTAAAATGGAAAAATGTTATCACAATTGATGAATGTTTTGGTATATTTAAATGACTGCAACAAAATATACTGCATTTATTATCATTAAGGGAATAAAAATGTCTTAAAACATTGTTCAAAGAATTTAAAGAAAGGTTTTCGATGGGATTTATGTTTGCTGCTGATTTTTCATATAACATAAAAATTAAAAATAAAGAGGGGACAAAAATTTAAGACCAACTGCATATATTATCAGGAACATATTTTATAACCCAATTTTTCAAATACGAAATAACCATACTGCCATCAATCAGTAAGATTGCATCATTATAAAGCGAACAGTCGCGCTCAAAGTCCACTGTTAATTTCCTGGAAATAATAGGCAAGAAACCGGTATCAAGTCCCTGCCATTTAGTCATATCCCTCCCAAATCTCTTGATATATGAACCGTGGATTTTTGATTCTATGAATTTTTTAAAAATTGATTGTCCAAACTGGGATTTCTAAAGCTGTTCAATTGGAGATCGGATAAAAGTGTGAGCTGCTATTTATCACTGCAAACTCCACAACATGTGAGATAAAAGTGAATATCGATAGCATGCGATTAAGTTATTTGCAGCTTTCATATTGAACTTAATTATTTGATAGTCATGCACAAGAAATATTTTGAGGTGTGTGTTCCCTGTGTAATTTATAATCCACGCTGTAAATGCTGCAGAGTATTAAGAAGAGGAAAGTGGATAAAAAACATATGGGATACCATGTACAGTGAAAATCATCAGAAAGTAATGCAGAGATAAGATGTGTTTGAGAAATGGTGCTGAATGATTGACTCGATTCAGAATTACAAAAAAACTTTAAATGTGTAAAAAATTTAAATATACAATAAAAGCTAGCATATAGTATTAGTAATGATTTACAAACTATTTTTATATTTGTCAGCAGTTACTGTAAATAAAGGTACTGTAAATAAAGCTAAATAAAGCTAAATAAATAATACTGTAATAAAGGTACCTAATACATTTATCACCAAAAAATTAGATAGCTTTGTTTTACAACAATAACATTAGTCATCCAGGTTCACATTTGTACATCAGGTTATCACATTGTTGCTTTCTACGAGTTCGTGGATTTGAAGTGACTGATGACAGCACTTAATTAAGAAAGAAGACACAATTTATTCGTCTGTATTACACAGGTCAGTTCCAAAGGCGCAATACAGTCGTCGAAAAACCACGATAAACACGCTGAAATAATTGGCAACAGAGCCTTCAGGCTATAATGGTGAAGACAGCTTCACGGCAAAGCACTAAAATACAGCTCCCGTTTCGGTCGATCGCTCTCGAGCTAATCTCAAAGCACTACTACTGAACTCAACACACTCAAGAAACTCTTCACGATAAAACTGCTAATCCTCGTACAGACAGAGCATTTACAACTTTTGAAAAAGCAAACATTCTTTGAAAAAGCAATAGGAATTCGTTCCAGAATGTTCTCGCTCCGTCTATGGCATTTGTCGCCAAATGGGAGATTTCGCGTCAAATCTGGCAACCCTACCATTCCCTGCCGTTTTCTGGCAACTTTAAACCCATTTTGCGGGGATGGTATCTTACCGCAGCTGGACATTTTGCAACAATATTCACCGAGTAACATGTATAATTATTTATACTAAAGAATATTACCAGATATAAAAGATTCAGATTATTCAAAGCTTTCCCTTTGACCTTCTGACTTCTTATGCACCGATATATATATATATATATATATATATATATATATAACTTCTAGGAAATGTATAATTTAAAAAGTAAATGTGTACTATTGTGAAAATAAAATTGGAATTTGTAATTAATTAAACTACAATTGGTAATTAAAATGCTAAATTAACAAAAAGTAAATTTAAAGAATGAAAACAAGAAAATCATTATTGATTCCACAAAAAGATTCCCGACTTTTCAAGGAGAATTCGAATCCCTCTATGCAATTTCCCTTGAAAAGTCGGGAACTTTCTTTGGAAATAACAATTATTCACTTGTTTTAATTGCTTAATTTTATTTCTGATAATTTAGTATTTTAATTATCAATTCCAGTTTAATTCACATATAACGCCTCGTGTTCTTGGGTAACATAAAATATACGAAACATCTTAGAAGTGAATTATCACTATTATTATCTATGTCTTGTAAGTACCACAGAGACAGAAAAAAGTGTATATAAATCCTTCAAGTTAACGGAAGATCCAACTCTTGCTTACAGAAGCCAACATTTATGGCTGAAATTGAAGATAATGAAATCAACTTAACTAAGTCAAAGGTAAGTTAGCCTAACGGCCGCACAAATAAAGTAATGCGCAAGTTGGCTCGGACCTAAAGTCGGCGTCACAAGCCTAATTGAGAGAATATTTCAGCGCTGCAGAATATAGCTCTCGTGAGAATCAAATTAGCAACGTGGCCTTCAGAAGGCAGAACACGCTCTGTACACCCTCTAAAACATTCCCCTAAAACACGCAGAACACCCTCTAAAACATTCCTTTAAAAACTCTCTCCTTTCAATTCCATTTGAATATCACGGGAGTTAGAAATTTGAATATCAGGTACATGCATTACATGCAGAAATTACACAACTTGGTTAATATGAGGTTGTTATATAATCATGGAAGAATCTCGCATTTGGGGTAACAAATGAATTTAGGGAAAGTGCACCAAATAGAGAATATTAACTTTGAGGTCGCCAATTATTTTTAAAGCATATATTTTGTTATATCTTACACACACACACATATATAATATATATATAAAATAAGCTTTATATAAATTCAACTTTCTAGTTGTAGAGCCAATTGAGCTTTTTAAAACATAAAACACGAAAGCAGCTATGTTCTCTATTATATTTAGAATAATGTATTAGAGTATTTGTAGCTTAAAATGTGAAAATATCCTCTTTGTATTATCTAAGATTCGAAATACGGACTTGTCAGAAAGTATTCTTTTTAATAGCGAGGCGCTTTATTTAATAGCCTTGCGCCACTACAAGGACCGAAAGTAGTGTGCATTTCATTATGGAAGCATCTAACAGGTGGCCATCGTCGCCTCTTATGAAGGAACGGACAATTACAACCATGCTTTCTGCGGGATTCGAACCCAGGGTCATCGCTACGGCAGTCAGCGTCACTTCAATTCATGATCTTGTCACCAGAAAGTATTGAAGCACAATGGACCCTAAGATGATGAGCTGCACGGAAGTTATCGACTTTTATTATCGACAAAAATTAAGCTCTATAATGATGTTTATTTGAATTCTAAGAAATACTGATAATTTCAGAGGTGTCGCAACAAGAGGACATAGAGTGCTACGAAAACTCCCACGTTGCATTCAAATGGTTCATTTTATTATAGCGATAAATAATGAGCTATTAAAATTTGGTAGCTCTAAAAACATTTCGTTACGGGCATTAGCGAGAGATATTTTGTTCCACTAGGCCGAGATTTTCTCTTTTAAATGAAATCGATTTCAGTTTTGAGTTGATAGTTAATAATAAAGATATAAGCAGCTAAAATAAATCATTCAAATTAAAGCAGTTATCTCGACAGAAAAAGGACGGGGTATATTGAAACAGCTGATTAATAAAATCTGGGAACTGTTATGAAGATCTAACGTCAAAAAATATTGAAGAGATATTAATCAAAAAATGACATATCCGAGGATTGAAGAAAAATTTTCTGCTCCTGAAATTTCTCGTTTGGAACTTTTTACTTCCATTTTTTCCTCTCTACTGATCTACCGGTTATGGGCCTTCTAAGGTTAGTTTATGATGTAATAGCACGGAACGTTTGCGCGTCGTAAATCTCTCTCGAGCGGTCGCTGTCGGTGGCAACGGATATAAGACATGGCACTGCGCCATCTGGTGCTCAAAAGACGATGAAAAGTGATCCTGTCATGTAAGAACACCTTTTACGCCATGCTCCAAAATGGGGCTGTTTTACAAGATGCATTTTATCAGTCACAGACTCCTTAAATCCAGAAGTATACAAGCCAGTGTAAACTGATCGGAATTGTAAAATTTCAAACTTAAAGCAGGCTTAGGTTTATAAATAGTGTGATAGAACAGTTTAGAGTTAATAACTTCATCTTAAATACAGAGGTATAGACATGCTATGTGTTATATAGAGAAATTTACGTTTATGCCTAATATACAGAGGCTGTTCGCACATTTTTAGAATCTGCTTTTCTAAAAAACTTTCTGAAAATCTGTAAATCTGCTAGAAGATTTTTAGAAATTTTTTTTTGCTATAAAATAAATTCGTCTGCTTGGAAATTTTTCTAACTTCAAGAATATTTTTTTTAAGCATAAATTATTGTCTGCTACTTTATAGTTTTGTTTTCATCCAAAATGGCGCTTTTAAAAAGGCAATAGATGAAAGATTACCTCTGTACTCTTTCCAAAGAAAATTATTCGTACCTAGTTATTAAAAAACACTCTGTAAACCATGGTTTTTCGATATCTAAAGCAACAATAGGTAATGCTGTCGATAAGAAAACAAACAAAGTCAAAATTTGGCTTCAAGTATAAAAATTGTTCCGAATACATATCCAAGGAAGAAACAGAGTGTTTTTAATGTTGCAAAAGTAAGATTTTTAATGCTAAAAGAAAATCCATTAAGTCAAAGGATAGTTGCGAAGTCATTAAAATACTCAGTGTCAACGGTAAGCAAAGTGATTAATGATGATTTGAATCTTAAATAGCCTGAAAAACATAATGTGCCTCGTCTTTCTCCACGACAGAACGCGCTGGAGAATTCTTTATGAGAAAAATTTATCAAAACAAAATTAGTAAAATGTTGTAACAATAGATGAATCTTGGGTGTATTTAAAAGACTTCAATAAAAGAGACACATTTATTATCATCAAAGATGAGAAATGAAATCTTAAAACATGGTTTAAGAAAAAAGCAAGTTTTTCAAAGGAATCTACGATTGTTGCTAGTTCTTCATATAATGGTAAATTAAAAATAAAGAGGGAGAAGAAATATTAATTCCAAGTATTATCAGGAAGATATTTTACACCCAGATAATGAAATACCTCTTCTTTAGCCACAGTACTATTAATCAGTAGAACTACATCAAGAGTAAGCAAGCAGCCACACGTCAATATGCCCTGTTTATTTCCTGAAAAAAATGCAAAAAGAAACGGGTATCTAAGCTATACTCTTCACTTATATCCATAGGAAATCTCGTGATATATCCCTCATGGAGTTTTTGCAGCTTTGGACTTTTAAAAAGCAGATTGTCCAAACTTTGACCTAACTTTTCTTAAATTTTGTAAAGCTGTTCAAGAGGAATCGGATAAAATACCTCTTCCGATACTACAAAAGACTTTATTGTCCTGAAAATTACGGTGTAAAGAGATAAGGAAGAATAAGCATTATCAAGCAGAACATTTAAAACACAAAGTTTTAGATAAAATATTTCTGTAAACACAATGAAAATCGTCTAAAAATGTCCGAACAGCTTTTCTATTATGTAGCTTAGTATGGTGTTGGACATAGGTTATTTGTTATCAAATTATTATTTTTAATCAAATTAAACGATTTCCGGTATACATTTTATCTATCCAAAACCATTAAATATTTGTAACAACGCCTGGATAGAAAATGCTTTCTTATCATCGCACAAGGCGAAGTAGTCGGTATTGTAATTAACTTGTAGGTACGTAAGAGGGAACAACAAACAGTAATTTTAGTTTCCCGAAGTTTCTGTTTCCTTGAAATTTCTTAAAATTAGGAATTAACTGTTTTTTCGAGATTCGAGGTTCCCTTTAGGAAATTCTAGAATATATAGATATGTGAAATTAATTTCTTATTTTAAAATAAAAGCTTTTTTAATAAGGTGAAAGTGAAAAAAAGGACAGAAAAATTTCGCACGAAATTGAAGCAGAAAGCATTGGGTTATGATACATATTTTATTTAATATTTTAATTAAATTAGAAAAAATCTGTCAAAATTAGTGACAGGTTTGTAATGTCAAGCAGTATAATATTTAGTATTTACGAGTTCAAAATTATTTTTCCGATTTCTTTGAAGCAAAAGAATCAAAACTTTGTGGCTCTCCAGTAACACAAAAACTATAATATTGCAGATACGTAATTTGAAAACTGATACGTCTGGTGAAACTTCGTTCTATTTTGCAAAAGTTATCCTTTTCACACTTCTGTGTGTTAGTAACCAGATGGGATCACATTTGCCAGCATTTTGTAAACTCGTTATTACTTTTTAAAGGCAGTTATTGATCACGTTTAACACCTGTTCCATTTTTCGGAACCTCGGCCTAATCTCATCATATTAAAAACATAAAACTAAATGCCAAAACTATTCAAAAAACATTGTTGAACCGGATTTTTTAGAGGCATTTTACATTAAAAAAAGTCTTTCTGTTCTAGTTAACGACCCTAATTCCAATCCATCTTGGCCTTCAGCCTTTAAAGAAATTATGTTTTATTTCTGGTTTCATCAACAGATGGCGCCAGTAGCTTATCTCCTGTCCAAACATTCTTATCTTATCTAATCATTACATCTTATCTCGTTCATTTGAGCTTTTGCAGATGAGAATGATGGTTTGGTAAAACCATCGAAACTAGTCCTGTAAAAATTTGAAAATATAACGCTGACTTTTGTTGTTTGACTTCTAAATTAATATTTGTTCGGCGTGTTATTGTATCTTAATTATAGTTGCTTCTATATTTGTAATAATCAGAAATAGAAATGTACATTAACTCAAAAAATGGGACAATTCTATATCTCCTGTTCTACTGGGCCGATCTTCCGTTTCAAAGTCTGAAATTCACTTTCTGTTTTTCATGTCTCGAAAGCATGACTTAGGACATGTATTAGACTTACGCATAGCATTGTTTCTATGCGACACGAAATCGGACTTTTTTTCTTTTTTTTAATGATGTGCTAGATTTTTATTCATATTTCGATTCTACGATTCAAATTCCAAAACCGAATTTTGTACAATCTGGTGTGAAGTTTAATCAGTAATTCGGGAATTTATTTTGATGCACTTTTTTTACTTCGTGCTAAAAATAATTCACTTGGCGAACTTTTAAATTTATGGCAACCTATTTCAGGTTTCTTTTCATTCTGCGTGAGAGGAAAAAAAAATCGCTTTTTTAGTTCTTGCATCTATTTTTACCTAATGTTATGTTTTTTAATCGCAGTTGTTTAGGCATTTTTTTTTCTTTTTAGAACTCCATTTTAATTATTTGAGTTGTGGTGTTGAATTATAGATTTTCGAATAATTATTTTAAACATTTCTATTTATTCATTCGCGTTGTGTACTTTAAACATGCTTATTCATATAAATAATTTCTTTTAATTTGATTTTATTCGTTTGAATCGCATTTCTTTCGAAAAATACTTTGTCGCCCAGTATTCGTCACGATGCCCTTAGAAACTACATTCTTCATTAAAAGAGAAAATACCGTAAAAGACGGTTTAATACATCTTCCAATGGGCCGTTCAGAACGGATATATAAATAAGAATTTATGTTATCTAAATTTTGATTTAGAATGTTATGCATAAAGCAACCTTCTGTAGCTTTATAGCTGTGCCTTTGTTTTACACAATTTTACCATTCTACATTTAGTTTATTAAAATATTATCTATATTTCCGAATAAGTTTAAATGTTTCATTTTTTAAATCACAGAAATCAAATAGTATAACATAAACAGACTAAATTTTATGCAAATAAATAAATAATAATAATTACATAAAAATAAATAAATAAATAAATATTTTATTTTTAACGCCTTAAATTCTTTGTCGTAATGGCTTATTATCTAACGAAAACCTCAATACTTTAATGATTTTATTGGATATTCTGCAGATATATCCACAATCATCCTCCCTTTTGTATTCGCTATATACCATACTCACTTTTGAAACAGCTTGTTTTCTGCGGTATTCTTAGCTTTGTCTGTATTTAAGCTGAGCGTTTTTAACCTTTAGTTTAGACAGCTTCTGACAATCTGGTCTTACTGTTAGCATTTAAACTACTTTGTTTAAAAATTCGGATTTCGGCTTTAGCATTCTTGCTAATCATTGCTTTAAATACGCTCCGGTAAAATGTATGGGTCAGCTTATTTTATTAAATCTTCCTCTTCTCTTTAGATTAGAGTCCAAGAATGCCAAGTGGACAACTTAATTGCAAATGTAACTGAACGTTCATTTGCACTATAGCTTGGTAGGTTAAAAACTAATGTTAACAAAACTCCATTGTTTGTGTCTGACAATATAATAATAGTTTATATATTTGCAAATCAAATTGTAAATTTGAACCTGTATCATTACTTTGATAACTGGAAACTAGCGTTAAAATCTTGCACACCCTTCTAGACAGATAACGAGTTATCACTACATCTTGAAAAACTCACAAAATACTGAAGAAAATTTAAATAACTTTTTTTAATCTTATTCAGTTTGAACATAAAGGCCCAACTTGTGCTACAAACGAAATTTCCACAGCTTGAGGGCATTTTAAATTAACAGAACAGACAATTAAAGTCAAACGTCTGTAACATAGTGTGAGACTACATATTAAACAAAAAAAGCTGACTATATATTTTATCAGAGCGTATTTAGAGCATATTTTATTTATATTTTTTATGTACCTAGGAGTATTGAATGCATATATGATGCTCAGTTATGAAATCAGTAAAATAAATTTTATTCCGTATAAATTGAAGATAAGAAAAACAGCAGATTATAAAATTGTGAAAGCAAAAATATACTCTTAATGAAAGCAGAAAAAAAAAATCTTTAAACTTTTGACTAATATTCTTTATAAATTAAAATGTAGCTTTTCATGTAATATTAGTAAATATTTATTAGATATTATTAAAAATGAAAATACGGAATTCCCCATGAATGATCCTCAGTAAAAAGTTTATTTGCAAAGTTGAGGTTCAATGGCAATACTGTCCCGAAAAATCATTTTGATCACCAGCACTCGAGACTGTGTGTCGGAAATTCTAAAGATATGCTGTTTTTAAATATTTTGTGACATAGCTGTTGAACTGAACTTTATGTGGTTTAAGTGCGAAGAACAGGATATTTAATAAATGAAGATAACATATAAAACGTAAAAAATTTCCTTAGGTTGTAATATAAAAATCTGAAAGCTTTGAGATTTTTTCTTATATATATGTATATTTTTAATTATTGCATTTATTTTTTTATAATCCGACTTTTAAAAAAAATCAGTTTTAGATTTGAAAAATAAATGATTTGGTGTTAGTATGGTAATTAGTAGTTTAATAAAACACCGTTAAGGTAGTGAGTCTTTATCTGCACCTGATTACGTGATCTCAGCTGAGAATTAACAAGCTCTCGGTAGGTAAATTCTAAATGAACTACCGTATTTTTTTAAGGAAGTAGCGTTTGCTCGCTAATAAAGTGAATAGGTTAGTTAAATAAGTTCACGTGTGACTAGCCCATTTCCTACCCACCAGATCTGTTGCTGATACATGCTTTTTATAGCTGGTTATTTAGCTCGCTGATGTCCCCAAATGTACGCGTAGTCACATTAATGTGACTCGACCTTGTAATCTGCTATATTAGTTTACGGTAATGTTCTAAACCGGTAATCAAAACATGTTATAAAAACTACCTTTAAACCATAAGCTATATAATTAGTCATATCTTTTGGCATTCATTGCATGAAAAAGTGCTGCGCCATATTATCCTTTTTTTTTTTTTTTTTTTTTTGTCTTTCTTTATAGAAGCGAAAAAACTTTCAGACTTGTTTCGCTAAGTCAGAGAAAGCACTAATTTAGGTTTTCGTAAAAATTAAACTCCTTAAAGCGAACATTCTTAAAAGTGAGCGTACGAAAATACTTTCTATAACAAAAGTGAACTATGAAAATGCTATATTCAAGTACACTTCTGCATTTAACACCCACCCTTACACTATTGAAGTCACCTAGCATCTATTATATAACTATAAATATTATTTACTTCTTACAGATAGTGTTTCAGTTCCACTAAATCCATTGCCGTGATTTAATTACATTCATGGAGAAGCCAATTAAATCATTTAGCTAGTCTCACCTCTCTGTATATACTATGTCTTTTAAAGCAGGGATGTAAATCTACGTATGCTAAATTTAAGGGCATTTATTCGTCCATTCGCTGTCTCCCTAGAGTCCCACGTGACTGTTAAATAGGTTCTCAATATGGAGTTTCCCCCATGAAGTTCATCAGAGACTCACGTTTCCCAAGTATCACAAAGGATTTGGACTCAAAGACCGAAGTGAATTAAAACACTGCAAACTCTCTGCGTAAGCCAATTTTCAATTATTCTCTTCGGCGTGGCCTCTGGCTTGGAAACCCAAGGATTCTTTTCAGAAAGTGCTGCGGGCCGTGAAATGGAAATATGCGAACATTCGGACGCCCACCAGGATTTTCTTTTCAGTCATTTTAGTTCGGGTTTTAAAAATACTTCTTTTAAAAATGCTTGTTGTAATAATCTTCTCATTTTTTCAGAGTTTAGAATTTCTCAATTGTTACACACGATCGCAAAGGTATTTTCACATATATTTGGAAATAAATGGGCATTTCGCACATAAAATTCGGAAAGGACTTCTTTGATTAAAAAACGAAGATATTATTGGGTTTAATCGTAAGTAAAAGCATCATACATAACGACGTCAAAGCATGGAAATCAAAATTTGACTGCTTGTTTTCTAATTCATGAAAAAAGCTGTTTTTAATTATATAGATAATTTTTATATATATTTCATATATTTATTTGTTTTTAATTATATAGATATTTTTATATATATTTTATATTATACATTTTATATATTTAATTATATTTAATTATATTTATATTTTTATATTTAATTATATTTATATATTTAATTATATTAGCTATTTTTATATATGTTTTTATATATATTTTTATATATATTTAATATATATTATATATATCTATATATTTAATTATATAGCCATACTAAAAATGGAGATATATCAACAGATCACTGTATTAATTGAAAATTACTTTAATATTAGACTTTTAACTTAATTAGACCAGTGCATGCAAAAGATGAATATAGAGCAGCAAGCCAAAACAAATATTAAGCAGCTATTTTACAAGGCACTTATTTTAAAAGTTCACCATACATCTGTTCATAATTTGCACATAACGTGTTTGCAAATGACTTTTCCGCCACCCAGACAGGATAGTGGTTTGTGACTCTGATTGTGTTCCCCAGACAACCCCTCCTCGGAGTGCTCTCTCTCAAAATTGGGGTTGCAGTAGAAGTTCAACCTCGTTGAGGCTCTGGCAACCATTCTTTCATTAAACAAAGACTCGACAGCAAATAAACAAGCAGTGATATTTTTTTCATTTTTAATACTGTTCTACTAAGTTTAAAAGATTCATTAGCAACTTTGGTGTATGCATGTTAACAGGAGCTTCAAACCTTCGGACCGCTCCTCGGGTGCTCTACATTAAAATTGGGCTGACCATAGAGGTCCAACCTCCTTGAGCCTCTGGCAGCTATTCTTCCATGAAACATGGACTCTACAAAAAACAAACAAACAATGGTTTTTGCGTTTTTAACATCATTCTGCTATGTTTAAAGGTTCATTGACCACTTTGGTGTATGTATGAGGACGAAAATTTCAATTCTTCCGAAGCAGAGAGAAGTTTGTTGAATCTTAAGCTGATAGAAGATATCCGTTGTTGGGAGATTGAATACTGTCATATACTGAGGCACATCTCTAATTGTTATTTGGTTGAACTTCATTAGAATTCCCGTTTTATATTGTACGTTTTCTGACAGACAAAACATATTTCTTTCTGCTCATGCAGAGCTCAGAAACCTGCTTCTGCGACTTTTCACTTTATCTTGCAAAGATGGTAGACCATGGCAAAGCTGGTATACCATGTAAAGATGATGAATGATGCAATTTTTATATGAAACGCTGGGACTACTAAGATATTATCTGGCAGTTAATTGTATTAGTGTAGGAGAATGAATATTGTATTTGGATAAAATGAGATGGTACAAAATATCATTCAGTAGATTTCCCTGTGAAGATGCTGGAGGAATCGTTTAGAGAAAGTCATATCTAAGGATTATGACCGACGATATCTTCAACATTTACTGTCACTTCAACTTTTGCTTTATTACTTTTTACGGGCAGGCTTGAAAAAAACTATGTTTATACGCAATGCGCGTATCTTGTAGTAAACAGGAAATAAGAATTAGTGTTGCCATTCAGAGTATTAACGAGGAAAAGCTTCATAATGTCGCAGGGAACATTGTGAAACTTGTAAAGTAACGCATTGAACTATAGGGACATCATTTTCAACATATGTTGTAGGCAAGGTTTATCTCATAAATATTGGCACTTTTTCTTTCTACGAAGGTTACAGTTTTACACTCAATACCCTGTATTTACACGATATAAATTCCTATGCATTTATGAGCTAATATTATTAGGCAGTTAAAAATTAAATATAAGGAATATCTAATCGTTGTTAAGTGCATGCGCAATCATTATATGCTTAGAACCGATGATATCGCTCAGATTACCTCGTCATTATAAAACCATCAACTGATTATTAACCATCAGCTGTCATTATTATTTTTTTACAAATGGCGGTCACTTGCCTTTAACGGCATTGGCTACTACTAAGGCCAGAAGTGGTAGCCCTTTTATTCTGGAAGCACCTAATAGGCGGTCACCGTTACCCCTGTGAATGGACAGACTATTTTACCTCCATGCCTTCTACGGGATTCGAGCCCGGGCCCTTTGGTATCGCAGTCAGTCTTCACTAACCACTATACCGTCTGGGAGGCTCATATGTCTTTATCAACCATCGATGTCTTTTGGTGCAATAGAAATTAACCAAGAAGAACACACACCTAAAAGTTATTATATATATCAACCTTTACGGATATATGAACATTACGTCCTTTGCATATGTGCATTAACTTAGAAATCTAATTATCTGTCATACTATTTCATAAACATATTCTTATGCTTGCAAATATACTATTACAATAAACATAGTAGCTTCTTCGAGACTTTAATTAATTGTATTCTGGATTTGTTCACTGCTAATTCTATCAATAAATAGGCCATTTCTATCGATAAAAAAAGGAAACAAGCCACTTTCAAGCAAGCTCTAAATGAATAACTATACGCTAATAAATGTTTACAGTATTTTTGAAATGCACTAATTGCTGAATATTTCCCACTGAAACGAAATTCTATATTAAGTTCGAATCATTCATAATCAAAAATGAGATGCGTGGCCTGAAGGGTTTTACATAATTTTAATTAAACTTACTATTTACGTATATACAATGTAGGCTAAAATGCCTAAATCGAATATTAAGACTTAAAAAGCAAGTTCCATCAAAGAATCTAAATCGAATTATACTGCTTAGTGCATCTAATTCTACCTTCAAGAAGAATATGTTTTCAAGTCACGTGTTCAGAAGAGGAAGCGTTAAGTAAGTCGATAGATGGAATTCTAACTCCAACTATTGGCGATATCAAAGACTATTCCTTAACACCACATTCATCTTAACTGAAATAATAATTCATAAAAGTTTTACAATGAATACTGTATTGAACGCAAAGGAAATCCTCCCAAGATTTCTAATACGTTTGTATAAATGCAATAATTTTCCTTTAAGTAGCAAGTTCCTATATACTTCTCACCATTTTGAGGCGGCTTTACGGCAGAGAATAGAAAAATGCTATAAAAAGTAATTCTAATCAGAGAACATTTAAAAGGAATATATATTGTATAATGCTGTCAGTTTTTCTTAACTTTCCTCATATACTTTAAATTTCAGTTTGAAACAGCCATTTATTCATATTATTCCTCAATGCGAAGCTTGAGATATCAAGCAGTACAAATTTTTCTTTTAAAATGGTAGACTCTATAGTAAATGACGTGTTACCGAAATAAGTGTGAGCGTGTACCTCACTTTATATAAAATTAAATTCGCTAGGGTACGGAAGGCATGTTAAGATGGCTTTATATTAAATGCCATAAAATAACAAAACATGCTATATGAATAATTTTTCATATTAAATGATTATGATACTTAACATCATTTGAGATATAATTATACGAGATAACGACGAAAGGTAATTTGCATTATACCATAATTAAATCATAAAGCTATATTTCCGAAACATTTTAATGTTCAAACGGACAGATTTAATAAACATATTTATTTAACAAATACACGGTATCTTAATATGAACGATGAACTTACATTTAACATAAAATAACTCCATTCAACTAGAATTTATTAAATGGAAGTCTTAAAGATATCAGATTTAAGCTATTTTTGTGTTGTTTAAGATCGTTGAAAATTCTATTACGTGTGAAGGATGGGGAAAAGTAAATAAATGTGTCTAATGCCTTTTAACACGTATTAACTTTGCATGATATTCTTGTGTTTAAACTAACAGAGTTCTTATTTGAAGTAATAGGAAACATTAGATATATATACCGAGATTTTTCGAGTATTGCATCCTTTATCTGATGTTTAAAAGCATTAATTATCTGCCCAGACTTCTAAAAAGACTGTTAGACAGATATAGCCTAAGAGAGTACTTAATAATACTTGTAATTAATGTATAGTGTATAAGGTAAGATGTGAGTAGATCTTAAGAGATACGTTCACTCAGGGTCACTATTCTAAAAGTTTAAGTTCATGTCCAAAATATATAAAGATACAATACATAGTTTTCTTTTCTTTTCTTTCTTTTTCTTTCACCGACTGAAGAGTTGGTCATCTTAAAAAACTAAGTTTCTATCCTTCATTCAAGTGGAAATTCATTAAAAAAATTTCAGATTTTAACGAGTGCTAAAAAATGTTTAAAATGTTTAATATGGTTTATTGGTAGAGATTATCGATAGAAATGGCCTAGGTGAAAAACGATACTGTTAAATATACGTGTAATAAAAGTTATATAAACACGTAATATAAACGTTATATATTTTCGGTATATTTAAAACGTGAAAACGTATGCAATGCAATTCTATAAAAGTATTTAATGTTTTTAATTAGCTATGTTATGAATTAAATGTGTTTTTACTTAAACCAATCAGATTAAAAAATATTCTTAACCGCTACATCCATTGCTTTTAAATAGTTTAATTTGTTAATTATTAACAGACAGATTAAATATGAAAAAATAATACCTTACGTTTTCCAAATGGCAATAGGGTCGAATGGAAAGCGAAACAACGTAAAATCTTGTTTCGAGACTAATAATCCTTTTGAGCTTAAAAAACGTAATGTGTAAAAGAGTTCATATATTATTCGGAAAAAGGGCTCTTTTAAGTATTTAATTTAAGTTTAATATGGTTTATAAGGAAGGATTATCGATAGAGAGATCCCAGTCGGAATAGCGAAACATTTTGTGGGGCACTAGATGGATATACATTTAGACTAACATGAGAACGTTATAGGGTGTCCATAATTTAATGCCAGGATAACAAAATTAAATTGAAACGTAATTTTATGCTAGTAAATGCAATTTTATAGTAGTTAAGTAACTGGAAATAATTTTTATCGGTATAATCTTTAGTTCATTGGATTTCATTTCTTATAATTTTTGAGAATGACAACACGGAACTTGTTTGCTTACAAACAAAATGGTGTCATGCGGAGAAAATGTAGTGCGTGTCCTCTGATTATGGTAAACGAAATCTCCGAGACAGTTCAGAGGTGATTCAAACGCTAATTTAATAAACCTTCATCAACGGAACAATTATTAAAATATGGTTACAGCAGTTTCGAAAGACCGGGCGTGTTTTGCATAAAGAGGTGAGAAAAGCCAAGCGTCAGTAATCAAAGTGTTTCCGCCATTCAAGATGTATTTATGCGCAATCCCAGTAAATTCATTCGCCGTGCTAGTCTGCAAACAGGAATTCCGAGGTCGACAGTTTAAAAACCTAACTGCGTGTAAATTGCAGATTTGTCAACAAATCAAACCTAATGATCGAGTCGTTCGTAAGGAATTTACTGTGCGCATTCCTGATCGTATCAGATTTCTTCAGAAAATCGTATTTAGTGACAAAGCAACATTTCATGTTTCAGGAAATCGACATAACTGCAGGATTTGGACGTCACAAAACCCGCATTATGTAAAGGTAATTGAGCGAGGTAGCCCTAAAGTTAACGTTTGGCGAGTACTAACTTATAACAAAATGGTTGGTCTCTTTTTCTGTAAGTTATCAGGTAATTCGGATGTTTACATCGATATGTTGAAATTTTCTGCCGTACTGCAATTATAAGAAATGCAACCAAACATTTTTAACCAAACGTTTTTAGCCAACAGCGTGGGACTCGCTGTCATTTGGCTACACATTTGTGTGATTTCCTTGTTAAGCATTACCAGATAGACTGTACATGGAAAACTGAGCGCATGCTGCTGAGATTCACAGCATAGAAGAATTTAAAAATGGAATAATCACAGAAGTAGTTACTGTGACTCCGCATATTCTTAATAAAGTCTGAGGGGAAATAAAGAGCAGACTTCATATTCTCCGAATAACTAACGGTGCTCATAATGAAGTGTATTAAAATAAAAAATTCTTTGAAGTGCTAAATAAAATTCAGTGAGTCTTTTTCCCCATACTTATTCTGAATTAACTATTTGGATGTAAGCGAACTATTGTATCGACCGCCATCTAGTGGCAAAGAAGGCATTTTATGGCAACAGATCTCCAGCTACGATGAGGATAGGTTCTCCAATATTATGTCTCCGTGACTGTAATGTTAATTATAAATTTTAGGTGTTCCGTCTTGGTGTATATTTTCTTTATAATTGTTTCTGTGCTCTGTTAATAAATACGTTTAGAGTTAGTGGGGGGATGTGTTTATAAAAGAACAGTTACAAAATGGCGTCCAACGAAATTTTGAGAAGTTCTGTTTGCAAAATCGTGCCCAACAAAATGTTGAGTTGGCTTTTATTCCTGAATTTAAGTTTTGGGTGCTGGAGATATGCTCAGTCTCTTTTCAGGTGTGGCCTGCTGGTCAAAATAAATTTGGAACCAAATGTTGAGGTAAAATATCGGTTATGATTAAAACATGTCATTAACATATATTACATACTATAACATTAGAATACATAAGAACGGTTATAAAAATATCTTTCTCCGGCCAATAAATTATATAATTTATCTATATAGATACCCTGTATACTTTTTGTATATTTGAAAGAACCAAAATATATAACACATTCAAATGAAAATATTTACTGTTTTTAATTAGCGATTATATCATGAATTAAATAATTTATTTATTTAAATGAATCAGTTTCAAGAGTAAAAAAGAAAAAGAGTTCTTATAAACTGCGTTTACTGCTTTTAAATAGTAGCTTTGTTTGTTCAGTAATAGCAGATAGATAGATAGATTAGATTTAAAAGCTAAATATTGTTACGGATTTCGTATTTAAATACCTAATATTAGTAGAATTATAAATTAAATTGTTTTAATCCCGGTGCAGTGCAGCGGGTGACTAATATTAAGAGACAGCTAAGCCGGAAAATCAAAAATACAAGAGCTCGTGCATTTAACACTTAATAAATGATTATCTCTTTTTCATTTCGAGAAATTGCTAGAACAATCTCGTGCGTGATTTGAAAAGCTTATAAAAAAAAAGGAAAACCTCTCAATTCAGCAGTTGTTTTATGAGTTTTGTTTAGAAAACTGCTGTTGTGGACTGTAGCGAATTCGCGGATTAGCTTTCTCTATTTTGAACTAGTTCTTTTGAATGTTTTTAGTAGTTTAAAAGATAACTACTGTAAGATATTGCAATATTTGCAATATTGTACGCATATCTGTGGAAATTTAAGCATTTTTGTTTTATTTGTTGTGATAATAATAAATATTTTTCATTTTTCATCGGACTTGTGCATTCAATTCATAACGAACCAGTACGCACGCTACACTATCTTATATTTTCGGAATGGAAAGAGACTTGAATGAAAAGTGAAACAAAGCAAAATCGAGTTCGCGTTTCGAGGATGGTAACCCTTTCGAGCTCAGTATTTTGTATTACCTCTTTGAATCTCATACTTTATACACATGTACACTGCGCAAAAAACAAAATGGAACAGTTCTATATCTCCCGTTCTACTGAGCCGATTGACTAAATTCAACTTGAATTTTTCATGTCTCGAAAGCGCGACTTAGCATATGTATTAGATTTATAGCCTTATACTAATATGGGAATTTTGACACAAAATCGGACCTTTTCTGAAATGACATATCGATGGTTTTTCTATATTTCGAATCTACGACTCAAAATTATGCCAAACTGCTAATTTTGCAAAAATCGTACAAGAGGTTATTAAAAAATCAGCTCTCAAGGTTTAGCTCCTCAGTGTCAATTGAGTTTGATATACATTTATTAATACCCCTTTTTTTTATTAAACTTACTTATTCCTTCTCCCAGAATTCAAAATTTAAGTTTATTCCAAATATAATTTGCACCAGTTTTATGATTTCATTTTTAAAATTTGTATTTTTAAATATTTTTTATAAATATTTCTGAAAACGTTTTACATTGTAACCTATAAAAATTTTCCCATCATCTTAAAGTAGATATATTTCTAGTCACATATGCAAAAAATTAGGGTATTTTATTTAAAATGTCCTAAGATATACGTGAATTTATATATTGGCTCGTTTTGCAATTTGGCATATTCATTACAAGCGATAATAACGTCAAATGTGGTTTACGCATTTTGTTAAATTTATTTGAAAGTAATGAAAGTGATCTTTTTTTCGCTCGTGTACAATGAAAAAAAGGAAAAGAAAATAGGTTGCTATAAATTAAGAAGTTCTCCGATTCTTGGCCCAAACTGAAAAAAAAAAGTTCGCCAAGACATATTTTTAAATTTCTCCGTAAATGTCGCACCAAATTTTACAAAATTTAATATTTAGGCATAATGTGAGTCGTAGAATCGAAATATGGAAAAACAATTGACATATCATCTCAGAAAAAGTCCGATTTGGGGTCAAAATACCTATGTTAGGACAGTACTATATATAAATCTAATATATATCCTAAGTCTTACTTTCGAGACATGAAAAACGCAATTTGAATTTCGTCAATCGGCCCAGTAGAACGGGATATAAAATCCCCTCCCCCCCGCAGTGTAATGTGTTTGAGAGTGATCAGCATATTTTATAATAGTGAAATTACATGCTGGACAGTCCAGTTTAGTGGGTTTGCAGTTACAGGTAACAAGTATAGTTTTTATAACATGCATAAGTCTTTGGAGATAGAATTTTAAGTTGTAACTACAGTTTTTTGTTACTGGCAAATATGTTTGCATTAAGAAACGGCATTATGAAACCTTCCTTGCTAGTTATTTTAGTTAGAGTGCTGTAATTTCCTTCGGCTATAAGTATTGTTGTTGAGCAAATAAGTTCTGGGTTTTGAGCCCATGTTCGCTAGTTACTTGCAACTAATTGTTAAGATGGCATGTCGGAATCTGTGAGAATTTAAGGATTTAGTGGTAATCATTGTAGTAGCTGCTGATATGCATTTTTATTATTCCTCAAAGCGAATCGTCTTAAGATAACAACGCGCACAGGTTCTCAGTCTGACAAAATAAATTTCAGGAAACAGCAACAAAATGGTCGCTCACTTGGAAACTCAGAACAGAAAAGTGTAATCATCCAGTTTTGAAAGTAATGAAAGCACAAAATCTGCAGTTATTCACAGTAATATTGATCGCCTGAAAGAAGTTTATTAATGAAAGCAGGCACCACGAAAATGCTTTTCTCCACGAAGTTGGCTACAGCCAATAGGGTAAAGGAATGCGCCAGAGTTTATCCTGACAGTAAAAGGGTTATTTTATGTTGTGTTACCCGGATCCTACCTAAAAGAAGATCCATAAAGGTAAGAAGCATAGATTTACACATTCGTAAAAATATATCCAAGTTACTTTCTAATTATGCTTCATGATTTTTCTCTGTGCAACTGATAAACAAAGATTCTTTTCCGAGGAGATTATAAAAAGATTCCTGTGATTTTTGAAATAAAAAATTGTAATGTGAGAAAGCTAGGAAAACCTGAAACCCAAATTATTCTGCAAGGCCCAGCAAACATCAGGTTTTTAAAATCAGACTACCTTTTTATCAGTAAATCTGGAAATTCTAGATTCAGCCTTTACTGTAATGATAATGAAGTTAAAAGAAGAAAAATGTTATTCTGTACCTAAAGGATTCTAATTTTTTGCTTTTCCACGAGATTTTGTTTTAATATCGCACAACGCTCTCTCGAATGTATCTACGGGTAAAGAGAATTTAATTTGAAGTCAAGTAAAACCCCACGCTAAAACATACAAACTGACATTTGTGATTGTCATTATTCAGTAGTCAAATATTACAGTTAGAATGAATTATTTTTACTATTAAAGTAACGGATCCTGAAGTAACCGGTTAAGAACCAAAATGAAACTCAGCTTAACCCTTACACGGATAAAGCTCAATATATGAAAGAAAGTAGCTTCTATTCTCCTGTCCAAAATTTAATTTAGAGATATTTCTTCCCCTGGAAGAAGAAAAATCAAAGAACTTTGACCAAATATTAGATTTTAGCTTACGGACAAACTTACAAGAGAAATGTGGACTAAAAGAATTTCTTTGCTTTGAACAAGGATTGCTCTTGACATTTTGATATCAAATTTACCAACTTTCTAAGCGTAAGATTTTAAAATTATACAAATAAATATACTTTTAATGCTTGAAGAAATTCTGCGTTTGACTTACAGAAACACATTTTCAGTGTGCCAATGGGAGGTTTGCCTAGTTATGAGAATAAATGTATATTATTTACATTAAAACCAATTAAGAATTTTAATAGAAGGTAAGAAATGGTCGTGCTCTTGAAAAGACCTACGTAATTCCGCATATAATATGTTTTTAAATAGTGTTGCTTTCTTGATTCTATATTCGAAAATATGATCGAATTGCTTTATAACTACTGGAATATGTGATTACTATGTTTATAAAGTCAAACTTTTAAAGTATCAAATGAATGTAAATTATTAGCTGTTTAAATTTGTTGCAAAAACTGTCAGATAAGAAAAACAATATCGCTTTATAGGGCAATTCCAGTTTATAAACCTTAGGACTCTTTTAAGAGTTTCAGCATTTTCCAAGAAGTTTTTCTGCTAATGAGACCATTATTAAACTGTTGCTCTTTTTAACTGATTATTTCTTGGTATTTCAGCCTGAGCACTGGTTTTCGGGGTACCTGTATCTCGAAGGAGCTTGAAACACGATACCCTCCCTCATAAGGAAAAGGTATCATGGCGATAGAGGAGGTCTAATTGCTTATTCAGGCATTATGTTGGATGGCCGCACACCCTGCACGTGTTTGACAAAGGCTCCTCGACCAAAGAATATGTATTGTTAAGAAGGAAAACTTCGCAGCAGAAGGAGTGGCCCCCTTCGAATGAAAAGGGAAACAGCTACGCATGCTTGAAATATCTATAGCCAAAAAGCGCCAAAGCCCGAAGCTGATGTCGAAGTTTGAACGGGTTCGACGGTCACATTTATCAAGAGTTTAACTCCATTTTCCCCCCTCCATATTGACGGATATAAACTCAGACATCAAACTGCGACATGGATAATGAAAGTTCAACAGCCAGTGAAAGTAAAGCTTCACCCAATTTTCTTATTCATGTTAATCTGTGTTCCTCAATTTCCTGTACACGTCGCGGAGGAGGAAAATCTCGGCCAGGTCCAGTACATCACAGAAGGGGATATTTTTGCCAGCAGGTTCCGTCGCCAAACCCCTTGGCGAATTTTCCTTCTTTCTAGCGGCGTAGAAGCCAAACTGGTTTACATTACGTCTATGGAGCCTTTCCTTCTTTATATAGACCTTCTTTGCCTCGACTGCTATAAGGTACAGCGAGGTAATCTTAGAGCTCTTCAACTTTTAAGCGATGAATTGGTCTCGCGTTCCTATTAATGGGCAACAACGCGCGTCGCCATAAGGCTCAGCTGGGCGACGATTAACTGAAAAGTACTAATTTTTGACGCATGCACTGGCCTACCAGATCTCCTGATTTTAACCCTATACAGCATGTCTGGGACGCTCTTGAGAGGGCAGTTTTATCTTGCCAGCTCCCTCCGAGAACTATCCGGAGTTGAAAACTGCCTTGTTACAGGAGTAGAATTGTCTGCCATAGAGTCTCTTCAAGTGCCTTTTGTCCAATGTGCCGTCACGCTTGACTTTTCAACCGCAAATTTCGTTTTCTATTATAAACATACACTCATAACAAATTTAATTAAAATATATCCATTAGGTTTTTCAGAAATTGGACATAATGTGCAAATTTCCTTAGTTCTGCACACGAAGCTCAAACCTCCTTAGTTCGGCCATTCAGATACACCTGACGACTTTTGACAGCTTTTAATTCTTTATATGTCTAGATCTGAAACAGATTTCTGTATTTGCCTCGCAGTTTTGGAGAATCGTAAAATATCATTAGCTATCCCGAAGACAGTTTTTCTTAATTGCTGCTATTTGCTGAACAAATGAGAATACTAACGTAAAGAAATGATGCTGGCAGCTATAATACAAAAGCAAACAAAAATGAAATGCTTTTGAATATGTATGATCTTACAAAGGAAAAACAATAACAGAAAGCATAATTAAAAAACATGATAAATTCATGAGTTCTAATAATCCTTTGGGCTTTGTTATAAATGCACACAATATTATTTATTGCCGTTTTTACTTATATGTGATATGTAAAGTTTATGTTCTCCGAATATTAAGAATATCGGAGATAAGAATTAGCATTTACAAAGCATATGTTTAGTGAATTCTTAAATAAATATATTACCGTTAGACTTTTGCAATTCACTTAATAGGCAGCAAAAAAAGGAACGAAACTGTATTGATTTCCTATAACTTACATTCAACTGTTTCTGAAGTCATATACTTTCAAAATTTCGAACAAAGAAAGGTAATTAGCGAGAAAAAAAAGAAGAAGATTAAAGAAAGGTAATTGTAAAGCATATTCTTCAGAATCTGTTAGTGAGTATACTGAAACTGATATAATATGAGATATTATTTTGAATAAGAGTGTAATTTTTATAATAAAGGATTGTAATTTTAATGTTAGAAATTTAGATTACCTAAAATGTTAGAAAAATACCACGGCTGTAAAAGCTTTAATACTTTTGAATTCGACTTAAACAAATTAATTTTCCTGCGCCTAAAATCATCGAAATTTTAACATTTAAATTAACATATCTGTAAGAAAATGTTCTCATCTGTTATATAATGCGTCAATGACGTAATTGAAGGAACATCAGGGTAGCAAATGGGAGCTCAAGTTCAAATCCTAATGAGAGTACTGTTGAATTTTCGTGTTCCTTATTCCAATAAAACCTTACTGTTCTACAAATGCTCCTGAACTACAATATACCACTTAGATTTGACGACTGGGTATCAGTCTCTCCGGCCGCCTTTTAAGTGCGGAAAGAATGTAAGGGATTTTTCTTATCCGTTAGGATGCGCTTTCATGGTACAAATAGAAACACGTCTGGTTAGGATTTAGAAAGTCCGGAATTCAAATGACGGAGAGGGTCATGATTTTTCATATTTCCTGCTTCAAGCCACCCAGATAGGATAGTGGTTAGTGACGCTAGCTATCGCACCATAGATCCCGGGTTCGAATCTCGGACAAGGTATGAATGTTTGTAAGCGTATAGTGTCTGTGCAATCTAGAGAGTACTTAAATACACGGCGAGCTGAAAGTTGTAGGGTCCAGGTGGGGTAACTTCTGTCTGGATACAGAGGTAGCAGGAAACTACACAGAAAAAGAGTTCAAATCCTTTATTAACTCTTTAAGATTTACACTACGTCAGCTCGACGCTAACACACTTCGCCTCTACTTGGACGGTAAATGAAAAGCAGTTAACTGAAAATTAAAAGTTAAAATGTTTAACAATTGTTAAACTAACTTACGAGGCTAAGCGAGATCCCGAACTTTAACCCCCTACTAAGCTAGTGGTAGTAAGACAATGCAATTAAGCCACTTGAGCCAACAAAAGTACCTACGGCAGCTAGAGCCTAAACTCCCCCTTTTAAAGGCCGACTGTGGTTTTTAAGGGACCCAATCGCCAAATCCTGGGTGGAGAGAGTCATCATCCACCACATACAGACACTGTACAGACATTAGGATTTTTTTGGAAGCAGGAAAGATGAAAAATTAACAACCACCTTCGCCGGGAATCGAACCACGGACCTCTGGAATACTGGCCCAGCATGCAGAACCACTACACCATGAAGGAACACTAGCAAAATGGGTGGTAGGGGAAGAAAGGTGTGTTCCTCGGACCGCCGCCGGGATAGTTTCTCTCAGAACTTGGGCAAAAGTCTAGCCAGTTTCAACAATACCTCTATCACCTGTGATATTACAGAAGTGATGGCTTGCTTCTACCAGTGCCTGTTTTCTGCTTCAATAAAAATCTAATGGTTCTCCATATCTGTCATATCAATGAAGCCTTCTTCGTGCATTCTATTATATATCTTCTTTTCCTATAACCGATTTTCCTCTTAAGGTGTTTTAAGAATCTGTTATATTTTTAGCAAATCAATTAATGCACATATATAGAACATTTTCTCGTGACAATGAGGGAAAATGTTAGTTTCTGGTCGAAATACTTGAAATTTCTTTGGAGCAAATGGAATTAATTATAAAGTAAACTCAAATTTCAAAGCCTCTTATTTTACTTTAGAAATGCTGGTGAAGAACACCAAAAAAAAAATCAAATAATGTCACATTTTCTCTAATATCAAAATGAACAGGGAAATACAGAAAACTATCTTTTGTTCCATATTTTACTTTCAGTGCAACAGAAGCTGAAAAATCGAAAGTTGAAAAAGCTAGACATCGAAAGATGAAGCAATGAAGCAAATTTTCTTTTAATCAATATTTTTAAAACTTATTGCATAAATAATAAAACATATATAAAATAAGAAAATGGGAAAAGAGTATTCAAATACGCATATATTACTAATAAAACTATAAATTTCAAGGGCGATCAAATGTAAGTCCCTGTTTTTCAAAAGAAAAAGAAACACGCTGCAAAACATTTTGATAATAATTTTTAATTTCCAGAAATTACCAAAATTAATGCATGTGTAATTTTAACTCTATTTTGTTTGGTAAACAAGAATACTGAAGAAATACTTATGAAACGAGCAATTATCCGAGTAAATTTTGCCAGTATTATTATTTAAAATACTTTTTTCAAAGTTAATTCTAGCATCAGAATTCCGACATTCTTGGAATTCCTTCATTGTTTTTCTATGGCTTACGCTTGCAGAAAAAAACGAAGGCCAATGAACTTCTTTTTATAAATTTATTAATCCCTGATTTTTCTTCCTATAATTTATTAATTATTTTCGCGTTGCTGTATTTTTCGTACATTTTCGATTGAAGGATTTTCAGTTTGGTTTTATTATTACTTACTGAGTGGATTTTGTTTTTGGCAAGTTATTAACCTTTTAATTTATGAAGTTTCTTGATATTTTTAATATTCTTTTGTTTCTTGACATTCTTAATATTCTTAAATTCGTGATTGACTCGCTTTTTATGAGATAAAACCTTTGACCGGATAAACAAAAGACTAATTAATCCGCAAACCGCAGAAAATAACAATTTATGTCTTATCAATTAGATTAAAAAAATTAATGTGTACAACAACACGATTTCCTTGTACGGAATATTAAATTATACGCACTTTTCCCTGCATTTCATTTAAACTTATTCCCTTGAATTCCGTTAGAGATATATTTCTCATTCAATTAATTCTGTTTGTTCTCAGTTTGCGGTAACGCAAAAATAGATAAAACCTCAAAATATTTTCAATAAAAATTGGAAATACAGGAAAAAAAAGCGCCAAATACAGCTAAAATAATAATAAAAAAAAAAAACAATTTTTATAATTAAAATTAGAGTTTCTATCCAAAACCAGGCAATTTGGTGAGAAGGCAACAAGGCAGATTTTTCGGTGCACAAAAGCGAAAGTTTAATTGAGGTCCCACTCGGCAAAAAAGACACTCAAGGTGTAGAAACTGAATTCACTATTCTGCTAAATTTCAAATGTAAACAAATATGGCTGCTTAGGTAAACAAAAATTAGGCTTAGTCGCACTTAAACAACTTTTAAATTGTTGATAATTCTACAACTATTACATGCAAATTAGCTAAAGGCATAAAAACCTTAACCGGAAAATAAGAACAACATAATTAAATCATTTTTAAAGCAAAAAATATAAGCAACAAAGTAGGTATATATATATATATATATATATATATATGTAAATATATTTGTGTGTGTAATAAAACTGCTGCATTATTGTAGTAAGATGACTTGGTAGAAGTAAGCTGCAAGGGATTGACGGTGGTTATCTGCATCATATCTTGAAGACTTTGCTGCGTAGTTAGCAAGATGGCACTCGAAGAATACACATAATGGTAAATTCCACACATAATTTTATTTTTCGACGATGCACATTATCACTATGGGTGCGTTATGCCCCTCCTAAGGTTTTCAGCTGACATCTTAAACAATGGACCAATTTAGGTAGGAAAGTAAACTTCGGGTAGCTAGCGACACAGCGGAAAGTAGTAGAAGAGGCGAGCGAAGAGAAGAAGAAAGAGTTGCAACGTAAGTAAGCTTTTATACGAATTCTATTTTAGATCACATGACACTTTAATGTACAGGATTTTGGGTTCAGATTTCATCAATAAGCGCGCAATACAAATTAGATGACGGATCGTTTTCATTAGGGAATTTATCACTCTGTTATTTTTAAAACGAAGAGAGAAGTTAAAGGGCTATTAATTTATTATTTGAAAGATTTTGAAAGATACATATTTTATATTTTACATATACATATATACATATATATATATACTTTTGATGCGGCCGATTGCAGCCAAAAAGGGAGGTGCACAAATGCATGTTATAGCAGTCCTATATACAAAATTCCAAGGTTCTGAGTTTACTCCTTTTTGAGTAAACTTGTAAGTAACTTGTGAGTAAACTTTTGAGTAAATGAGAGATACATACATACGTACGTAAGTACGTATACGAGAGATACATATATACGTACGTAAGACGCCACGAAAAAATCTCTTCTGCATGAATTTTAAATATCTTCTAAAGAAAAAAAGAGTCCTTTATTCTGTTCTTGCATACAGATGTTATGCAAAAACATCGTTAAATTGCATTCGATAGTGGTGAAAATTAATATTTCCATTGAAATATGATACTCGGAATTTTTCGCGATTACATTACTTTCTTTACTTCGTACGAAAAAGTTAAAAGTATATATGTTTATTTATATATATACACATATTCATTAAATATTTACTTATTTTGTTCTTTTAAGAAACAGTAATCAAGATTTTATTTTATTTCACTTCTTATTTTCAAACAGATTCAGGCGAGCGTTTTCAGATATTAAAAAGTGTGAAATGATTTGTGACTCAACGCATAAGTTCCCCATATTTACACAAATTTTTATGAAGCATCATTACTTTATTCTTTGACTTCATCATAATGCAGTTTCTTGGAAGGCCATTTCTGATAGGCGTTCTGAGAACTCGTTCATTTTTCGACATTCATTTCATAAGATACTCGTTTCATAAATTTCTAGCCCAATAGGGACGTTAGTCTCGAATTGGCACTTTTCGTTGAATCACTATAAACGGCGTATCACTGTTGCCACCAAATATTAGCGTCCTGAATATTTAAAGAAAATAATAAAGAACCTGTTTGAATGTATGCTTGTACTGTGAAAAAAGAAAGGTACCTAGAGACATAAAATTTTGAATAACGTAGTCCTCCCCCAAACATGGCCACCTGAAAGCCCGAATTTTGAATAACAATTTTGTTTTACTATATATTTTATATTGTGTAAAACTTTAATGAATTTCTGATTAACAAACTCAACTATTTAAAAACGTGCAATGGCAACACTCTACGGGAAAAAATATGTATATAAAGTATGTATCGGAAATTTTAAAGATACGCTCATTTTAGAATTATTTTGCGATACTGCTGTTGAACTGATTTTTATGGTTTAAGTGCGAAGATCATGATCTTTAATAAATAAAGGTAACCCACAAACGTTAAAAAACTGCTCTTTTGTGTGTGATGTAAAATCTGAAAGCTCTCAGTTTTTTTACTATTATTATTAGTTTGTTTTATAATTATTATTACTAGTTTGTTTTAATAATTCTTTGACACTCTCTTTACAAAAGTATTAAATACAAAATTGCTAATGACAAAATTATGTACACTAAAGTGCTGACCTTCAGAAAGTAGGCATATATCAATCACCAGCTGAAGCATAAGTTTAAGAACTTTACAAATTATAATAAGAAGCACGTTGGCTTAATTTGTTAATCTTTCTATCTCATTGTAGTGAATATTATTGTCCTGAAAGTGGCAAGAGAAACTGATTTACGGAAGAAAAATCTTTAGAAAAATATTGCTGACTGAAACGAAGGCGGATAAAAGTGACTTTAGTACATAAAGAAAGTAAAATTTACGACTTCTAGCCCAAAAATCATTAAAAAAATGATTGAAATTAATCAGTCTCAGCTGCATTTACGCTAGATTGTGAAAAATTTAGCGTATATGCAGCTGAGACTGATTAAATTCAATCATTTTTAAAAAAGCTTAAAACGCACAATTTAGAAACAGAATAGTGAAGTGAGAATTAAATTAATTGAATGAGAAATATAGCTCTAAGAAATTCTAGGAAATAAGTTTAAATGAAATGCAGCAATAACTCTCCATAATTTAATAGGCCACACAAGGAAGTCGTTTAGTGCCCACATCAAATATTTTATATTTAATCTTCTGATGTTCTTATATAATGAAAAATTTTCAAACTGCATCCCAAACTATTTAATTAAAAGATGAAGTTTACGTTAAAGAATAAGTAAATAACGTGTTCTGAGTTCTGCCAATTATAAGAGCTGTTCACAGTCTTGCAGATAGAAGATTTACAGATAGATTGTAGAAGTCTTCCAGATAGATTGTACCTTAAAACAGACGAATCTGAGAACTAGTATTGTTCTCGCGGCACAATATTAATTTATGTTTTCAATTATAACAGCACATATTATCCTAATGGGAACAATGGTTTGCGATGTTGGGTGACGTAACACTGTGCCGACTTAGAATCTAGAAGAAAAGGCTGGGTGTTTGTATGTCCCAGTCATTTTCTGGGTTTGGATGTGCATTTGTCCGGCATGGGGGCACTTGAAAGACTAAGATAAGTTCTCGCGAGAGGAATTGATAGAGGGTTGGGAAACCCTCGAGTCCATTCCCTGAATGATTCTTCTTTAAAACTGGGATCGAGTAGGGCAAATTCGTAATGTACCCTCTAAAGTGCTCAAGGCCTATGCCAAAGACTCATGCTACACGGCTCTCCTAGCCACAATAAAATATATGGATTTGGTCTGATGTTACTTATGATGTTATATATGATATATATTATATGATTATTATTATGATTATATTACGTTATATATTACTCTGATGTTATATATGGATTTGGTCAGAAGACTGCGTAAGGTATTTCTCCCGCTTTCTTGGCGTGCCTTCGTGGTGTGGTGGTCTGCACGCTCAGCGCGTAATTAAGAGTTCCGTGGTTCGATTCCCGGCGAAGGCATTGCTAATTTTGCATCTTGCCTGCTTCTAAAAACACCTAATGTCTCTACAAAGTGACGAAAACAGTAAGAGCACATTGCAAATCTGTGTGTTGATTGATAGATACAGATTACCAGACTAAAGGACAATGTTCATGCTTCTCAGAAATTGTTGTTTCCATTTTCTAATAATGCACGTTTTTGATATAATTTATAATACATTAGTTTCTATAAACATTTACTTCATAAAGTAATCAGATCTTCCTACGTCATATATTATGCATTCAGTTACATAATTACAGCATAGTTGTTTGCCAGCCTCAAAGAGTATTAAAAAATATGAAGCAAAATATTTTCTTTCCAATTCCATAGGCAAAGAAAGTTCGAAACTATTATTTCAAAAAAATTCTATGTTGTCCTAATGCTACAATATATAGGGGGGAAATGCATTTTTGTATTGTATAGTTAAATACTGGGTGTTTAATGTTAAATAAGAGAAGAAGAAAGCATACCTATGAACGTTTTAATTACTTTATTTAAATCAATTAAATTTGTAGTGAAACTATGTTTTTATAGATGTTCTATGTATGCCCCTCCGGCGGTGAATATGAATGCGGTATTCCAGTTTCTGCCACACTCGTGAAAGAATATCCTTTGTTAATGAATCGAGAACTTCAGTTAGCCACTGCATCAGTTGCTTAAATCCTGGGGAGATGGAGGTAAGAACACTTTCTCTTTAGCAAAACCACATAGGAAAATATCACATCATGCTCATGTATAATCACGAGACCTGAGGATTTCGGTGGCCAACAAAGCAGTAGCATATCGTTTGACTCAGTACGACCAGTCCAAGGATGGGATAAACTGGCGTTCGTTTTTATGCTAATGTGGTGAAGCGCCGTCTCTCTATAGAATGAAGCAGGGAATCGCTTTCTGCAACTGAGCGAACAACCACTGTGATAGCATACCTTCGCAAATACACCCGTTAATTGATGTACTATGCTATTCGTTTTGTCCCGTTCGATTTGAAACACCCTGTTCATTTAAATGCGACTAAAGAGTGAAATTAGTACTGCATACTATTGAGTAATTGCATCTCAAATATACATGACAAATTTTATTATACGTCAACATACTTTTAAAAGAATATAAAGTATTTTTACTTGATGGTATAACAACATTTACAGTTCAAAATTTCTCAAGTGAAATGAAATCGTATTTTACAATGGTGGATTTTATTGTGTTTTCAAAATATATATAATATCAGCAGGTTATTAATAACTATATAATTGTTTCACTTTAACAGAATGCAAATTTTAATGAGGCAAAATTTTTTAATCTTCAGTACAGCTAACGCACCTTTCATTTAAAAATACAGACTTATTAAAGCATAAAATAAACGCCAGCACAAAAGGACATTACGTAAAAATCGATTTGCTAAATTAAAGCAGATAGAATTCTACCACTTCATTTGTCTTTGTCAGCTCAAAAAAATAAAAACAAAAACGAAATAATTCTTAATGCAAGCTGCGAAGATCCAACAAGCACCGTCATCTTTTTCTCTTTGCGCATGCGTTGTATGATTTCAAAGCTGCTGTGCATTGCCTCTTTTTATTTTTCTTCAATTATTCACCTCTCTCTCTCTCTCTCTCTCTTTTTTTTTTTTTTTTTTTTTTTTCATTCTAGTGCTCCGTCTTCCATTTTGCACAGAACCAGAGGGGATGCATATTAAAAAAATAAATAAATAAGATAAATGAAATGGAAAGGGGAATTTTTTAACAAAAAAAAAAAAAATCGGGAGAAAAAGCCTGAAGCTCAATTAAATTATGGGCCTTTAATAATGGGCATAAGGATACATAGACTTCGAGAAAGAACTAGCGTAATATATTTGAAACGTCAAAATGCAATTTACTGTAATCTATTCCACCCCAGGTTTTTGAGAGTGAGTTATGTAAATAACCTCCAAAAAATATATTTATAAAAAAATAAACGCGGTAGTGGGAATGAATTAAAGAAGAAAAAGGAGCAAAATCTAAGAACTACAAAAAATGAAAAATGTTTGAAGTGGAACAGCTAGAAAGTCGTCTGCAGGTAGATTGAAATTTGTGTTAAACTGAATAAGTTCAGGATCTTTTCATTTTTTCGTAGACACTTCTTTTCATAACTTTATTCATATTCCAACTGGAAATTATAATGCCACAGGAAGCAAGATCCCTAGAACTTCTATTTATTTTATTTTGGTAATTCGTTATGATATATTATTTTTTAAAATACTGGAGAAGTTTCTGATCTTAAGATCTTTCATATTAAGCATTCGAGCAAATTTTTGTTCCATAAATATGTAGAAAAGCCATCAATTATATTTAATTTTAGGATTTTAACACTTTTATAATGCTTTTTATTAAGAAAAAATGGTGACAGTTTTAAGTGTATTTCTTAGCTGAAAATTACATTTAACTGATTAAATCTTTGACCGATGTTTAAGTCTTCGTTATCACACACCAATTCTGTGTAGAAAACCTTCAATTCAGTGGAAGGATCATAATAGAATAAAGATGTTGTTCATTTAAATTGCGTAGGTAATAGAGTTCAAAATAGCGAGTATAACAGCAAAATAGTATGATTAAAAAATATATGAATATTCGCAATTGGAAAACATTAATATAGGCATAAACTATAAGGGACAATAAGCCGTAAGATAATGAAATAAAATAATGCAAATGTACCAGTACTATCACCTTCCTAAGTATGCAACCAATACTACCGTTTTCGAAATAAATGCCTAGTACTGTTGGTCAAAGTAAACATGTTTATTAATACCTGCATTCTTCTTTTGATCTAATTTAACAAAATATAAAAGATGAAAACAGGCTCTGTCAAACGTTCTAAGTGTTCTGATTTTACACATCAACCTTCATATTCGAGGATGTTTTTGGGCACACCTTGCTCGGAAGCTATAAATATTATGGCAGGGAATCCAGGCATAATACTTTTATATGCAACTGGCCATTCAGATTCTCTAGTCTTCAAAATGATTAGTAATTCGAAATCTCGAATTTTCGCTCTTATTTATAATTTGAGTCTTTAGAATAAACACAGAAAATCGTAAATACCTTAACTCAAAGTTTTAAAAAGATTACTTTTCTTGAAGTCTAATAAAAGCTTTCATTAAAAAACAACGGCATTGTTGCGACTTCGATGGTTACTATTTCATAGTGCTTTTGTGTACTTCACCGCGAGCTTTTTTTTTTTTTTTTTTTTTTTACAATTTAAAATATACAAGTTTTTGCATCAAGTTTAATTTTGAAATAAACCTTCTCCTGTCAATTTAATTTGGTTAAAAAAGATACAAGAAAATTATAAAAATTTCAAGATTTTACTTAAATACTTTTCCTTGAATCATCTTGATAAAATGTATCTCGAGATAATATAATAATTTTAGTTTATGTGTTTTATGTGCAAAATTCCACTTGTATCTTCTTAATAATTCTAAGTGTATTTACAAAAACAACATTTTAAAATTTATTTTTCTTTCAATAGAGATTTCAAATTTTGTTTTAGTAATTTAAATTAAGAATTTTAAATTATTAAGAAGATTTTTCTTCTATAAAATATTCTGGTAATTCAAGATTCGAAAAATTCGAGTGCCTTCTAGGTTTCAGATTTGAAAAAATTTAGAATTCACCCTACTTTACTCGCCACTAGTTGAGGAAAAATCTGATGTCTACACCCCAGGACTTCCTTGTACGGAATATTAAATTTTATACTCATTTTTTCTTGCATTTCATTTAAACTTATTGGACTGAATTACATCTACTTCGTCGATAGCGCATAAATCACAATGTAATAAATGAACTCTTTAAAATTCACTATGTTTGTTTACCATAGTAACACTCTGGCGCTAGGGTCACTTAACAGAGTTATATTTCGTTCATATTATAACTCAGAATGCAGAAAACTTATATCATTCGAAGAATTATCTAATCGTTGCCACATGCTCTATTCAAATAATATAATAAATCTAGAACGATTTATAAAAGAAATGAAGCAAACAAAACGAAAAAGAAACAGTTTTTCACAGACGATTCAGTATTTCTCATTCAATTAATTCAGTTCTGACTTCGCGACAAGGCAAAAATAAATAAAAATTCAAAATATGTATATTAAAAATTTTGATATAAATCTTAAACACTTATTTTCTCGAAAAATTCCAGAAAGGATCAAGCATGATTTAATTCGCAATAAAAAATGAAGGCGTTATCTTTGTTGTTGCGAAGCTTAGCTATAAATTGGCAACAAATCTCCTATTCTGTTGTTTAAAATGTAAACAAATATGTCCGCCATGTTATTTAAAAATTAGGCTTAACCGCACTTAAACAGCTTATATTAGTCGCAGATTTTTTAAAGGCGTACAAACCTTAACCGGATGACAAGAACAACATAATCATTTTTAAAACAAAAAATGCACAATTTACAAACATATAAGGGTAAAGAAACTGAGATCACTGAGCCGGGTAACAGAGTGGATATATATATAAATATATTTATATACGTTGGGTGCGGCCGATTGCAACCAAAATACGAGGTGCACATCTACAAGTTATAGCAGTCCTATATACAAAATGTCATTCTGAGACTACTCATTTTTGAGTTGTGCGAGATACGTGAGTACGTACGTACAGACACCATGAAAAATTTTCTTCAGATTTCATTTTAAAGCAGTTTTATAATTTTTTGGGAGGAAAAGAGTCTTTTATTCTGTTCTTACGTACAGATGTCACGCAGAAACATCGTTAAATTTCATTCGATAGCTGTCAAAATGGATATTTTCGTTGAAATATGCTGCGTGAAACATTTTCGCGATTACAATACTTCCTTTTGACTAGGTACAAGGAAGTAAAAAAATAATGATTTTTTTTTATTTCTGTGTTTTCTTGAAATAGAACGTTATGCAATACATCTCACAAAATGCATTTCTTTATTTCTAGCTTGTCTTTGCGGATGAGAATAACCAGCAATTTTTAATTCTATAATATCACAACCTCTTACTTTTATACGTACGAGATAGAGACTGAGAGCACATTATACCATATAGGTACATTTTGCATTACGTGTTTGGTAACATAATATATAGCAGCTCATTGTATTACCATTTTACATAATATTGATAATGTTTCATGTCACATATAATTTTTTAACTGAACGTATTTGTGTATAATACCTGAATATACTGTTTGATAAAATATTAAGTATTACCATTGGTAAGTTTTGGAATAGTATATTATCCGCCAATATAGGGCTAGTACGGGGTTTTATTGTAATACAGTTTGATCCGCTGTCGTTTGATAAATGACAGTTTTTAAATGCTGTGTTATTTCCATTGTTACAAGATGGGAAACAATTACATTATATTCATTAATAATGCAAATGAGTTCATTGGTTCATTCGAAAAAATATTTTATCTCACACACAAGAAGAATTGTATCTCGCCTAAACGTTAGTCCTTGGAAAGTAGATATCCACAGTGGGACTATAGTTTTATCTGAATTCATCAAAGACGCTGCATTTTTTGTATTAATTAAGGTAATTAAATTTAGTTAAATACAGAATTTTATAAAAATCTTCTACTTTGTTTCTTAGGCTTGAGCATTCTTTGAAAAGAAACTACCTTAAATCTAGAAGAATCCCGATTACATTTGTTGCAAATAATCGCAGTTTCACTAAGTTATGACTAATCTCGGTTGTTTGATATCAGAACAAGCGCATGAAATTCATGGTGGCGAGCAGGCAAGATTGCTCCTGTCTTTGGCAAGAACATTGGGCATACAGGTGATAATACGACTCTGCTGAGTTTCGCCCCCAATTTTGAAGGAGAGTATCCCAAGGGTCTTAGATACGGAAATTTTGTATCTATGCTGCTTTGAGCTACTAAGCCGATCAGAGCAGATGACGTGATTTGTATTCAATAGGAGGAATCCATCGGTTTCCTGAACAAACACAATAATTTCTAAAGTTTCAATACCTTTGTCCTTCGGAGGTTAATTTTAAAATACATTTTAATAATACTAAAAATAATATCAAAAAGACAAAAAGTAACAGTGATTAAAAATGCCAATAAAGATGTAAAATACAAAGATTAAATAAAAATTGAAAATTAAAAAATAAAATAAAATAAACGATGAGGAAAAGTACCGCATTTACATTGTGGAATGTAATGCATATATATTATCATTCATTTACATAAATGAAGAAAATGAATCGATTACTTAATATATCGTATAAAATGTAAAATATAACATTCAAATTTTTGCCACCAAATATTATTGCCCTGTATTTTATTTAAAGAAATTAAATAATGCAGAATCTGCATGAATGCATGTATATTTCTTGCATTGCGAAAAAACGATGGTACCTAGAGACATCACATTTTAAATAACGTAGTCCTCCACCTGAACATGGACACCTGGATCCTTGAATTTCGAATTTGTTTTATTATCTATTTTATATTTTGCAAAACTTTAACAAATTTTTGATTAACAAACTCAACGATTTCAAAGCGATCAATGGCAACACTATGCATGAAAAGGAATTTTTAGCTCCACCTCGCGAATCTGTTTATCGGAAATGCTAAAACTAGGTTGTTTTTAAATATTTCTAGTTAAAATACTCTCGAGACGTGTATGTGCATATAAATGAAAAAACGTCTCCTAATATAAAATCTGTCAACTTTCAGATTTTTTATTTTTTATACAATTTTTATTCATCTTATTTAATATTGGTTGCCATCATGACAAAAGTTCCTGAAATGTTTTGTACTATAAGTTGTTAAATAATTATTAGTTATTAGTAATCAATAGCACTCTTTGGTTTTGAAGGGTATATAAAATACATAAACTAATTAAATCAGCATAATGAAATATCCTAATGATGTGGAACATGTATTACTTACAAATGATTTACGTTTACGATTTTAATTAGTAAGTTCATAAGAAATTAAAGGTTTAATGCAACTGTGATGAGATGTAGCCATTTTTACAGACGAAATTTCTGTCACATGCTAAAACCACACAAACATCAAAAGAAAACTAACATCTCTGAGTTAATTACTTAATCAATTGTAAAACATTTTGAATTTTTACGTATGCAAAGGAAAATCCTTTTATTTTTAATTGCGGTAATTTATTTTTATTTGTTTCCTCAAAACTAAAGTATAATTATTCTTTGGGGACAATGGGATGCTATCTAAAAGGAAAAAACGCATGCTACGTAAATGATTACCAAAATGCGTCCCCCTGGAACACACTTAGGGTATAATACTTTTTACTGTTCTACATCAGTCAGCTATCATTACGAAACCTGAAATGGCAACAAGCTAGAGTAATCAGTTTGAATTGTAAAGTTTTATTGACCTAAATCACTTCAGTAAGATTTAATTAAGAACAAAACAAATAAGCATTAATTTTGAACATCCATTTCATTACCATGTGTCAAGGTATTCGTGCTAGAATATGGAATTTAAATAGCAAAAGACAAGAAAACATATCACTTTGAAATTGACGTTATCTGTTGCTTTGTAGAATAAAATCGGCGCTTTAAATAAATAACAAGAAATGGCATCTTCAAATCAGAACAATGAAAATTTTATTTTGGAGAGAGACTACATCTGCAGATATAGCTATTTGATTTATTAGAATTTGAACAAAAATCAAAAAATTTATTTTAAGTATATTTCTGCATCATAAAGACAATCTGAATATGAAAAATTGTCCAAAATTATTTCATTATAGCATTATTAATTATTCTTAAGCGATTATTATTCTTTAGCGATTATTATTCTTAAGCGAAGACTAATCTAATTATTATTCTTAAGCGAAGACAAAATATTCAAATCTAAGTTATAATGTCTAATATATTTTAAATATTATATATATATATATATATATATATATATATATATATATATATATATATATCAAAGATTGAATTAATTAATTGAAATTCATTGAAATAGAAATAAATTTCTTAATACTTGCGCAATAGCTGCAATATTAGTGGAATGTATAAAATTAGATAAATAACGCTAATAGCTGCTATTTAATTGATATCAAAGATTGAATTAATTAATTGAAATTCATTGAAATCGAAATAAACTTCCTAATACTTGTTCAATAGTTGCAATATATATATTGCAGGTATTAGCATATATATATATATATATATATATATATTGCAGCTATTAGCATATATATATATTGCAGCTATTAGCATATATATGTATAGATATAATATATGCATTTATATATTCTATCTATATAGACACGTCTATATAGATAGAAATTATTCTGTAATAGGATTACTCAATTATGGCAAAGCACACGAGGGTTATCTGCCTAAACGGAGGGATGGCTTCGTGAAGTACTTTCTAAGGGAAACTGGCTCGTGTACACGTTACACATGGGGAAAACCACGAAAACGCCCATGCAGCCAGCCCGTTCGCGGGATTCGAACCTCGGA